>NC_069118.1:24621565-25821565 GCF_025612915.1 Magallana angulata | reverse complement strand
TCTAACTCAAAGGGTTAGCCATAAACTATCAAAAAGTAATGAAAATTTTTTAAAATGTTACTTTTAAAATTTGAATGTTCTCTTACGTATTTAAGTAGAGCCTGGCTTCTCAATAAGACCATCGAGCCCTCCCGACTCCTGAATTAATGGTTCTTTGAAGAAAGTATTCGAATTATTGATGTGATTTGATACGATTCAACAAGCAAAAACCATGGAAATTACAGATTCAACAATTCTTTTTGTAATCACAACAACATCACCTTGTTATTCAGGTGATAGGTTTATCAGATTTCAACATATTTTTATCGTACTAATAAAAATGTACAATTGAAATCGGGTACAGATACTGTAATTTATATATTCAGATATATAATGTTAATATAGTTTTAATTACACAAAATATACAGGTCAACGGAATTTGCAATTAAAATTACATGTACATTTACCATATATAGTCATCAGTTGTAGTTTCAAAGATGTGCATATTGTTGGGCTTCCATCTATGTCAATTCATAAGTCCTATAAATAAAATAAGGATAAATGATCGTAAGGAAATGGTCCATTTGGTCAAGAATAAAGATAACTTTTAAAGCGTCTTAATCGTACAATTGACGCAAATAATGAGAAATGAAATTGGTTAAATCTGTAAGTAGAACAATATACGTGCATGAGCATATTGTTTCTTCCTTTCGCCACTGCTTTTAACTTTACCACAGGAGTAACTTGGCAAACAAAGGTGCTTTCCGTTTTTCCTGGAACGTTAGGGTAGGGCGGCGGTTTATAGAGTATATACATTGTACAATAAAAAAAACACTGAAACTGAAACTACAGTTATTCGTACGTGTAGGACAGAAAATTATATCCTACTATAAATTGAAAAAATTGTTGTCTTATTTCTGTATGTGATACAAAGCAGATCGAGTTAATATTGTACATTTTTAAACCAATCTATTTCAGTTTACTTTATATATAAGCTATATATAAATATCAGCTAATAACAAGCATGCATTCCTGTACGCTGTCGATAAGTATCCACTGTGTTTAAAGCTGCCGTTGTTATAGTCATTGCTGAGAGAGAGAGAGAGAGAGAGAGAGAGAGAGAGAGAGAGAGAGAGAGAGAGAGAGAGAGAGAGAGAGAGTAATTTAAATTATGTGTTGGATCCGCTCGCTTACTTGCTTAACAAGCGAAAGTAGTAAGTAAGCGGGCGGATCTAATATCTAATTTTAATAAATTTTAATGAGAGAGAGAGAGAGAGAGAGATTATTTAAATCGAAAGTATCATAAAATAATGTGCATGTAAGTAGGTTAAAGCAGTACAAATTCATGGAATCCTAAGATAGGAGTGAATAGTTGGTATTTGTTGTACAGTCATTTTCATGATAGTGTTTAACTAAATAAAAATATGCAACACGTTAATGACAATACAAGTGCATGGAGGAAAGTGTAATTAAAAAAAAAATAACTGAAGACATCACACTGGTAAGTAAACATTAAAAGAGTTCGGTAATTTACGAAAAGAAATTAAACGTGTGTACTGGAATGTAATATTCAGCCGTAATGAATGAAAACAGTAAGTGTTCTAAAGTAAAAAGATATTATATGTATATTAATTACTTCATATATTTTTTTGATTTATTTTATTTCTGTTACAATTTAAAATTTACTGAAAAGTCGATAAGGCGAAAGCGCTACATGGATTAAATTCGAAAGAAATTGAGTATTGGAGCATTGTGTTTTCGTCTGCTAAAATTTTATATATATATATATATATATATATATATATATATATATATATATATATATATATATATATATATATATATATATATAGTTGTATCGTTAAAAACTTTAATGCTATACCGACCCGCGCTACCCTTTTCCTTTGTACATCTGTTTAAAAAAATGAAATTAAAACAATTGTTTTAGTTATTAGGCAAGGTAAATTTGTCGTGTCATTCTTTTTTTTTTAGATACGTATGTACCATAACAATTTTATACACGGTTTACGCTACCTTCCGCCTATTTGCAAGAGGCTACTAAAAAAATATAAGGCCCTAGTTTGAATGATTTCATGCTCCCTAAAATTGTCATATAGGTGTCAACTAAATAAATGAACACTTATATCTGCTTACTTTTTTTAAAAAGTGACCTATTTAATACAACTAGGGAGTTAAATAATACGTTACACCTAAAACGGTTACCGCAACTCAATGTTGTAAGAAATACGGTAACATAAATAGAATAAAATAGTTGGTAAACATACAATGGATGACACATGTATACGATTTACAGTCATAAAAAGCCTGACTTGCCCTCTTAAATCAGTAACGTTGATTATAGGAAACTGCGAATCCCCTCCTATTTTTTTTATTAGAAGAAAATCCCTGCGTTTGAAACTTGGCAAGAACATGGTATACTTGGGGCTAAAAACTCTCCCGAATAACAGGGGTAATAGAATTAAATCTAATGTGTATATTTCACCTGAAGGTCTCGCAGTTTGAATTTTTACGATTTTTGACGAGCGTTTCAGTTATGTGTGGAATGCCACATTGAATTGGCTGGCCCCGTAGTTTGGATGAAATGTTAATTACAGATATCTGATCTCGCAAACGACAGGGACTATTGCTACGGGGCTTAATGTCACATAGAGCAAATTGCCTGTACACCCTTTGACCTCTTGCTGCCGTATAAACAACAACAACAAAAAATTGTTGATAGATTTATCAATTGGATTTGTTGCTCAAAGGTAAGCTAATTACGACGTTGAAATCTGTAATCGAACAATGTATTAAAGGTCGTTAATCTTGTGATACTTTTTATTAAAAGAAACTTCAATGCGCTTTAAACTTTCTTGATAAGTTTCTTCTTCAAATTATATACGCATGCATGGTATAAAAAAGGACATTAAATTTTATCTCTTTATTTTTATTTTTAAAATCGTTCAAAATTCGTCTTTTAATTTGATGTGCAGATAATAAATATAACACGTTCAAAGAACGGATTTTATTTTTTAGTTTTATTGATGTTTATTTATTTAATAATTTTTAAATTAAATCTTTTGTTTATTTGCATTTATATTTAACAAACTTTACTTTATGGCTTTTTATTTAAGTATTGTAAAAAACTTTAATCTTGAACTGGGTTTATTTTAAACGTGAATGTATAATACCGAAGAAAATTGTTTCAAAGTTTACTTAATTTTCATTGTCTGTAAAAAAAAAAATTCGCAGATTTAATTAGCAGAAATGAATTAAATTAATACATGTCTAGATTTCGCTTAACATGCATACACCCTCCTTTAGTACCGTATGGTATGAAAAAATATTACATTGTACATAATTAGATCAAAAACAAACATTGTATGCGCATAATATTTTGCAAGAAGAGATGCCGATAAAAAAAAATTAACAAAAATAAACAACACTTAAATCAAAGCGTGATCAAGCTTATCCCAAAAGACCAAATTCAGAAGGAAAAAACTCTCTCAAAGCAAACAAAAGCAAAACTTTGTTGTCTTTGATCCAGAGCTAACCCTGTCGTGCTTCTGGGATTATAATAGACGGTGCGTAAAGCTTGTTCCGACAGTTCGCTGTTAGCTTTTCTTATTATACAGCTAATTAAACAGGTTGTACTTTTCTTATCAATCATTCGTGTTGCCTGCTGTTTAAAAAATGCCAGTTAGTCAAAGAATTCGCTATTTTTGAAATAACAGAAAATTTGAATGAATTAAAGAAAATGAATGATTCAGAAAATTATCTCTCTCTCTCTCTCTCTCTCTCTCTCTCTCTCTCTCTCTCTCTCTCTCTCTCTCTCTCTCTCTCTCTCTCTCTCTCTCTCTCTCTCTCTCTCTCTCTCTCTCTCTCTGGGGTCTTGTATGATAACAGACTCCAGGCAAGGAACCTTCCCGTGAAACATATACATGATAAATACAAATCTATTAACTGCGCAATTAACCTTCCAATTCAAAACGGCTTCACTTGGTAGAAAGGCTTGTGTGTGGCGGAAATACGATACCAACTCATTCAGTTTGTGTTTTTTTAATTCGACCACCCTAAGCCAAGACGTCGTGTGAGAATTCTTGCACGTGTCACGTTCATGTATGTTTGTATTAACCTTCAACATTATCAAAGATGTGGACGAGAGACACATTGGTCCAAGCTCTACATCTTTTAGATCGGAATGCATTATAAAACAGCGACTGAGGTTTCAGACATAAATTTGTCCATTTATTTCATTATTATACCATACAAAAAACTTGTTGCTGCAGAAGCTTCGTCTAAATTATGAGCAAGTTCTGGGATGCGATCAAAAACATTATAGGATCAATCTCTCAACCAATGAGATAAATTTCGTGTAAGCAAATTCTGGCCAAAATTAGTTTCTGCAGTTATTAAGGTGGTATGGTACACCTGTCGATATTGATGTGGATTAAAGTACATTATAATTAAATACTAGCTTTACCAATTTAGAATTTTCAAATTTTACATTATTTAACAAAAAAAATACGTCTTAAATTTTTTTGGAAAAGTACAAATTTAAAAAAACAGCAGCGTGATTCTAACTCATGACTTTCAGCTCCGTAGTGAACCCACTAACCTTCTGCTTTACCCTGTTATAAAACAACTTTGAGAAAGCAATTATTTATAACATTCTACTTGATTTTATTGTTTATTTCGATAAATAATACGTCACAGCATGGAGGTGCCCCATACTACCTTAATATTAACCAATTAATAAGAAAAAAGAACACATGTTTCTTAAACATATTTTATATGGCGGAAGGGAATTTCATTTTCAGAGATGGATTGGAAAGGGTTGATTTTCTTCCTTAGCATGCTGTGCCTGTTTAGACCGAAGTTGACGTCATGTTGCAAATGTCCCGGTCCAGAACATCCCCAATGGTTGTACTGCAAGTCTGATATAGGTAAAACTATTGATGCAATGTGTTCAAATCAAAATTGTTGTTACATGTTTTATCATTAAATTTGATTTTTGGACCATGTATATGAACCAATTGGCTAAATACAAAACTTACCTTTAATACATCATATTCAAGTCTTCAATCTAATAAAATTATTTGGTTTTATTGGTAATTAATCTTGTTTTCTTCATGTAAATTAAAATTATCAAAGGTTGTGCGAATACTTTAGATTACATAAAGACATATGAATAGCATTATATTTTATTACTGTAATACGAATAAAAATCATGTTATGCATCATTGTTGTCCGAAATACATTTAACCTTCGAGAATTGGCTCCACCGTCACCAAAATTGTTCAACTCACTCAACTCAACTCAGACTTGAGACTGAGTATTGACTTGAGGAAAGTTGGTGACGGCTTCACTTGGTCTTCTGCAGTCATCAAAGCCTACATCACGAACATCACCCGAGTGTATTCCAAACAGGTCCCGGGCCGTCCAATTGGCAATCACATTCATGTCCACATCTATCAGAAGTTCAAGGTCAGAAGAAAGTGTCATTACGACTCCTGATTGTCTGGCATGAAAAACCTCTCTCTTATTTACAGCTGGAAAGCGCTTGATGGCAGTTGCATGATATTATCAGCTTCCTTAATAAATTCCAATTACTTAAAGTTAATTTTAGTGAATAAACTTCCTCAATCTTAACAATTCGTTACAGTTATTTACAGTTAATCTACTCTCGATCACTCGCAGTGAATCAATTCTCGATAACTAAACGTTAATCAACCATCTAACAGTTGAACTTAAAAAAACGTCCATTCCCGATCAGCATTCCACTGATTAAAACAATTTTAGTTCACTGGTAATTATTATCGTTAATCAACCAGCTAATCAGGCTAAATACATTATCAATCTCAACAGTCACTTGCATTTATTCTAGACTCACTCAGAATCATCTTACAAATAACTCAATAACTTACAATTTTAACAGAACAGATATCTGTAATTAACTCTTAACTACAAAAAGGTTAAATCAGCTCTTAACATTTACCAGAATTGCACAATGCTCAACCACTTACAGTGAAATAACTTTCTTTTACTAACAATTACTTAACTACTACGGTAACCGTTTAAAGTGAATAGTGAAATAGTAAGCATTTAAAGTTAATCTTTCTTTAACTACCTACAGTTAATCGTGTCTCAAGATCGGAAAGTCACGGTAAACATCATCTAACAACTTCATAAAAAGTGATTGATTATAATTTCATTTGCAATCTTAATGGTCAACTAGCTCGTCAGAAATTTACCGAATTTAACTTTTCTAGATTAATATAACCGTATCATCCTTATTAAAACACATTTTTAATATTTTTTTCTCAAACAAAAGCCTTTTCATGTGTACTGTAGAATTATATATTGATATTCGACATCATTAAACAGAATAAAAATACTAGTAAACGTCCTTTCAAGCTTGAGTATTACATGGTATCAAATCAATAAACGACGGTTCATATTTCACTACAATCTGTACCCTTTAAAAAAATCTATTCTGATGTACAGTGTATTATAATTTTCAAAACCGTTTCGTCTTAAGTTCATGTAATACCCATCTTCTATCGCTTTTATTCAAACAGTGTAAATATACCGTGGTATTATGATGTAATGAAATATAAACTAATTTACACCAAGATAGATTTAAATTAAATATAAAAATGTAATTTACGATGTGGGGGAAGGGGGAGGTTACAAAACATCCCTTCGATCCGAAGCGTTTGTAAATTGGTACGTGAGGTCATTAGTTGGGTACATTGTTGTAACTGTAGCTGTTTTTCTTTTCCAGGGAGAACGAAAATTCAAGAACATTGACCACACAAAGATATATACGCCACTGGGATGTAATATTAGACCAAGAATCGGGCGAAAGTATATCATGATGGGTAAGGAGAATAACAAAATAACAACATTCATTTGGTACGTGTACACTGTGAATGTAATTCAAATGCTAGCTGTCTGCTCAGGTGGGTTTTAGAGAAATATTCTTTAAACGACAATAATGACAATATATGTGATAGAGCGAAAAATTATCTTCATAGATATACAAGTTGAGTAGCGGCAAAAAAAGAACTTTTAATACACGACTTCGTTCTTCATTTTACACTTTCTCGACAGGCATACACTATTTCGACGTTTTAAGACAAAACATAATTGTTACCAAAATATTAAACTATGTGTACCACTGTTAAAAGTGTGTACTATAAACATGGTATTTTTTCGGATTTTTTTAAATATCTTCAAATTATATGTTATGACATTGTCAGAGGTAAAAATAGTGCAGATATTGGGCATATAATCTTCGGAATACCTCCGTATAGTTTTGATAACGATGACCATGACCTTTCTGCAAAGAGTCAACTGAAGGATGTTCAATATTGCTGCAATTTGGTCTTAATGCGCTAGGATGTGGTCTAGAATCAAATACAATCTGGTCGAGATGTTTAACAACAATCAACGACTTCAACCTATATACTTCATACAGAAAACAAGTTAATTATTTGTCATTGCGGTAAATTTTTAGAAGTTCCGAAATTGCTTTACTTAAAATATAATTGATAATAGTATCATAATGGCAGTTGAGCTGGGCGCTTGCGCGTTTGCGTGGGGCTGGGGGGGGGGGGGGTACAAAAGTGCAAGTGTAACATCACTTCCTTTTAATACCTAAAATTAAATCGTGCGTTATGGTTCGAACACGGCCACTTGACATGACATTGTGAAATATTGTTTGGTACGTCCAATATGCAAGGCTAAGTTCAACAGCTGAAGCGACATCTATACAGCAGCAAATTTAAAACGATAAAGGTTACGAGTTTATTCAAGCGTGTTTGACACGGACCAACAATTAATTTGACAATTAAAAACACGATACATTTCAAACCTGATGGCACGTCATTGCATTGTGCTTTTCTTTTCAAACTTGACCTTTTTATTAAGTACAATCATACAGGTCGCTTTAGTGATTTTTTGGTATAAAGACAAGGCAAAGAAAGGGAAAATATTGATGATTTGAAATGATTTAATAAACGCCGTTAAATATTAAAAAGAAAACATTTTGATCTATACCTTGTAGAAAATGAAGCGAAAAATAAAAATTAAACCCATGTTCGGAATAGATATAAGGGGGTTGGGGTTGGGGGGGGGGGGGGTTAGTATGCTAAAACAACAAAACAACACGTTGATGAACCAAATACGTCTAGAAAAGAAGATTTAGCAAATTATAGGAAGTTCAAAATATATTCTAATTGTGTTGATTTTTTCTAATGAATAAAAGTACACTTAGTGTATATCCATCTGTTTCATATAGATTCAAATGGCCCTTAAATTGATAATGGATCCAAATCAGATAGCGGAGAGCTGTGTATCAACTTCTAGGTTTTTATTTAGTGATGTTATCTCGAGATTTCATTGAAATCACAGGTGTTAAGTTGTTATATTAGGTCCCCTACATTGTTGGAGTTGTTGAATCGAAAGACGATTTGTCAGTGATATTAAGTAATGTTTTACAAACATTTTCAGTTATTAGCCAGATGTACATTTATTTAATGAATAAAATCCAAGTCCTCAATGATTCGCCTTCCCAATGTGCGTACTTAATATATTGACGGAGAAGGACTGAAGAAAAAAATCGTTTTTATTTTTTTTTTCTTAATATTTTCAATTTTTTTCTCTCTCTTTTCGTCATTTAAGTTACAAATGTACTGAATTTAAAGTGCCCAGGTGCAAGTTACATTTAATTTCTATAATTGCACTATTTAAGTTGTGCAATTTGCAGATGTGTAACAAAAATGGGTTTTTTTGTATTTTGAAATGGGATGACATTTTGTATTATTTAATTTTGAACATAAACGGAGATGCGTTTGAATTAAATTAAAAAAAATTAAGTTGAATTACTTGCCTTAGATTTTAGATGAAGATGTACGCAATGTGCATTTTTCTCTTTGATAAGAGATTTGCATGAGTTTCAATGGGTGTTTCACAACTTTGTCAAGGTTAATTTTTGTAACATATGGTATCAATTCCTTTACAATTTATATTTACTTTGGGAATTTTTTCACAGAAGCCAGAAAATGGGTGAATAAGGTAGTTTGTCTGTAGTTTAACCTAAAAGCAATCAGCAACAAATTTATCTAGTTGCAATATTTCTGGCAAAACTCTATAATTTAACGAAGTTTATTTATAAGAAATGGTCTGCTATCTGCATATAACGAATGATTTCTTTTAAAACAGTGCAGACTTAGTCAACAAAAGCTTGGATTCGGTTATGACCCACAATGAATTAATTAAAACCATATCACTCTGTAAAACACCAAAATTCCTTCTCTTTTGCAAAAATGATCAAAATCAGAAGACAGCTCAACTTAGCAGACATAACATTATGTACAGCATTAAGATCATTAGTTCTTGTGACTTCAGTGGCTCAGTGGTTAGAACGTGTACATGTAGGTGGCAACCATGGTTCTTTGATCCTTGCAATTTCAAAATGTTCTACTCTTAAATTATTCTAGAAAGTTCTAACTGGTTATCGAAAGAAATGATGTGTGCTAAAGTTTCTGATATAGCAGTTGATTCAAAATGATTTTTAAAGTTCGACTTATTTTTTTTTTACTATCAAACCGTATTTTTCGCCCACGTATAATTGTTTTAAATGTTTAGTATTGGATGTTGAAACATCGAAGCGTACTTGTATTTCTGTGGCTTTTCTTTTTAATTGTTTGACTCCGTCGATTTTTCATTAGGGGTGATCTTGGACAATGAGATGAGGATGACCAAGTGTAACTTCATGCAGTTGACACATACACTGACTAAAACCCAACAGCTGGGATTGCGTAAGCTCTATAAAAAGAACTGCCGCTGCATTGTGAGTTCCAAATACATATCAACCATGCAAATTTGTTCATTTTTTTCTTCTGTCTCATTTAAATGAAAGCAAAAGCATATTAAGGATATTTTCTTAATTTTCCTGTTGATGTGTCTTAGATGTTAATTTTTGATAATTTTAAGAAGATAAATGAATCAACCTAATCCGTTTTATAAGCTGCAACGATTCTGAATTTAAAACTTTCTCTTTCATTCAGGCTGATATTGGTACAGACAGTCCATACCATTTAAGTCCAAAAGATCCCGGTTTTCGCGGCTGCACATCTCGAAAATCAAAACTATTTGACGTTGATTGCTACGTCAACCACGCTGTTTGTGTCTATCGCAAGAAAACGTGTCAATGGAAAGGAAAATTCCGGAAAAAGCAACGAGGAAAATAAACCAAAAACAAGAAAATCAAAACGATACCGTTAAAAACAATCAAAGAGGCAGCTCGTGTGAGCATGTAGAAGACGGGGATTTCAAACTTCAGGGAACTACTTTTTTTTGCATGTATACTAAACCATTTTTTTAAAAACTTAACCCTGAATCGGGGTACGTAATCGGTCTGTGTTACTTTAATTGATTCCGAATAATGGATTCTTTTAAGTAATTCAAATATTTTGTGTAACTTACACGTGTAATGTAGATTTCTTTTTAATTTGTATACTAATATGTATATATACAAACAATGCAATATCATTGTAAGAATTTGTCTCATTAATTATATATTACACATATATTTGTATATATATTTTGAATATCACTGCTATTAAAAAGTGCAATTGTTTTTGTTTTAAAGATTTCATGATTAGTAGACTTTTAAAAGTTTTTGAAAAATCAATGTTGATAAAGTGGTGGTCATATTGAATTTTTCAATATCAGTATCATTTTGTTATTCATGTAAGTTAAAATATTACTCAATAAAAGACCAGCTTTGTTTGTTTTTTCAGTCTTGCTATTTATAAGATTTTAATCGTCAACAAAAGAAATTTAATTTTATCAGAGCAATGAACTTACGTAAAAAAAACAACAACAACAACAACAAAATCAACAATATTTCAAACAAATTTTGATAATACATACATTGAGAGATCAAGAACTTCCAGTGTGATTACCACCCCCCCCCCCCCCCTTCTTACACTTGTCAGGGTCTGAAAGGTATCAATAAATTGCTATAGCTATATATAGTGAAGTGATTTCACTTCGAGATCAAGAATTTCGAGCGATCGAAGTTCGAGCCATCGAATGTCACTTGCAAGTACATCTTTTATGTATTCATTCCACAAATTAAAATCTTAATTATTGAAAACATTTTAGAAAGGAGTATTTCAAAAATCATGCATGGTATGGTTTACCTGTAATACATACATATTTATATTAATACAGCCAGTAATCAATGAATTCAAGACCAGTGAATCAATAACAAAATCATCTATGTCCAATTTTGGAAATTAGTTTTATAAGTCTAAATTTTCATAGAATTAGATTTCTGATAAAACGAATGAATTTTTTTTTACTAAAATTACAAAAATATCATGGTTTTTAAATTTCTGTTATAGCCATATTTTTGTGGAAATGGTCGTTAAGAAGCCTTATTTGGAGCAAAATTGAATTATTGTCGTCCTATACAAACATTGATTTGCTATATATTCCTTAGAAGAGAAATATTTCCTTTGACAAAAATTAATGATGTTTTCAAATTAAATCTTATTTATCATAAAACTTTGTGTTATGTGCAGACTTATCATACTAACAGGTTTTTGCAGCAAAATAAAATTCTAAAAAATACAGCTCATATTGCTTTAACTAACACGTACCCTTTTCTGTTGAACTTCGTCCACTTTAATCGTTTAAAAAATTACATACATGTAGAAATAAGATTTAAAATACACATAGTCGTTAAACATGAACGTGCGTCCATATATCTATTTGTCCTCATCATCCAGTAGGCAGGATTCGTCTGCAATATGGCGCCAAACACATTTCCCGCCTTTTCTTTTGACGCAGACGGCCTGTGCCTCCTCGCACGGAGAGTACCACTCGGCCTGGCACACCTTCTTCTTCTTCCATTTTTCCATCATCAGCTCGTTTACCTTAAAAAAATATAGCGAAATTGATCAGATTCCCTCTAGTGTTTCGACAGACTCTGGTTGATCTGACTTCGCTCTCTCTCTCTCTCTCTCTCTCTCTCTCGCTCTCTCGCATATATTTTAAGCAGTGTACACTTTGTCAAAGTCTTCTATTTCAAAATAAAATTATTAAATAAAAGCTTTGAATGATTGATTAACAAGTGATTATAAATGATTGAAAATCATCAAAATAAAGAGTTAATGTTTAATCATTAAGATGATTAAAAATGTGTGACTATCAATGATAAGTAAATTAAGATGTAAGTTTCGACGGATCGTTAAAATCATGATGCCAAGAACA
Organism: Magallana angulata; assembly: GCF_025612915.1. NCBI lineage: Eukaryota > Metazoa > Mollusca > Bivalvia > Ostreida > Ostreidae > Magallana > Magallana angulata. The sequence goes on along the minus strand of NC_069118.1, from coordinate 25,809,295 downwards.
GACATGTACCCTCGATTTTAAAAGTGAACGGGGCAGGGAAAAAGCGGATCGAACACTCGATTTGAAAGTTTAATTATACATCTAGATTATAAATGAGTAAAAAGTTTTATTTAAAACCAGTGAAAGACCACCACCTAGCTTCTTGCTGCTACATGTACGTATTCGAGGAGTTTTGATGAAGGGTATCTGATTCAGACCTTTAAACGAATAGTTATTTCCTGCCAGTATATACTACACATCATTCACTGTCGGAAACACACAGTCAGTCTCGCATACGCTTACTGACCATGGGTAAACTCATTGAAATTTTCATGTTCACATTAAAATTTCATGCTTTATTCCGATTGGCTCCTTCACACTTTCATATAGGAAATCTAACTAATCCTGTTAAACGCTTATACACTTATATGTAGCATATCAACACCGACATGCATACATTACATAAATTGTGTTAAATTACATTACATTGAATGATTTTGGCAAAAAACAGTTTAATGTACTTCATGTCTTGACACCGGTTGTCTTACCCGACATTTACAGTTGTCGGCGTACAGCCCCCTGATTCCCTCTAGGTGCCCCGCCTTCAGCTCCGAGAAAGGCGCCGTGGTAAAGCAGGACGAAACTACCATGTGGTCTTCTCTGACGTAACCTGTCAAATTCATAACAGGGTAAATAACGTCATTTCAGGGACGCTTTGTCACTTGAGTTAATATATCGAAACCATTCTTCATGAGCACACACACAAACACGGTATACATCATTACTGTCGATTAAATTTATCTAAAAAAAAATTGTTTGTTAAACATTTTTTTTTTTCATTTATGATTTGACATATATGTGGCACCAGTGACAACAGGTACTAACGTTGAATGTCTCAATATATAAACAAGAACAATCGTGATATAATAATTATGTCTGTGATACTTATAATACTAAAACAGTATTAATAGGAAAACAATCATCTAATATATATTGGCTTTGAGATTTATACAATAGTACACGTAAATTTATACTTGTTATGCAGAGCGATTTTTCGAAGGGGTCGATTTTCGAGGATAACCAAATTTAATTTAAATTAACAGATTTGTAGCGACGTGTTTAGTTGCATTATAAATGAGACGGGCAATTAATTGTATATTCACAAAATTAAGCTACCACAATAAAAAAAGGTGTAACTTTATAAAGTATATCTGACCCGTCATGTAGTACACTGTCCCCACGGACAGGTCGATCCCACAGGATCCGTCAAATGCGTCGGAAGTGACGTAGTTCTGGTCGACCGTCTCAAAAGTGGGAGTCGTCTTTAAAAATAAACCAACATTGTTAGAGCATGTTTCATCATTAAGCATTGTGTACACTTTGGAATATTTCCATTAGTTCTTTTTTATTCCTTCCTTTTTCTAGAGATTGAAGCATATTTTTCGAAAATATACAAAAACATGCATCATAGTATCTCCTCTAGCCAAAAGTCTCTCTCTCTCTCTCTCTCTCTCTCTCTCTCTCTCTCTCTCTCTCTCTCTCTCTCTCTCTCTCTCTCTCTCTCTCTGTAGAGGAGAGGAGCTGATCGTAAATTAAACCCAGATGAGGGCATAGAACTAAAGTCTTTTAAAGTAATCGTATTGCTGACCTTGAAGATGTCCAGCACATCAATGGAGTAGTTATACTCCAGGCGCTGATGTCGGTCCGGAATTACGCTCTCCTGCACGTAGGAACTCAAACTTCTCCCGTCCCGGAAAAACAGCTCAGAGGAAGTAACGTTTGCTGTGATGGCTGTTATAAGGCAATTCAAAAGAAATCGTTTGATGCACTAGTAAGTGTTCTTTTCTTCCTGTTTTTTTTGTTTTGTTCGTTTGTTTATTTGCTTGTTTGTTTGTTTTATGGGTTTTTTAAAAAGTTTTTTACGGTTGGTTTTTTTTTGGTGTATGTATTACTTTTGTAAGATCCCAAATTGGTAACTCGCAATAAATTATTGTAAACTGAGATAAGTTCTAAATTGCGACGGACTTTTGTTCATATTTACCAAATTAAATTTATGAAACTCGTTATTTTTTAAATACAAAATTGCATATTTTTTTGCTTATTTGACTAATATACTTTTCATTTATCATGCTATTTTTAATATTTAAGTAAGCATTCTGCTGATATGAGAATTTCTTTCAAGGTGTATTGAGGAACGTTAAAATCTTTGCTGAATCAACAAAAAAAATAAATAAATATCAAATTGAATGCATTGTACAAACAAAGGCACCCTTTTATATCTTCTAAATTAAAGAACCATCAAATAAAATAAATATAAATTGAACATTAAATTAAAAAAAATTGAAAAGGTTTTCATTATCCTGAATAGAAGCATTAAACACACCTATTGTAATTAAATTGAATAAAAATAATTTTACTGACCGAATTCAGCGTTGCAGAACGAGTTTTGATATCGTGGCATATAGCAGGAACAGGCGTTAGAAAACTTCATCAGTCCCAGGAACAAACATATCCATGGTAACACGCGCCCAGACATAGCGACTGGATTTCCCACAGATTACGGGGCAGCAAAAAGAAAACTGTGGACTTGGCGATTCCGACAAATTAAAACTAAGTAAGTCTCGGATCTTATCACCATAAAAACCGATCGATGGATTGTCTCTAGTAAGATCTCAGACCGCGGCGCGACCTATAGGAGATGTACGAATTACACAGATCAGCCAATGTTTTGGCTGTCCGGTAGATATCAAGAGGGAAGCGAAATTAAGTATTCTTGGGGAGGAATCGTTGTCGATGTGTCCAATTAGATACCATGGCGTCAGCGGGGAATACGGACCGGAATAAATGCATTTACGAGAGTTCGGAGAGTGGGGGCATGGATATTAGATGACGGATTGACCGCTGAACAGAGTTGAAGTTCTACGCATCTCCAAATTCGTCAAGGGATGTTTTCCTCCAATCTACCAAATTCTGGCATTTTAGGTCTCAATATATTAATATCATTTATTTCATATTGCATTCATAACAAGAACTAAAAGCGGATTAATTGTAACTAAAATGGTAATTATCTGACGATAACTGAATATTTTAACTTCCAGGACACAGACGTCAAGAGCACGGGGATATTTGTTTACCAATCCTCTCCTGGTGTAATAAGTAATTATTATTTTATATATGTCCCTGTAATTGTAGAGACACAGCTGCTCAATATGCGACTATAGTTTCTAATTTTGTCACCAATCGTGGTACGTATAAAATCAATGTTAAATAAACTATTTGAATGTAATATGTTAAAGTTTAATATATTTCCAAACTACGCCAACATATGCGAAAAACTTCTAGGTGCGTACATGTACAATGTAAGTGTTTTGCAGTTAATTAAATTTTGAGTTTTTTTTTCCTTTAAAATCCTTAAAAATAATCTAAAAAATCGATTTATATAAAGATATTGTTAAAAAAAAAAGCCTCATCAAACTTAAACAATCCAAAAGAATTTCACACTCCATGTATATATTGCGTAAAATGAAACCGAACACCGTCACATAAATGCTTTCTGATAATGTTTAATATTCCCAAAAATAAATTTTGATCAACAATCTTGCTTTTGTTGCAATTTGTTCCCGCGAGGAGCATCATCATTAATAAAAAAATTTCCACTTCAAATAATTTTAGAATTTAGATGATTATCACCAACAGAATAAAAGTCGAAAATAATTTTTTCTGAGCAATTATGAATTTAAATTATACATATATTCTTTTAAAAAAGGTCAAATTGGTTTATTTATTCCATGTTTAATTTTGAAGCCGTATCGTGTCTACGAACGTCAGAATGTCAGCAAGCGCATTATTTTATGTTATCTGCAAGCGAAGTTCGTGTACAAAATTTAAGGCAAATTATGTAGACATGTATATAGATATAAGCAGATTTATTACGTAAACAAAAGTTAATCAAACAACGTGAAATTTCATGGGACATCTTTGACATTGTCTTCTCTAGATATTAAAATAGCTGACTCCTACAAATGATCACAGGGGCTTATATTGTATATATCGGAGACGTCGATACATGTACATTGTATTTTTGTTTGGCAAGAATATGTGTCGTGCAATGCGTGTATTCACATAGTAATTAAAAATGTTCAGCGAAATTTGTAATTTTCAGACAAGACTAACGCAAATGAACAAATTAAATGACGCTTTTTATTATCCACTGATTATCTCAGGGAAAATCTATCTCACTACGGAAGTGGGTTGTAACAATATGTTGTATTTTAGTAAGCTTCGAGTTCATTTCTGGTATCCATATGACTCTCGTCACACTAAATTTATCAAGTTCCCTCCCAAAAAATATTATTGTTCACTCCCATTGTAGAATCTTACATAATTAACTACAGCAGACTAGGATAGAATACATTTGGTGATTAAACTTTACAAAGATTTACGTGAAACGAGTTTTCTTCTAAATCCCTCCAGCTTGTATACATTAATCCCGAGTTGTTTATTGCCCTCTGTTGAGTATACTATGAACAGAGGAACAACAACTGTTGTGTACATCAAAGCCGAGAATCGATCGCAGAATCTGCACTGGGATCACACAGTCTGTATCAATTTGTTTATTTCACTTTGTATGAAACAACTCCTAAGGTTTTACATATTGTACCAGATCCCATTCAGTTATACAGATAATATGTATTAATTTCTTAGATGTATAACTCAAAATAACGACAATTAAAACATAGATGTGTTTTGTTTTATTTGCGATTAATAACACAATTCTGCATTCTCAATTCAACAGGCCCTCATATAAAAGCCAGTGTCAAAGCTTTTCTGTATCTATATAATCAAAACATCTTACATGCACATGTAAATTATACATGAAAACCAATGTCTGTGTAACCAGTACATGTGTATTCAAATGTACATCTTTCACCAATCATACAATGTCTGTTTCATTTTTTTTAAAATTCAACTGAATTTTACACTCAAAGTTTTCCCAAAAAAATCACTGTCTTTTCCTTTAATCAGACGTCTTTTCTCTTTAACTTGATGATCCTTATCCCGTTTTTGGCCTCTTTGATTCGCCACCACCGACCTAGTTTGTGTTCCTGACCAATTCCTGCCACCAACACCTGTCTATCAGGTGAGAAAGCCAGGCTGTTCACAAAACCAACCTATATAAAGGGGGAAAAAAGCCATTACTTGCATGTTGGTGAGTTTCATTTATTACATGTATATTAAAGAATAAGAATCAAAGTCTCAAAAAAGTTATCATATTTCTATGCGCAGATGTACAGGGAAGGGGGGGGGGGGTAGGTAGTGTTCAGACACCCCTTTCCCCAATCCCTCCCCACTCCCAAATATTCAAATTTATTAAATTCACATAGTAATTTTTATACCTAAAAAAACCCCGGATCCCTTCCATTTCAAACACAAATTTCTCTTGACCCCCCCCCCCCCACCCCTGAAAATTTTTTGGATCCGCACATGATATTTTCATGTATGTGAAAATGACTCGAAATCTACCTACCATAGGTATTGAATACAGTGGCTGCAATACTGTGTAATTCTTGGAGATCTTCCATAGTTTGATGCAGCCATCTTTCGATCCTGCTGAACAAATTTCTTTTAGTGAGATCAAATTCTTACACATGTATACGTATAAAGTATTATGTACCAATGAAAATATTTCAAGGACTTCTAAATCTAGTTTGATACTAAAATTAACTACTGGTAATGCCCTGCTATGTAAAGAATGCCACAAAGGTAACCAAGATGTATCTGTATCATTCTAAATAAGAGTTTATCACATATAATCATATTCTATAAACAATTTAGATACATTAATGCATTGTAATGTCAAAATGTTTAAGACTGAAAGAAAATTTTATTGTTAGAAAGTGCACATTACTGAGTTCATCTTGTTCATTTCTAACTTAAGTATTTGTAAAATTTAATCGCAAAATTGTTTATATTGTTATACACAATTTATTGATGAGCAAAAATCATTGTTGCTTACATTAACATGGAAAAAAATGTGTATGTTATAATATGTAAATAAAATAAGTACACAGTTTCATTACTTTATTGTGGTCTATCATAATGCTACACATACTTGAACTGATTAAAATGTTGATTAAACCTGAATATGTTTTGCAAACAAGGACAATCACTCCAAATGCATACAAATACTATAAACTATTTACTGTGCAGTGATGAGAGCTTTTAAATAAAAAAGGGTTTGATGGTCAAAGCCATTTTTCAAATACAATATTTACTTCCTTGAGAAAATGAGCTCTGAATCAAGATGTAAGAAAATATTAAAACTTTAAAGCTAAAATAATTGGATCTTATCTTTACTAAATAATCATCTATGTGCAAAAATAACGTATTCAAAATTGAGGGTAATCTAAATAAATGGATAATTTGTTGACCATCCAGCCTCCTTAAAGTAGTCCCAGTATCGCACTGCGTCATAATACGGATTTTACAATATTGGTTCGACTTTTACAAAGCGTTTTAGATACCCGGTATTGATTTTGCTCTACATCGCTGTTGTAAACAATGGCAATAATAAGCAATTAGAACGGTAATACATGTATTCTATGAGAGATAGAAATGATTAATGTTGAGAAACTCGATTCTGTTAAAGTAAAATGAAAAACGAAGTGTCTGATTAACCAGGATCTCAGGTATGCTTATATCTTCTTTGTTTAGATGCCCCCCCCCCGAAATTTTCTTTTTCTTTTACCAAAACCGGTTTAAATTTATAGACAGAAGCTATTTCGAATTTATTCAATCGTCAATTAATTAATGTTAAAATGATATCGAACATTGGTGACAGATCTAGGCAGAAAACTGTAGCAAAATGTGATTTTTATGGATTTTTTCGTCAGGGTCTACTTGGTTTAGAGCTTATAGCGTGAAAAGTAATCCGTCAACATATAATTTATTTTACCAAATCTTTTTTCTAAGATGTCGATCTATAGAATAAACACCATGAATTTAAGTTTGAGTCCATAAAATAGTAAAAAAATTACCAAACGCAATACTAGCATTGCATTTTTTGTATTCTATTTTGATACATCAGGTCCATAAAGCGTACTTACTTACAAAAATTTGCACAAAATTATTGATGAGATATGGCTTAAATAAATATTTATGTTCAGTTCTAATTTTCCTAAAATTGGTAATTATTTTTAGGAAAAACGGACGTCTGACAAATTTCGTAATTGTCAATAATTTTCGCAAGGGGGTACACCCGTCTGAGAGGTGATAACAAACAAACAAGCATGTAAACATACATATTTTCTTTTGTATATGTATTGCTAAAATGTATATCTATCATTTAAAGCTAAGCTTTTAATGATTGAGCCCATTTAGTGCCGAGTATAGGACTACCTTAAGGTGTGTTCTGTAATCTGAAGTAAACAATGATCAAACAATCTTATACTACTGTGAGCTACCTGAGGCCACTAGGTCTGTGTTATGGAGAGCTGCCACACAGGTTATCCAGTTGGTCTGGGTGCTGGAGTTCCCGTTCTGATCCTGACCATGGTGAGCGTTCTTCACTGTCACTAGCGGCTTCTTCTTCATGAGTGACCATATGGATATGGAGCTGTAAAGAGATCAATGTAAAAAATTTTTTTTTACTCTAAAACTGGTTTCTGTTGTGCTTGTCACTTGAATATTAATCATAGCAATAAATAATCAACTACCTCCGAGCATGTTCTTTACTCTTTCTATATATGTTTTTGCCCTACATTTTGCTTTTAAAATTATCCATCCACATCAAGTCATTATGAATCAACTAAACTTTGAACTTACTTTTTTGTTGAACCTTTTTAAACTTCTGTGAACTATGAACATACATGTATATGGCACATGTATGTTATAATTACATGTATATTTAAATCACTGAAGACAGAAACTCTGGAACCTGGTGATTATCTCACTTACTTGTTGTCAGTTCCTGATATAAAATTAGACTCATTGATGAAGGCTATGCAGTCTATGGATCCCCTGAAATCAAAAATCTCAAAAGTAGAATATTTCAAATGGAATGGATTTCTCTGTTGAAAAAAATTAACTATGGCATACATTAAAACCCACCATTTTTGCAGTGTTATAATTTAAGTTAAATCATAGGAAGCATCATAACACAAACCTTAATACACAAATGAAACAAGTTCATACAAATACATTAATTTCAAATCTCTTCTTTCGTTTGACACAGCCATGATTTAAGTTAAGTTCAAAACATAACTAAAAATCTAGGTATATATTATACACTCAAAAAATCTCTTATTTTATTTGATAAGTGATAAAAAATGCTTTCATTAATAAATAGAGGTAAGTACATTAACAGAACTAACAGTCAACACAAAATAAACATCCGAAATACTCACGGGTCTCCATTGAACACTAGCTGTGACTCCTCCACGACTTTCCAGATTCGGATACTGGCATCCCTCCCCCCTGATGTGATAGCCCTGTCCCGGAACAGACTGTCGATTCCTGTGATTGCATCACTGTGACCAAATCTAGATAATCCACAAAGGGACATAACTTTAGCACAGTTTTTATTGACTAATCAACATAAAATGAAGCCTTGTGTTGAAAATTTCAAAGATAAATGTTAAAGTTGACTAAATTTACATGTTTCTGGGTATCTAGTATTAGTTTAATATGTGATTATAACAAAATAATCATAATGGATTCTCAATCTATTTGAGACAAAAATTTGCTAACGTATATCTTCAAACCAACAAAAAGAAAACGATATTTTTGTACCTATCAACATATCTGGGAAAATGAATTCCCATAGGTAAAACAAAGTAATCGAGTACAAAACGAGGCTTTTGTGTTCTATGTAACGCATATTTGAATATTGGATTTTGTGCCCAAAATGATCTGAATAAACATTCAAAAACGCTAAGTCATGTATAGAATGCTTTTTAATACACAAAAGTCTTCCAAGTCACTTACAACTTTCATCATCATTTACAGAGTTCAAAAGCAAGGTTAATGTAGCAGAAACTCTTTTTGCATTTTTTTTTTAGCTGAACACAACCTACCATTTTCTGTGTCAGATCACTTTACAAAATTCAAAATCAGCAACTGTTAGTTAAAATGCTTCTTTGCAATAAAGTATTACACATAAGTTTTAACATATTTCTATTGTATATACCTATGAAATGCATGGTAAATATGTCGTGAATGTCGTTACGCGCTATGACCAGATTTTTTACTTTCCAAATCTGGTCATGACCAGATTTTCACATGTTGGAGGTTGGCAAGTATGATATCTTGACTTGTCAAATTAGTAAGATGTTCACATAAAGTGAATAAAGTTTCATTCAAACATCAAAGAGCAAGATACGCTTTAGGCACATTGACCTTAAAGTCATTTTCTCTGATAAATAAGTATCTTAATCACGCCTTTGTTAATATTTTCTATGTAAATTTACAACGAATAAAACCTGCTATTCTATCTAATCGTGAAATAGTTTCCTAGCTAATATATACCCATGGTGAATAGTCATCAGAACTATTCACCGGTGGCAATCAATTTCCCTTGATTTAAAACTCTGACAGCTCTAATTTGTTTATCATCAAGAAATTATGCATTGCCAACAAATATTGTTTTCTTCAGTATAATGAAATACCTATTTACTGACTATTCGAACAAATGAAAGTTTATTATCCCCCTCAACAGCAACTATATCCATCAGCTTTGCCTCATGAAATAGTTGCTGTCTTGGAGGGCAATAAACCAAGCCAGTAAATATGTATATAATATCATCACCAATAGTGTACTCACAATGTTTCTATGTAAGCCAGCTCATCCACATTCCAGATTTTGATTGATCGGTCATGTGAAGCACTAAACAACTGATGGGAGCCAATTCTAAAAGCCAGGCCCTGAAATTGATAAAAAGTGTCTCCAGTATTGTTGATAAGTACCTGTATTCATACAGATCAGTCTTGTATTTTGGGAAATTATAGACAGAGAAGGAATAAATCTGTAGCTCAAACACTAATCTTGATTACAAAGCCAAAGTTTTATTTATCATGCATGATATTAAAGAAACCTCATTCTACAATGAACACTCATTAATATATATCCTTACAGAAATGGGGCCCCTATGGCCATTGAATCTGTGGATGAGCTGACAGGTGTCTGGATTCCACAAGAGAACAAACTTATTTTTTCCTCCTGATGCCTGCAATGGACAAATACATGTAATATGCAACAATACAACGTAGGTGGTTTTATCTGGTACTTTGTACCTTAATGTGAATTAAAACAAAAAACTCCTCTTAATTTCAAATAAGAACCCACATGCACTGTTAATTATGATTGGTACAGAACAATCAAGGTACATGTAACGGCTCATGTTTTAAAATAGTTAAACTGATAGATTAAAACCCTCATAATACTATAGATACAATTCTTGATCGGTGTATCAATACAATCAAGAAACTTTTACTTGTACATGTATCAAGTAGCTGTACGTAACCATTCAAATCAAATGATGCCAATGTTTTCACATCTTTGTAAGAGTTTTCCCCCTTGATGTTTATGTATTATCAAAATAAACTCTGATAACGCCTTTAATGGCTTAGTAAAGAAAGATTGACCATTATCCTCCTCTACAAAATAGCAATCTAACCCTTGTTGTACATCTGCTGTATTTAAAGATATATTAAAAATATATGAAAAATACCATGTTCGATACTACCCCTTTCGGAGTAAAAATGTTCAAAGGGGTAAACATGACAGATATTTCTTTAACACACAGCTTACAAAATATACTTGATATGTGTCACTAACCAGAAATTTTCCGTCGGAGGACATTGCGAGACAGAAGATGTGGTCTGTGTGTCCTGTATGAGTGTCCTCCGTCCCTTTCCTCCCCCCAGGAATCGTGTGTAGTCTTTTACCCTCCACCGCATCCCCTGTGAAAATTACATCATCTCATCAATTCACATGTATAAACAATTAAATTAGGGCACCAATGTAATCATTGTTAAGCTTTAAGGACATGTGAACCTGACATGAAACTAATTGAATAATTGAAAAAATTGTTTAAACAGACTCTAATCCATTTGTTTTTGTCAAAAAAAACATTTTAAGCATATGTTCGTGAGTTCGTTTCCATGGCAACGACCTTTAAACTTACCCATGTTCAAAAAATTAGAACGAGACAAAAAACCTTAAATGCAAATTTAAAATGTCATAAAAGACATATTTACAATTAACTAGAAAACTTTTCTCACCAAAATATTAAAAAGGTTAATAAAATACTCTATTTATCTGAAAATGGATTATAAGAATTCCTTTTATTTAATCCGCTATTTTAGTTTGAATTTCCTCTGACCACTAAAAAAGTGACATTTTTTGACGTGACCCGAGCTAGAAAAATTGCAAAAAATACAATTTCCTATAATTACACTCTTATTTTTTTTTATGTAATTTTGAAGAAATGATAAATAGCAAAAAATTAGTAATCAATAATTGGCATGTTCGTGAATTAGAAAAAAAGATAATAACGTCTGAATTTCCTCTGACCTCTATTGAAATAGATGCTACAAACCCTACATGCTGTTAAAAAAAGACGTATAATTCAGTTTTAAATGGCGATTTCTTTCAACTAGTTATACTGTGAACATGCATAAGTTCTTGTCGAACAAAATTAAAGGAGTTGTGTTGTAAATACTACAACTAATTGAATTAAAAAGGCTGAAAATCCGAATTTCCTCTGATCTGACTTTTACAAAAAATCACTCTGCGCGCTTCATGAAAGTCAACACTGCCATAAATGGTAGTATTTCTAAAAACCAATCATATAAAGAGAAAATGATTCTTTAATTTAACAATTTTTTCACTTCCTAAAGAGTTTATTTTAATGGTAATTAACAGAGTGTCATAGTTGTGCATCTGATATAATCAAGAAACTCTAGTCTCTGTACACAAAAAAGAAAAACATGCATGAAAACGTTAATACACACAATCTTTATTAAGCCTTTGTTAATAGATTTAAAATACAATCAAACCAAATAAATCACAGGTTTCATAAAAATCATATACTGATTGTAATTAATTTGAATTTCCTCTATCAATCTTTAAAAGTTTTGTCTGATTTGTAAGGTATTGAATTAAAATGGGTGTCGGAAAATAGAAGAATCTTTCAAATGATTACAGGTATAAAATGAAATTTCATACTTAATCATGATAATTCTTTAAATCATATTATCTGATTGGACTAAACAACACTGCAGATTCTGAAATGATTTATGATTTGTCCTTATGTATATACATGATTGTATGCAATCCTATAATTCCTTTGAACTTTGAACCCTTCCTTGGTCCCCATATTGGTCTTAATGCTATTTATAATGTATGATTGAGACTTTATCAGAATGATTATGCAGGATAATATATTACAATGGTTCAGCCTCAATTTGAACTAAAATATAGAAAATGTGGAAGGCCACACCAATTAAATTTCTTTTTTATCGGATCCTGCATGCTCGTGTTTAAATAAAACTTTACAAATCATATGATTATGGACCACCTCAAAATTTGGCTACAAAAAAATAATAATCTTATTATTTTATCGCTAGCCTGCTTGTACCCTTTTCCACTTAATGTCCGACAAGCAAGAAATTATATTGGTGTGGCCTAACTAGGATATGTATATTTTTTTCATGCAAAAATGATAAAAATATAGATAAGGATAAGTTATAACAAAAATATTCTTATTCACAAAAATCATTTCAAAAAATATTTAAAATAAAAATTTTACTCAACCATACATTCATAACTCATTCAAAAACTCTGTAATTTAAGAGGACTGATATTTTCTGTGAGGCTTGTTGTATATAAGTGTCATAATGATGATCTCAACTTGATCTACATCAGTAACCTCATCAGGGTTATAAAATAAAACAGACTTCATACAGATAAATGGATGGACAGACAGACACTAATAGACAGAAATGATGATTTGATATACTATGCAATCATCAAATTAAACATAATTATAAACATTAGACATATATTTTAAAAACCAGTTTCTCCACATGAACAGAATATACCGTAGCCATTACAAACTTCATTACTGCACTTGGTCAGTATAAACACCTTTTGAATTGATATCTATCAATTGTATTTCTTATAGCATATGCATTATCATAATATATATTCTTTTACAATACTAATTCTTAATTGTATGCATTATATGTCCAAATTATTCATGACTTTTGGAGTTTCAGAAATGGTTTTCAAATCCAAGTAAATGTACATGTAATAAATCATAAATGGTAGATTATCACTGGTTTGGTCCAGTTTCATGTTTCAGGATATGTTGTGCTGCTTATTACCGGTAATTGTCTTAATATTATATCATAAATGTTGAAATAAATATTGTCTGACATCCTTAAATTACCAAATAAATGATCCAGGGCATCAATCGGGAAAGGCTTTATCAGGATGAACATAACAGAGACAATAATCTGATTATCAGCTCTTCTCTTCATCACTCATGGTTTCAGTTCTTTACATTAGTCTTATATTTTTCTGCATTGTGTCTTGTATTAGGAATGGCCTCGTTAACACATACCAGTGATGTTCTCATCTCTTGGAGGTTTGAAAAGTCTGTATTAAAAAAAAACTGATATTACTGGTACTATTACTTATAACATATAAGAAGGACTTATATGAAAGGATGATTTTAAGAAATATATAAAATTCATATAGGCATATCATGAAAGTGTATGCAACATAGACAGACAGAACCTTATATAAATGGATTATTCTATATAAAAATTTGATATCAGGTGAAACTTGTCAACATTTTATTCTAATCTTGAAAATTTAAATCAATGTTACTTAACTTGACAATTTCATATCTTATATAACTGTGTGTATTTAGAAATCTTGCGTTTTAATGATTTGAAAATAATGGGAAAAAAATAAGAATTTGTAACAATAATGAACCCAGCACATGAAATCTAAATATGATGGGAGCAATTCTATCAACCGATAAACCATGAAGTGAGTATACTAATTTTTCTTTCAACTGTACTTTGATTTTTACAGTTCAATAAAGGTGAATATCAGTCAGCTGTTCAAATGTTTTCACAGTACAGAGAATCAACATTATCAGTTATTGATAGTGAATAAAAGATTAATTCTTCATGTTATGAACTATACTGGCGTGTGACCAGTTCTCGCCGAGTACCATTTCTAGCCAGTGCTAGATGTACCATTTCTAGCCAGTGCATTGTGACGTCATTTTATCAACACATAAAATTATAGACGAAAAATGACGTCACAATGTACTGGCGAGAAATGGTACTCGGCGAGAACTGGTCGCACGCCAGTATGTGCTTAAAAAATCATCAATACAAACATATAACCTATTCCTTACAAATATACTGTTCAAGCTAATGTGCATGAAAGTGTTAGACTAAAAATATTTTGTGAGTAAATGTTGGTAAATAAGCTTGTCATATGCTAGAGTAAACTCAGGGCCCACTATGCGGTGAACCTTACCATTTATCATCAGATGGTTAATTTCATTTAAGAAAATTCGAACCAAAATTGTGATTATTTTAATTACAAACACTGACTGAATTAACAATGAATAATTTTTATGTTTGAACAAATTAGGATTATTGTGTAGCTATTCTGCATATAGGCTAGGCGATATTGTTTTCACGTGGATAATATACGAGCATAATAATCTGTAACGTTAACATAATACAATATAGCACATGTCATGATAAGACACCTACCATGCTTACTGCTTGCAAATGGAAGGTTTAGATCACAGGGAACTGGTGTATGGTCTCGTCCTTTTTTCCATTCCCTTTTTATGACACCCGACATCAGTTTGTGTTCGCAATATTCGTCATACACTAATAATATCCATCAGTTTTTGTCATTCCGACGTGTTGTTTACATCGAGATTTGGGATATTACCGGAAATCGGCGCAAGTATGTCGTAAACTTTAAGTTTGTAAATGATTAAAAAAGTAAAACCTTTTGATGTAAATGTTGATATAAGTTATATTTTATGCAAATTCATAAACTTACACATTTTATATCACTGTTTTAAACCTTAAATTAAGCAAATAAACCGTCGATGTGAAATACGATTGCTTGTCGCCAGACGACAGTTCGCGTTGCGCAATGAACTTGTTTTTGTCAGGTTCACATATCCTTAATATTTTACTAAGTCATTTAAATTTGATATCATATAATTGCATCAATCAATGTAGATCGATGAACAGACAAATTGAATATTTAAAATTCATGGATTCGTTTATAAATTATGTGGGTCGGGCTTACACTTGATGATGCTACAGTCTTTGGAGCCACTGAAAACGTGTCTTTTGTCAGGGGAGATAACCACACAGGTCACACTCAACTGATGCCCCCGCAGGACGATGATGTCATCCAGGGATGGCTGTTCATACTGTAACACACACAGTAGTGGTGATGTAAAGAAAGACTACTGATGCATCAAAAAAACAACAAACTGAATACACAATAAATAAAATCCTAAATGCTATGACCACATTGCTGTTATATCTCACTATAAATAGTGAAATGCATAGTTATTTGGTAAGTATTTTGATTACTGTATTTTTAATTGTCTTGCTTATCTTCCCAATTAAAGGCCTGTAACAAAATGCCTAGGTTTTTTGTGTGGATAATATCCTCATTTGGAGAAAATAACATTATAAAAATCATTAATTTTATAAATAAATCTTATTTTGATTTATATCAATATCTCAATCCTAAATGAAACATTTACCCCATCTGCAACAAGTTTCTGTACTTTTCCACTTTGTTCCAACTGTCAAAAAAATGAAACAATCTTAAGTTCTGTAATGTATGATATGTACATAAGTTATTTCCCAAACCAGCAATCATTATGAATTCAAAGCATGTGGTTTGTATATCTTTCTACATATGGATTATTCCATTATTTATTGTTCTGAATGGATACTATATTTGTTTCGAACATAACCCATCTTTTCATACAATCAGCAGTCACTAAATATTCTTCTAAGTGTTGTTTTTAATGGTCAAGAATTTTTCTAAGATCACAGCAAAGTCACATTTCAATTGAGTAAAATTGATTTAAGTAATTTCACTCCCTCCGCCCCTTCTTAATCGCGTAAATTTTACATAATATGATCTAACTATTACTTAAATAGTTACATGTACATACTCAAAGTCCCATCTTGCAAATGTAAATAACACTTGACATTACTTACATTAATCACTTGCTGATTTAAAGTGGTTTTCATGAAATTTAAAAAAGTTTGGCATTCTAGACATGAAAAAAAAAACCTACGAAATTTTACAATCTTTTACCCATTTAATGGAAGATTATCTTATTCTTACCAGGTCTTGCTTTAGTCTGTGAGATATAATGTCTCTGTGGATGTCATCCTCTTCTCTCTTCTCTGCCTCTGAATGACAGAGACATGAATAATTAAGCCCATGCTTTGATTACTCTACATATTTTTTGGCCTCGAGTCATTCAATGTTATAGACTTTGTACTCTAGATAAAAAGTTATTTCTATTTTGAACATTTTTTTGATAAAGAATTAATTTTCTACAAATGGGTTACAAAAGAAAATGCTGCTTTTTTGAGAGTAACTTAATGTTTAACATCTTTATCCCAAATAAATTTTGTATCTGAACATGTCATTTCCAAGAATTTAAAAAGCATGAAAACTTATTAGATATTAATAAATATTTCATGTGTTCAAAGGAAAATTAATTAAATAACAAGAAATTTAATAGCAATGTCATCTTTCAGTAAATATTCCTTTTAATTGATGTACAATGCAACTACCGGTAATACAGTAAAACATGGTTATAGCTAACACGCTTATAATGAATTGACGCTTACAGCGAAGTGAATTTCATTCCCCAAGTCTCTATTTCATGTTGTAAACTTGACCGTTATAACGATTTACACTTATAACGAATTCGAAGTTAAATTGACCGTCGCTGGGCCTTCGTTATAAGCGTGTTTTACTGTATACCATATAAGATATCCATACCTTCTTGCTCTAGGTTGGCTAAATATTCTTTAGCAAGACGCAACTTTTTTTCCTGTGCAGTTTCCTCCTCGTCTGAAGATGTCACCACTTCAGCCTTTCTTTCACCTTCATCACTGTCAAAAACAGATAAAAATATAACTCATAAAATAGTAATTAAGGTACCGGTACTCAATACAAGACTGTGAAGTTTGTATAAATATCACAATTACTGCAAATACTGTAGATTCCTTATTAAACGCGAGGAATTTATTTCCGGGTAAAATCGCGAGAAGCATTCCTCGCAGATTTTATAATCTCACTTTTATTTTTCAGACAGTTTTGAACTTAAGGAAATTGTAACAAAAAATTGGTGATCGCGATTATATGTTCTTGTGATTTGATTCATAACTGCAGAATCAGGGAATGAAGTACTCACGTAAAATAAGGAATTTACAGTAAGGTAATCTTTTAAATAACATTCAAACAACTTCGTTTTGAACCTCAACGGGACCATGTAAGCAAATTTTTCATATGTGTGAGACATTGAGCTTGAAGTAAATAAAGAAACAGTGGTTGGAACTTAGACTCGAATCAACATGTGATGTCCATTGCACCAGAATTCTAGATGCTGATGTCTGAAATAATACCCAATATCAACAGCACCATATCATGTTTGGTGGACATTGATACAGCTTGTCTAAAATTGTATGCTGTATAAGCCATTGAGAACTTTACATGTGCATAAAACAAGTTAAGCTATTCCAACCTTTCTATCTCTGATTCACTCTCTATTTCTTCATTCTGCAGCCTAAGCTTCTTCCTTTTACGCTTTGAGGGTTCTCCACTGAGCGACACCTGTGGTCTCTGATTTTTTGTCTGAAAAAATAAAATAAGATATATGACACCAAATTGCCAGTAATGGACTGGTACTAATAAACTGAACTTGCCATGGGAAGAGCCTGGGGTGATCTTCGAGGGCGAAGATCATTTGAAGGGGGAGGAATGTGGCAGTCAGACTGGTTAGAATATAGGTGTCTGATAGCTTAGTTGGTAGAGCACCTGACTACAGATTCTGGGGGCCCGGGTTCGAATACCTGAGTGGTCAATCATTATTTCTCCCATCCCATTACATTTGGTGCAGTGACCAATCCATTACACGTCTGGATCAGCTAAATTATCCATCAGCAGGTTTCACAATCTTTAATTTTCAACCACAACATGGTTATGAAAGACTGTTCCAAGATTGGGTGAAGGTGTCAAACCAAATGAAACAAGAGGCCCATGGGCCACATCGCTCACCTGAGGAACAATAGGTATGATAAAATCAGCTTAATGGAGTCATAATACAAACTATCTGGACAATGTACAATAATACATGTAGATCCCGTATAAATAAAATCCATTTTCCCCTGGATATTCTTATGTTTATAATCATTAGTCCCTTTTCTAACAGGACGATTTTATAGTCATATCATATGTTGAGTATTGCAGTTCTCAAAAAGATCCTTAACAATTGTTTATATATGGGATATAAACGTACATAAACTCTGAACCTTCTTGTGAGGCCAAAGAATTGTCCTGGGGCCAAAGTCTTAACAATTATAAAGAATCATCTGGCTGATTAGTTTCTGAGAAGAAGATTTTTAAAGATTTACCATATATATTCCTTTGTTAAACTTTGAACCCCCATTGTGGCCCCACCTTACCCCTGGGGATCATGATTTTCACAACTTTGAATTAACACTACCTGAGGACGCTTCCACACAAGTTTAAGCTTTCCTAGCTGATTAGTTTCTGAGAAGAAGATTTTTAAAGATTTACCATATATATTCCTATGTAAAACTTTGACCTTCCATTGTGGCCCCACCCTACCCCCGGGGGTCATGATTTTCACAACTATGAATCTACACTACCTGATGATGCTTCCACACAAGTGTCAGCTTTACTGGCTGATTAGTTTCTGAGAAAAAGATTTTTAAAGATTAACTCTATATATTCCTATGTAAAACTTCGATCCCCCATTGTGGCCCCACCCTACCCCCGGGGGTCATGATTTTCACAACTTTGAATCTACACTACCTGAGGATGCTTCCACACAAGTTTCAGCTTTCCTGGTCTTATGGTTCATGAGAAGAAGATTTTTAAAGATTTACTCTATATATTCCTATGTAAAACTTTGACCCCCCCATTGTGGCCCCACCCTACCCTCGAGGGTCATGATTTTCACAAATTAGAATTTACACTACCTGAGGATGCTTCCACACAAGTTTCAGCTTTCCTGGTCTTATGGTTCAGGAGAAGAAGATTTTTAAAGATTTACCCTATATATTCCTATGTTAAATTTCGACCCCCCATTGTGGCCCCACCCTACCCTCGGGGGTAATGATTTTCACAAATTAGAATTTACACTACCTGAGGATGCTTCCACACAAGTTTCAGCTTTCCTGGCTGATTAGTTTCTGAAAGGAAGATTTTTAAAGATTTACTTTATATATTCCTATGTTAAACTTCGACACCCCATTGTGGCCCAACCCTACCCCCGGGGGTCATGATTTTCACAACTGTGAATTTACTCTACCTGAGGATGCTTCCACACAAGTTTCAGCTTTCCTGGTCTTATGGTTCATGAGAAGAAGATTTTTAAAGATTTACTCTATATATTCCTATGTTAAATTTCGACCCCCAATTGTGGCCCCACCCTACCCCCGGGGGTCATGATTTTCACAAATTAGAATTTACACTACCTGAGGATGCTTCCACACAAGTTTCAGCTTTCCTGGTCTTATGGTTCATGAGAAGAAGATTTTTAAAGATTTACTCTATATATTCCTATGTAAAACTTTGACCCCCCCATTGTGGCCCCACCCTACCCTCGAGGGTCATGATTTTCACAAATTAGAATTTACACTACCTGAGGATGCTTCCACACAAGTTTCAGCTTTCCTGGTCTTACGGTTCAGGAGAAGAAGATTTTTAAAGATTTACCCTATATATTCCTATGTTAAATTTCGACCCCCCATTGTGGCCCCACCCTACCCTCGGGGGTAATGATTTTCACAAATTAGAATTTACACTACCTGAGGATGCTTCCACACAAGTTTCAGCTTTCCTGGTCTTATGGTTCATGAGAAGAAGATTTTCAAAGATTTACTCTGTATATTCCTATGTAAAACTTCGACCCCCCATTGTGGCCCCACCCTACCCCCGGGGGTCATGATTTTCACAAATTAGAATCTACACTACCAGATGATGCTTCCACACAAGTTTCAGCTTTCCTGGTCTTATGGTTCATGAGAAGAAGATTTTTGAAAATTTCTCGAAAATTTTCATAAATTCCTAATTATCTCCCTTTGCAAAAGGGCGTGATCCTTAATTTTCACAAATTTAAATCCCCTTAGGCTAAGGATGCTTTGTGCCAAGTTTGGTTGAAATTGGCCCAGTGGTTCTTGAGAAGATGTTGAAAATGTGAAAAGTTTACAGACAGACGGACAGACGGACAGACGGACAGACGGACAGACGGACGGACAGACAGACAGACAGACGGACGACAGACAAAATGTGATCAGAATAGCTCACTTGAGCTTTCAGCTCGGTGAGCTAATAAGAAGGTGGACAGAATCTCCTCCAAAACCATGAAAATCCCATCTCCTAGATAGAATTCTCTATCGTTAAAATGACAGATGTCCTACAGACCCGATTTAATGATTGAATTTGTCCCATATATTCGCTTCATTGCAAAAAAAATATATCGTGACGCGCTGTATGTTGCCTTAATTTTCTGATGATTGGTCTCAAATACAATATTGCTCTTTTATAATCCCATTTTACCACATTAACTGATTTTGCGACAAAATCACTGCCACTTTTAACACCTTATTTGAAATTCGCTGTTTACGTTCGCCATGTTAATGATATTATTGGAGACATGCCTTGTTATGACTCATAAAATAGATATTTTGTGGACTAAACTACATATGCATGTCTAAAGAGGTTTGTAATATGTAAAATTTGTTTCCACCCTGCAGATTATCTTTAACAGACTTAAAATTGATGCGATGCATATCCGCTTTGCGGCTGCTACATTGCAAGTATATGGAACAAATTCTTATTGTGACCTGAGCAGGCTTGGGGTAATGCTAAATGTAATGGTAATGCATTGCAATGCATTACATGTTTTCAAAGTAATGCTAGTTATGTGTAATGCCTCAAAATTAGCATTACAAGTAATGCTAATGTAATGCATTACTTTCCAAAATCTAGTGTAATGCTGGCATTACATGGCATTACTTTGCATTACTATGCATATTTATGCATGTTCACTTTAAAAAATGTGATGAATAAATGAATAGTTGAAATTGAATTTGATTAAAATTATTTTTAAAGAAGAAAGAAATAATTCTAATTAAGAAAAAAATGTTTTAATTGTACTTGTTTTATTAAAAGAGGTTTTTTAAAATTCATTTTTGAATTGTTTATATTACTAAAGATAACAGCACAATTTTATAAAATTTCTATGAGTGTTCTTATTAAGAGTTTTTAACCATTTAAACAATTTACTCCAATTAGTTTGCACTTTAATAAGAAATGTGTCAACAACACACTATGCCCCCAGGATAATCTAAGTATCAAAACAATCTATTGTTATAAGAAGTGCTAAACACCCCAATCCCCTTCCCTTCGCTATGTCACAATAGAATAGGAGACAGACATGCGCCTTTAAAAGCAAAATGAATGCACTGTCCATCCATGATGAAAATCAATATCACTTCCAATATTATAACCCATTTGAAAATAATCTTACTTATTTTCTCTCTCTTTCTCTCTGTCTCTCTCTTTTGTATATTAATTACACTGTACATTAGTTTGGACTGATAGAAAATACAAGATTTATGTATTTAATCTATTATTGCACTTAATATATCCTAAGATAAAGATCGTCAAACAGTATTTTCCAGTCCAAGCTTTAACTGCTCCTGCAAAACATTTATTTAGTATCGCCCGGAAGATGGATGCATTTAAAAGATGAACCCTTTGAAACTTCGATCATAAAGTGCAACAGCAATCTTTTGTCTTAAAGTGTCCTCCGTAAAAAGAAATACGATTAAAATATATTAAGAAATATAACTGGGAAAATCATCTGTTTATAAATTAATAAAATTAAGTGTCCAAAATTATAAAGATTTGTGTAATCTGGGGATATATCTATATTTAGCTTTTAAAAACCGCAACATTATTTCATAAATTGTTTTTTGTTACGCATGTTATCCTGTGTCTCTATTTCATATCTGATATTGTATCATGCCAAATGTCTATAAATATCATTTGACTTATATAATATGTTGTTCATATTGCCACAATGTGATTATATATTGAGCAAATAAAGAATGACTCTTGTTTATTCATTGAATTTGAACCTGATACTGAGCATGAAGCTGAAGATATGTTAAAGAGTGTTGTATATTTGAAACATTTGCAAAAACTCTTTATTAGCTTTACTTTTAAAAAAAGTAATGGTAATGGTAATGCATTACTTTACTCATGTAATGGTAAT
Source organism: Magallana angulata (assembly GCF_025612915.1). Taxonomy (NCBI): domain Eukaryota; kingdom Metazoa; phylum Mollusca; class Bivalvia; order Ostreida; family Ostreidae; genus Magallana; species Magallana angulata. The sequence continues at coordinate 25,786,694 of NC_069118.1, read as the reverse complement.
GTAATGCATTACTTCAAGAAAATCAAGTAATGGTAATGGTAATTTAATGCCCAAATTCATGAAGTAATGGTAATGTAATGCATTACTTTACAATGTAATTCGCCCCAAGCCTGGACCTGAGCGTAGCCTGGTCACGGTAAGATTATTCTCTCTACCCATCTCCTATCTCTGCATTTTTGAGTCACAGTTTGTGTGAGGGGGTCTTCTTAGATGATTTAAACGAGAACGCGTATTCTTCCCTATGAACAGGTGCTTCTATTGAATAGTGCCATAAATCAGGTATTTTTCAACGCTCATTTGCAACCGTTCACATGGTTATATATACATATACATGTATATGTCACTTTTTAGCGTTTTCATCATCGATGAAATGTTGAATAAGAGAGTTATTGTGAAAGGAAAACAAAACCATATAATGCAGCATTACTTAATAGAAAAAATAATACCTTAGACTTTGATTGCTTCCTTTTTGATTTGATGAAAAATGGCATTTTAAAAACAAGACATGAACAACACGTTGTTTTCTAAATCGCAGTCATTGTATGTCAAACGCTTGAAAAATACTATATGCTCTGAACCTAAATCAAACGTTTAAGACACTAAATAGTAATAATAAAACCCAACCTATTTTATTTTATCCGGAATGTATTAAGACGGAAACGTCTTTCAACATCAACCCAGGTTCATTCTTTTCAGTTTGCCTCTGAATTGCAAAATAACAAAGATAACGAAGATTTACAAATTTATTAAGCAAAATCAAATATTGAACATAAATTAACATTGTTTGATTCCGTTTATAACCTAAGAAGGAGAAAGGAAAATTTACCTTAATGAATGCCGAAAAGGGGAGAGGGGAGAGCTTGATCCGTAGACCAACAAGAGAGTCTCTCGAATGACCGATGACGGTCGTATTTATACACTTACAGACAATAGAATTTAAATAACAATAGACACACAGGGCATCAATAGTCTTAAACAAAATATAAACTGAGTATAAATTTCCGGAATCAAACATAAACAAATACATATAGATATACCACATTCCCCCCAACTTAAGATCAATTTAAATTTTATTTAATTGTCAATATAAACATACATATTACATTGTATACATATAAATACAATTATATATATAAACACAGTATTATGCGTTTGGTTTTTCTAAAAATTCTATTATAGTACAGTGTGTAAAATAAACTTTAAAAACATAAAAAAAATCTATTCACACAGTTTTTGCCAAAATCACCCTCCTTATAGAAGAGTTAACTTGTGAAATAAATAGTTAGACACATAGACACTTTTTATCGCAGCAAACATTTTTTTTTTTCAATTTACAGAAAAAAGTTAATTAACCTTGATCGAGTTGCCGCCCGCCCCCACTTTTTTGGGAACATGTGAAAATTAAAGGGAAATGGAGGAAATGAAGGAATTAATGAAGTTATACAGTACATACATGTACATTTACAATACACCAACAACAACAACTCATACTAATATGGCACCCCCCCCCCCCTTTTCAACGGAGTTTTGGAAAGTTGTACGTCTTTTACGCATTGAAAAATGAAACAAATAATGTATGCTGCCCAAACCTCGATCTTAACTTTTTAAATTGGTAAGTCATTTTCTCTCTCTCTCTCTCTCTCTCTCTCTCTCTCTCTCTCTCTCTCTCTCTCTCTCTCTCTCTCCAACCTTTTGCGTAAATCCACCGTCTTTGTACAACCCATTCCCTGTACTTTTGTGGTAATCCTTTGTTTTTGGTAATTTGCAATCGCTCCGGTAAACACATCAAATAATTTGTACTTGACTGTACAAAACACGAGATAAAACCAAATCAAACACAAAGACCAAAATGGGATCGGTCAAATGTTTTATTTCAACATTTTTACAAAGATCTCTGAATGCTCTCTAGCATTGCATCAATCTGTTCAGAGATCTCGCGGTCCATATCCGCTCCATCTGAAATGATATGAATACAAAATGCATTATTCATTGTTTTCAGACAATTTCATCTTAGTAGCACTGAAAAAAAATTATACACAACAATGCATGTATATATTAATGCTATTGATATTTATGTACATATATGGTAAATATTTACCGTCTTTTCTCAGCCACTTGAATCCTTCAAACACCGCCATAACGAAGATCGTGAATCCTATCATTTTAGTATCTATCAATGAGAAGGGAAACAATTGGATATTTCATTGAATTATAAATCAACCCGTGAAACATGACAAGAATTGTGTGAAAGGAGACATTTACATTTTTAAAAATAATAAAATTAATTTTCAGATATTCAGAATTACATCTATACTTACAGAATTCTTGACTTCCTGGTAAACTTCTTCATGAACAATGGATAAAATATTCCGCTTTAGGAATAATTGAAAACTGAAAATTTTCCGAAGAATATTCCTGGGAGGCAAGCAACACCTTTACTCAGAAATAGCTGGAGGGTATTATGACTTATGAATCATGACGTCACAATTGCTTCTGAATCATGTAGATGCTTTTTTTTTTAAATTTACAGCTGTGAAGATATTATGACGTTGCATAATCTGTGACGTCACAGTTGCTTCTGAATCATTTCGCAAACCCATAGTCCTCTGTCTCTCCGCACACAGAGACTTGGTTTGGTACAAAGGAACTCTGGCGGAAGTTTGAATTATTTCGATGATATTTTTTTTTAATTATTTTTTTTATTTACGTATCCGATATCAAATTCAGAAAGGGTTGATTTGATTTAAGAAATAAATTTAATAATTTTTATTGATCGACGTATCAAAGGAAAACTTCACCGGAAAACGTCGCTACGCGCATTGATGAAAAAGTGTTTGCTAGCGCTCTCGAGCGCTATAATAGCAACTACCGTACGTTAGTCCTTTTTACTGGAATACGCATGCTCGAATCCACATTCTAGGACATTCTTGGAATACTTCTGTTTATAAATTGTACCATGTCAATTTCGTTTTAACCATCTACAGATAATCTGAAGTTTTGTGTTTGGTTGTTTAACCTCTACATAAATGCCAAAAAGTATAACAGTGTTTTTTATGCCAAGTCATTTCTAAAATTGAAAAGTTTTATGATGCTACCGTTCTGGCGAGCGCAGCAAAAATTACACATACCTTGCATCTAAGTGATATTTTGACAATAATCAACTAACATCAAAGAATTTTGAGAGAGAGAGAGAGAGAGAGAGAGAGAGAGAGAGAGAGAGAGAGAGATGCACGGACCTCTAAATGAGCGAACAACACATTGTAGTAAAATGTTTGTAAGAATAGAATAAAGGAAATCACATTAAATGAAACATAAAATGTGATTATTCTTTAAAAGAATTTCCAATGTATACGTATTATCTGGCACCGTATCTTGCTTCGCATGCACTTCGAACACGAGTTTCGCTCTTACAGAGTGCATAACGTATGCATCATTTTGAAGACCATGGCGGTGTAACGAAGAATATTGACCCGGGTTGAAAATTGACCCGGGGGTCATTTTTCAACGTTGAATATTGACCCGGGGGGTCATTTTTCAACGTTGAAAATTGAGACCAAAATCGTGAAATTTATACCCGGGGTCATTTTTCAACGGTATGAGAAAGATTTTTCTAAACTCTGATGACCTCGACCCGTTGAAAATTGATCCTGTTGAGAATTGACCCAAACCTCAGAGTTTTGATCTGAACTTGAAATTACTCTACACGGTTTAAATGTACAATCATGCACATATTTGAAAGTTTCAGTTTTAAAATGTACATACAGTCCGATACATATGCGGACGTGGCTAATTTCTTTTAGGCTGATATGTCCAATTAATCATTTAGTTTTTAGATTGAAAATATGATATCCATTTATTATTACAATACTATGTAAATAAAGCTAAGAAGATGACTGTTTGCTTCGGAATTGAGCAGGCGAGTAGGGCTAGAATACTTTTTGACATAGATGACATGGTTTTCATTCCCTCATGTGACAGAATTTTAAGTTTAAACTTGTCACAATATCTGATAAATATACCGGTATCTAACAAACATATTGCCCGTTATCGTCGCTTTTAAGGCAATTCAACAGAGCTCTATTCGACAGGCACCTGACGTTGTATATTTTTCTAATAATTGAAAATATATAACCTCTATACTGCTTTATTGGGTAAAGGGTATATATATTTATATCAAGACAAAAGGATATAATGTCAGATACCTATGCTTAATTTGAAGAAGTCAGAATATTTCCCTGACAAAATAATAAATGAATGGTTGTCATATTTTTATCCCTTTTCATATATACTGGGTTTTTTATACGTATATATACAGCATATACATATTTACACATGTTTTTAATTTTTTACGACTTAAAAATAATTTTTCATAAACTTGTCTGATTAACTTTATTGAAGCACCATCCAATTTTCTGCATATGCAGTCATAGTTCTTCTTAAAAATGCAATTTATTTCTATTATTTTGAGTTTTCAATTCTATTATTTACCTGTAAATTAGAAACACAGGCAACTGACGTAATATATTCTCTCAAAATTAACAACATATACCCTCTACAGCAAAAATGTTATCAATCTAAAAAAAAAGTAGGTTTGCATCTAAATATACAGTCGGAGGATGGTTGATCTAATTATATTAATGGTATATACATGAAAAGGTATGCAAAAAGTATACAACTGATAGATATGTTGTTTGGAGCAGCTGTATCAAGGAAAAATCCGAATTGCTTAAACATGTACAAATTGAAGCAACCAGGACAGTGACAGGGATCAGAGTTAATTCTTCTAAAATAATTTTATATGGTGAGCTTAATTTGGAAACCTTGCAATCTCGAAGGGATAACCATAAACTAATTATATTCTACAAGAATATAAATGGTTTAGCACCACAAGATATGTTAGATTGAATTCAATCATATTTTCTTACTGAACATGCATATAATCATAGATCAAATTAGTTTTTTTACTATCTACCACTATATACTTATTACAATAGCTTTGCTTCGTCTACATGTAAATTATGGAATAATCTTCATGCAGAAAAGAAAATTTCATCAACTTTATCTTTCTTTTAAGTCAAAACTTAAAAAACAAAATATACCTAGAGCTTACAAGCCTCTCAGTTAAGACAATAGGAAATATTATTTTACGTCAATTACGGAATAAAGCTAGTAAAGCTTACTTATTTAAGGATTTTTTTATCTGATGTGAGTCGATGTTTATACTGTGGGTCTGAATCTGAAGGAAATGGGATTTTTCCCCTGGATATCCAAGATACACTCAACAAAGAGACGAACTTTTTAAACAACTTATTGACATTAGTGTACCATTTTATATGAACTATATACTTTATGGTAGTTCTGATTTTTCATATAGATAAAATTGTAAAATTGTTTCCCATGTTTATATTTATATTAGATCTCCAAAGCGTTTTTGATTCTCTTAAGGTACACTGTTTAAACCTATTTGAGTATTATACATGTATATTTACTTAATATATAGTTCCCTTTTATTTACTCTTCTTTTCAAATGGGCTGGATCATGAAAATCTCATTTTTATGTTTGTATCTCTGCAGGTATAAATGAAGGTGATATGTTTGTTAATATAGGTGTGAGTGAACATGTCTACCAACAATATGTCATACAATCATATATGATAAATATTCAGATAATTATTTAATATTCAAGTACCTCATGTCTTATATACACATTATATACACATTTAACACGTTTAAATTAAATTAATAATGTAGGTGGCTGTGATAGGAAGGTCAATCATCTACTCCAACTCTGCTGTATTATCATCTACTACTTATTTCTATTCAAAAAATGCAATTTACCAATTTATGACGAAAAAAAATTACTGTTAGTAAATTTATGATAAATTTTTGTGATCAAAGCAATTTAGAAACTTTAAAGCAAAATTCTATTGTCATCCTGTACAAAAATTAGGTTGCTAACTTGCTACAGATTCCATGAAGCAGAATTGTTAATGCCTAGAAAAATTAACGATTTGATGATATTTAGTTACATCAGAAGTTATTCTAACGGAACAAATAAAACACCAAAAAATCGGCTTCAAGATATAGTTACTACAGCATTGTTCATGAAAGAGTACAATCATGTTAGCATATCATCATTTTGTAAACTGTTATTTGCTGGATGGGTGTGAATACAAAATTCAGATGGTCACAGTTTTAACAAACTGAGTGGGTGCAAACACAAAAATCTCAATATGACATACTGTAATTTTTTTTATTTACACCCACTCAGAAAATTTACAATGAACAAAGTTTCAATTTACTGGGTGAACGTAAAACCAAAATTAAATAATATGACGTATTGTACTGTTAAAAAACATATATTTCTTTAAAAATATATAGATATCACACAAAACATCAATTATACGCGATAAGTTTATTATGAATAAAATAGTTATTACATGTACATATTTAAAGGGATACTATGTAAATTCAAAAAATAATTATTCAAGTCTCATTTTAATCCCCCCCCCCCCCCCCGTTGAAACATGTAAATCTAAAGAATAAATATATAAAAATTGATAATTTTTAATTAAATAAACTCAAGTTATGATATTGATTCGTTAATTTGTGCTTCTTTGCTGTTGAATTTTGAACCGGTTCCACGATGCGGGTCAATTTTCAACGGATTAGGGTCTTTATTCAACACCTTTGGTCTCAATATTCAACGTGGAAAAATGACCCCCGGGTCAATTTTGAACCCGGGTCAAAATTCTTCGTTACACCGGCCTTACATGTATATAGGGGGTCTGTAGCTCTAAGCTTAACAATAGAAATCGACAACTAATATGGCGGTATTCGGATATTATGATAAATGGAAAATAATGCATATTTATGAATTCATGTCAGCTTTAATCTCGGAAAATAACTTCGGAAATGTTTTCCGAACATGCCGGAAAGGCCTGAGAAGACACTATTCCTAGAAAACGGTTACATCGGTCTTCTAATTGCTTATTTTCACCTCAAAGTTGAAATTACAGTGTCGATGGGAAACCCACTCTAGATCGATTCACCATTCTAGATTCACCCGATACACACTACTGAATAAAGACACAACTTTACACTTTGTTGACAGTGTTTATTTTGGTTTTATAAATAGCGTTAAATAAGATCATTCAAAGAAATTTTTCGACCTATCAGAAGCGCCGATATCTCACCAAACGAATAAATATTATAAATGAGAAGCAACTGTGACGTCACAAATCATGCAACGTCATAATGAATTCAGCTTTCGGCAGCTCCCTGCTACCCAGTTGCGCATGCGCAATCGAACTTCCGCTTTCACTTTATCTCAGCATAACAAGTTAGACGAAGTTAGACGCTCAGGAAGGATTCAGCGAGGTATGTACGATTTTAAAAAAATATTTTATTGTCTTTTATGGATTAAATATGCTCAAATATTTCTTGTGTTTAAAGAAATAATGTTATCTTAATAAATTTTATGATATGTGTATGTCATAGAAAGTACATGTATTGTAAATATAGATAATTATTTAAGTTGAGCAGATATACAGGTCCTAACCATCATTGGGATTTGGCTCAATCTGTCATCAATAAAAAGGGGGTATGTAAAAAGAGGTATATAATGCACCTTCTTTTTGTTGTTACTCAGATTGTGTCAAATTCTTATGCTATATAATTATCATAGACCCTGAATAGTGAATTAATCTTTGCATGAGCCTATAAATGAATGCCGCCATCAGTGGTCTAGTATAATGTAGTAAATAGTAATAAATACATGGAGCCTTATGTCGTAACAGGGGCCTAATGACAGTTACTTAATAGGGCCTTATGACCTACAATGTAGATCTTTCCAGTCGTGGACATCTATAGATAAATTAATTAAGCAAATTTAGTAATGTAAATGTTCACAGGACCTATATGTTATCCATGTGTGTGGGCTGTACCGTGTACCTATGATCTATCTCACTGATGTCTTGTCTTTATTGTCATTCATTATGCTAATTTACAAATAAAGTGATCTTAATTAGTGAAAATAGAGTTTTGACTTGCCGATTGAAATAAAAAATCTGTGATAAAATCAATCTTCAATGTAAAATGTTACAAGTGCATTACAAGTACAGTATATTCTTCTGTAAGATTGATATTTTAAAATTTTTTATAAGCTTTGATTCTCTTCAGTGCTGAGACAAGTATTTATTACATGCTGTACAGTATTGGGCCGTGTGCCCTAGCTTTTACAGCTGCTATAATAATTCTACATTGATTAAAGCATGCTTTTATTGTTTCAGAATCCTCCGGTCAGCCAGCTGGGGTGATTCTTTATAAGCACCCTAGTCAACCAGTGGATATAATCTGAATATAAATCCTTCTGCACTCCCTAAATGTGACCTACACAATATCATATGTAGTGTCTTCCATTTGAGTGGTGGGACTGCTGACTTAATAGTGGTATAGCATTTTGTTCTTGCTAAATTCTTGGTGTTCTCAGACATGCAAAATAGATGAGGTGGAAGACGTGATTCTTGTTCAATGCTGATTGAAAGATTTCTATTTGTTTTTCAGGAACCCTGTGTTTTCATCTATTTGGTGATAAAGTTACCTTTCTATACACCTTACTAGGCAGAACAAAACAATCAGGTAATCCACATGGAGACTTCTCTAGAGCTTCAGTATGTTATTGTAATTTTGTGTTTTAAAGAGATTCTCATTATTACAATTAGTCATTGACATTCTCTTAACGTTATTAACATGTATCTTGATTCAACTTGTTAGGTTTTACACGATATCCATTTGTGTCTCATTTGTTTCAGTTAATGAGCAGCTCTCACTTGATCCAGACAGTGACATAGCTATAACTACTTACCTATTATGATCACTCACATGCTTTGTAAATTTCAAGTTATTACATCATGCAGTAGGTTCAAGATATTGAATTATATTCATGCATATCATAAATGTTAAAATTTGTAATGTGCAGCACACAGTCACACTATATGACACTAAAAGAAATTGATGTACTGTAATTCAGAGGAAACCTAATTGTAACTGTATCTATTTTTTGTGAAGTGTTAAAAAAGAACTTGTGCTGTTTGATAATGCATGTAATATATACTCAATACATTAGGAATTACTATGAATTCTTTAGTCTTATTCACACTGCTCCTATCAGAACTGGGGTGATGTGCAATGGTAATGCATTGTAATCATTACATTTTTCGAAAGTAATGTGTAATGCAACCATTTCTCAGTTACAAGTAATTGTAATGTAATGCATTACTTCCATAAAAATGCCATGAATAGTTATGAAAAATTGTCATTGTATCTTTTTTTGCAATGTTTAATGTAATTCATTACTTTATTGTTTAGAAAAATAATTGTTATTTATTACTTTTGTATATGAAAGTATTGGTAATGATAATTGTAATGAAAAGAATTCCAACGTAATTGTAATTTTTAAAGTGATTGACCCCTGGACTGGCTCCTATGTTATTCAGAGACTTGCGTCTGGTCAATGTAATCAGTTTCTCAGGTCACTGTTATCAGTATTTGTTTACTGTAATCAGTATGTATGGTCAGTGTAATCTATATCTGGTTAATGTAATCACTACATTGTATCTAGATAATATTTATTTAGTATTCGCTAACTGGACAATGTTAACAGTTTCTGGACAATGTAATATGTATCTTGTCGGTGTAAACAATGTACTAGGCAATTAATGTCTTTTTCTTTTTAGTATTTGTGTAATGTAGTCAGTTTTAGATTGACATAAAATGTATTTACATGTATATGGATGTCTAATAAATATATCAGTATAATTATATATACAGTGTACATGTATACTAAAGTTTATACATCTGCTTGTTACAGCGCAGTATGAAGAAATTGAAATACCCACATGAGCCAGACCCTGTTCTTTCATCCATTGCTTTGATAGACCCACTTATCTGATGATGAATGAAAAAAATGTGTCCTAGTGTCTGTAATAAACTTTCCAGATTTCATCAACTCCTCATTGATGGGTAACTATTTTTAACTAGGCCATAGTTGTTCAAAGAGATATCTTAGAGAGAGTAAAGATTGAAATGAATATTTTTCAAATTTGTCTTTTCATAATTATGATATCAATATTAATAATAATGAAGAGTGTTTGAAAACTCAGAAACTTACATGCATTGTGAATCAATAAAGTGAAGCATTTTTTATTGCCTAAACTTCAATTTTAGTATCTGCTCCATTGCAATAATTTTGATAAAAACTTTGATCAATTAATATAATGCAGATTTATTACAATTAAGGTACCGGAAATCCACTACACCTTGACTTATACTTGTTACAACACCACGTCATAAGATGGCGATTGGAATGTTTTGTTAAAATGAGGCTTTTGTTCATCTTTACTGAATTAAATTTTGAAATATTATTTATATCCTAAATTGCACATTTTTTCACCTATTATATTTACATGCCACTTAGCCATCATGCTATCTGTCATAATATATAAAGTAATTTTCTGCTGATTTGAGAAACTGTTTTAAGGTGTAGTGAGCAGGCTGGGTGGTCAAAACATTTTCCATCAGATCTACCAGTACCTTAAATTTTAAGGTATGATTGATTGAACTATTGTTTGGCTTCTAAATTTAAGTATTTTCCTATTTATACAGAACTCTTGAAGACAGAATACAGAAGATGGCCATGACCATTTAGTCCACCAAGGAACCCCCCAGAATTTCCGGTACGTGTAATGTATTAATCTTATGCACTTTTGCATTGCCAGATGCAAGATTTTAATATTACAATTAAAATCAACTCAATGATGGCTAACTTTTGCAGGTTGTATGTAGATATACTGCAGAAGACCTCAAATGTGAATGAAATTTAGTTTTGTAAGAGTGGAGCATGGAGTACATCCTTTGGAAATCTCGAAGGAAGCTAACATTACTCCTCCTTATCTGCCTCAGGTAAGCTTCTTTACTCTAGCTCTGATTTGATTTGAACATATTTTTATTGTAAAAATCACAACTGGGATTGGGCACAAGTTTAGAAACTTAGACCACCCTGTCCTGTAGCTCTATTTTGTGTGGAATTAATTATTGAATATTAAGGTTATAATCTGTGTGGTTTAATTTTATGACGTCAAGTTTTTCGTCTTTGTGATTTTATCGTATATACATAGGATCTCTTATAATTAGAGATGTTGTATGGGTTGTATGAATTTTATCCATCAAGTTGTGTGTTTATTATCCTCAAGCCTTGGCAAGTAGATAGAATACACAGAATGAATTGTATAAAAATTATATACATGTACCATTGCAAATCATGAGATATTCTTTTTATCACGTCATACCACATCTTTTGTTAAACTCCAATCTTTTAGAAACATCAACTACTTTATGCAGGTTGAAAAAGTTCCAAGCTTAACAAACATCAAAACTTTCATTTATCAAACGTAATCTTATGAATTTATAAAAAAAATATATATAAAACAGCATTAAATGCTTCAGATTTATAACTCAGATTTACGGTACTCTACTCTTTCAGCTGTTATATTTTGATACTTCTTCATTCTTTGTCAATTATCCAACTTAAACCTACAGTATGTTTAATTATGACGTCATGTTGGGTAAGAATACATAGTGTAAAATAATAAATTTGTTACATGACTCATGATGAGTGTTATCCAAAACATATTGAGCTGAACATGTGATAATTAACATTATTAGTGTAACTGTTCTTAGTGTGTGTTAAAAAAGAAAAAAAATGGGCTTGGATGCATGTTTCATGTGAATGATATTCAATTTCAAGATTTTTGTCATGAATTTTTAGGACCTTCTCCAGAGAAGATGAAAATGAAAAAATAGAAGTAACAGTTAGTTCTGACAAGGAAAAAAACACTGAAACATAATCTCCAGTAGGTTCCTCCATATCGGGAGATGTGCTGCATGCATTACCTAGCCAAAAATCCACTAAGCTAACATCATGTTTAGAATAGAAGAGGAAATAGGAATGAGGCAGCAATGGAGTTGTGCACTGGCTAAAGTCGCTACCATCCTCTACAAGTCATGTTCATCTATGGTTGATCTCTACCACCCTTCCATATGTGGGACTGGAATTCACAGTTACCCTTTCACTGTGTTAAACATAATATTATTTTCTACGCCCTGCAGTATACCTTAAGTCATGACACTAATTATCTTCATCCCCCATGGCCAACTCGGCATATATATGGCTATTTCAGTTGAAAGTCTTTTACATTTTTTGTATTCTAATGCATGTTCAAATTTGTAAATTAAATATTAATTGATGACAGACATCTTAGCCAAAAGAAATGGTCAATTTTCCATTTATTTACCATTTCTAATCCATTTTTCTCTGATTTTCCATTTATTGACCATTTATTTTCATTTTTTCTGGAGTCTACTTTCTCAAACCATTTATTGAAACCATTTATTAGCCATTCATACAGAAAAATGTTTTAAAATGGCCATTTCTTTCCATTGATTCATCATTTATTTAAAAAATGGCATTGAAACTGAATTGCCTTTGCTAAGTTCACCATTTTCCTTCCATTTTTTTTCTAGACCATTTTTCCCGTTGAAATGGTTATTTGAAGAAGCTTGATCTACTGTTTAGTATGTGTTGTATACGTACTGACAGCTATACATAGAATTGATACCCAAACCATCAATTCCTTGTAATTACATGTATTTCCTTGATCATGCAATGAAAGAAATTAAAGGAACATACACCAATAAAACAACTCATAAATTCAGAAGAAAAAAAACTTTAGCATGTTTATTGTGCATATATATATTACATACATATATATTTAAAAATACAATTAAAGCAATATTTATCAATTGCCAGTTGAGTATGCATTCAATTAATAACGTCGACATATTTTGTGTGGTGGAGTCGTACATCATGATACTGGCAGTATGCTTCCAGAATCTGAGTGCAAGATGTAAGCCATTCAAAGGTCATTATGACGTAGTGTTGGTCATTTAAGTTTCCTCTCTGGTTCAGTCATCCCGGCAGGGGGTAGCGTTATCTCTGAAACTTTCCACTGAAGCCACGTCTGTTACTTGCATGGCAGCACTTGTACAGTGACCAAGGAACAATAATGGCCGATTTATTTGAAAGAGGAGATCCAATTTTTCTGGTGTTTTTTGGTGCAGACAAAGGCAGACCAAGGCAGAGAATTGTGTTCTTAGTAGAGGATATAATGATTCCGTTTCTTTTCTGACATCCACTCTGATATGACGATGGCATGGTGGACATATAAGCCTACAGGATTATCTGGAGCAGGCCAAAGTGTTCTCATCTGGCAGTAAGTTTAAGATATTTACTGTTTCTTTAGAAATATTTCAGTATATGATTTAAAATGAAACCTTTTATTATTTTCAAGATGACCTCTTCCCCCCTAAATTTTTGAATTTTCTAATGCGCGCGCATCATATATCGTATTTCCTGTTTACCTTAGTTATCCAAAGCTTTTGTATTTAACATCGGAATGACAACATATTACCATTATAACGAGATCAATTATTAAAATCACACTTTGATTGATGTAGGATTTATTTATGTAGGTCTAATTTTATGGAAGTAAACAAGTCAAATCAGTGATCCATCCCGGCTCAGGTCGAAAAGTCCCGATATATAGATCAAATACCTGCGCGGATCAAGGAGGGGGGGGGGGGTGAACTTTGGCAAAACTGAAATTTATTAAATTCGTTTAAAACATTATTATTATTCTTTTTTTTTGATTTGCATTGGGACTACCCTGGCAACATAATAATCAATCAATCCCCCTTCCTCCTTGAAAATTTTTCTTGATACATGGATATTAAAATGATATATTTTCTATTTTACAAATTGTTACAGACATCTGACATATAGTTATAAGTTGATGAATATTTTTGAGGCACCAAATGAATTCACACCATCATTGAAAATTCATTCTATTAAGGAGCTAGAGTTAAATGCAAACATAGAATATACACTTAAAGAAAATTTGTATTACATCAATATTGTAACATTTTTCATTTCTTTCAGAGTACAAGCATGCAGGGACAACGAAAATGAATGTGGAGAACTTGAACTCAAAGTCCCAAACTAAACTCATTCAAAACAAAACTGGAAATAAGTGTTTTCATAGGAGAAAGGGCAACAGCTCTTTTTTAGTGAGCAAGTGATTAAATGCACAGACGATTTAATGTATGTATTGAGCATGTTTCTGAACATTTCCTGGGAGGATCCAACTTTTTATAAAGAATCATTTCTATATTGTGTAATTTAATGTTTTAAAATGGATATTAAATGCATTTATTAAAACGCCATTTCTTTTCATTTTTTTCTCTCATGTTTAAATGGCTAGGAAATGGTTAATTTGCATATTAACTGTCCCAGAAAAATGGTGTTTCAATGGGTTTTAAATGGTGTTTCAATGGTTTTAAATGAAAATGGTAAAATAAATGGTTAGAAATGCTATTGATTCTGTACAGCATTTCTGGTGTAAATTCAAGAAATGGGGGAAAAATGGTCAGAAAAAAAATGGTAGAAAAATGGAATTTCAATGGATTTCATTTTGATAAGGGATATATGTTTTTGTTTTGATATTTTAAACATAGGTAATCAAAGATTACAAAACTCACTGAGACATGGTATTATCAACATGACCAATATGATAACATTATATGCAAATTATAGTTAATGATCAATATCATAATATAATACAAGTAAAGCTAATGTCATAATATCTTATACATTGTGATATAATTAATATCACTCTATTCATTCAAATCATGTAAATATCACAATAGCAATCACAAGATATGGTAAAAAAAATTATACATGTACAATATGATATTGTATCATACGATATGAGAGAATATTGTATCAAATGATATGACTCCATGTTTTATAATTTGATTCAACTGTGTATCATATGATGCAATACTATAGTATTGTATGATATTATACAGTACTGTAACCATATTACTTTTGGCTGTATATTCTATTTAGCGTTTTTGGCGGAGTGTGCTTCCACTAAATCAAGTACTATGCCATGCACATATGTATAGGAATAGTCATGTTCTGACAGGAATACACTATTTCAAATCCACGCCAACTTTTTCAAAAACTGTTTTCCACCAAATATTGTATGATACATTATGTATAGTATGATTTGTATCATATCATGAAGCAAGATTGGCTCAATTTAAAGTGGATCTCTTGTTAAAATATAAGGTAATTGAGTACGGTATTTATTTATTCTTTAAAAATCTTCCTTTTTAATTCTCTTTAAAACTTTTTGCATGGATTGGATGAGCAGGGAGATCTACACCAAAATTGTATTTATGATCCCTGAGGGCTCTTATTTCGGGTGGGCCATTTTGGTCATAAAGTTTAACTCTTTAAAAAAATCTTTCTTCCATTACCAAGTACATGTATAAAAACTAGCAGGCATTCCTGTGATGAACGGATAGAATTCATCTGGAATTTTGAAATTCATGACCACGGAGTCAGGGGTACTGAGTTGTTTGAGGGGAAGCCTTATCATATATTGTCATATATTGAACATTAACATCTAATAGTGCACTTTTAAGTACAGGTTAGGATGAGAATGGAGCCTATAACACAATTTATAAAACTCATGATCCTTTGGTCACAATTCTTGTAGATATTTTTTTTCTGGGGGAGGAGGAGTGCCTTTCCTATTTTGACAAGTTTGAATTTTCCTGACCCACCCGTAGATACATGGATATTAATTGTATCACAACTATCAATTCTTTATCAAATGCCATTTGATTAATCCTCAACATGCAGGGTTGCATTTATGCCCAGGTAACAGTTAAATAAGGCTTTGGGCCTCTTTTTTAAAATATATATACAGGTACATGTATTTTAAAATCTAAATATTTGGGACTGGAGACCTATATACTTGACAGATAAAATAGTGTATCATTGTAAAATAATTGTTTTAAACTATACTTACTACATTTATTAGTATATTCATTTTCCCAAACATTTTATGTATATGACCATGCATTGTCTTTCAATTAGTTATTTCTCTGCATTTATTTTAAAGGAAGTTAATTTTATTCTCTATTATCCTTCTCCGGCCATATATAAGTTGATGCATTTCATCAGCTAGCTTACATGTATATGCAAAGGGGGTACATTTACAAGCACAATGCACATTTTGGACTGGTTAATATAAAATTGGATACTTTTATCACCAACATTTCCCTATGCTAGCTAGTATTCTGTCAATCGATCCAATCTTGTATGTTTAGAAATAATTAAAAAGTTATGTGATTGTGGAAGAGTGGGAGATCGACCCAACATAGGCTTAGGTTGAGAGGATGGGGTGCATGATGAGAGATCGGTGTGTGTGTGTGTGTGTGGGGGGGGGGGGGGGGGTACATGTACATCTTCTCTTACGTATAAATATTTGGTACATGTAATTAACAATACATAAACACTTTCTTCACTTTGTTACAATGCAGTTAAACTTTTTGAAAAAAATATTATTCTTACACGTCCGTGTGTAGCATGGTGTAGAAACACGCATTAGACCTATGTGAATTACCATTTGTTGACAGACAAAGCGTTACTTTCACTTTGAGAGTATGTGACGTCACAGTAAAGGTCACATGGTGTGCAGGGGAGCTGCACACTATGTGACCTTTACTGTGACGTCACATAAAGCTTATCATGTTTGTAAATCTCAAAGGCTGTTATTTACTTAGTTGTATGACAGTATCTATAATCTTTTTTGCAAGTAAACCTGATTAACAGATTTGATAAATAATGTAATCATTGATTTGAAGTATATGCAATTGCATGTTAGTAAAATTGTACTGTTTGTTCAATTCTAATAACTATTTTATGTATAGGAGGAAAGACAGAAGAGTCAACTCTTCAGACAGAATTTGTAGCTGTCACTTTAAAGACGGCAAGAAGGAAAATGGTCCTACATTGTTTCCTTGGAACCAGGGCACTTATTTTGACTTTCCAAATCCAAATAAAATTTCACGGTAACTAATGTATTTATGTGAAATATGGAACATTTCCACAGTGCTCACTGTTCAGTATACTGCTAAATGTTTGAAGAGTTTAACAAAAACAGTTACTCTTTTGATATTCACCAATCAATGGCCCTTGGGGGTCATATGCATTAAAACAATATGATTATAACAAATAATGGATGAAATATATAAATATTTTACTGTTAATTAAGCATAGTAAGTTACAATGGGAGCTGGTACATTTGATATTACACATACCAAGTTGCCATACATATATGCAAGGGTGTACATTTATTTAAATGCTGTTTGTCAAAATGTGAAAATGTATTCTTCAATATTTTTTTATGTAATGTGCATTCAAAACTGATAGAAAAAATACTAAATGACAAAACTATTGTGTAGAGTAGAAGATATTGTTTTTAAGAAATTGTTAACTGTTAAAGTTTAATCCTATTTTTATGTATTCTAGACAGTGCAGGCAAGCTGAGATTGGTGAATCTGCAGAACCCAAGACAAATGAAAGTATACTTACAGACACAGAGCCTGTGGTTGAAAATGAGGTTGCTGATGAGGAGCATAATTACATGCAGTCTTATTCATCCCTAGTATTAGAAATCAAGGTGATAAAAATCAAATGTATCAGAAGGAATTTTTTTCTTCGTGTATCTAACAAAATACATTTATATTATTACTTATTAGGTTTGTTACTGACTGTTTAAAGAAATTTGTGGGGTCGATAAAGTCCATAGAAGGCGAGGCGAAGCCTAGCCTTCTATGGATTTTACCGACCCCACAAATTTCTTTAAACAGTCAGTATCAAACCTAATAAGTGTTTTGTTTTGTCGAGGACCTAAAGTTTGATATGTAAACAAACGTTTGTGTAAAAAATCAGTTCAAATAACGGTACGTCAGCCATGTTGCCCTATAAATTTTGACGCTTGCCTTTTAAAGAAATTTGTAAGGCAGCCACGTGACGCGTTTCATCCAATGACATCGCGACATTCTAGTCCGAGGCAAAACAATAATTAATATTGATTGATGTTGGATTGGCACATGTACATCCATTCCAAATTCTTTAGAAGCAGATTGGATTTTAAATTCAGTGCTAGCAAAATAATGAATGGTACATTGTATAACAAATTTTTTTTAAAAATGAAGCATGTAGTCATCATTTTATTCATCAATTATGGTTTGTATTGTAGGAACTGGAGAAGCAGATAGCATATTTGCAGACAGAAATAGCAACTCTACAGTCACAGAAGCACCCTTTAACAGTTGCAAATGTCATTGACAATGAGCAGAAGGTATTAGACATCAAATAAATTACATATTTTTAAAGACAATATTTATATTACTTGATTTACTTTGGATGACCTATTGCAATTGGAATATGTCAATCATTGGTCAAGCCAAATTCAACCTTTTTTTTTTTGCTAAATTAAAACTGAATGTCTAATCCGAAGGAAATGACTGATTTGATAATAAAATTCTTGCGAATTTAAAATTTCTTTGATCATGTTTGTACCAAAATACATTATAGATTTTAAATCTACAGTTAAATTTACTCTCTACAAGAACATTTAACAGCTTCAATTATCAAGTTGTGACCTATTATAAATTTGTAGATGTTGATGTACACCTCATTGAAACCGCAGATGTTTAGGATCATCGACTCAACCTTACAGCGATTTCCTTTGGTATACGTGGATGGTTGGACTCCAAGTGCATTTTCAAGGACGGACCAACTTTTCATGACATTAATGAAACTTAAGCTGAACTGTCCCTTCCTTGACCTTGCAGAACGCTTTTGTACCAGCAAAGCAACCATTCATAATATCATCATTACCCATGTCTTTGCTCTGCATGAAGTTTTTTTTGAAGGTATGATGGAAAATAACATTCCTTCGCTTCTTAAGTGCAAGGCTTCAATGCCAGCAAGTTTTGGAGATTTTAACTGTTGTCGCCTTGTGATTGACGCCACTGAGGTTACACAGGATGTTCCCGGTCAGGACATGACAGCCCAGTCACAGACCTACAGTTCCTACAAAAATAGACATACTGTGAAGTCTGTTACTGGTGTTGCTCCTAATGGAGCCGTTGTGTACGTAAGCAAACTATATCCTGGCAGCACCTCAGATGTTGCTATAGTAAAGCATAGCAACATGCTTGCCAAGTTATCCCCAGGAGACATGATTTTGGCAGACAAAGGGTTTACGATCCATTCTATTCTCCCTCAGGGTATTCATCTGAACATCCCTCCCTTCCTTAAAGATAAAGGCCAGTACACCCCAGCAGAAGTCCAAGTCTGCAGGAAGATAGCGCGGTCAAGAATCCATGTTGAGAGAGTGAATGAGCGGATAAAAAACTTTGAAATTCTGTCACACATTCCTCAGCAATTCCGCTACATTAGTACTAAGATTTTTCAAGTATGTGCTATGCTTGTAAACTTTCAAAATCCCATGATTGCAGAAATTGCAAATAATTACAGTTTTGATCAGTGAATTTATATGTTATTAAATGTTTATAAATACCCCCAGCAATCTTAATGAATTTTCTTTATTTAACAAGTCTGATTCAAACCATAATAGATTGGGTTTTTTTTTTTTACATTTTTTGTCATCTAATTTTAAAATTTATTAAATTAAGAAATGTAACAGCAACATTTTTTTCTCTTTGTCATTTGTTGATTTAACTTTACAATACAAACCTTTGCTTTTTTATCTTCTAAGATAAATAACACTATCATTGAAAAAAACCCACACTGATTGGGTCAAGTCAGGAGTACCAGGTCTGTTTATTTTAAGAAAAAAGTTGGCTGAACTGATACAAGCTTATTTATCAGTTTTAAGGTAGGAACTCAGATATTGTGACAGTCATTTTTGAATAACAAAGATCAAATGAGCAAAATAGAATTTAAGTTGGTAAGTTTCTCAATGTTCTGGCCCCACAAGCCGTCCTGGAGAACCCTAACAATGGCAATGTCTCGAGTTGTCCACACAACAAAATCACAGGCTGATTTGTTTAGGATGTATAGCTGCCCCTTTACTTGGTCGTAGTAGATATGATTTTCTTTAAGCCTGTACACCTGTCTGCCATCATGAACCTGGTACTCTAGCAATTCAAAAAATATATATCTTATTATCAAAATTTCAACATTTTTACATTGTTTTTTTTTTTTAAATGAAATCAAATGCAGGTAATATAAAAATACAAATACCTAAACAAAACTCTTTGATTAAAAATTTCAGGCCTCACTTGCATTGCCTCTAGCACATCAGTCATCTCTGCTGCTTGGTGGTTATAGTTGTGGGTTGCTGCCCGCCGAATGAGGCCATCAGGACTTGCGCCTAAAACACCATTCTCATGCAACCATACACCTAAGTGTAAAAAAGTTAAACACAGTGCTTTATTTTATTTAAAGTACATGTATACCAACAGCTAGTGTATTTAGTGATTTATGCAGTACTTGTATAAAAATTACCGCAAGATAAATCATCAAATAAAAATGATGCTGGTGTAGCATATTACCTGTGTCTTCAACAACTGCATCTCCATAAGAGCAATACTTTGCTTTGGCAACTGACTCATTGCTAACTCCCCATACAATAGCATCTTTTGTAGATAGGTCATACGAGGCAAGAATTTGTTTAAACAATGAGGGTGGGAACCTGAAAGAATGATTCATTACATGTACAAAATTTACTAAAGTAAAAAGTCATATGTATTACATACACATCAATACACAGGATGATCAACATTAAACATTTGAGTATGCTGAGAGAAAAAAATATTTAATACATAATTTTTAACCTGTTTCGTCTGATGGCAGCTAGCACTTTTCCAAAGTTGGATGCAGTCAAACGGTTTTTTCTAACCAATGCCCAGAGGTGGTTATTCCTCTGTCCTGCGGTCATCTGTGCAACCTAAAATTGATCATAATTTTATGAACTTTTCCACTTAATAAGATATTAATATACACATTATATATGTATTAATTTTGATCAAATCAACTTCGAAACCTCACGTTATGTCATAAACAAAGTAAAATCAACCTGCTCTATTTTCTCTTTGGAGATTGCAAGATTCGTCTTCAGCCACTTTATCTTGTCCGTAGCTCCTGTGTAGCCTTCCCCAAGCAGCAAATCTTCTACAGTTGGAACATCCAGTGTTGGAGATGGAGGCTCTTTAGATACAATCCATAGCATAGCTAAAATGTGTAAAATCAAATAAATTATAATAATTAGATACAACATTACTTCACTTTACTATGCTAGAAAAGATATTTCCAAAACATGCCAGATGTACATGTACGTTACTACAAGTAGTATGTTTTTCATATATCTAATTTTGTTTCTATAAATGTATTAGTGCATGAAAATCTGAAAAAGATTAAGAAAACTAACTTCAGAACAAAGAAACTTTCAGGTAAAACGTTTTTTTTTTCTTAAAATAACAACAATAAGAAAATGCTAATATTTGAATATGTACCCAAAGCTGCACTAAAAGCCAATATTTTCATGAGTTTTAAGCAGCACATAAAAATTCCTCGTAACACTAATGTCACAGTCTTGGAGCTGAAAATCCTGCACTGCATGCGTCAGGCACAAATATTCAAATATTTTACCAACACAAACATTAATAAAATTTGAAGAAAATCACTCAAAATTTTAAAAAACCTCAATTTTTAGCATAACATTTAACCTGAAAATTGACCAAGAGCATTAAGCTTATTGCACAGGAAAGCTACATCTGTCTCATCTACAGGTCTTGTTGTTGCCCTAACAGAATAAGATTAGTTAGAATAACATATCTCCTGAACACAAAGTTTAATCTAGGATAAGATAAGACTATGACTAGTTATTATCTGTAATAAAGATATTATTTACGGCTGGACATTTGAGGATACAATAACCAGATTTATCAATGGCTACATGTACTGTACACAGTATATATGTACATTGTACTGAACACAGTATACATGTACATTGTACATGTATTATGATATACAACTGCATGTAATGCCATGTGAAACAAATTTTGTGAAAACTAATAATTCCTGCTAATACATTTATTTTAAATTTAACATGACTTGATACATACCTGTAATTGACTATATTTGGTGGGGGTGGAAATAGTTCTTCCTTTGTAGTGGTCTGTTTTGGTGGAGCTCGCTTTGGATGCTGAATCCAAGAAGCTCTCACGTCTGTTTTGCTAACATTCTTATATCTAAGTAAAATACAATCAAGATTATTACATATATTATTCAACTGAAAAGATGAACTAGACAATATGTGCATATAGGCTATATTTTCTTTAATTAAAAACACTACTGGTATACCCATATAAAAGAATAGACGCCTTGTGGTGGCACTTGTCTTGGCCGTTCACACAGTCACATATACCGTCAACAACTGTGTTATTTTCTCCCAGCGTGATCTACATTGATTAATTAAATACTTTCAGACAAAATCTTACTACAATATTACTACTGATTTTTATGGCTTACGGCCATCTAGTTGCCGGATAATCTTTACGGCAAAGAGTTCAGTTATCTGAACATGCGCGACAAAAAATAGTTCTATTCGAATGTTGCAAAGTTAACTGTTTGTTGTTCATAATAAATATCTTTAAGCAAGATTATATTTTCCATATGTTATTATCACTTATGTTATTGTAACCAATATGAATTGCCTTTATTTAAATAAACTCAAAATCTAACGCGAATGAATATTAACTGCCAGTGTTTTTGCATAGAGGTATAGGCCCCCGCCATGCATCACACAGTCACACAGTGCCGCCATGCTTTCCGCTATGCATACTTACATGTATTATGAGCAAAAAATCTTTTCCCAATTATTTCAGATCCTAACAGTGATAAGTAAATGTAAAGTTGTCGTTATTTCGTCCAATCTTCATAAAAACGTTTGCACCCGCAGAGAGCGTCGCTAACTTCGATCGACATCGATCTCAGCAAGGGGGAAAGTGTTTAACGGTTAAAGAACTGAACTTATGATTGAGATATATTGAAACTGGGATTATAAATCGGTAATAAATGCATATATAGAGGGGCAATTACTACTTGTTTTAATATAATGTGCCTTCTTCGACACCTCCGCCATTATCGAATGTTGGGGATTTTCCAAGATCTAAAAATAGCACAATGTTCCCTCGATGGAGTTACCTTGGTTGTGCTATGATTGAACTGTTTATTTGTCGTAAAAATATTGGAAACTTGAGACCAAATGTACTCAAATAAGAAAACAATATGCAGTTAAGCTTGATTGCAAGTTATATACGGAATGTCACATTACTATAACATAGAGACATCGTATATATATTGCCTCTGAAAATGACTGTGTACACATGTCATGTGAAGAGAGACTGACTGCAAAGTTATAGTGCAGTAATTAATTTTAATTAAATTTGGTGTCAAAACAAGTTTGCTGTAATCGCATATTTTTGCCTGTTTCTTGCCCCCTCCCCCTCCAAAGAGTTTATCTCTTTACAAAGGGAAAAAAATAAAACAGGTGTTATATATAGAACTGCCTTGTGAATCTATAATAGTCCAATCCACACTTTGCAAAAGTTGTTCCCCTTTGCGGGGTCAACCCAAAGGTCAAAAGGGAAAAACACAACTTTTCCCTTCTTTATGCAACCAAATATTTGGGCGCCCTGTGAAGAAATCTCTTGGAATCTAATTTATTCCTTCGATGTGTGGGTTGCCCCAACTTGGGGCAATCCAAATTCACAGCGGAAACTGATTTCTAATGTCAAATGACGAAGTTACAACCCTCTAAACTACAAAGGCTTCTGTGAGAAATATATGGGTTTTTCCCCAAAGATGGCGGCCAAGGGACATAACTTTTGTAAAGTGTGGATTGGTCTATTCTTATAAAAGCTTGTGAAGGTCAGCCTCTCAAAAAAGTAGAAAAAACCCAGAAAAATATGAATGAATATACATTTATGAAATACAAATAAAATGGAATAATACTTGTTGGTGTAGATTTCATGAGAATTCATTAACTATTATAGTACATAACATGCAGTACATTTCATCATTAAGGTCTTCCGTTTCCAACGGAAGACCTTACTATTATTCTGAAAAATTTTCAAATTTCTTATTAGGGTTTTCCGTTTTTCAACGGAAAACCCTTCTGTTATTCTACTGTTTCTTATTATTATTTTTTTTTTTTTCCCGCAAATTTTGTGCACGAGATTTCTCGAACATTTTTTGTCTGATTGCTATGAAACTTTCAGGGTATGTAGATGATATTAATATCTCTAGACGTTTTTTTCAAATTTTTAAAATTCACTTCCGGTTATGAGTTATTGCCCTTTAATTGAAAATTGGGGGGTCTTTTGTCCAGAGTTGATCTCGGAAACTACAGATGATAGATGCATGAAATTTGGCGAAATTGTCGGTAACATTCTATAATTTTGCTGGCATGAAAATTTTGGTAATTTCTTTGTTAGTTTTTGAGCTATTTGTCGCCAAAGTTTAAGATTTTTTCGGGGCTGAAATTTTGTTGCTTTTTGTATTATAACCTTTAAACTAAAAATATTTTGTTAATACATATAGAACAAAAGTTGTTTAGAATAACGAGAGCTTTCATTTAAAATTAAGAAAAAAGGGCTGGCCCTTATAATTAGGGGTCAGCAGCTCATACACGTATTTTTCTGATAGCAAAAATCGTTATCATTTTATGAAAAAAAATTAATTTAGTTATTGTTAATATATTAAATAATGTCATTTGGTATCAAATTAAACAAGTTCTGTCCTATATTTTTTTTCAAATTTCATAAAACAAATATGTGAGAATCGTACATGAACGAGTTAATATGTCTACATAGACACACAAGCGAACAAATGCCACATTAAGGCCCAGGCATTTACTGCATTACGTTGTGTTGCGTCTTAGATAAATTGTTGTGATTCAATTTCATTTTTTTTCATCTATATCATTTATGAATTCAATGAACACACATTATTTAAACGTTCTATGTGCAACTATTTGTCGGGGCGCCCCTGTTTGTGACCCCCGCGCGCGCGCGCCGAATGTAAACAGTAACGAACGGCATTGTAGAAAAGAGAGAGCCGTAATGCAGAAGAGAAGTTGTGTATTCTTTCGGTGTACACATGCATTTTCAATTTGCTGTGAAACATATGAACATGCACAGGGAACAATACTACATATTTGTTTAAGGAGGATATTTTTCTCGTGTGAATCGTTTACGAGGAAATTCTGACAGCCACACTTCTGTCGACGATCAGCCGTTGATAAGCTACGAGTAATAAAGGAGAAAAGATGGACATTAAAGTGTGTGATTTATGTGGATGTTACTGAAGAAGGTGAGGCTTTTACTCCTTTTAAAGTTTCTTGTTAACTGGTTAAAATTTAGTATATAGTATAGATGTTTTTGTTATGGTGTGGGTGTTTGTTTACTAACGTGTAATTTTTACATGTTTCATGGGTGTTTAGACTCGCTCGAGGTTCATGGGGGACTGGAAAGGGTAACTGAATTTATCTATTTAAAAAAATAACAGATTGTGAATTTTCAACTCAAAATTCAAAGCAGGGTCTAATTAGAAACATATCATATATTCTTGTGCAGAGGACTCCAAATGTAGTCATGAATACCCTGTAGACATAACTTCAAGTAAATAAAATTGTATACTTCAGACTTCAGAGTTAAAACATGACTTTAATATCTTTATGATGCCGATCATTGTATCATTAAAGAAGTTTAGCAGACCAACGGGTACCCGGTACATGTACTTGTACATGTAGGTTACAAGTTAGAACTATGCCTACCATTCTACCAGTTCACATAATTTTTCTTGTTTAGCAGTTATGATGTGTACTTAAATTGTCCTTGTTAATGTTTTAAATGTAATTTTTTATTCTCTTTTTTTAATCTGACTACTGGCAGTACTGGCGTGCGAGCAGTTCTCGCCGAGGACCATTTCTCGCTGGTGCACTGTTACATCATATTTTCGTATATAATTTTATGTGTTGATAAAATGACGTAACAATGCACTGGTGAGAAATGGTACTCGGCGAGAACTGATCGCACGCCAATATTGATTAATTACAGACAAAAACTGAAGGTTGCGAGTGTTATTTTTAATTGAACAACATTGTTTAAAATAATTCTTTATATATGTGACGATCAGACCGGTTTGAATACCAGTGCCAGATAGCTCAGTTGGTAGAGCACCTGACTAGAGATTCAGGGGGCCCAGGTTCAAATCCCTTCATTATTTCTCCCATCCTGTTACAATATTGGTGTTGTGACCAACCCCTGGAACTAACAGGTTAACTCGATCCTGCCAGGGATGATCTTCGAGGATGAAGATCATTTAAGGGGGAGGAATGTGATGGTCAGACTGGTTTGAATACCGGTGCCAGATACATGTAGCTCAGTTGGTAGAGCACTTGACTAGAGATTCAGAGGGCCAGGTTCGAATCCCACTTTGTTCCGTCGTTATGTCTTTCATCTTTTACATATACATGTATATCAGATATATGACAGATGATTAAGGTCATCACATGTTTTGCAAGATGCAATAAGTGTTAAAAACCTTTACTTTACAACAGAATACATTTAAGTGAATATTTATGTTTCTTGTTATTATTTGGTGTGGTTTTCTTGACAGTGTCGCATAAACAATTTACCCGCTCCTAAAACACAAACTTTCTTTTTGTGGATTCAGCTTACCGCTGATTGGCTGCTGTTGCAGCAGACAAATAAGATATGCACGCACAAAACACAATGAACTTATCAGAGAATGAGTTGAGTTTATTTAAACTGTTGGAATTTGGGTATTTTTTTTTAAAATGTATACTTGTGACAAAACATATATGTGGTACATACAGCTGTAGCTTTATGAAGAAAATTTTGGTTAGACCATATATACCTATCATGCAAGTAAATGATATTTACAAAAAACTTGCAATTTATGGCGCACGAAATATACGCTAGTTTTATAAAGATTGACATACATGTAATGTACCACATTCTTTGAAAAATAATCTATTAAAAATTCTTCATTAAGTTTACTCATACATGTTTTATGCTTATTACACGTAGTATTGTTTTTAAAACATGTAATTTATAAGAAAATAAACAAAAACCCTCGCTAAATTTATTTGCAAACAAAAAATACACAGTAGAATTGATAAAAAATGGTATACCAGAAGCTAATACCAGTACATGTACTTTGACGCTGTTCGGTGGGTAATATTCGTTTGTAATTTACGAATTGAAATATTGACTGTTGCACTACAAGTACGGTAATAAACTCTCTCTCTCTCTTTCTCAATTTGATAAGTGTTTATACCTATGAAAATTTTTTAATATTATACAAATACAAATACAAATATTTTATTGGCACAAACACAATTACAATAATTGGCAAAGGCCCATTGAATATATAAGAACATCATTGTATGTTTACAATAGTTGCATGTACAGTATATATATTTTTACTGATCTATATAGATCAGTTTAACATTTCCTTAGACTAATTGACATCTGTGTTCAAAGCAGTCATTAATGAATTTAACAGTAATATTTAAAATAGTATGTATTTCACTATTTAAACATACATGTAAAATGTATCTTTCTTTGTCCAAGTTATTGGCAATATTTATTTTACTTATCTTATAAAAATTACTAAAATAGCTGTTCCTTAGATGAGAATAGGCTTTACATTGAAAAAGAAAATGAGTTTCATCTTCAATTGCACCAGTTTTACAAGCATTACAATATCTTTCATTCCTAATTGTGGCATTATATCTACCACTTTCAATTGCAAGTTTATGTGCACTTAATCTTATTCTACTAATAGAGGATCTCTCAGATCTTTTCCTGAGTATATCAACATAAGGACTTCTTTTTCTCATATATAATTTTTGAAAAAATGAAAGTTTTTCTGAACTAAAAATTTTTGATGATTGCTCTTGGATACATTGGTCAATGATTCTTTGCTTTATGTTTGGTAAAAAGTGTTGGATTGTGCTTTTATAATTACTAATGTTTGAGAATCCCAAATTGTCTAGGATGCCATAAATTTTCTTAGTCCAGGAATTGGAATTGATCGTTCCCTGATATAATTTAAATGCCAAAGAATTAGATGTTATCAAGTGATTCCAATATTTAATGCTTGAGAATGAGATTTTAGACCAAAGTGGTAACCTGTTTAATTCTGCCAAACAACCAGCATTAGATGCTTTGCAATGTAATCCAAGTATATCTTTAAGAAATTTTACATGAAATTTTTCGATAACTGAAATATCTTTCAATGAGAGATCCACTCCCCATATTTCACAACAATAAAGAAGTACAGGAAGTACAATAGAATCAAAAAGTTTTTCTAAGAGCTTACATGGATTATCAATACCAATTATTTTTTTCATTTTAAAATATGCTTTTCTGGCCTTTTCAACAAGCACAGATGTTGCTAAATTAAACTTCCCATTACTTTTCAATACAATACCCAAATAACAGTATTTTGATACAACTTGCATAATATTTCCATTGAAAGTGAAATTGATGCTTTGATGTTTACTATTTGAGTTAAAAACCATGATTTTAGATTTACCAACATTGACTTGTAATTTCCAATTTGAACAATAGTTGTAAAGAATATCTAAACTAGTTTGTAAACCACTTTTGCTCTCTGATAAAATAACAATATCATCAGCATAAAGCAGACAGTTTACATTGAGATTATTTACATGTACAGGTTCACATTTTACATTTTGTTTCAAGTCACTGACAATACCATCAATAAATATATTGAAAAGTGTAGGGCTAAGAACATCCCCTTGTTTGACACCACATTCAGAGTTAAATATTTTACCTAACCCATCAGAAAATTTTATCCTACTGGTTGTGTTGCTGTACATGGAAAAAAGAATATTAAATAATTTTTGAGAAATATTAGAGTTAAGGAGCTTATAAAATAAACCTTCTCTATATACAGTGTCAAATGCTTTTCTAAGGTCAATGAAAGCAGCATATACTTTTTTACTTTTATAATGGTCAATGATAGTTTTTATAGAGAACAAGTGGTCTGATGTTCTACAGTTTTCTTTGAAGCCAATTTGATTTTCACTTATAAGTGACATGGACTTTACAAATTCAAGTAACCTAGTATGTATTATTCTATTGAAAAGTTTTCCAAGATTTGAGGTAATTGATATACCTCTGTAATTGCTAGGGTCAAGCCTATTTCCAGATTTATGTAACAAAACTAAATAACTCTCATTCCAGCTTTGAGGAAATGTACCAGAATTTAGTATAAAATTAAACAATTTTCCCAAAGAATTTAACATTAAATAACCTCCATGTTTTAACATCTCATTTGCTATCATATCTGTAGATGAGCTTTTCCCATTTTTCAGAGATTTTAAGGCAGTATTATGACTTGATATGCAAATTTTTGATCTTGTACTGCCTAAATGTTATATGTCATGTATTGGGATATGTCATACTTATTACACTGCATGGTCAGTGTATTTTTTACAGAAATACTATGCATATGTTAATGTAAACACAGCTATTACTAGTACATGTATGTAAACACAGCTAATTATTTTTTTTATTTATTTCAGCTCAAAACAGACTCTTGTTACCACATGGCTTTTACCGGTACCTGTTGATTCTTGTGGGTCAGCTCCTGAGATTAACCTGTCACCTCTATCCACATGCATATTCCTTGTGTTCTACAGACTATTTACTGGTAATTCAAATTAAATCCGATAATGCATGAACAATAATGGAACTTGAAGAAAGCATCATGCCATGTTGTGGTTTGTGTTTGATAAGAAATTATGAAAACAAAATTAAGGCTGTTTAAAGAAATTCATAATTGCTGTGAAAACTTGTTTTTCAATAAAAGTATACAATTATGTTTCCTTTATTTTTTATTTCATAAAGATATTTAGATGTGTTTACATAATTGAACCCCCCCCCCCCCCCTCTATTTAATTGTCTGCATTAAGATTACATGTAGGATATGTAAATGTACATTTGACTTTGAAATAACATCTGCTATGATAATTACTTTTGAAATGAACAAGAAACAACCTATTTCTACCTTTCTAAGGTATATATGCATAAAAAAGTAGAAAAACATGTCAAATTTGAACATTTTTCATTGAAATCAACTCTGTCTCCAGCTACCTGGGTGTGTTTGAATTTAATTCTAATTTAAGGCAGATGTCTAACTTGTAGGTTGTAACTTACTGTTTTAGCATGGTTAGAAGAAGACTAGAAATCAGAATAGATTAGATATTCACTAAATATGATTGTTAGCTTACTTTTTTCATGAAAACAAGAAATCACAAGCAGGACAGCTGTCTATTTGTTAATTAAAATGGTACAAATCATACAATAAACAAATAAAGATCACATTTTATAATCATTGATGATTGTTTTCAAATATGTGTGAGAAATGACTCAAGGAAATTGCCACATGTTTCATAAAATTAGGTAAAACATTTCAAACCATGACTTTTTATGAAAATCAAAAGATTGGGGGGTGGGGGGTATACATGTAAGGGTATTTCTAAGTGATGTGAAGCTTTTATCATGATTATATCATGTAGGCATATGTTGTATTGAATAAGGTTTCTTTTTAAAGGTGGTTGAACAAAAGTTGACCTCTAAAAGGTCAGATAAAGATGTTTTACTATGGAGAACCCTGTAAATCTGTGTTTACTAAAGGGAATTGGAAATGGTGGGTTCACTTAAATGGCCATATTTTTATTAAACCTCAATGGAATTGGCAATATGTGGTATTCTTTTTCTCAGAATTGCATTAGCTTTCTTATTCTAAGACAAACCGTCTTTTCATAAAAATGTTAGTGTACTAAGTTAAAGATACAAGGAACAGTTTCGGATAAAGTACCGTCAATATTTTTGTAAAATTGAGAGTGACTGTACTTGAAGGTTTATCATTGTTGTGTAGATTCATGAAATGAATTTTAATGATTATCAATAGTTAGAGGGATGTCTCTTGTTGGAATTGGTAAGCAATATTAAGGCCCCTAATTTTAAGTACATGAGAAGCAGAAATAAACTGTGAAACTTGCGGCTATGACAGATATGTTGACTTTACAGTGAAATTGAAGGTTACAAACGAGAGGTTATATAACATAAAATGTAGGTGGATGGGATATTATATGCCTATTTAGTATTTACTGGGTATGAGGACAATAGCAAGTTTATTGTCCCCCAAGACAGCAAATATTTAATGAGGCAAAGCCAAGGGAAATAGTTGCTGTGGAATAGGACAATAAACTTGCTATTGTCCAAATAGTCAGTTAATTGGTATTTTATTATACAGAAGAAAACTTTATTTGTCAGCGATGCAGAATTTCTTGATGATAAACAAATTAGAGTTAAATCAAACTTTGTATTTAATGCGGCGATCTTATTAGGTCAGAGGTGTTCCGAGTTTAAGATGATATGGGACACTTCCATGTTGTGACGTATTGTTTATCGAAATAAACAATAAAATAAAGTGTAATTATATAAGTACATGAAGTTTCTTCTCAAAAATGGTCACCTAACTCCTTAGCACAGTGGGTTAGAGGGTTTACTAGGAACCTGTAAGTCATGAGTTCGAATCCCGCTGGGGTTTTTACAATTTTTACCTTTTCAAATATTTTTAAAAGCTATTTTTTGGTTAAATATTGTAAAATTTGAAAATTCTAAACCGGTGAAAAGTTTTCAATTATATAGTACTTTAATCCACATTAATATCGACAGATGTCCCATACCACCTTAAAAAGGAGGGAAATCAAATTCTGCTAATGAATGGTTTTGATGACTATTCACCATGGGCAGATAGCATGGATACTATTTTAGATAAAAAGGCATGTTTATGCGGGCGCCTTCTAGTGATCAATTTGTCGGTCTGTCCATCCGAGATGGCTTGACAGGAGCATAGCTTCTCTCCCCTTGGCCCAATCTGGCTCATACCTCATCCACAGGGTTCCTTTGGTTGAAGGATGTGCGGTGACCTTGAACCATGTTTTTAGGTATAAGGTTAAGGTCATAGCAGAATTATATATATAAAATCCTTGTCTGGGGCATATCTTTTTTCCCTTTGGTCCAATCTGGCTAATACTCACAGAGTGTCTCTATGGTTAAACGATGTGCAGTGACCTTGCATGAAATTTCTAGGTAACGGGTGAAGATCATATCGGATCATGCAAAAATCCTTTTTTGAGAGCATATATAATTTCTACTAACCCCTATTTGGCTCAGACTTCACATAAGCAGAGCTTTTGAGTAAAGGGTGAAAGGGTGTGTAGTGACCTTGAACCTATTTTCAGTGAAAAGAAACTGTGAAGGTCATATCAGAATTATATTTTTAAAAATCCTTGTCCGGAGTATATCTTCTCTCCCTTTGCTCCATTCAGCCTCATACTTTACCCACATGATACCTTTGTTCAAAATATATGCAATGACCTCGAATGATATTTGTAGATGAAGAGTCAAGGTCATATCAGATCACACAAAAATCCATATTTTAAGAGCATAGATATACTCTCCTTTTAGCCCTTATTTGGCTAATATTTTACCTTTACAGAGTTTATTGGTTAATGGCGTGCAGTGACCTTGAACCAAGTCTGTCAATGTGAAGGTCATAGCAGATCTTTTTAAAATTAGTTTTAAATAGTAGATTATTTTCCAAATATGCTTAATCTTGGTCAGATTGAACAAAAATGCATGTATGTTAGGGGGAATGAAATTGAATTAAAAGTTTTATGATAGCTGGAAAAATTTCAAGTTATAGGTCAAGGTCAAAGCAGAATTCTCTGAAATAACATAAGCGGGGCCCTTTGAAATGTTCACCATTTCAATGTTGTCTGGTTCATAGTAATTTTACATAGAAAATATTCACAGAGGTACAGTAAAGTAAACTTAACATCGATAAGTTTCTGACAATTAATGACGCAACGAGCACACAGTACGAAAGGTCAACCTTTTGAAAAGCAGTGAAGAGGAAAAGTTGCTCAGAATTATGTTTTAAACAAAATTGATTTTTTACATAAATTTTAATTTTGCATTCTGGGTTAAGAAAAAAGATGTTAGTTCAAGGTAAAGTAAACTTGTACCTAAAATGAAGTCAAATTTGTTAAGTCGTACTTAAACACATTGGTTTTTTTGTTAAGTCGTTCTTGAAATGGTTAAGGGTTTTTGGTTAAGTCGTACTTAAAAACATTCGGATCATGTTAAGTTGTACCAAGAATCATTCGATTTTTTTTTATCTTTTTGTACTTAGGTTTCTTTGTTACTAGATTAAGAACTCTGCTTCTTAGACGTACTTCTAGCGTTGCTTTCGACATTAGCGGAAAACCCACTCGTTGCTTTGCAACGAGCTTTGCTCTAGTTATTTTTTTTTTTCTTCTAGACGCCAACTTTGATCCTTAATATCTCGCTCGTTTGTTCACCGATTGTTTTGAAATTTTCAGGACTGATAACATGCCGCGTGATGTTGTCGTTGCATATTTTAGTTGAGGAAAATCCCCATTCGGTTTTGAGTTATTCCCCTTTTAGTAAAATTTAACGACTTCTTTTGTCCAGGGGGGTTTAGCTATAACGATGACTGGCAGAGTCTCAAAGATGGGCTGGTTTGGAAGCTAATACATTGAATTTGTGCGAGATATATTTTATTTATTATTTAAATGCAAATAAAAGGGGTGGTATAGATGTTGAAACAAAGGCAAGAAAAAAATTCAAAAAAATTCGCGTATTTTCCGTGTTAGTTTCCTACCTGATAAAAATTTGTTATAACATGTATTTTAAAAGATCTTGGTCTTACCAAGACCTTTCATTCGGTATACAGAAAAAGGGGCTGGCCCCTATAATTAAGGAGTTAGATGCGTCAAAAGTTTCTTGTCAATAACTTGTAAAGGAATAAAAATTTCTAATGCATTATTGAAGCAAAGTTGTAAAGAAATTAATTTTGAATCCTTCCGTGGTATTCAATTTAATGTTTTCGTAATTTATAGCCAGTATTTGCAGAAACAATTGTTGTCAGTTCGGTCGATTTTTGTGGGGGTGCGCACGTTTAGGAGGTTATGAAAGGGCTTTTTGTAATGCACTAACTGATACATGCAGCGCGCAAAAATAATTCTACATAAAATTCCCAAATGTTTTTATTCATATGTACATATTCATTTCATAAAGATGAACGTCTTTGACCTTATTTTTGTTGTTTGTTTCATAACTGTGCCCCTTTCTATATTTAGATGCATTACGAGACTCAGGTAACCGATCGATAGAAGAGTCGCTAGCTGTATTCAGGCCGTCGCCTTGACGACAGTGCATATGCTTGTAGATGTTTAACGCCCCGCTGTGTTACTGTAACAGAGACATTTTGAATTGTTTCAGTACTGGGAGATGTGTTAATTAAATGGTTCGAATGCATGGTAATTAAACTCAACTTTTCTTCAGTACGTATACACGGCCGTCATATAAAGCACAATGTGTATTACTGACATGACAAATGTACGCTGGCAATTTAAACGAACGCGGGATTGCTCAAGATAGAACATTTCTTTTAAAGCAAAACAAAATACTGATATCCGATGGATATAATATTATCATCGTGGAGATGATTTTAAAAAGTGAACTTAATATTCGTATACGATAATATTTGAATCCAAAGCCGCTATTTTTAAGTAACGGTTATTAGGGATATTAATTATGACTTGCCCCGCGTTTCACGTTTTTTACTTGCAATGCATCTACAAACGAAAATACCAAACAACCTTCGGCAGCAATTTATAAATAATTTATTACATACTAGTACACATTGACAATATTAAAGAGATAATTAAATAAATTGTGCTTTATAATTGTACTCGCTATCTTCCGTATAAATAATGGCATGGAAAAAATGTTGTTCAATGTTCATCAAAAACGATGTAGCCTTAGCAATCGAAAATGATTAACAAACTGTATATTGATAGATTGACACATTAACAAACATTCAGACCCGCAATGTATTTTTTGCAAATTCTATAAAATGTAGACTCAATAAGTGAATTTTTCCGTTTGGGGTATTTTGAATCACATGCGTACGCTATGTGTACATGTACATATAGATTAATAGCCATATAGATAAACACTTTCAGTGTTGAATTTTTAAAAGATATTTTGTACATGCAAAGCAATCCAATGCAAGGGCTATTAAATTCGAACAATGTACATACGGTAGGGATCGAACTGATACTGGTTCTGCTTGTTCTACAAACAGCGAATGAAATGCGAAGTATTAGGGTGTTATTTTTAAACAAATAAGTATTGCTCTCTTAAAACCTTGCATTACTAAACAAAGTATTTCATCGGAAGCATTATTAGTTACCTTAGCTGCATATATGTAGCTCTCCGTCTGGAAAAATTAAGTACCATCCGAAATTTTGCATACAAGTGCTATACAGACTTGCAGCTAACATTGACTTAGAATTGCCGCTGTTCATAATTTCATTAAAAGACGCGCAGATTCAAGTGGTTATATGTCGTTTGATATGGGATTTATGATGTCTATTTATATTATTTTAATTAAGGACAGACGAAACGTTCCTCAATTTTATATAATTTTCCTTAATATTTCATTCCTTATTTATTAACATTTAAACCTGTTAATTCCAAAAAAATTAGAGTACATTACCAGGCTCGTTTTGGAGCTAGAATATTTCGAACTTCCCTTAAAATAGCACGCAAAATGCATTTGAATGCTTATAAGTAAAGTCATACTATATATTTTAATTTGAACACTTTATATTCAAACCAAAAAAATCATATTACATAAAAATTTAATTATGAAATAACAAAGTGGAAATCTTAATTCACATTGTGGAGATAGGAAAAAATGGAAGACACATGAAGGTCGCGTTTGACCTTAATATTATACAAGCAATAGCTTTCCAAAAAGCTTGCCTGACTACCCAAATTTATTCAATGGAAGCATGCATGTATCAATTAGGCTATCTTATAAGAAATGAAATTTAATTTTCGCTGCGGATCATAAATTATTAAACTGAACGCGCAGAGTTTAGAAGCAATTTCAATCTTTTTCTTCGATCGAGTGCATGTACCTGTATATCACTGGAAATTAAATCATTTCATTATTTTAAATCATTTTAGGAATGTACATGTATCGAATAATCTCAAACAGCTAAATTGAAAATTGAGTTTGTTATATATTAGATGCAAAATCAAAGACATTTTGTTATTTCTAACCATATAGGAAAGGATATTCAAACACGTACATGTAGCATCGTTATTTGAAAGTGTGTGTATGGGGGGGGGGGGGGGGGGTGGGGGTTAAGGTGGGCAGCTTCATCAAAAAAAAATCTTGACAAGGAATTTATAAAAATGGGGAATTTTGAAAATCCTAATCCGTAGGTGGGAGGGGGTATTTACATTTTAACTTCAATTTAATTCAATTAGAATTACTTTATTTTTTGGTTCCATTTATTACATGCTCCGACAAAAGTGAAAGATCCATGATATCTCTATTTATTATATGACCAGTTAAGAAAATAGAGTGGGTAAGACCATCTACACATCATGTGCTCTGGCCTAACTTGGACTCGCCCACTAATCGGCGAGCCAAAATTATGAATGAGACGTATTACACCCCTGCGAATGTTATTGTCATTTAAATTTTAGATCACGTGTTTTAATTTGACCCTTTCAGTTTCGCAGTAAAAATCGTCCCTCGTGTTCATAGTCTATTTCATAGAATCTAGGTACTTGTAGTCAAACATAAAAAATTAGAGGTTTATTGATTTTAAACTTTATCTTCATTAACTGGTGGATAAAATGTGTTCTAGAAATAAATGTGACAATACAAAAAAATTAGTTTTTTTTCTGCTGTTGCAACAATTAAAATGTCTATTAGAGATCCCCCCTAAGGGTTAATTTTCGATCCGCACCTGACCTAGTAATAGCATCAATAGTGAAACAGACTATACTATTTTATGCAGAATGTTCCTTGAAAATGGCTCGATATACTAAGTTTTGATACAAAACAGACAACCATTATTTTTTTTAAAAACACGGTATTGCACACAACAGGCATCGAACATGGCTATGATTTTATTAAGCAACCCAATGTTTACATTTTCAAGCACTCTACATGTGGCTGAACACGAACGATAACTCTGTTCTGAATATCATCGTTTAATTTAAATAACCGCTAGATGGTGAAATAAAACATACATCCAACACGGTTTTCATGTTTTAACATAAATCAAAGTAGGATATGATATGAAAAACGACTATTACTTACGTATTTTTAGAATATTATCCGAACACATATACTTCCGCTCGAAAATTCACAGGAACTGAACAAATCTTCGTGAAGTCTCGTGAACTTTCATTCGAGCACCTCTGGATTCATTATATACTTAGCAACGATAAAGAAAACATTCCGAACACATTCGCAGGGGTGTATTATGGCGCGAAGTCTTTCTTTATCATTCACGCAACAGCTGAGATCTCAGATAGATCCATCGGCATAGATCCACTGAGAGGGTGTCAACTAATAACTACATATATTATACTTTGGATTGAATGTTTTAGAAGAAATCTATCGAATTAACATACACACTTAATTGACTAGCAATTGTTAGATGTACATTTACATTTGTACACGCGAGTGAAACCCTTTTCCAGATGAATGAAATCGCCCAATTGATCGAAAATCGGGTCACACGTACCCCACTTCGGCGAATTACTTGTACGTAGCCCCTCCAGTAAATATTCCAATTATATGAATTTATATTTGTTTTAATTAATCCAAACTGATGATTCTTTGTTAATGATGATAATCCAACACCAACTATTACTTACATTGTACTACTTAGACAATGTGTATCATCTTGTTGCGATGACACCTCCCTCTTTTTTTTTTTGACCTTTCAAATATGGCAATCTATTTTTAAATCAGGATTACACACGTGCAATGTGAAATGCCCTTTTAATTGAACACTCTTGCTCATTGTGCTTATTACATCCCATATAACGTTTTCATCAATTATGAATATAAATGTTGAC
This sequence comes from Magallana angulata, assembly GCF_025612915.1. Taxonomy (NCBI): domain Eukaryota; kingdom Metazoa; phylum Mollusca; class Bivalvia; order Ostreida; family Ostreidae; genus Magallana; species Magallana angulata. The sequence continues at coordinate 25,748,570 of NC_069118.1, read as the reverse complement.
ACATTAAAGATGCATCCTCAGGCAATTATTAATTCAAGCTTGTGGGTGCCCCCCCCCCCCCACTTTTTCTCACAGCAACTAATTTTTTTAAAATTTACTTATAAAAAATTGAATTATCAAGGATGTAAAAAATTTATATAAAAATAAGGAAATTGGGATTGAAATTGAAGTTATATACATACTACGCCAGACCCCCCCCCGGATTAGGATTTTTTTTTTTTTTTTTTTTGCTTGTCAAGATTTTTTGGATGAGTCTGCCCCCCGCCCCCCCCCCCCCCCCCCCCCCCACTTTCAAAAAGGATGCTACGTGCCTGCATAAAGATAACAACATTCAAGGGCCTTCCGTCATTTTCAAGCCATGATAAACATGATAAAAAGGACTCTCAAAATAAGAAAATAGACGCAAAGTAAACTGCATTCATGGCATATGTTCACATTGTATGATGTGTCTCAAAATTCCTATTTTGGACTCGTCCACTATAACTACGAAAAAATTAATGAATGAGACATTCTGATTCTGGCGCGGAGTCTTGTAAATGAAATTTCCATTGATCTGAATGGATTTTTCCGTGAGGGTCGGGGTACTAGGTATAAAAACAAATTTAATCGTTCAAAGTTTTGAATTGTTAACAACGATATATCAGATCGAATGTTTTAGAACGATTTATAAATCCAAAATACAGTCATTTTTAATCTGTTGACGCGTGAGCATATGTATTAAGTAGGCGGGCATCCCTGGCTACACTCTATTAATTGAAGACAAATGAAATCGCGTCCAGCAGAACTCCCTGGCATTTTAGTGTTTGTTATTATAAATTTATGATTTTGTTTGTTAATAACAATTCAACATCAATTATTAATTAACAATGTACACTCTAGTACGCTTATACACAATTTTGTTGCGATGACCCCCCCCCCCCCCTCCCCTCCCCGGACATTATACCTATTTTTAAATCAGGATTACACACGTGCTTGCATGTGCAGAAGACAATCTGGAACTTAACTGATAACTATATCATCTCTTTGGAAATTTATTTCTCCGTAAGCAAATACGTGTAGTAACTGATACATGCAATTGTGAAAACCATAGAGGAATGCATGATCTGCGCATAATAACTAACTGCTTGATGCAATATTTCTTTTTTCCAACATGTTTTAAGTCAATGATAATATGAAAATATATGCTTGACTTCATATCGGAAATTACTCATTTTCTTTATTCCCCTTTTCAATAAACAAAACAACCCAACAGACCAAATTGATCCAGATAAATATAATTATCAAAAATAAACCTAAAAAACAAAGTACACTTTCATCCTTCACCCACAATATTGCCTTTTCGATATTTGTCATCGTGGTAGATCCGTGTAACAATCTATTAAGTAGGTGCTTGCACGACATAGAACCGGCCCTTGCTGATCAACGTTTTCATTAACACATATAAAGAATATTTAGATTTTTTCTTGGATTTATTTTGATGTAAATAAAAAAGAGAAGAAATTAGTTCTATAATATATATGCGATGTAAATCTTTTTTCCACGCAATATTTCGTATAAAACAACGAAGAGTAGTATCTTGAAACTTCATTCAAAATTTGATTAGACCTTTAAATTGTAAAATGCTAACATTGAAAATTGTGCCCGATTTCTTTTTTTTTAAAATAAAACTTTATTAAAAAAACTGATTCTTTGAGACAAAATAAATTGACATAATCAGTTTGACATTCTCTAAGTGCAGTTCTGTAGCTCTTAGTCTGAAAAAGAATCGGATGGACGACCTAGGACCCAGATCGTCCATCCAAATTTCTTGAATATTGCCATTTCTTTCGTACGCGGACGCATGTTGGCCGAATACTCACCGAGACTAAATGGTTCGTATTTTAAGTTTTAACTGTGTTTAAAGGTAACATTGGAATTCCGATAATTTTGAAAATGATTAATTAAATAAAAATGGTTAAAATTACCGTTAAATTACCGGCATCGGCCTTCCCCATGCGCGAATCTAGAAGAGTAGGGTGAGGGTTCTAGACCCCACCCCAACCCCCGCAAAATTTCTTTCCATTACATGTACAATATAAAATTACAAAAATATGCCTCGGACATCCCCAGGCAAACTCAAAATCTCCGCATACATTCTAAAAGATTCATTGGCCCTTGCTTTCGATAAAAAATGCGAGTAAAATGTTTGGTCTTTTTACGTTCATACCGGGCATACCCACTGTGTGATTATAATCGTCGTCCATATTCTGTGTATATTGAGTCAATTATGATGATTCGATAAGTTTCTCAAAATAAAATGCACATGCAAAAAAACAACATGCGGCGAATCAAACTTCAGACAACTTTTAAAGATCTGTATTTGCTTATATACATGTACTTTGTTTCTTTTGCACAGTGTTTATACATCTAATATTGCACCATGGTCAGGTATCAATTTTTATATTACGTCACAAGTATGACGCAGCTACGACGGAAGACCTAATCGTTGCTTGCAACGAGCTCGTCTCTAGTTTGGTTATATTATTTTTGCGCGCAGTGATTTCACGCTGGCTGTGGCGCTGTTACGTCGCACCGTGCACCAACTCTCGCGCAAGTTCATAGTGCGTAGGAATACAAGGTATACTGATATTTGAGAGCATGTTGGTTTTAAGTGTTTTTGTGTCCTATATAGTTGAATGAATTTACAGTTAATGTACTTCAGTCGTTGGATAAAAGAAAGAAAAAAATTGTCTCATATTGGAGTTTGAGTCTGACATCATCATTATTATTTTATGCAGTCTACTAGATTTCAATCCTGTCTGTTTCGGTCGCTAAGGTTCGACCAATCAACAAATGGGGCATGTTGATATCGGTCCTGTTAGTTTCTATTGAATTGCATGTAGCTTGTCACTTTCTATAGAGCTATAAATAAACTAAAGTTTCAGTAAGAAATAGAGGGAATCATACTCGATCCATGTAAATATAGACATACCAAACCCGTAAGCCATTATGGCCCTTCAGGCCGGGAATGATTCAGAAAGTCGTGAACTTACATTGACATGGTAACTCCGATCTCTCATACTCGCCTGGACTCTTCCCTGGACGTGATTTAGTTCGGGGTCAAAACAAAACTTCAAAACCTGATCTGCTTTGACCGCCAGCTCTGATTTTTGTTGAAGTTTTTTTGTGCCGGACACATAGTTCAGCCAATATAGAATTGAAAACGCCATTTACAAAACCACGTGTATTTGTTTATCTCCAACGGCTGAATTCTCGTTAAATCTCGTGTTATGACGCGTTTCCGCTTTCATGCCCTAATTACTAATAACCCCACAAGCTACGAAAGGTAAAAATAGATTGCATCCCGTATTTTCGGAACTTCTCGGACGTATCTCACACTGAGCTTGCAAAACATCCGAGGTGTTCCTAAAAACTAGGCTAACTGAAGTTAAAGTATATATTGGATCTACGGAATTTATTATGACAGCTTTATTACCTATAAGTAAGTAATATTGATACCTATATATTTTATTTCAATTCTTATTGTTCAATTCGATACAATAAAGATACAAAAATAAATCTCGCATTTCAATTGATTATAATAAACTGAAGCGTTACGATATCTGAGTACAGACGCAGATCGGTGGGAGAAAGGCTCCACATTCACAAAACCATCTGATTTCTCAATTCCCAATTCCACAAATATTTATCCTGGATATTTTTTTTATTATTAATTTTTAAAATTTTTATTTAAGGGGGGGGGGGGGTTAGATACATTAAAAACGGGAATGTCAATACCATCAATTATCCCAAATTTTCCTAAACGGGTTTGTCTTTACATGTACCAAAACCCAGAAACCCCACAAGGATAGATCTGTTCTATAAATTCAAAATCATTGCATTAATGCAGTAAACCAACTGACATACTCTTTTAAATATGCAGAGGCATCGGAAGCAAATTAAAGTGTGTGTGTGTGGGGGGGGGGGGGGGGTCGCCAAATCTTGACCCCCCCCTAAAAAAGTTCGCCAATCCTCAAAATCATCATCCAGGGGTTGGGGATTGGGGTGGGTAACCGAAGTGCATTGTTAAAGTAAGATGTAAAATTTTAATATTGAAGTAGTTTTAGACTGCTACCGTTCAGGTTATTTTTTACCATATTAAAACAGTTAATTATGAAATGGAAAATACTATGCTTCACATTATACTAATATGCTTATCTTTGAGGGAAAAAAAGTGTTGGGGGGGGGGGTAGGGTAAGCCCCCCTCCCCGGTTCCGACGTTTGATATGATGCATGTAGCTGTGAAGTATGAAACTAGGTCTGCTTTTCCTTAATAATTCAGTACTAATAAATAAATCTAAGACTAGAATATGAAAATGGAAATCCGAAATTCTTCGATGAAAAATTAAAAATATTTTAAGTGAATCTCCCAGCCGGAAATATGAGCAAGGGCAACTTTGTCACTCATTCCAGTTTTATCGAAGCTGGATTTCGTACATATATAACAGTCGCAAAGAATCTTTTTACTATTTTTTTTTTTGGGGGGGGGGGGGCGATCTCAGCCCATCGACGTCTAGGTTTTGTGGGTTTGTGAAACCCTGTTCAATTGTAAAATATTGATATTATTACGATAAGACAACTTGTAAATTTATATTATTACTTTTACGGAGTAAAACATGACATTCCACAGATAGATCAGAGGTATAATTTTTAATATGTTTATAAATATATGATTGTGTATGGATTACAGATACATATTGTGGGCTGTATATAATGTCTGAATAAATACTATTAACGTACTGTTTTGAGGAGAAAGAGTGTTTATAAATGTTCATTCAGTAATCATTAATGCCTCCCTTTACTGTATACCCATGAACATGTGACAGTGTGACGACAATGTGTATTCACTGTATATGTGTAAAATTTTTTTTATCTTTTATAGTAACCCACAATGCATTGCAACTCATTCATGATTAAACCAGTCGGTAATATTAATCAGGTCACATGCCACATTGTTGTCTCGTAATCCTTTATTGAATGAAAATCGCATTGAAAGACAACCAGCTAAAAACTGCAATAAATGTGGATCATCCCTATAACATATCTATTCAAAGATCATTTCCAAGGACTTAAAAATCTGTACGATTCGATTTGAGATCGATCATTTACCTTGGAAAACCCAACTTTCTGTTTGGGGAATGGTGAACAATAGTCTCGTTCAACCAGACGCTCGGCTGTTTCCGTATATCTCCGACGAGCAGAGATTTACGGAGACAGCCGAGTGTCTGGTTGAACGAGACTAGGTGAAAAACGGCCTTTTTACCCACTTACTAATACGCCTTCAAATGTTATATTTTCACGATATTCTACTTGATTTTGATTTATTTTTTCCTTTCTATTTATCCTTACCTAAAAATCCATCAAATCAGGTCATTGATTTTTTCAAAACACAATTGTTTACTGGGACTACGTGCGTTAACACTGATCACAGGGTTAAATAGTAAAGTTGACCTTACAGACAGCTTGAATCTGTGTACCATTCTGACAGAGAACCTGTTGGAAAGCCCCGATAAGATACGGACTCAAGATAATCTACCTGTAGGGACATAGAATCCTTTGATTTTCATTATCCCCTAGCATGCAAATCCACATTTAGTTTGGTTTAATTTATGATAATTTAATTCTGGTTGTAACGCGGCATTTGATTGGATAGAAAAATTTAGTTAAATTTGTATAACCTGGTTTGCACGTCACAAGACACGTCACAATGCACCAACGTACTAATTCACTTGACGTTACGTATGAATTTTGAACAGATTTATATCATTTTTAAAAGTAAAACGGACTCAATTTGTACAGCAAATTCCAGAAAATTAAATTATAAGGAATGAACTCAATATCTACCCAAGTTATACTCGTATAACCTGGGTTGGAGCAATTTACGCTTTTTTATAATCCGCTTCGCGGATTATAAAGCGTAAATTGCCCCAACCCAGGTTATACGAGTATAACTTGGGTAGACATTGAGTTCATTTCTTAAATAATTTTTTTTTTGTATTTTGTTTTTAAACTGGAACATTTATTTGGCTGCAAACAATAAAATGTAGAGCTTGGAATGTGGTCTCATTGAGTGCATAATGTCAATCTTCGAGTCCGCGTAAATGTCATCTTATTAAAAATCGTTAATATATTTTGCGATAGAATATGTCATGGAGAGTAATATTTATTTATTTTTTTAATTTTCAAAATAAACATATTTATGAAAATTAATGTCGTCCCAAATTTTACAATACATTTGATGAACAAGGAAAATATATTTACCTTCGCCACTATTCCGCCAAAAATATAGTCATTTTAGATTAAGTTTTGTTAATTATTTTTATGCCGAGTTGTACAGTTGTAAAAGAGCTAGTAGATATTAATGATCAAATTCCTAACACAGCAGATAATTGACCGATACTAGGATTCGAATATTTTTTCAATATTTTGATGAATCAGAAACCGGAATTTTTTTTTCAATTTAAACTAAAAAATAGATCCATTTCAACCGCGTTTATACCTGATTTCTGAATTGCACTATTATGGACTTTTTACTGACAGAAATACCATAGTAATATCATTGGCTAAAATTAATGATTGTTACTGTATTAAAAAATCCTTTTTATCATGTTAGCCTCTGGGGTTTCTCAGCAGTTTCAACATGGAGTTGATGAGGAAATGATAAATATCATTACCAGTATCATCATAATACTGACAGGTATATTTGCTTTTTTAAATTTATATCAAAAATTACAATTTACTAATAAAAAACGATATTTGTTAAAATGGTAGTTATCTAAGTTATAATATGTAAGAACCAGCAAGAAAAATTACTAACTAAATCTTATCATAACCATCTTTCATTTAATTTTTCGATATTTGAGAATTCAGTTGAATGGTCTGATATTTCAGGTTATCCTCCAGTAAATGCAGAGCACGTGTACAACTTGCTGCAGTATATCTATACTTTTCCTCACCCCTACCGCACAATAAGAGAGCATACAGGAGGTACTCTTCCAATCCCTCTAACAGTCGCAGCAAGTCTTCCAGGTTCGTTGTGTAACTTTATTTACGTGCTAGTATGGTGCTTGATTCCTGAAAACAAGTCGCTGCGATCGCGTTGATTTGAAGATAACGCCTAAATAAAGTAATTACCGATAAATGTGGAATTACAGTATTTGCTAAGATTTTGCAAATGAAAAAGCGCGTACAAACAAATATTGAATTATTTAATGAAACTAATTACTTTAGGCAACTTTATATTTGTTCAGTTTAAATTTTAAATGCAGAAATGTAACTTGAATTAAAAAATATACTTACTTAATTTAAGTATAACAAAGTTAACTGAAAAAGGGGTAATAAAACTAAAGTTCTGTGATACACATGACGAAAAAGGAAGCAAGTTACATTCACTACTTAAATGATTTTTTTAGGTTGGGAAAACGTTGCTCCTCAGCAAATGAATTTTATGCATGCCGTTTTCAATCACATCCTTGAACAGGATCAAAAGTTGGTCCGCGATCTATTCTATAGACAACTCGGTAAGTTAATGCAGTGAGTATATCAACATTGAGATAAAAAAGAATTTTGATTTGTTTCCCGATTTTATGTGCTTCTTTCATAAAATCTGATGCGCTTTTAATTTCCATCAATTTATGATCTCAGACTGTCTCTCAACCTTAACCTCTCTATGATTTATTAGAAAGTTGTGTTTTTACTTTAAACAGAATACAATTAATTTTTTTATTTACAAAGATTTTATTTTCTGCAGAATTACTTGGTTCATGTTGATATGCTTTGTTACAACGCACTTTAAAAACAACGCTCTTTGAAATGTTTTTTAAAGTGTGTTGATTTTGGGACCAAGTCAACGCCTTTTGAAAAAAAAATCATTTTTTCAAAGTACGTTGATATCGTCGATATTAACGCACTTTGAAAAAAAAATGTTCAGGGTTTAGTCAAAATAATCGATTATTTTATATACAATAAATGATTGTTTTTACATTGTTTAGCTTAAGGTGGAATGTCCCTCTGATAAGAGAGATAACTGCTGTAGAAATATTCTCACTTTGTCTCAGATAACTCACAATTTTTAAGGCATGTAGCAACAGGGGCGGTACTTGGTCCTATTTTATGCAGGAAGGTGACATTTATTTAAATTCACTTTTACCGGGGTGGGGGGTTAGAAAAGTTTTGCAAAAAAATACACAAAACTTATTATATTGATCAAATTTTTATAAGGTAATATCTATATACCCCCCCTTTCTCACATCCCTCAATGCATTGTCGTTTTTATTTTTTAAATTATATGAAGTAGTGCAGTGCGTAAACTATACGTGTTTGATGTTTTAGGGCAGAGAATCTTTAGAAAGTATTTTTTTATTTCTCTCTTCATATCTAGTTCACAAAGGTAAATAAATAATATTATTATACTTGGGAAAAACATACTGAAACAATTGCAAACTCTAGACTTATTCATCATCATTTGAAACTAAGATTTCTGCTGTTGAAAACTGAATGAGGTTTTACTATTCTGAAAGATTAGATATTGGAAAACAAAATTAAACAGAACATTATCACACTTTATTGAGAATATACCAACTACTGGAATATCCTTCATTTGATCCCCTTTTTGTGTTATAACAAAATGCTCTGGTTTATATTTTTAACATTTTAAAACATATGGATCCATTAATTATTTTCAAAATTAAAAAAATAAAACAGAAAACTTTTCTGAAAAAGTAGGAACTATGATACATGTAATGGCTGATTAAAGCAGCATTTATTAAAAACCTATACAACAAAGTGCCATTCTGAACTAAAAAGCAGCGCTTTACTATGTTTTGAAAGCCGATTTGACATTGCATGTAACTGTATTTTATTTTCATAGGCATTATTTTTTTTAAATTTTATGCTCTGAAGGTAAAGCTTTGGTTTATGTAATCACTATGTCTAATTTTTCAAATCGTGATTACACACATTATCAATTTTGGAGAAATCTAGCAGCTCTTAATTGCTTTAACTGTGTTTCATTGACTATCATGGTAATGACTTTGATGAAAATCAAAACGATTTTTTAAATAAATGGTAAAATTGATAGCAGAGGTATATTACACTTCAATGGGATATATTTTAAAAGAAACTAATCCATTATCAGCTAACTTGATAAGCGATTTCTCGATTCGAATATTTTCTTTTCTCACAAGCCTACGTAGTTTGACAATTTACACATAAAGAACAACTCGGGATATTTAAATTATTCCAATTCGACATAAACTGCATTGCTTAGCAACTGCATTTTCCTTTTTAGTTTATGCAATAAATTGACTTCTTATCCGGTACATTGGGCTATGCGAGCAAATGTACCCACACTCTAATTCTCTTTTAAGTTTATAATAATTTAAAGTTTCAGTATGTACATGCAATTCATTTTTTTATAATTGATATTAGAATTTAAAAAGAGGGTTTGTGTTGAAACACGTAAAGATTTTTAATATACCATTGGAGAAATTATTTGTGGCCAGCTCGTTTTTTCAATATCACTGTATTTAATTTAAAGCAACGCTTACTTCTTTCTCCGATTTTAAACGTTTACTCTAAGTTGCTGAGTATTAAATATGTTTTGGAAGGAAAATAAGGGTTACGGGACACCTTTTTACTGTAAATGATCGATGTACTAGTAATTGACCTGTATCTTTGCTAAACCACCACCCCACTTTATCAAAGAGGGTAAATAAGATTCACTAGTGTCAACAAATGATTATACTATCAACAAAGTAGAAGATCAATTTCACAGTTTGCATGAACCCCCTTCTATTATAAAAGGTTATAATAATAACATAATTATAATTTAGTTTATTTTTGCCACAACAGATATTCATTGATTACTTTTTTTATTTTCAACAACATGGCAATAATAATTAATAACAGTGCATCAATATTAATAGACAATAATAATTAAATTGATTTAAGTTGATAAACAACATTGGGTACAAGAGTACAAAAAGTACAGAGATGGAATACGAATTTCACTTACTTTCAATTTCATTTTTGCAAATGCAAGTGATGTAGAATGAAATAAACTTTATATTTTCAACAAACTAATTTGTGGAAAGTATATCATGCAGTAATTGCAATGTTATGCGATTTTTGTTATTGACAACGGACACAGTTATGAAACAGAATGCTTACAATAGCATTCTTGATTTTACTAGTCATTTGATGAAAAAACTAGTTCTTTAAAAAATCAAATGTTTCAATACTGTTTTCTATGATCTTCTACAATACACAGCTGGCTCAAATGTATGTTATATTACACCATCAATACATGTTTGGAATTTTAAACATATAATGTTGTTAAAAAAAATCTAGTTCTTTTGAATGGACTTTAGAAGGGAAACTATTAACGAAAAAAGTGTAAAATCAAAACTTTGAATATTATATGGTGATGTCATAAAACTTTTATTTTGCAGGTCGTGCTCCCACAGTGCAAGAATTCGCCCAGTTCCTTTTGAACTTCGAAGGTAATGAGCTGGTTGAGTCCCCTCGCAAGACTCTAGGTATTTTGTAGTCATATATAATAATTAAACAATTTAACTTTTTATTTGTATCAACTTACATGCAAATGATACTACAAGCAAAATGAAGCCTCTAGAAGAATATTTTTGGTAAATTGAGGCGTTCATAATTGGTGTTAAGATTAGAAATTATAATTTATAGCAAGGACATGTAGTTTACACTGATATTTTAGAGTTGTGCTTTTAAACAACTTAAAAGATTTACTAGCAATGATAGTAACCATTCGATAAAAAGTAATTAGAATAAAATATTAGTTCACTGGTAATATGAAATAACCTGATATAAATTGAATTTTAAAAAAAGGTTCACTACTTGAAAATCTTTGTTCATGCCCCCTGGAAACTAATTGTAAATTAAAGATATTTTACATCAATATGCAATTATATACAAAACATTAACTTAACGCAAGATACTGATTTATTGTTATTTTTTTTATAATAAAGGACAGACATTTTTCGAAAATCAGGTGCTAAGAGTCACTCTAGAACGTCAACGAAGGGATTTGGGATGGTTGAGAGAAATAAACAGGTTCTTAGCCAACATAATACAACTTTTAGGAGATTCAAACACTCGGACTATGAGAAGAGTTAATGAGCTTGAGACACGATATAGAGACGTACGGAATATTTCAGATGAAGTTCAGCAACAGAATGCTATGCTGCAGCTTGATCATAATTCAATGCAGAGAGAACTTATCAGATGTCATGTTGAGCTGGAGGATGAAAGAAAGGATAAGCAAATGTACCAACTTAGATGGGAAGAGTTAAAGACGGTCGAAGAACAGATACAGGCGGAAAAACAACAGTTACTGACAGACAAGCAACAGTTACTGACAGACAAACAACAGTTACTGACAGACAATCAACAGTTAATGACAGACAATCAACAGTTACTGACAGAAAAACAACGGTTACTGACAGACAATCATCAGTTACTGACTGACAAACAACAGTTACTGACAGACAGACACCATTTACTGACAGACAATCAACAGTTACTGACAGACAATCAACAAATACTGACGTACGAGCAGGCGGTTCAAACCACCGATTTCTCATTATTTCTTCTTCTTCTTTTGCTGCTTCTTGCCTTTCTTTTTATCCTTCTTTTTAAATTTTGAAACAAGATATTGCGTGAACCGTTATTCTGAGACACTTTTAAGACGATCGTTGAATTTAAGATGACAATTTAAAAGACGTTTTTCCATATGCCAATAAGTTGCCTTCGCGGAACTACAGTGGATAATATATCTGAGAAGCTTTACATAATTTGATTAAGCCAACAGAGTCCAAGTACCGGTGCTTGTTTATACATTGCTATTTATTTGTTATCAATATTCGTTTGTTTTAGAATATCATCATTTTAACCCGATGTTATACATATGAATAATGATATGCTATCCCTAAAAATGGACCATTCAATTTGCATGTATATATTAAAAATTATTATTTTTAATTTTGAAGAATAAGCCGACGTGTAGTAATACTCATGTTGTCTTAGATTTTGCATCTTTATTCATTGTTTAAAGTGCATAATCTGTTGTACTCGCATATAATGCATTGCCCTGTATGTTTATTGTTATTTTTTTCCTGGTTTGGAATAATTGGGTAGAATTGCATAATTTCATTGTGACCAATTAAGAGGGTTCGATAGTAGTGACCATTTTAGACTATATTGATCTTCTTTAGAAGAAGAGATGTATATAAAAATATATATAAAAATACATAAGAGAACCCAAATTCAAATGGTTAAAATATATACAGGTTTCCTTTACTAAAAAAATATTTGTAGTGAAACAAATCATATCTGAAAATCTTAAGCAGATCTGACGGTGAATTTGTTGACCCTCCAGCCTCCTTAACACGGCGATATGAGATGTACATAACCTGTTCATCGGAATACTTTGACCTGGTAAAAGGTCTTCGACTTTCAGAGGGAGTGTAGGGATAGCGACGCTGGTGGAGACATGTGGTGAACAATACTTTTACGAATAGTTTTCAACTTGAATGTTTTTATACTTTTTTTTAAATTCCCCGCATCTACTGTTGTCGTCATCTGTTCCTTTATTTTCATTTTGCATATTTGTTTAAACCATGTTTATGCTGGACAAAGGACGATAGAAATTCAATATTTGGCATCATATTTTGAAAAAAAAAGTAAAATCTATTTTTAAGGTAATAACTACTTGTTTCATCATCACTCCATCTTTATAAAAATGCCTAAATTAAGATTTTGTATCATTTGGGCATAAAAATATTTTTTGTTTAAAATTTTTTGGAAAAAGACTTTAATTTATATTCATTATAAAGCTATCCATCTTATGAATGATCTTATATCATAGATTTTTGTACATCTACCTTAATCTAGATCTGAATGTTGAGCGAGAATAAACTTTAAATGCATGATGAGTGTTTATAAAACGTTTCACTGATATTTAAAAACTCTAGATTGAAACACGTAAAAAATTGCTGAAGATGTTTTTGCGTTAAAAATCGTCAAAATATTTATTTGGGTTTTTATGTTTTCTATGTAAACATTGTTCTATATACTAAAAGGTTTAGATATTTCTTGTGATATTTACATCACTTTTTAAAATTTTGAATTTTTAAAAAAAATTATTTAATTGCTTGTTTACTATTAAATCAATAATGAAATGTTTTTTTATGTTTTTATTTTCTTTGGAAAATATATGTAGCCTTTTTTAAAGAGAGCGGGACTACATTTTAGAAAAGAATTTACGACATAGTCGTAAATATTTACTGTCTTGTAAGATGATCTTTACAGAACAAAATTGACATAAAACCATTTGTTTACAAATATTTCCATTACCATAATTATATTTCCCAGCCATAAGAATAATTCATTGATTAATTGGTGACTAATTAGCATTCATTAATTTGGTCGTAAGTCGTAAGTCGTAAGTTCTTTTGTAAATCGCAGCCCTGGACGATCGTAGCCATTTTAGAATATATTAATTATCTAAGATAAAAGAGTTCTGGATAAAGGTATAGCAAAATGTTAAAATGTTAAAGCTTTTGTATGTGATTTTTGTTCTTAGTTAATTGACAGTTCATAATTTAACAACCTATTATCATCCATACTACTACAGTGTATATCAAAATAATAGACTTGATTTTGGGGGCTTTAATACCGATGAATCAGAAGAGTACTGTCTTTTGTTTTCTATATTTTAAACATCATTGGTACTTGAAGATTACCAATTTTTTTTTATTTTTTGGATTTTACAATCTTGCACAAGCGCATTACGTTCACACTAAATCACTGAAGGCTCTTTAGTGTATGTTTCCACAATATCACATTTGGATAAACTCAGAAACGATAATACAAATACGTGTAAATTTTCATTTGAAATTAGTCTATATTTATTCTGTTCATCGAAGAAATACGGGAGATAACTCTAACACTGCATTTACTAGGAAAAATCCTGATAGCCCCGACTGACAACATGGTGTGTAAATTTGAAGCGAGCAAAAAACGTTAGTGAATAGGTGTGGAATTCTCCAAAAATATGAATCAGTTGTTTTAGATGAGAGATATTTCCAGCCTCAAAATGGTTTGCTATGAATAATTTGTTTATGTTTATGCAACTTCATTAATTTTGTCCAAAATCGTTTCGGAGCGATTCTGCAATTTTCTGCTACATTACAGGTTTATGGGAGGCATTTTAACTGTAGTGAAGGCACATTATATGGTGTGTCAATGTATCTATTTCGTAAATGTCCGATATCATATGCAATGTCAACCCGTGCACGCACGGGACTAAGTCTAGTATTTAAAGATAGAAAAAAGGTCTGATGTTAACATGGTGATTACCCAGTGATATAACAAATGAATTATGCTTACAGATGTATCTGAAAAAAAATTGTAAGTTCATTAAAATGCCTGTAAATAAATAGATAGACATATCATAGTCTCTTTTAAAACTTCACTATTCTTTTCTATGTCACTTATTTATATATTGTAGAATATTGTAGAATATATTCCTCTTTTATGTTTTTTTAGATACTTTAACATAATACAAATTATTGTAAGCGACGTATAGAGAACTGACAAAAAGCATCAAGAACAAAAACACAAATAATTTAACATAATATCATATTTGTATACAATAATAGTTTTTAATATTTTCAATATCAATCTTTATACACCTGGTTAAAGCATATCGATCGAGGACACATGGTCTTATTTTCATCAGCCTTTTTTAAAGTAATATTTTCCTATATCAAAAGGCTGTATCTATTTAAATATAATATAGGAATAAATTAAATTGCTACATAAATTTTATGCCAGTATAAATTGAGACAATTTACGCTTTAGAAACTGCGAAACGTTTTATATAATCGTGAATTGTTTTAAACGTCTATACATGTAACGAATTAAGATATTTAATTATGAAATGTATTATTTTTCATGATATGTCCTATAATTAAGAGCTAACGGCTGCCAAATGGGTACCCTTATTGTACGGATAACTCCTCCTATAGTTTTCAAAATAGGAAGTTGTTCTTTTGCGTATCAATTGCACAATTGCACATATATCATAGCTGTGCATATTACTTGGATTTTGATTTTTGATAATTTTTGAAAAAAAATACGAGCTGTTGAACAATTCTCGCAGAATATTGCTCATAGGGTACCCCTATTGTACGGATAACGCCTCCTACAGTTTTCAAGATTTCTTTTGATGGATTGTGTTATTCAATTCAAGGTTGACAAATGGATTATGAATACTGTTCACACGAAAGAAAACTCAGTTTAATTTGCAGTCACATTAAGAACTTTTCTCTTGTTTAGGCAATGAAATAGTGCGTTTAGAACAATATTGAAATTTGTAATCAAATTCCACACGTAAAACTGGCTTATTTAAGTTGATATCGTTGATTAATAAGACTGCACATGTTAAAACTGTGGTATTTATTGAAAATTCATATTTTTTCCTGTTTTATCTTAAAAATCCTTAGTGTAATCACACATCGACATTGTTTTGTCAAAAGATATTAAGATAAAACATTATAATAATGAAAGCCAAATAAAACATTTTATACATAAAATTAAGGATTTGTTAAAAAACTCTGAAAACAAAGAATGTTTTTAATGAAGATATAACAAACATCGATCTATGAAAATGATTTATTAGTTCCGCATGTTTTCCCATCAATGTTTTTAATGAAGATATAACAAACATCGATCTATGAAAATGATTTATTAGTTCCGCATGTTTTCCCATCATTAAGGATTGTATTTCTACCTTTTATTTGATTCGATTTTTTGTTCCACCTATTTCTTAATTTGTATTTATAATTTTAATTAAATGTATTTGGGCTGAATAGGAACTGAGGAAATTCTAGTTACAGAGTTCCAAAGACACACATCCCCTGGCTACAATGAAATGTATAAAAAAAAACTGTCCCATGCAACCTAAGCAACCGCCTGCGTTGCCTTTCCATTCCACTACATCATAATTCATAATTAAGTTATCATTCGTTCGCATTTCAAAATATTTAATGCCCATATTCTCCGACTCCATGCCAGGAAATTAAGATGGTTAGTTACGACATTCTTACACATGTAGGCTACATGTATGAAGACACTGTTGTCGACGGCCAAAGGAATTTTTACAGTCGTTCTTTAAAACGGTTTAAAGTTATACCAATATAGGATATGCATGCCATTTTTATATCGATATTTCTTCATCGGCATCACTTATAATTTACTCAATTTTCTCTCTCTCTCTCTCTCTCTCTCTCTCTCTCTCTCTCTGTCTGTCTCTCTCTCTCTCTCTGTCTCTGTCTCTCTCTCAAGTCACGAGCGGCAATGCCATAACTCCACCCAGCTACAATTTGACAAAGATCAGTCAAAACAATACGTTGAAACTTTTCTCGAGTTAACCCCTTTTAAACGCTTCCATGTATTTCGCTATATATAGGCAAGACGACGACCTATATATATTTTCTTTTTGTCAAATTTTTACCTTAAAAAGTACTGGTACAAAGATTTTTATCATGCAAATCCATCTATTGTTCCCGCATAAAGATATTTTAAAGAGTTAGAACCAATAATAATGCCAAATCTTTATATGAAATCAGCGGTAGAACCATTGGTGATAGTCTTGATCCGCAAGGTAATACCATATTTTCCCTAGTCTAAAGGTCACCTAGACGTTTGTCAATACTTTGCTCTACGACAAACGTCTATGAGCATTCTACGATAAAAAGTTATACAAAGTTTGAGTGAGTCAAACGGCTTGCGTGACCTAGGCTATCATGAAACCTTACGCCGCTTTCTGAGTCAAAAGTAGACTGTATTGAGGACCTAGGCTATCATGACACATTACGCCGCTTTCTGAGTTAAAAATAGACTGTATTATCACATTTTTGCACCAATCAGAACATCGCACGGCCTTTTCCGTCAAGTCAAGAAAAAACTGACTGCAGAGTGTGCATGATCTATTGGAATTTATTATGACAGCTTTATTGCCAATAAGTAAGTAATATTGATACCTACATATTTGATTTCAATTCTTATTATTCAATTCGATACAATAATCAATAATATTGTTCTCACATTTCAATTAATTATAATGAACTTAAGCGTTACGGTATCCTTCTAATCTAAGGTTCCCAGTACAGGCACAGATGTGGGCCAACGTTTCTCAGTCCCTTTTTCCACATTCACAAAACCATCTGATTTCTCATTTCCCAATTCCACAAATATTTATTCTTTTTATTATTTTTTTTTTTATTTATTTATTTTTTTTTTTGGGGGGGAGGGGGGTTAGATATATTGAAAACGGGGAATGTCAATACCATCAATTATCCCCAATTGTCCAATCCTATACGGGTTTGTCTTTACATGTACCAAAACCCAGAAACCCAACAAGGATAGATCTGTTCTATAAATTCAAAATTATTACATTATAGCAGTAAACCCACTGACATACTCTTCTAAATATGCAGAGGCGTCAGAAGTAAATTAAAGTGTGTGGGTGGGGGGGGGAGCTTCGCCAAAATCTTGACCACCCCTAAAAAAGTTCGCCAATCCTCAAAATCATGCAGGGGTTGGGGATTGGGGTGGGTAACCGAGGTACATTGTAAAAGTAAGATGTAAAATTTTAATTTGAAAGTAGTTTTAGAATGCTACCGTTCATGATATTTTTTTTCACCATATTAAAACACTTATTGATGGAATGGAAAACACTATGCTTATTATTATACTACTGTGCTTATCTATGCGGGGGAAAAGTGTTGGGGTGGTGGGGGCGGGGGGGGGGGGGTAAGCCCCCTCCCCGGTTCCGACGCCTATGATATGATGCATGTAGCTGTGAAGTATGAAACTAGGTCTGCCTTTCCTTAATGATTCAGTATTAATAAATATATCTAAGACTAGAATATGAACATGGAAATCCGAAATTCTTCGATGAAAAATTAATAAATATTTCTAAGTGAATCTCCTAGCTGGAAAAATGAGCAAGGGCAAATTTGTCACTCATTTCAATTTTATCGAAGTTGGATTTTGTACATATATGACAGACGCAAAGAATCTTTTCACTGATTTTTTTTTTGGGGGGGGGGGGTGGGGGGTGGGGTGGGATCTAAGCTCATCTAGTTTGTGAAACCCTGTTCAATAGTAAGAAAGTAAGTAAGTATATGATTTATTATAGTGACATGTGTTTTATAAACAAATAAAGATACATGTATATGATATAATACCTTAATGAATAAGCACCCGGCCCATCGGACCTATATGTCACTTTAGAAACATGAATATACAAAAAATAGTAAAATATTAATATTAATACGATAAGACAACTTGTAAATATATATGATTATTTACTTTTACGTAGTAAAAACATGACATTCCACAGATAGATCAGATGTATAATTTTTCAATATGTTTATATATGATTGTGTATGGATTACAAATATATATTGTGGGTTGTATATAATGTCTGAATAGATACTATTAACGTATACTGTTTTGATGGAAAGTGTTTATAATTGTTCATTCATTAATGCATCCCTTAACTATACACCCATGCACATGTGACAGTGTTACGACAATGTGTAAATGATATGTATGTTTGTGTTATATTCACTGAATATGCGTAAATTCCTAATCTCTTGTAGTAACCCACAATGCATTGCAACTCATTCATGATTAAACCAGTCGGTAATATTAAACAGGTCACATACCAGCTCGAAACTGCAATAAATATTGATCATCCCTATAACATATCTCTTCAAAGATCATTTCCAAGGTCTTAAAAATCTGTACGATTCGATTTGAGATCGATCCCTTTACATAACATTTACCTTTGAAAACCCAACATGGTGAACAACCAATCGTAACTACTCGGCCATTTCCACTGGCGAAAAATAACTAATATAATTATTTTTCGCCAGTGGAAATGGCCGAGTAGTTACGATTGGATGAACAACGGCCTTTTTACACACTTACTATTCCGCCTTTTCATGATATTCTACTTGATTTTGATTTATTTTTTTCTTTCTTTTTATCCTTACCTAAAATACCAATCAAATCAGGTCATTGATTTTTTTCAAAACACAATTGTTTACTGGGACTACTTGCGTTAACACTGATCACATGGTTAAATAATAAAGCTGACCTTACAGATAGCTTAAATGTGTGTACCATTCTGACAGACAATGGAACACAGGGAACCTGCCGGAAAGCCCCGATAAGATACGGACTCAAGATAATCTATTTGTAGGGACATAGAATCCTTTTGATTATCATTATCCCCTAGCATGCATATCCACATTTAGTTTGGTTTAATTTATGGTAAACACACGTCTCGTTCTTTACACACTTTTTTCTCTTTTAAACGTCTAGTTATCTAAACGTATGTTTGAAATCTTTGAGATGTAAACATTTTAATAATGATCAAGGAGGCTCGACACCTCACAAAATCAAAAAATGGATCTTTTAACGGTTTTTATTTGAAATATGATTTCACAATAAAAGACCAATATAATCTCTAGTTTATTTGTGTTTGATTTTGTTTTTAGACTGGAAAATTTATTTGGCTGCAAACAATAAAATGTAGAGCTTGAATTGTGGTCTCATTGAGTGCATAATGTAATTGTCCTCTTATCAAAAATCGTTTATATATTTTGCGATAGAGCATGTCATGGAGAGAAGTATTTATTTATTTTTTCAATTTTCCAAATAAACATTAATGAAAATTAAAGTCGTTCCAACTTTTACAATACATTTGATGAACAAGGAAAATCTATTTACCTTCGAAGGTATTCCGCCAAAAATATAGTCATTTTAGATTAAGTTTTGTTAATTATTTTTATGCCGAGTTGTACAGTTGTAAAAGAGCTAGTAGATATTAATGATCAAATTCCTAACACAGCAGATAATTGACAGATACTAGGATGCGAATAATTTTAGCACACCTGATCCAAAGGCTCAAGTGACATTTTCTGATCACAATTTGTCCGTTGTTTGTCGTTGTTGTGTTGTCGTCGTTGTTGTAAACTTTTCACATTTTCATCTTCTCAAGAACCACTTGGCAGATTTCAACCAGATTTTCAAAAATCTTCTCAAAAATTATCTCAAAAACTATTCAGCCTGAAAAGCTTAAACTTGTGTGGAGGCATCCTCAGGTAGTGTAGATTCAAGTCTGTTCAAATCATGGTCCCTGGTGGTATGGTGGGGCCACAAGAGGGGATCAATTTTACATAGGAATATATAAAGAAAATCTTTAAAAATCTTCTTCTCAAAAACCATCAGGCCAGAAAAGCTCAAACTAAAATTGGAGCATCCTCAGATAGTGTAAATTTAAGTTTGTTCAAATCATTGTCCCCGGGGGTAGGGTGGGGCCACAATTGGGGGATCAAGTTTACATAGGAATACATAGAGATAATCTTTAAAAATCTTCTTCTCAAAAACTATTTGGCCAGAAAAGCTCAAATTAAAGTGGCAGCCTCTTTAGGTAGTGTATATTCCAGTCTCTCCAAATCATAGTCCCTGGTGGTATGGTGGGGGCTCCATGGGGGAATGGATTTTTACATAGGAATACATAGAGAAAATCTTTAAAAACCTTCTTCTCAAAAAGTATTAGGCCAGGAAAGCTCAAATTAAAATGGAAGCATCCTCAGATAGTATCGATTCAAGTTTGTTCAAATCACGGTCCCCGGGGATAGGGTGGGGCCACAATAGGGGGATCATGTTTTACATAGGAATATATAAAGAAAATCCTTAGAAAATTTTCTTTTAAAAACAATTTTGGCCAAGAAAGCTCAAATTGGCGTGTAACCATCCTCAGATAATGTAGATTCAAGTTTGTTCAAATCATGGTCCCTGGAGGTTGGGCGGGGCCACAATGGGAGATAATTTTTTATATAGAGAATAAATCTTTAAAAATCCTCTTCTCTAAATATTAGGCCAGGAAAGCCAAAATTTGAGTGGAAGCATCCCCAGATCGTATAGATTCAAGTTTGTTTAAATAATAGTCCAGGGGTAGGGTGAGGCCACAATGGGGGATGAATTTTTTTACATAGGAATATATAGAGAAAATCTTTAAAAATCTTCTTTTTAAAGACTATTTGGTCAGAAAATCTTAAACTTGTGTAGAAGCATCCTCGGGTCGTGTAAATTCAAGTTTGCAAAATCACAGTCCCTAGTGGTAGGGCGGGGCCGTGATGGCGGTTTGAATTTTTACATAGGAATATATAGAGAAAATCTTTAAAAATATTCTGGGAAAGTTTTCGGTCCAAAACTCAGTATTTAGTGTGAAAGCACAGGTTATGCAGATTTAAGTTTGATGAAACCATGATTCCCTAGAGAAGAGTGGGGCCACGAAATGGGGGGGGGGGGGGTATATAGGAATAGAGAAAAATCTTCTTTCAGGTACAACAACAAATGAGGCTTGGTATTTACCAAACAAAAGAGGTGGATAAAAATTGGCAGATTTTCAATTTTTTTTTAGCAAGATCTACTGTATTTAGTTGTCAAGATATTTTGATACTGTAATGCTAATTTGATCAGAATTAAGGCAATTGTTGCTCAGGTTAGTGATGTGGCCCCTGGGCCTGTTTTTTAATATTTTGATGAGTCAGAAACCGGAAAAAAATCTTTTCTTCAATTCAAACTAAAAAATAAACTAAAAATTGGATCCATATCAACTGCAGATATACCCGATTACTGAATAGCACTATTGTGGACTTTTTACTGACAGAAATACTATCATTGCCTTATAAAACTACTGGATTGTTACTGCATTTAAAAATCCTTTCTATCATGTGAGCCTCTGGGGTTTTTCAGCAGTTTCAACATGGAGTTGATCAGGAAATGATAAATATAATTAACAGTATCATCATAATACTGACAGGTATATTTGATTTTTTAAGTTTATATTAAAAATTACGATTTACTAATAAAAACGGGATTTCTTAAAATGGTAGTTTTTCAAGTCATAATATGTAAGAACCAGCATGAATAATTACTAAATAAATCTTATCATAACCATCTTTCATTTAATTTATCAATATTTGAGAATTAAGCTAAATGGTCTGATATTTCAGGTTATCCTCCAGTAAATGCAGAGCACGTGTATCACCTGCTGCAGCATATCTATACTTTTCCTCACCCCTACCGCACAATAAGAGAAAATACAGGAGGTACTCTTCCAATCCCTATAACAGTCGCAGCAAGTCTTCCAGGTTCGTTTTGTAACTTTTATTTACGTGCTAGTATGGTGCTTGATCCCGAAAACAAGTCGCTGCAAAGTTGTTAAGTTGAAGTTAACGTCCAAATAAAGTAATTACTGATAAAAGTGGGTTTACAGTATTTGCTAAGATTTTGTATATCAAATAGTGCGTTCAAACAACAAATATTGTATTATTTATGTACAATTATGTATACATTAACTAAATACTTCACGCAACTTTATATTTGTTCAGTTTTTGCAATTCGAATCTTTAACTGTAGAAATGTTAAACGTAACTTGAAAATATACTGAATTAATTTCAGAATTACTTTGTTCAAAGAAAAATGGTTATGAATCTAAAGTTTTATTTAAACAATAAGATGCTCTCTTTGGTGTTTCAGGTAGTCCGTGATTTTTCTTAGGCCGCTGTAGGTTTTGACCGATCGATATACGGGGCTTGTAGATTTCAGTCTGGCTGTTTCTATAGAGCCCTGAATTAACAATAATGTCGTTAAGAAATAGAAGAAATCATACTCGGAAGATGTAAATATAATGATTTAAATTCACATAAAGTAAAATGGAAGCAAAGTACATTACTAATTCAATATTTTTTCTTAAGTTGGGAAAACATTGCTCCTCAGCATATGGATTATATACATTCCGTTTTTAATCACATTGTAGAACAGGATCAAAAGCTGGTCCGTGATCTGTTCAATAGAAAACTTGGTAAGTTAATGCAGTGTTAAGATTAAGATTTTGGATAAAAATTGTAAATTGTTTCGGAAATGTTTCCCGTTTCATGCACATTTCCTCAAATCAAATTTGCTTTTAATTTCCACCCTGTTTCCATCCCAGACTCTCAACCATCATTTTTTATGACTTAAACGAAAGGTGTGTCTGCTTTATATAGAATAGTTTTTATTAATCCTGTCTAAAAAGATGTAATATCGATGTTAATTGGATGTGCCAATCAATTATTTTTCTAAAGTTTTCCTTCTGCAGAATCACTGGGCTGATATGATTCTAAAGTTTGTTCAGTATTCGACTCCCTAAATCAAAGAAGGCTATTATAAAAATATTTTTAATTTAAATATAATTTATGATTTAAATCAGTTTATTATGGCCAAAATAGATATCAATTCATTATACTCCCGTTCCGAAGGAGACGGGGTATACTGTTTTACCCTTGTGTGCCTGTCTGTTTCTCCTTCCCTCCTTCTGTCTGTCTGTATGTCTGTCGGATAGTAATACAAATTTTCGTCAAATATTTCTTAGCAACAATTTATTCCAAATGCTTGAAATTTTAACACAAATATTGTTTATGCATGCAATATTGTGTGACATATTTTTGTACCAATCAGACGTCAACTTTCTCTTAAATGACGACTTTGTTTTTTAGCCTAAGTTTTAAACAAATTTTCGTCAAAGATATCTTAGCAACTATTTATCGTAGATGCTTGAAATTTAAAACAATGTTTGTAAGCAAGCCATATCATAGGATATATTTTTTATACCAATAGGACGCCACTTATTGTTTAATGTAGACTTTGTATATTTTGCATATTCAGATTATAGCTGAGGTATCACAAGTGAGCATTAGCTCACAGATTTTTGTTTCATTTTTTTTAATTCCAACAACTAGACAATAATTAACAATGCCCATATATCAATGAACAACAAATTATTGAGTATAAAAAGTAAAAAGACAGGATTCTAATATCGCTTACTTTCAGTTTCATTTTAACAACACAAAACTTAGAATGCTGTAAACGTTACTTTTTTAAAAAACTAAGTTTGGAAAACAAAACATATACTAATAGCATTTTCATTGACGGTGGGATTACTATAAGGAATTGTTAATGATATAATTCTCTTGTTTTTCTAGTCAAATATTGAAAAAAAATATTTCCGTTAAAAATCTAATGATGTCTCAATAGCGTTTCTTTAATCTTCTGCAATACACATTTTGGCTCTAATGTAATAATATGACACCAGTAATTCTTGTTTGGAATTTTAGATAGATACTATTGTTTAAACAAATCTTTTTCATTTAAATTGACATTGGAAGGAAGACAATTAAAGTAAGAAAAAAAGTATACAATAAAAAACCGGAATATTAATTGGTGACGTAATCAAACTTTCGTTTTGCAGGCCGTGCTCCCACGGTGCAAGAATTTGTCCAGTTCCTTTTGAACTTCGAAGGTAATGAGGTGGTTGAGTCCCCTTGCAAGACTCTAGGTATTTTGTAGTCATATATAATAAAGAAATAACTTCTATTTGCATCTTTGACATGCATATTTTAGACAGGCAAAATTGAAGCTTCTAGAGGAATAATTTTAATAAATTGAGGCGTTTATGAATATTTTGAGATAATTAGAAATCTTAATATATATCAAGGACATGTAGGTTACAATGTTTTTATCGTATTGTGTTTTAAAACAGGTTCAAATGTGTTTGTTAAACTAATTGAAAATCTTTTAATTATGCCTCCTGGAATCTAACTGTAAAAGATATTCTACATCAATATGCAATTATATACAATATATAAAGTTCACGCAAAACACTGATTTATTGTTGTATTTTGAATAACAAAGGGCAGACATTCTTAAAAAATCAGGAGCTCAGAGTCACCTTAGAATATGGAATGGTTGAAAGAATAACTCAGCTCTTTGACCAATATAGCACAGCTTTTAGGAGAGTTTAACACTCGGAATATGAGAAGAATTTATGAACAGGAGACACGACAAAGAAACTTACAAAATGTTTTAGAAGAAGTTCAGCAACAGAATGCTATGCTGCAGCTTGATCATAATTCAATACAGAGGGAACTTACCGAATGCCATGTTGAGCTGGAGGATGAAAGAAAGGAGAAGCAAATGTACCAACTTAGATGGGAAGAGTTAAAGACGGCCGAAGAACAGTTATTGGCGGAAAAACAACAGTTACTGACAGACAAACAACAGTTACTGACAGACAAACAACAATTACTGAAAGACAAACAACAGTTACTGACAGACAATCAACAGTTACTGACAGACAAACAATAGTTACTGACAGACAAACAACAATTACTGACAGACAAACAACAGTTACTGACAGACAATCAACAGTTACTGACAGACAAACAACAGTAACTGACAGACAAACAACAATTACTGACAGACAAACAACAGTTACTGACAACCAATTAACAGTTACTGACAGACAATCAACAGTTAATGACAGACAATCAAAAATTACTGACAGACAAACAAGAGTTACTGACAATCAACAATTACTGACAGACAAACAAGAGTTACTGACAGACAATCAACAGTTACTGAAAGACAAACATCAGTTACTGAAAGACAAACAACAGTTACTAACAGACAAACAAGAGTAACTGACAGGCAATCAACAGTTAGTGACAGACCATCAACAGTTACTGACAGACAATCAACAGTTACTGACAGACAATCAACAGTTACCGACAGACAATCAACAGTTACTGACAGACAATCAACAGTTACTGAAAGACAAACATCGGTTACTGAAAGACAAACAACAGTTACTGACAGGCAAACAACAGTTACTGACAGACAATCAACAGTTACTGACAGATACTCAACAGTTACTGACAGACAATCAACAGTTACTGACAGACAGTCAACAGTAACCGACGTACAAACAGGCGGTTCAAACCACCGATATCTCATTATTTGTTCTAGTTTTGCCGCTTTTCCCCTTTCTTTTCATCATTCTTTTTTAAATTTTGAAACAAGATCTTGTGTGAGCAGTTCCTCTGAGACACTTTAAAGAAGATCGTTTTATGTAAGATGACACACTAAGAGACGTTTTTTCCCTTATGCTAATAAGTTTCCTTCGCGGACCTACAGTGGATAATATCTCTGTGGGCTTTACATGATTTGATTACAAAGTCAAAGTCCCGGTGATTGTTTATACATTGCTATTTATTTGTTATCAACATTCGTTTGTTTTAGAATCTCATCATTTTAACACCATGTTATACATATAAATAATGATATGCTATCCCCAAAAATGGACCATTCAATTTGCATGTATATATCAAAAATTACTTTTTTTAAAATTTGAAGTATAAGCTGAACATTATTCATAAATAGGCACCAGGGCTGCATTTTACGAAAGAACTTACGACAAAGTTGTAAATATTTACAGTCTCGTAAAATGATCTTTAAAGAACAAAATTGACATTAAACCATTTGTTTACAAATATTTCAATTCCAATAATTATATTTTCTAGCCATAATAATAAATAATTGATTAGTTGGTGTGAATAAGCATTCATTATTTGGTCGTAAGTTCTTTTAAAAAACGCAGCCCAGTACACGGTTATAAGAGCCTTTCGATTTTCTAATATCTGAATGCACATTTAAACTTCATGGCCATCGTGTAGTAATACTCATGTTATCTTAGATTTTGCGTTTTTATTCATTGTTTTAAGTGCATAATCTGTTTGTACTCGCATATAATGCATTGCCCTGTATGTTTACTGTTATTTTTTTCCTGGTTTGGAATAATTGCGTAGAATTACATAATTTCATTGTGACCAATTAAGGGGGCTCTATGGTCGTGACCACATTTTTAGACTATATTGATCTCCTTTAGAAGAAGAGATGTATATAAAAATCTATATAAAAATACATAAAAGAACCCAAATTTAAAAGGTAAAAATATATACAGGTTTTCTTGACTAAATGAAATTCTTTAGCAGATATGACGGTAAATGTGGTGACCATTCAGCCTCCTTAACACGGCGATATGAGATGTGCATAACCTGTTCATCGAAATACTTTGACCTGGGCTGCATTAAGATCGTAGCGGCTAGGTAGGGCCACGTAGCGGCTACGTTGTTGAACGGTAAGCTAGCCTAGCCACTATTTTATGCTAAGCATCGAATTCAAGATGGCCACCTTAGTTACCAATTTGTAACAAACATGAAATATATTTATTTAGTGATATTTTGTTCATCCATTAAGTTATTATGGATTTTAACATGCATATATCCGCTTGAAATTAACAAATTATGTCGATGCAATTAGTCTTTAGTTGAATATTCCCAACTTCAAATCTGAGACCTAGCGGCTAACCTAGCGGTCCGTTCAATAGACATAGATATCTACGACCTAGCGGCTAGGCTAGCTGCTACGATCTTGAACGCAGCCCTGGTAAAAGGTCTTCGACTTTCATAGGGATTTTAGGGAAAGCGACGCTGGTGGAGAAATATGGTGAATAATGATTTTTACGAACAGTATTTAACTTTTATACTTTTTAAATTCCCCGCATCAACTGCTGTCGTCATCTGTTCTTTCATTGTCATTTTGCATATTTGTTTAAACCATGTTTATGTTGGATAAAGGACGATAGAAATTCAATATTTGGCAGCAAATGATGAAAAAAAATGTAAAATCTATATTTAATGTTATAACTACTTGTTTCATCATCACTTCATGTATATAAAAATGCCTAAATTAAGATTTTGTATTATCTGGGCAGAAACATATATTTTTTTGTTTTAGAATTTGTGGAAAGAGACTCTAATGTATATTCATTATAAAGTTATCCAACTTATGAATGAACTTTATATCATAGTTTTTTTTGTACATTCTACCTTTATTTTGTTGAGCGAGGATTAACTTTAAATGAATAATGAATGTAAAACGTTTCACTGGTATTGAAAAACTCTAGATTGAAACGTAAAAAATTGCTGAAGATGTTTTTGCCTTAAAAATCGTAAATATATCTAATGTGTTTTTTTTTTAATGTTTTCTATGTAAACACTGTTCTATATAATAAAAGGTTTAAACATTTCTTGTGCTTTTTTACATCACTTTTTGAACATTTATTGAAATGCTTTTTGACTATTTAATTAATGATGAAATATTTTTATGTTTCATTTTCTTTTGGAAAATATATGTAGCCTTTTTTAAAGCTGCTTGGTCCGATTTTTTTTGTAATTACAGTATCAATTTTTTTTTATACAAATCATTTATCTTAGAAAGTTATTGACTTTCTCCTATTTACACCAGCAGAATCAGTCTCCTTTCAAAGTTAGAAATATTCAAAGTAAATAAAAAAAAATTCTCTTTGGGCAAACGAAAAAACAAACCAAAATGCATCACGGGAATGTTTAGAAAAGGAAACCGCTTGGTTTCGTCCCCCGAATGATTGGGGTTATTCAACCCGCATGCTATGCATCGATTCCAAAGAAAGCAGACTTTGGAAATATTAGCGAACAAAACGTATACATGTTTATTTGTAATTTGTCTGATCATTTTGACCTTTATTTAAAGCGATGTCAAATTCGTAATACAACCATACACGTCTCGTCGTCAGGGGTGAAATTTAACATGAGGCGAAATAACGCGGTACCTTTTAATGTAGTTTGTTTTGTTATCAAATTTTGTACGTATTTTTCTTCATTGAAATTTGGCATAATTGACGGGTAAAACTACTGCAATGTCTATTATTAAACATATACTAAGCATATCAGTCGTTTAAAGGTGTGCATAAAATTTGATATAAAATCGGACCAAGCAGCTTTAAAGAAAGCGGAACTACATTTTACAAAAGAACTTACGACAAAGTCGTAAATATTTACTGTCTTGTAAGATGATCTTTACAGAACAAAATTGGCATAAAACCATTTGTTACAAATATTTCCATTACCATAATTATATTTTCCAGCCATGAGAATAATTCATTGATTAGTTGGTGACTAATTAGCATTCATTAATTTGGTCGTAAGTCGTAAGTTCTTTTGTAAATCGCAGCCCTGGACGATCGTGGCCATTTAAGACTATATTAATTGTCTAAGATAAAAGAGCTCTGCATAATGATATAGCAAAATGTTAAAATGTTAAAGCTTTAGTATATGATTTTTGTTCTCTGTTAAGTGACAGTTTATGCCTAAACAAACTATTTAGCATATCTAAATTAAAGAAAAAAGTCTCATCTTAACATGATGATCACCCAGCCTCCTTAAATTGATATAACAAATGAATATGCTTATCTGAACAAAATTGTAAGTACATTAAAAATTTCTGTAAATAAATCGATAGACATCTCTTTTAAAACTCCACAATTCTTTTCTATGTCACTTATTTATATATTGTAGAATATTTTTCCTCTTTTATGTTTTTAGATAATTAAACAATACAAATTATTATAAGCGGCATATAGAGTACTGACAAAAAGCATCAAGAACAAAAACACGAATAATTTAACATAATATAATATTTGTATACAATAATAGTTTTTGATATTTTCAATATCAATCTTTATACACCTGGTTAAAGCATATCGATCGAGGACAGATGGTTATATATATTCTTATTTTCATCAGTCTATTTAAAGGTAATATTTTCCAATATAAAAAGGCTGTATCTATTCAATTATAATAAAGGAATAAATTAAATTGCTGCATAAATATAATACAAGTTTAAACTGGGTGAGACAGTTTACGCTTTAGAAACTGCAAAACATTTTTATAATCTTGTACTTTTTTAAACGTGTATACATGTAAACGAATTTAGATATCTAATCAGTAAATGTATTGTTTTTCATGATATGTCCTATCATCAAGAGCAGGCGGTTGCCAAAAGGATATCCCTATTGTATACGGGTAACTCCTCCTACAGTTTTCAAGATAGAAAGTTGTTCTTTTGCAGAACAATTGTACATATGTCAGAGCTGTGCATATTACTCATATTTTGATTTTTTTAAATACGAGCTGTTAAACTTACTCATTTTCTCGCAGATTATTGCATATAGGGTACCCCTATGGTACTGATAACTGCTCCTACAGTTTTCAAGATGTCTTTGGATGGATTATGTTAATCAATTCAGGGTTGACAAATGGATTATGAATACTGTTCACACTAAAGAAAACTCGGTTTGCTGTCACATTGACAGCTTTCACTTGTTTAGACAATGATTTAGTGCGTTTTAAACAATATTGAAATTTGAAATCAAATTCCACACGTAAAACTGGTCGTAAGTTTATGTTGATATTGCTGATGTATAAGACATGTTAAAACTTTGGTATGAAATGAAAATCTGAGTTTAAATTTTCATAATTTTTTCTGTTTTTAGCTTAAAAAATCCTCAGCATAATTACACATTGACAAGATATTTAAATAAAATATTACAATAACGAAGACACTTTTTTACATAAAATTAAGCAGACTATTTTTAAAGAAGATATACTTTTTAACGAAGATATAACAAATATCGATCTATAAGAAATGAATCATTAATTCCGCTTACAAGATATACCAATATTTTTTTTCCATTGTTAAGGATTGTATTTCTACTATTTATTTGATTCGATTCAATTTTTGTTTCACATTTTTCTTTATTTGCAATTGTATTTATAATTTTAGATAATAAACATAATATTTTGTTATACTTTCATGTTAAATACTGAAATCTGATTAGTTTAGACGCAGTTCATAATATGTTCTATTACCCTCAGCGTTAGCAACGCACTTAGCAACGGGTTACATTATATAAATAGTGCCTGTTTGGGAGGGTAACAGTTGAAATTGACACCCCGAGAAAACCATTGTCAACCGACGCGAAGCGGAGGTTGACAATGGTTTTCGAGGGGTGTCAATTTCAACTGTTATCCTCCCAAACAGGCACTATTTATTTTGTTATACTGAATGTCTTAATTTTTAAGAAAATTTTACTGCTTTTAGATAGGAATAACGTGAATTCTACAGTGAACCGTACGTGCATTTTTTTTCGCGCATGTAACAATTTTTAATGTTACCAGTTGCTAAGTGCGTTGCTAACGCTGAGGTTAATAGAAAGGATTATGAACTGCGTCTTAACCAATCAGATTTCAGTATTTAACATGAAAGTATAACAATACGAATTGTTACATGCGCGAAAATCATGCGCGTACGGTTCGCCTTAGAATTCACGTTATTCCTGTCTAAAAGCAGTCATGTTTTCTTTAAAATTAAGACATTCAGTATAACAAAGTAAATAGTGTCTGTTTGGGAGGATAACGGTTAAAATTCACACCCCGAGAAAACCATTGTCAACCTCCGCTTCGCGTCGGTTGACAATGGTTTTCTCGGGGTGTCAATTTCAACTGTTACCCTCCCAAACAGGCACAATTTATATAAAATCACATACAAACAAACAAAACTTGTGCTCATAGTCATTTATTTAATACTTTTCGCCAAAACTGCTGCGTCCGATTGTTCATCATTTGAACGCTGTATAAAAAGCTGTATTTCAAATACTTTCATTGATTAAAAACTGAAGTAGAAAACGTTTCTACTAGTAAAATGTAAGATATGTGTTGATATAAGCATTTGTACCTAGTATAGCCCTAGACGGGTTTAAACGGGTGGGTAACGGGTGGAAACAAAATTAATGATATTTATTTACTGGTTTATTACACAGGTGACTTTTACTTTTTGTGCAACTCCTACACGACATTTAAATTGACTGTGAATGTTTCCTAAGAAGAAACATTTATAGCTTTAATAGTAAAGAATTGAACCAAGAATCTTGTAAAATTGCTTCTTGTACATTAAAAACCCGCCCTTTGAATATTATATTACATGTATTTCCTATCTTGAAAGTCAGGTTTATAAGATATTTTTCGATAAAAATTCAGCGCTAAACATTCATTGTCACGAAAATTCGTCAATGTGTTTATACATACATCTTAGCTTATAATTGAAAGATATACACCGTGCAAATACACCCGTGCGCTAACTTCCAGTAGCATCCGTGCATAGCGTTTTTACGTTTTCTACGTTAAGTCGCATCCCATCCCTATCGCAGCCCATTTCCTTTATGACGTCATCAATATGGCTGCAGACGCAGGCTTGAGTAGAGAAGTATGCACCCTTACCACAGGGAGCTGTGTAGAGTCTATCGTCCTCACAGCGGTGGAAAATGTTGCAAAATTTCGGATCTGAATAATACCTGTCCTGATTATCTTCAGAACAGTCAAAACTACAATCTGTACAAAAAAAAAAAAAACAAACGAAAAGATAAACGACAGAAATATTACAAAAAACGTTCGTAACATATGATATAACAATATAACTTGTATCTAAAATCGATTTCAGTATATACTAATTTCTTTTTTAAAAACAAGCAAGATTCACAGTTAACATTACTTTTTTTCTTTGAAAGTTTGATAGCAATGTGATTAATTTAAATTTAGCTAATGTGTGTTTTTCATTACTGTTTGGCAAATGTTGTGTTTTTAATAGGTGTATTTGTTAATTTAACAATATCATAACACGCAGTAAACAATATGACGGCACGAAAAAAAACCAATATGATAACAGAAGGAAAAATTTAAAAATACTACAATACAATTAATTCGAGACAACTTGTATCAAAACGTTGATAATGGACCCTTAATAATTGCAATACGAACTAAAAAGGTAATATATAAATAAATCATCTTGATCTAGAAATGGTCAGACGTTTCATTTGTTGTATGGTTTTTTATATTTTGGTAGTATTAAATCAAATCTGGAACGAATTAAAAAAAAACAATTTTAGAATAACAAAAATTTATAGTATAAAGAAAACTGACATCATAATGTGAGGGATTTTTCAATAAATATTTACATGTAAGAGTTAGAAAATAATAACATATGCATACTAATTAATTTAAGAGTAAATAGTAACTCTACAATATTGTAGAAGGTGAAGTAATAAATTTCTGTAAGTTGTATTTTTACGGACTACTTCTTTTAGCGCAGTTATACAAGTAGTTGTTTGGTTGTAGTATATATAGAACCGATCAGGTATAGACAGGTCATCGAAGAGCAATCAACCCTTTCGAACACGATTTTTTCTGGCCGTACATATGACTGAGACGAGTTCAAGCCACGTGGGAGAAGAGCGGGCTTTTCATGCTGCGCCTAGAGGTTCACAACACGGTCCCATGCAAGATTCTATGGATGATTTTACGACCGCAGAAGCATTGGATATCTTTTCTGACAAGCTAGAGAGAGCGCTGAAAAGGCAGAAACAGGAGATTGTCATCGAATTGAATTTGACTTCAAAATCAACGGAGAAAAAGGTACCGGACTTTAAGTTTCAAAGTAACAAGATCCAATTTGAATTTAACTCGGACAGAGAACATGACATTCTTAAAGCAGTTAATCTATTAAAAAGCAATAATGTTGAATCTGCAATTGACGCTTTAAATTCTGTTGTAAAAGACTTGAACAAAAGAAATAAAGTTGTACGTATTGCCGACAAGTATGGATGGGATGTCGTACAAGAATATCAAGATGACCCTATTACTGATGATGCTGACGATGCTACTAAGCTTAGACAAGCTATTTTTAGGGCAAAGAAAAGAAACAACAACAGGAAGCCTTATGAGCGTAATAACCGTACGTATTCTGGACAAGATTCGTAGGGGCAATATGACTAATTTAGCCTTGATGGGGCATATGAACTGTTTAGCTTTGATGGGGCATTGTGTTTGATTTAGCCTTTATGGGGCACATTGACTTAATAGCCTTGATGGGGCATATACATGATTGATTTAGCCTTGATGTGGCATTGTATTTGATATAGCCTTGATTGGGCATTGTGTTTGATTTAGCCTTGATGGGGCATTGTTTGATATAGCCTTGATTGGGCATTGTATTTGATTTAGCCTTGATAGGGCATTGTGTTTGATATAGCCTTGGTGGGGCAATGTATTTGATTTAGCCTTGATGGGCATTATGTTTAATTCAGCCTTGATGGGGCATTTTCGTTTTTGGCCTTAATTGGGCATTGTTATGTGTATTATGATAGTTTAATTAGTCGTTATGTGACTTAAGATAATATTATAATTGATGATTGGTTCTTTGACTTATGTATTAAACATTATTTAATTATATATATTTTCAGCTTGCATGTACATTCTCACATGGGAAAGAAATTTGAGAGATTCAAGATCCAAGATTATAGGAAACAGTTTTGGGAATGGGTAATATAGTACTGAACAGCCGATCTGAAAATACCTATAAAACGTATAGAACTTAATTTCTGAGATTCAAGGCTTGGTGCAAAACATTTGATTTTCAGGATTAACCTGCTTCACCCTCTACAGTCGCAGTTTATTTATCTTATTTGATACAGATCAATTCTTCAGCAGCGATTATTGATGCAGCATACTATAGTATTCAATGGACTCATTGCATAAACTTGTGTAACAATCCGTGCGATAACAGTTTTGTGAATTTAATTTTAGAAGGCGGAAAAAGATTAAGGTCCAAACCTATAGTTGAGAAGAAACCTATTACACCAGAAATTTTAGAAAAAATTATGGATAAGTTTTCTCAGGTTGAAAATTTGTATCACTCCAGACTTGTTTGCATGGTACTATTGGGTTATGCTGGTTTTCTGAGGTACGATGAACTTGTACATATTAAGATGTGTGATATTAAGTTTCATCAATCTGGTTCACATATTGAAATCAAAATTGAAAAAAGTAAAACAGATGTGTTTATACAAGGTAACATAGTCGTTATAGCTAAAACAGGAAATAAACTCTGTCCTGTTACTTACATGTATCTTGAAAAATATATATCGTACACTGGTCTTCTGTTTCAGTTTGAAGAATTTATTTTCAGAGCAGTCACATTTTAAAGAAAGAAAATGTTTACAAGCCTTTGACATATACTAGAGCGAGAGAACTTCTGTTAGATGCATTTAAAATTGTTGGAGTTGATTTCAAAGAATATGGTTTACATAGTTTGAGAAGTGGGGGAGCTACAACAGCAGCTAATAATAATGTTCCTGACAGACTCTTTAAGGTACATGGTAGGTGGCGTTCAGAAAATGCAAAAGATGGATATGTTTTGGACAGTCTTAACGTAAAGTTATCTGTTACTCTGAATCTTGGATTATAATATCTTTAATTTCTTAATTGCATAATTAGTATACCTTTGGTGTCGAACTGGTTGATAGCTCACTCACTCTAACACCTGTGTTGTTGTTATTTATAAAATACTAAGAATAGAAATACTTTATGTTCGGATGAGTGAAACGAAGGAGAACATAAATAAATTTCTGTAAGTTGTATTTTTTACGGACTACTTCTTTTAGCGCAGTTATACAAGTAGTTGTTTGGTTGTAGTTTATATAGAACCGATCAGGTATAGACAGGTCATCGAAGAGCAATCAACCCTTTCGAACACAATTTTTTTGTTTTTGTTTATAGGTACATGAAGATATGATGAAGTATTCTTGATATGTATTTATATATGAAATTTACATTGTATTTTGTAGATATATTTGGAAATACATGTATACAATTATTGGGCCTAATTCCAGTCCAATGCTATTAAAAGTCGCGTGCTGATTGTATATTACGGCGAATAAACTGGTTGATAGCTCACTCACTCACACCTGTGTTGTTGTTATTTATAAAATACTTAGAATAGAAATACTTTATGTTCGGATGAGTGAAACGAAGGAGAACATAAGGATTGATATTCATATCTGGTAATTTTTAGCTGTAAATGCAAATATTGTATCGAATATCGGCCAAGTTATTGAAATACTATTAAAACATACTTAAACTGTCGTTACAAACTAAAACTTCTTTTGAAATTTTAGCTTCCGCTTCGTCAGCCTCTGTCTGGTTTTGAAGAACAGGGCGGCACGTGATCTCGTCAATGGAACTCACAACACTTTCGGGAATACTTCCAGTACAACCTACGGACCAACCATCATCGCCGTTATATGTTGTGATACAAGTAAAATTCATTCCATATAGAGGAAAAGTTGTATTTCCCAGAGTTCCAATCAAATTAATTGATGCAGGTGTACATCCACTTGTTGACGAGCATCTGATCTCAAATTGTTTGTCCACCGCTGACTTACCAACTTTCATTCGAACTGAAGAAAGATCACCTACAAAGTAATCATTTACAGGTTTTATTTCAAATCAGATCTTTTTCCTTTTAAAATGCATGTTACTAAATCAAAGAAATTTGCTGATATTTAAATAATAAATTGAATTAATTATTTATTATATTTTTATTTGTCAGTCATAATGAGCAGTTTATTCAAATTATAAGATTCTGGTTTAGACAAAAGATTTGTTTTTATATCATAGGTTTAAAAAAAAATTATTTGAATTTATTTCAGATAATTAATAATAACTGGGGACTGTAACTTTCTTTACAATCAGTTTTCTTCAATGTAACAAAAATAAAAATATGTTTTATTATATATTAGTATATAGTATTTGTCTGCATTTCACAAAATCCAGCCACAATGAATTCTAATGATAACACAAATCCAGCCGACTTACTTTCGATTTGAACGTCTACCTGGTGTTTATAGATAACATAAATCAAGCCGACTTACTTTCGATTTGAACGTCTACCTGGTGTTTATAACTTCTTATTGGCGTTTTTAATGTTATTACAAACTGTCCTTCATCACCACAATTTACTGGGCCCCCACGAATTTCTATGATTGGCAAAGAACGGATAATCCATCGTCCAGTCGAAATCGTTTCGGACTGTAGCGTTTGATTAATCTCGGGAAAATGTTGTGCTTGGAGGCGGTAGATATTTGGATTAAATTCCAGGAGAAGTGATGAGTTGGAGATGATTTGTTCAATGTTTTCTGAATAATTACATAATATTACTATCGCTGTATTAAATCTCAATTTCCAATATGTCGTGGTGGTGTTATCTGAGCTCAGAAAACATTCTACAACATTAAAAATAAATATATATACTGTTTATAAACGTTACAATTGAATTTTAAATATTTTATAAAGAAAAATTTGATTTTAAAGAGGCTGCAAGCCATACTTACGGAACTCTTTTGAATAATCCTCTGAAAAAGTAATAATATTATTTACATGGAAAGACTTAAGAATAATTTAATCGTTCCGAAATTTTATTTCTTTCTTACTCTTTTACCTGCTTTTGGACCTGGAGCTGGAGCTTTCTGATACATAATAGTCACCGCAGACATCACCACAATAGTCACTGCTATGAACACTGATGCTATCACAAATCTAGCAAACTAAGGATAAAATGTTATCTGTTAAAATATTAATTATTATTGCAAAATATTATGTGTCCTATATTTGATGCATAACAAATAATGCTTTGGACAGATGGAAGAAAGAAATGAAATGCAATGTGACTGAAAAAGATCAAAATTTTAAATGTATTCTCTCACGTGAAAATAAATCGCTATCTATTAAAGTCAAGTGTCCATTGCATGTAAAAACTAAATGTGTTACATTAATTTTTTAAAATTATGAGAATTTAAAACTATATACATGTACAGAAATTTAATTTGTTACAGATAATTTTAGATTCTCTGAAGTTTAAAACATTAATGTAACAAATATTTCACCTTATTAAATCATCAATTCAAATTTCAAAAATATTAAACGATTTTTGTTTCTTCGTCATGAAGAAAAGAGATAAACAGTAAAGATAAACTGTAAATACAATTGAGTCAGGCATTGAGTCGCACATAATTTAAAGCTGATTTCGAGCCTGATCAATGCATTGTTAATGTTGTATTTTTTTTTGGGGGGGGGGTGTTTTTTTCTTTTTTCTTTCGTTTTTGATTTATCGTTCATTCGTTTAATATCGTTGCAAATTACGCTACGATATATAATTTATATAATATAATTTGTCATAAAATTAAAGATGAATTATAGTGATAGTATTTGTCACTAACTTACATGTAATACTATGCAATATCGGCACATCATATTCTAATGGAAAGAAATAGTTTGCACCATTATTGATATCACCAATGTAATGAATTTTTTTAATAAACTGCATTTACGTCGATATGAATTTGAACGAATTTCCTTTTTAAATGATGTTAAAAATGTTTGCATCTGAAAACTAAGAAATTAAAAAAACACCAAGCATGCAATGGTAAAGAAAGATAAAACAATATTTACAAATCTCTCATTATTTGTGATGATAAATGATTTTCATACAACTTGCTGTATTTTTGTATTTCCTCATCAACGCATGTAGATTAAAACCTTACAACTCGTACGACAACGAGCATATACTTGTATCAATGCAAATCATTTGAAAACTAACATCAATGTTTTTACCCAACCGTTATTGCTAAATATTCTTACGTGGAAGCTGAAAGTAATTTGAGTAATTTATAACACTTCCTAGTATGTCTTTCGTCTTTTGAAACATGTGCTAATGAATATTTGGAGCTGATACTCTCTCATATAAAACTCCCAAATCTTACTCATCATAAATTACGGAAACTTTATTTATTAAAGGATTTGAATGAATTCAGGCATTATAATTAAACTGAATTGACAAGTCAATGCTATCAACTAAACAGAATAATTTATTGGTACATAATACTCACTTTTATGTAACGGAATTTAGCTCTGCTTACAGGCTTTTCAGCACCGTCGCCATTTTCATTGGGTGTGTTCTGTTGTTTACAGTAACATATTACATAAGAACAATCAGAGGGCTTTTTAGCATACTCAAAATAATGCAGTACATAAAAAACATTAGTGTTTCAATGAGAGAGAGAGAGAGAGAGAGAGAGAGAGAGAGAGAGAGAGAGAGAGAGAGAGAGAGAGAGATTTTACCACAGAGTTGCAGGTGAACTGTGAAACATTTGATTCCTCAACATTCTTGTTCCACATTAGTGTGCCGTTGTTTGGTAGTTGGGAATCCTAAACATAGGTTACGAAATGAATGAAACACAGACAAAGTATCTTTTTGAGGTGTTTTGTATGTACAGTCGAAACGCACATAATTTAGAAACGATTTCGTGACTGATTTGTTTTTCTATTTTTGATTTATCGTTTATGTTTATTAATTTAATCTCGTCGCAAATAACGGTCAACTTACTTTCATATTGAACTATGTTGACCCTGGTTTAAAAAACTGTGCATTTGCTTACTGTAGAATCATTTTTTTTTCGTATGGATCAATGTTCGTGGTCAAATATTTCCTTGCTCGTGGGGTCTTAATTTCGTTGATACATGTAGCAAGTTCGGAATAATTTTGATAAATATTAAATAAATGCTTTTATATACGTTCATGAAATATAAATTCATGGACAAGGGTTTTTTCACGAAAGTCACGAACATTTGCCCTAACGAACAATGATGAATCCAATATACTTCAAGAATATTTGTTTTTATAAAATGAGATCGCATACTGTGGAATCATTTAAATTCGAGGGGTCCAATTTTCATGGATTGTGGGTGTTTTGCCTATACGTCAGGATGTAATTTCGTGGATGCATCGGCTTCCAGTTTCAGTAAGAAAAGTTACTCTCTCATAATTTGTTTTCGTCGAGGATGTAAATTCGTGGGTGAGGACTACTCACAAATACCACGAAAATTGAGCAACCACGAATTCTAATGATTCCACAGTATCAAGATTTTTTAAAACTAAATATTTCTTCAGCAAATGCTTTCAGCATATTTACTAACTGTTAGTGCAAAATTTTGGGGCTGATCAAGACAATTACATTTTGAATGTAACAGAGATCTTGAAGTATTTTCCTATTTTGCCACTATGAAAAGGTAACATCATAAAAACTATAATTTGTATAAAATATATAGTTTTTATTTGTTTAATAAATTGCATAATATATCTTTTGCCTTAAACTACTTTTTTTTTTATAATTTGTATAAAATATATAGTTTTTATTTGTTTAATAAATTGCATAATATATCTTTTGCCTTAAACTACTTTTTTTTTTATAGTTTTCACAGAATTATGAAATGGAAATGAATACACTTTTCAAAGGCATACACCACCTTTTCATTGCATAAGATATGGAAAGTTATATGATAAAGAATAAACAATTCGGATATTTAAAGAGTACTTACAGCCAAAGGATCCAAATGTGATCCCGGAACGTAAGACGGAGGCAAACCCCTGAGTTCTTTTGATGAATCAGTAAAACGCTGAAACAAAAGAAGATAGATAGATAGATAGATAGATAGATAGATAGATAGATAGATAGATAGATAGATAGATAGATAGATAGATAGATAGATAGATAGATAGACAGACAGACAGACAGACAGACAGACAGACAGACAGACAGACAGACAGACAGATAGATAGATAGATAGATAGATAGATAGATTGTAGCTAATTCGTATTTTAATTTTTCAATGCATTCTTCTAAAGCCATTTATGTCTTCGAAAAGAAAATAGCAGTAATTCCTCTTACCCCCCCCCCCCCCCAATCACAAATTTAAAATAACGCCAAAAAATAAAAAACAAAAACAAGAGAGCAACAGGTCTCAATGGTTATCTGAGTATCATACCTTTTGGGGAATCTCATATATGCATTTATGAAACTTCTTTCTTGGGTAAAGTAAAATCTATAATATGGTAATGACCATCACCTTCCAAAGTGAAATCTGTCAACAAGGACATTGATAGGAAATAATTGTCCCATATTTGGTAACTTTCAAGATAGCTTTTATGGTTACATGCTTTCATAGAAAAACTTAAGATGGCTGGCATATACATGTTTGAATAAATACTTACAACAACAACCCCTTTTCCCATCCCCAGGGGCCAGACGGACATCCCCCCTTAGGACAGCAATATTTATAATATGACATTTTGCTAATAAACTATACCAGCTCCACAGTAACTGCCTACACCTTTGGTAATCCCAAACATGTGAGATGATGTCCGTATGGTATAATTAAATATTAACTTATAAGTAGTGATTGTAAAATTAATTAGAATTCTACTTTTATTCTACCTTTATTTTCAATAAACATGTCCAAAATAGCAAAAACTAAGATTAAGTCGATGGACACGCTTTGGCGGACCCAAGCAATGGTTAGTTTGTTTCAAAATAGATCACGTCGCGAGTGAATATATTTATTGGTAACTTGTTTATAGTATACTTTAAAGTTAAGATCTGATAACTGTTAAAAATTAAATCAGCTAATTCGATCCTTTCTTACGTATGATTTTATTTTTGTGGATAGAGAGAGGTGACCAAGAACGCGAGTTGACAAATTCACGTAAATATGTGGAAAGTGTAGGACGAGTTCATAACGCATCGCGGGCAGAAAACCTGGATCAGACATCTGTTTAATACAAACACAAAAGTTACTGAGTAAAATAAACCCATTTGACTCCCTTCCCTCTGTTTTTCCAAAAAAAAATTGTGGTTAATATTATAGTGAAATTTGACCTAAAGAACAAATTTAGATAAGAGTCGCTGCGAAGCACTATACACCAATTCCCTTGTTTAAAATAAAATAAAAGAGTAAGTACATTTGAATAATTTCAGTCAGCTGCAACAAAAAGAAATAAGGCCACGTACATGTATATATAAACAATTTTAGTTTTTTTTTTTATCCCTTTCCGCTCCTTCAAACCCACGGTGCTGTTGCATTCTAATTTCTATTTTAAAGTTTAGGTTACAAAGGCAACGAAGAAAATAAACGAAAATAAAAGATATCGACACAGTTTATATACAAAAAACCACATCTGGTTCAACATATTAGGCAGTGCACTATTTTAATGTGTAAAGTGTTGATTCACGCGTTTGTGTGGGATTTTATCAAGTTTATTAAAAAAAACCACTTAAAAGTTATTTTGTTATAACAATCCTCATGCTTTACCTGTTTAATAGTCACTATTTGGAATTTATTCAAAATTTAGTGTACACATACCAAACTTCAGAATTTCGGGTAGCCAATTTTTTCTTTACTTAAATTGACTATTTATAAATCTACTGTTTATTTAAAAACTTAAAAATAACCGGTTCTGGTTGCTTTATCAAATAAAAAATAAAACTTATTTAACTTCGTAATAACGTTTTTACAGTGGTTAATTATCAAATATGAAGAAGCAGGTGAATATAACTCCATTAACAGTTATACCCCTCATAGGCGTCGGAACCGGGGGTCTAGGGGGGCTTAGCCCCCCCCCCCCCCCCCCCCCCCCCACT
The DNA here is from genome assembly GCF_025612915.1 of Magallana angulata. Classification (NCBI taxonomy): domain Eukaryota; kingdom Metazoa; phylum Mollusca; class Bivalvia; order Ostreida; family Ostreidae; genus Magallana; species Magallana angulata. Next base: position 25,706,290 of record NC_069118.1, on the reverse strand, counting down.
TTTTGCAAAGTTAGACCTAACCAATAGGCACATAGCATAATAGGGGCTTCAGCCCCCCCCCCCCCCTTTTTCTCAGTAAGCATAATTGATCTGAAATTGACCTTGAAAATATTGAGAAGTTGGAGGCACAGGTATACTAGCTTGAAAGTTGTATCATTAGGTATAAAAGAATTTCCACCTTTGTTTGTACTTAGCAGACTTGGTCCTCCATACTTCCAGACAACTCTGAGTATGATAACTAGTAACATTGCACTTGCTATTGATACCAGAGAACATTTTCTCGGGATTTTTGCACAATCATATTTTCTGGAAGTAGATCCAGGTCATGACTATCAGAGAGCATCCAATGAAGGCAAGGGAGTACCCAAATATGTAGGATTCTCTTTGGATTGTACATGTGTTGAACAGAGAGGCCCTGCGAGTTTTGCCCGAGCTCCTGAAAATTAGGACTCTCTGGCGTTACTCGACTTGTAGTCTGCCAACTTGTTCTACACTCAGTCTCCGAATTGAGCTATATCCCAGAGTCATTCAAAGGATATGGACTGTCAAAATACTGTCCTATATTCTTAGGTGTTATTCTCCTTCTTATGACGGGTGTCTCCATTCTGTTTCAAACTCTGTGCCGTCTTGTTCTCTATAACACGAATAATAATTTCTTGGAATCCCACCGCTGCCACCAATTGCGACGTTTTTCTCTTCAGGCCCCCAGAGTCAACGCTAAGGGATCTCCTTGCTCCAGCGTTACAAACATTTGTGGGTTCTATGTTTTACTTTAAGAACCAGTAGATCTAAATAAAACTATTGAAGACAAACACAAGTTTCTGTTGAATCAAGTGTATTATACGAACAAGTTGTAATTGTACATCCAAATGGCTCTCTCTCTCTCTCCTAGCTCTCTTCCTTCTGGCTCTGTCTCTCCCTCACATTTTCCCTCTCCTCCTTTCAGACACTGTCCAGAGACCTAACGATGTTAGGGCATTAGGGCAACAGGCTCCGGTAGCGAGGCCTGCTACACCATTAGCTAGGGCATTAGGCTCCAGTATTAGGGCCTGCTACACAATTAGGGGGCCTGTTAAGGCAGCAGGCTCCAGTATTAGGGCCTACTGCACTATCAGGGCACTAACATTAGGGCACCATAATTATGGCACCAATTAAAAAACAAATTTCTAAACAGTAGTTATTTATAAAACAAGAATGCATAAAACTAAAACACTACAAATGATTCACTTTTACTTTCTAAAGACTAGAGGGGGATGGTACGAACAAGTCAGTTAATAATATCATTTTTTTTCGCAGTGCCTCTCTTGCCACTTTTAAAAAAAAAGTTACTGCGTCGATATACCCGGAGGAGGATCACAATACATTATAAAGTTGTGGTGTAATCCCGTGTGGAATCCCACATAAGGGGGCCGTGATCAGTGTAACACGGGGACCGTGATTTTGAAGCGGTGAAAGTAGGTCATCGAGTATTCAAAGAGGTATTATGTTTAATTAAAATCGATTTTAATAACCAAAAGTATCGCACGGAGAACAATGATTATTGATGAACTAGCATCGACCCACTTTTTATCGGAAGAAGAAGTTTACAAAATTTCGCGCATGCGCGGCAGGCCTAGTTTTCTTCGAGGTTGGAACTTTCGGCAGCCTTCGGTTTTCTTAAAAACAGTAATTAATCGCAGAATTATTACTTTCCGTTCAATAAATGCCTATTTCTTATTTGTATTTCATATGTTTTACCGGAATTAAACGTGAAATGTTCAGTTTTATCTTAAATAAGTCCACAAAACCGTAAAATATCGACCCGGGTTAGCCTACCCATTTTACCAATCAACAATCGTCGATTAATTTCTAAATACACATTGTTGTGCAGAAATATTTACAGCGAGTACAATTATATCGATAAGTAACGTATCCTGAAAATTTCAATGAGATTGGTTGATTATAAAAAAAAATTGAAAAACATCGATCTGCCCCGGCTTTTATTTTGCCCCGGCCCGGGTTTGCCTACCCATTTTACCAAGGTATCAGGAGAAAACGTACCCAGGAGAAACCGTACCCAATCTCTAGGGTACGTTTTCTGCAGAAGAAAACTTTTCGGGTACGTTTTCTACTGGAGAAAACGTACCCTATGAAAATCATAAGTATACTACTTGATAGTTTTAATACTTTTAAATACTATTTTGCATAATAGGTATACAGAAATGTAAGAATTTCCGATAGATAAATGAATTCAATACTTTATAACTTGGCCATTTTAAATAATTTTCAAATGCTACTTTAATGCATATTTCAATGCATAGATGTATAGAAATGTATTCATTTTATGAATGATATCTTTATAATAATTGTAGCAACTTTTATTTTAGTACGAAATAATGACCTGTCATAAAGTGTTATCAGTCTACTTCTTCTTATTATCCATTTATCGGTAGCCTTACCGATTTGAGTTTCTCTATGCGAGATCCCCTGATTTTAACTATAGTGATAATCAATTAAATACCACAGAGTTATTAGTATGTAATATTATATAAATAGTGCCTATTTGGGAGGGTAACAGTTGAAATTGACACCCCGAGAAAACCATTGTCAACCGACGCGAAGAAAAAAATTGTGTACGTTTTCTCCTGGGTACGTTTCTCCTGGGAACGTTTCTCCTGGGTACGTTTTCTCCTGGGTACGTTTTCTCCAGCATTCTTTATCAAGACTCGCTGAGGAAGGATTCAGCGAGGTGTGTACGATTTTTAAAAAATATTCTATTGTCTTATATGGATTATATATGCACAAATTTTTCTTGTGTTTAAAAAATAGGCCTAATGTTATCTTAATAAATTTTATGATATGTGTGTTCATAGAAGTGTATTGTAGATAATTACTACGTGTTTCCTTTCAGTAGCATATCGGGGTTCTATGGTATCATTGTATGTTTACAGGTATGTATGTATGTTTACATATAGCACGCGCTGAAATTGACATTTGGCGTCGGGATATTTTTAGACATAGTAAACAAAGGCACGCTGAACATCACTGGGGTATATGACAGAGGAAACTCACATTAACATTAGTTTCTGGAAATATTTCCGTATTGATAGATTTTTCGAAAAAGTGATTTTAAAACTACCGCGATATCATAGGACAGGCTCATATTTAAGTTGAGCAGATACACAGGTCCTAACCATCATTGGGTTTTGTCTCAATCTGTCAGCAATAAAAAGGGGGTACATAAAAAGAGGTATATAATGCACCTTCTTTTTGTTGTTACTCAGATTGTGTCAAATTATTGTGCTAATCATAGACCCTGAATAGTGAATTAATCTTGGAGCTTATTAAATGTTTGCCCCCATCCGTGGTCTAGCATAATGTAGCAAATTATAATACATGGAGCCTTATGTCGTAACAGGGGCCTAATAACAGTTACTTAAAAGAGCCTTATGACCTAGCTCTTTCGAAAAGTTTAAGGACCTATATGTTATCCATGTGTGTGGGCTGTACCGTGTACCTATGATCTATTTCACTGATGTCTTTATTGTCATTCATTATGCTTATTTCTAAAAAAAAAAAGTGAGCTTAATTAGTGAAAATAGAGTTTTGACTTGCCTATTGAAATAAAAAATCTGTGATAAAATCAATCTTCAATGTAAAATGTTACAAGTGCATTACAAGTACAGTATATTCTTCTGTAAGATTGATATTTTTAATTTTTTTATAAGCTTTGATTCTCTACAGTGCTGAGACAAGTATTTATTACATGCTGTACAGGATTGGGCCGTGTGCCCTAGCTTTTACGGCTGCTATCCTACATTATTTAAAGCATGCTTTTCTTGTTTCAGAATCCTCCTAACCAGTCAGCCAGCTGGAGGTGATTCCTTATAAGCACTCTGGTCAACCATATATGGATATAATCTGAATATAAATCCTTCTGCACTCTACACAATATCAAAATATCATGCGCGGTGGGACTGCTGACTTAATAGTGGTATAGCATTTGGTTCTTGCTAAATTCTTGGTGTTCTCAGACACGCAAAATAGATGAGTTGGAAGACATGATTCTTGTTCAATGCTGATTGAAATATTTCTATTTTTTTTTATGAGACCTGTGTTTTTATCTGTTTAGTGATAAAGTTATCTGTCTATTTACCTTACTAGGCAGAATAAAACAATTAGGTACTCAGTAATCCACATGGAGACTTCTCTAGAGCTTCAGTATGTTATTGTAATTTTGTGTTTTAAAAGTGTTTTAAAGAGATTCCTATTATTACAATTAGTCATTGACATTTTTTTAACATGTATGAACACGTATCTTGATTCAAATTCTTAGGTTTTACATGATCTCCATTTGTGTCTCATTTGTCTCAGTCAAATAGACGCTCTCACTTGATCTAGACAGTGACATAGCTACAACTACTCTCCGAGTATGATCACCCACATGCTCTATAAGTTTCAAGTTATTACATGATACATCATGCAGTAGGTTCAAGATATTGAATTATATCCATGCATATCATAAATGTGGAAATATGTAATATGCACACAGCCACACTATATGACACTAAAAGAAATTGATGTATATGTACTGTAATTCAGAGGAAACCTAATTATCTAGTATTTTTAAGTGTTAAAAAAGAACTTGTGCTGTTTGATATTACATGTACTACTCAATACATTAGGATACTATGAGTTGTTTAGTTTTTTTACATTGCTCAGAACTGGGATGATGTGCAATGGTAATGCAATGTAATCATTACCTTTTTTGAAAGTAATGTGTAATGCACCCATTTCTCAGTTACAAGTACTTGTAATATAATACATAACTTCCATAAAAATGCCATGAAATGTTATGAAAAAGTGTCCTTGTATCTTTTTTGTAATGTGTAATGTAATTCATTACTTGACTGTTTAGAAAAGTAATTGTAATTTATTACTTTTGTAAATGAAAGTAATGGTAATGATAATTGTAATGGAAAGAATTCAAATGTAATTGTAATTTAATGCATTATATTTTAAAGTGATTGACCCCAGGTCTGGGTTCTATGTTATACAGAGACTTGCGTCTGGTCACTGTTATCAGTATTTGTTTACTGTAATCAGTATGTCTGGTCAGTGTAATTCATATTTGGTTAATGTAATCACTACATTGTATCTAGATGATGTATTCACTTACTGGACAATTTTCACCGTTTCTGGACAATGTAATATGTGTCTTGTCAGTGTAAATAGTTTATAGTCAGTACGGTATTGTAATCACAATGTAGGCAATTACATGTAAAATCTTTTTCTTTTTAGTATTTGTTGAATGTAGTCAGTTTTAGATTGACATAAAATGTATTTACATGTATATGTGTGTCTAATCAGTATAATTATATATACAGAGTACATGTATACTAAAGTTCATACATTTGCTTTTTACAGCGCAGTATGAAGAAATTGAAATACCCACATGAGCCAGACCCTACTGTGCTTTGATAGACCCACTTATCTGATGATGAATGAGAAAAATGTGTCCTAGTGTCTGTAATAAACTTTCCAGATTTCATCAACTCTTCATTGATGGGTAACTATTTTTAACTAGGCCATAGTTGTTCAAAGAGATATCTTAGAGAGAGTAAAGATTGAAATGAATATTTCTCAAATTTGTCTTTTCATAATCATGATATCAATATTAATAATAATAATGAAGAGTGTTTGAAAACTCAGAGATTTACATGCAATGTCAACATCATTGTGAATCAATAAAGTGAAGCATTTTTTATTACATTAACTTCAATTTTAGTATCTGCTCCATAGCAATAATTTTGAAAAAAAAAAATTTGATCAATTAATATAATGCAAATTTATTACAATTAAGGTACCGGAAATCCACTACACCTTGACTTATACTTGTTAAAACACCACGTCATATGATGGCGATTGGAATGTTTTGTTAAAATGAGGCTTTTGTTCATCTTACTGAATTAAATTTTGAAATATTATTTATATCCTAAATTGCACATTTTTTCACCTATTATATTTACATGCCACTTAGCCATCATGCTATCTGTCATAATATATAAAGTAATTTTCTGCTGATTTGAGAAATTTTTCCATCAGATCTACCAGTACCTTAAATTTTAAGGTATGATTGATTGAACTATTGTTTGGCTTCTAAATTTAAGTATTTTCCTATTTATACAGAACTCTTGAAGACAGAATACAGAAGATGGCCATGACCATCTAGTCCACCAAGGAACCCCCCAGAATTTCCGGTACATGTAATGTATTAATCTTATGCACTTTCGCATTGCCAGATGCAAGATTTTAATATTACAATTAAAATCAACTCAATGATGGCTAACTTTTGCAGGTTGTATGTAGATATACTGCAGAAGACCTCAAATGTGAATGAAATTTAGTTTTGTAAGAGTGGAGCATGGAGTACATCTTTTGGAAATCTCGAAGGAAGCTAACATTACTCCTCCTTATCTGCCTCAGGTAAGCTTTTACTCTAGCTCTGATTTGATTTGAACATATTTTTATTGTAAAAATCACAACTGGGATTGGGCTCAAGTTTAGAAACTTAGACCGCCCTCTCCTGTAGCTCTATTTTGTGTGGAATTAATTATTGAATATTAAGGTTATAATCTGTGTGGTTTAATTTTATGACGTCAAGTTTTTCGTCTTTGTGATTTTATCATATATACATAGGATCTCTTATAATTAGAGATGTTGTATGGGTTGTATGAATTTTATCCAACAAGTTGTGTGTTTATTATCCTCAAGCCTTGGCGAGTAGATAGAATACACAGAATGAATTGCATAAAAATTATATACATGTACCATCGCAAATCATGAGATATTCTTTTTATCACGTCATACCACATCTTTTGTTAAACTCCAATCTTTTAGAAACGTCAACTACTCTATGCAGGTTGAAAAAGTTCCAAGCTTAACAAACATCAAAACTTTCATTTATCAAACGTAATCTTATGAATTTATAAAAAAATATATATAAAACAGCATTAAATGCTTCAGATTTATAACTCAGATTTACTCTACACTTTTCAACTGTTATATTTTGATACTTCTTCATTCTTTGTCAATCATCCAACTTAAACCTACAATATGTTTAATTATGACATCATGTTGGGTAAGAATACATAGTGTAAAATAATAAATTTGTTACATGACTCATGATGAGTGTTATCCAAAACATATTGAGCTGAACATGTGATAAACATTATTAGTGTAACTGTTCTTAGTGTATGTTAAAAAAGAAAAAAAAGGGCTTGGATGCATTTTAAGTTTCATGTGAATGATATTCAATTTCAAGAGTTTTGTTGTGAATTTTTAGGACCTTCTCCAGAGAAGATGAAAATGAAAAAATAGAATTGACAGTTAGTTCTGACAAGGAAAAAAAACACTGAAACATAATCTCCAGTAGGTTCCTCCATATCGGGAGATGTGCTGCATTACATAGCCAAAAATCCATTAAGCTATTACTAACATCATGTTTAGAATAGAAGAGGAAATAGGGATGAGGCAGCAATGGAGTTGTGCACTGGCTAAAGTCGCTACCATCCTCTACAAGTCATGTTCATCTATGGTTGATCTCTACGACCCTTCCATATGTGGGACTGGAATTCACAGTGACCCTTTCACTGTGTTAAACATAATATTATCTTTCTAAGCCCTGCAGTATACCTTAAGTCATGACGCTAATTATCTTCATCCCTCATGGCCAACTCGGCATATATATGGCTATTTCAGTTGAAAGTCTTTTACATTTTTTGCATTCTAATGCATGTTCAAATTTGTAAATTAAATATTAATTGATGACAGGCATGTTTGTGTTTTGATATTTTAAACATAGGTAATCAAAGATTACAAAACTCACTGAGACATGGTATTATCAACATGACCAAATTGATAACATTATATGCAAATTATAGTTAATGATCAATATCATAATATAATACAAGTAAAGCTAATGTCATAATATCTTATACATTGTGATATAATTAATATCACTATATTCATTCAAATCATGTAAATATCACAATAGCAATCACAAGATATGGTAAAAAAAATTATACAATATGATATTGTATCATATGATATGAGAGAATATTTTATCAAATGATATGACTCAATGTTTTATAATTTGATTCAACTGTGTATCATATGATGCAATACTATAGTATTGTATGATATACAGTACTGTAACCATATTACTTTTGGCTGTATATTCTATTTAGCGTTTTTGGCGGAGTGCGCTTCCACTAAATCAGGTACTATGCCATGCACCTATGTATAGGAATAGTCATATTCTGACAGGAATACACTATTTCAAATCCATGCCAACTTTTTCAAAAACTATTTTCCACCAAATATCGAATGATACATTATGGAATTTTGAAATTCATGACAACCGAGTCAGGGGTACTGGGTTGTTTGAGGGGGAGCCTTATCATATATTGAACATTAACATCTAATAGTGCACTTTTAAGTACAGGTTGAATGAGAATGGAGCCTATAACACAATTTATAAAACTCATGATCCTTTGGTCACAATTCTTGCAGATATTTTTTTCTGGGGGAGGAGGAGTGCCTTTCCCATTTTGACAAGTTTGAATTTCCCTGACCCACCCCTAGATACATGCATATTAATTGTATCACAACTATCAATTCTTTATCAAATGCCATTTGATTAATCCTCAACATGCAGGGTTGAATTTATGCCCAGGTAACAGTTAAATAAGGCTTTGGGCCTCTTTTTTTAAATATATACAGGTACATGTAATTTAAAATCTAAATATTTGGGACTGGAGACCTTTATAGCGAGCGCAGCTCGCCGGCGCTGCGCGCCGGCTAGCGAAGCGAGCTCTAAGAACCAGTGTGCGCGGGAAAAAGAACGAGCTAAACCTACAGTTCATCAAACAAAATCAAACAAAATTTTTTGTCTACGTCCCATAATGCTCTCTAATGTTTTCACCCGTGGTGCTATGCTAAAAATGGCCGACTTTTAACTCGTAATTTACGGTGACTTAAAGTTTGAAGACACGTTTTGAGTACCGCATATGCTTTGGCTAGACTCAACAGATTTGTTACATGCTTACATACCTCCGTATTGAGTCGAGAAACGTAAACAAAGACGAACAAAGTCATGTATGACGTCACAGTGCACTCGCGCTATATTTCCCGCGATAAATTTAGAGGTGGATCAAACATCGGTAATGAGTGTACAGGCTATTTCAGTATAGTCTGCGAAACCTGTCTCATTGACATATGATTTAATATAGAGATTTTATGTATATATACTAGCAAGAGCCACCATACTTTACTGTCATATCGACCCATCTTTAAAGTTATTGTGCATGCATGAGTAGGGAGGAAATAAACAATTGGACATTTTGAACTAAATAAAAATGAATAAAATGGAAAATAAACAGTTAGAAAAATTATGTAGATATTGCATATAGTCAGACCATTAAATTTAAAAGTGGGAAATTACACACCTACAAACAGGTACCGGGCTCTCTCTCTCTCTCTCTCTCTCTCTCTCTCTCTCTCTGGGAAGGGGGTTGCGCTGTATGTATCATAACCATTAAAATTAGTACATTTGGCATACTTATTGTAGAGCAATACTCTCTCAAATTGCTGGTACCGGGCGCTCTCTCTCTCTCTCTCTCTCTCTCTGGGAAGGGGGTTGCGCTGTATGTATCATAACCATTAAAATTAGTACATTTGGCATACTTATTGTAGAGTTCTCTTAAAAATTCTTTGACGTTCGTTGATACCTAAATAAAACTATAATTAAGTTGACAATGATGCAAGGTATGTGTAATTCTTGCTGCGCTCGCCAGAACGGTAGCACCGTAAAACATATTACTTGACAGATAAAATAGTGTATCATTGTAAAATAATTGTTTTAAACTATACTTACTACATTTATTAGTATATTAATTTTCCCAAACATTTTATGTATATGACCATGCATTGTCTTTCAATTAGTTATTTCTCTGCATTTATTTTAAAGGAAGTTAATCTTATTCTCTATTATCCTTCTCCGGCCATATATAAGTTGATGCATTTCATCAGCTAGCTTACATGTATATGCAAAGGGGGTACATTTACAAGCACAATGCACATTTCAGACTGGTTAATATAAAATTGGATACTTTTATCACCACCATTTCCCTATGCTAGCTAGTATTCTGTCAATCGATCCAATCTTGTATGTTTAGAAATAATTAAAAAAGTTATGTGATTGTGGAAGAATGGGAGATCGACCCAACATAGGCTTAGGTTGAGAGGATGGGGTGCATGATGAGAGATCGGTGTGTGTGTGTGGGTGGGGGGGGGGTGTAACATCTTCTCTTACGTATAAATATTTGGTACATGTATATAATTATCAATACATAAACACTTTCTTCACTTTGTTACAATGCAGTTAAACTTTTTGAAAAAAATATTATTCTTACACGTCCGTGTGTAGAAACACGCATTAGACCTATGTGAATTACCATTTGTTGACAGACATCACGTTACTTTCACTTTGAGAGTATGTGACGTCACAGTAAACGTCACATGGTGTGCAGGGAGCTGCCTTTAGTCTCGTTCCGTCATAATATCTTCTCAGCTGTAAATAAAAAAAAATAAAGCATCTACATGATTCAGAAGCAATTGTGATGTCACGATTCATACGTCATAATATCTTCTCAGCTGTTTCTGAGTAAAGGTGTTGCTTGCCTCCCAGGAAAATTCTTCGGAAAATTTCAGTTTTCGATTATTCCTTAAGCGGAACATTGTATTCATTGCTACATTAAGAAGTTAACCGAGAAGACAAGAATTCTGTAAGTATAGATATAATTCTGAATGTCTGAAAATTAATTTTAAAAATTAGTTATTCTAGCTAACTTCTTGTTCTCATTTTTTTTTTACTTTTTATCCTTTGTTTAATGTCTCGCTTCACACGATTCTTGTCACGTTTCACGGGCTGGTGTGTTTTAATTCAATGAAGAATCCAATCGTTTCCCTTTTCATTGATAGATACCAAAATGATAGGCTTCACGATCTTCGTTATGGCTGTGTTTGAAGGATATAAGTGGCTGAGAAAAGACGGTAAATATATATTTACCGTTTATGTACACAAACATCAATAATATTAATATACATACATTTATTGGTATATATGATATTTCTTTTTTATCAGTGCTACTAAGATAAAATTATCGAAAACAACCAATTCTGCATTTTGTTATATTATATCATTTCAGATGAAGCGGATATGGACCGCGAGATATCCGAACAGATTGATGTAATGCTAGAGAGCATTCAGAGATCTTTGTAAAAATGTTGAAATAAAACATTTGACCGATCCCATTCTGGCCTTTTGTTTGATTGTAACTTGTGTGATGTACAGTCAAGTACAAATTGTTTTATAATTAGTATCTTTACTGGGACGTTTGCAAATTAACAAAAACGAAGGTTTCTAAAAAAAAAAAAGTACAGTGAAGGGGTTGTACAAAGACAATGGCTTTGGGCATGGGGTGCGGTGTGCAATACAGGCAATGTCAGATTTTAAGCTTGTAAGATGAGTATTGATTATTTTTTTTCTAACGAATACATGTCCATTTTCAAATGTAAACAGCACCACACACCCACCCACCACCCACTCAACTACCTCGATCGAAAAATAATGAGTGTACATGTCCTCTTCATCAATATAATAATTTGAGGTATTTGTCTAACGAATAACAGTTAACGTTTATTTCCAACCAAACAGACATTTGCTATTAAAGGAGGTTTATTTTTTCATTTTGGCAAATTGACAACAGAAGAGGGGGGGGGGGTTAGATAGTGAAATGCACATTCAGTTTAGATGTGAAATGCAATCCATGCATTCAAAAATATTATAATACAACTTTGCAAAAGCACAATGTTTTCTAACTATATTCAGCTATTAATATATTTAAGAAATGATAAGCCTTAATATTTGGTAGTATCGAACACACATTTAACATAAAAACCCTAATTCTAAATCTTATTGTTTAATTGGAGCTCTAAGTACTTACACTGAGCCATTTCAAACACGACATAGTACACTGTGTAAATATACTATGCGTGACTTTGGCCACGAATTTACGGACTTGTATTATTTTTCAAAACGCTTAACTGTTGAAATACAAAATTATATTTTTAGTGTATGGTGGGTCATCCCTCCACGTTTTTGTTGATTGAAATCGGTTTGTTTTTTGGTTAGTCCTTATTTACACTATGAGAAAAATATGGTGCATAGCTAGACCCACTCTATCAAAGAAGATGCATTAAAGTTCTAAAAATATGTCACTATTTGGAGGTTTTGATACGTATTAGCCCGTTTAAAGTCAATATATTCCAAGTACTGAACATATTTAAAGGTTAAAAATCATTGATATTTTTAATATTTATTGTTTTGAATATTGTTTTCTAAAATATCAGATTTAATATAGTCTAATTTTTTAAGCATTTTATCCATGCATCCGTGTATTGTCATTATACACGCCCTATCCATCCATCTTCTTCTGAGAATTAAGTAAAACAATTAATCTGACATGTACAGCATATAATTAATAGCGTATCGTCATCAATGATGTCTGATACAGATACCCCCCCCCCCAAAAAAAAAATCAAAAAAAAAATCTACAAAATATAAAATAAGATCGGAAGAGAGAAGAAACAAGATTCGGTTAACAGTGATAAGAAAATCACATTAATTTTATCGTTTTGAGCTTGAGTGTAAGTATATCTTTTCTATAGTACAATGTATATAAAACGCCGGATCCGTACTTCTATTCGGATCTTAGGGATAGGGGGCGAAGGCCAAGACCTCCGGTGACATTTTTATTTTTCAAATTCCCATCGTGAAATACCGAAAGTAGGCCTTTGAAAACCCCGCCCCCAACCAGTAAACAAAATTCCCCATATGATCTCCGGAAAAAAGTGTCTGGGTCTGGATACTTCTGGACGTATCATCTTATAATTATACATTGTCTACATAGCTTTATAAAAGAATTCAATTTTCTGTTTGTGTTACTTTCATCACAAGCTCATGCAGCTACATGGATCCGCCAATCCATGATTGCTTCACTGGGTGGACGTATCAAAAGATTTGACTTGATAAGTGTCTTGCATGGACATGCAGTCAATTAATGTATATATATCATGCTAATAATAATAATAATATACATATCAAATTTTATTATTATATTGATAACTTAAACAAATTGTTGTTTATTATAGCAAGGATTGCGAACCAAGTATAAACAATGAGACATGTGGATGTCAATTAATTTTTACGTACATGTAATGGCTGTACAGTACGTGGTATAAATATTCATTTGCATGTTTAAGTTTTCTGCTGTATAATATTAACAGTTTATAAGCTTTTTATTTTTATTAATTTATGGTACATGAACGTGTTTATTATGTAATTTGTGTATATCATTATATGTACATACAAGAGAACGCAGGTTTTGAGAGAATCATGTTCAAACGCCGATACAATTTCTACGTACATAGCACCTCCAACAATTCATTTAATTGTAAGTCATCTGGGGGTTGTCTCGTATCTCCGAATCCTCGGCATGTATAATGATCATAACTTTTCATCCAAATAATTCATCTTTGTCAGGAGTAATAATTGATTTAATTAAGAATAATTAAATCAATCTGGCAAACAAATTAAATCAAGAATAATTAAATCTGTGTTTATACACATACTCATACACATTTGTTATTATATTAATACACGTAATTTCAGCATTGTCTGGCACTGACAATATAATAACATATATAGTATATACAAGTAACTCAATCGCAGCTTCTCGGGCCATATTCCGGCATATCTGCAGGTTTGTAGCTCCCGGTCGGAAAAAAAAATCATCTAAGTTCCTATTCTGTGCTGACTCGGTATAGATCGTAAGAAGCGCGTCAAACATGTGTCAGCTAAAATATTAACAAGTGGAAAACTGGTTTAAAAACTAAACTTTTGCAGATTTCTAAGGGTTGTAGGAGGCAGCCATGGTGTTAATTAGCTGTTTCTTGAAGCCCTCGATGGTACTGGCTTCTTTGACGTGATCTGGCAGACTGTTCCAGTCCCTGATAATTCTCAAACTATTCTTTAACTAGATGTAGATTAGAAGGTATTAAAACCACTTGGATTTTTTGTGTGTAATTTTTTTAATAGCATATCATAAATGTATATTTTTTTTTGCACAATACACAAGTATTTCCGTTGAATCAAAATTGAAATGTTATGTCAGTCATAATTCTTCGTACAAGTAATATATACTGTGGTTTCATTAATATTCAAGGGTATCAATTTTCGTGGATAAAGTGAGAATCACAGTTTCAAGGATACGTAAATTCGTGGCCAATGACCCTATCAATACGAAATGTTAATAGAAATAACACTTCAATCAACACTTAACTTCGTGGATCAACTTAATGACGAAATCCACGAAAATCGGTATTCAACGAATAACCGAATATTGATGGAACCACAGTAAGGTGAATTCGAGCTTTGTTTATCATTACTCTATGTCACGATTCGTCACGTTTCACGAGTTAATTTTATTTTTATTCATTAAAATATTGTGTTTTTTATTCCATTGATAGATATCAAAATGATAGGATTCTCAACCTTTGTGATGGTTGTATTTGAAGGTGTCAGGTGACTGAGAAAAGACGGTAAATATTTACCATTCATCTACACAAATATCAATACATTTACATATACATTGATGTTATTCTTTAATTTATCAGTGCTACTATGATACAATTCTTTAAACACATTGAATACTTGTGTCATTAGTTACATGTAATTTTGTCATTACAGACGTAGTAGATATGGACAGTGAAATCTCCGCAGAGATCGATGCAATGTTCACCTGGAAATCATTCAGAGATCATTGTAAAACAAATTAGATTCAATTTGTTGAAATAAAACATTTGACCGATCTCATGCTGGCCTTTTGTTTGATTTGATTTTAAGTCGTGTGATGTACAATCAAGTACAACTTACTAACTGGTTTTTTTCAGGGGCGCTTGCAAATTAACGAAAGCAAAAAAATTACCCAAAAGTCTATGAGACGGATTGCACAAACCGACTTCGATCTGTAAAAAAAAATTATGACTGTCGTCTTATTTAATATCAATCTATTATAATAAATCGATACATGTGTCTGTCTACCATTAACGTCTATTTTCGGGCACATCGACAACATTTTCTGAGAATTAAGTCAATAGATTTATTTAACAACATATAATTAAAATGACGTACATGTGTCTTCCTCAGTTTTTATCATTATTTATGATTTATTTGACTTCACATGTTTTGTTGACTTGCCAGATCAGCCACCGATCTCTGATTGTCAAAAATGTGGTCCAAATATTGATACAGATACAAATTTAAAACACCCCATAAGAACAAAAATGAACAATATAATTGTAAACAATTTAAGTAGACGAAATAAAGAGAGAAAGAGGACAGAAACCATATTCAGTTATCAAAACCATTTTTCATCTACATTAAAAGTGTTCTAGTTATAATATATAAATCGCCGGATGAGTACTTTCATGCGCGGATCTACGGGATAGGGACAGGACGCCAAGCAAAATTCTTATGCATCAAATACAAAATAATACCGGTAGACCCTCGCCCCCTCCCCCTTCCATCGGTAGACAAAATCCTCCATTTGATCCCCGGAAAATTCAATTTTCCGTATGTGCTACTTTCGTCACAATCACAGCTACATGACTGCATGTATATGACCAGATCAATAATTATAACCGGTACAATCAAAATTTAAAAAATCATTTGGCCCAGAGAAAGGGGGGGGGGGTGTGCTAACCTCCGTACACCCCCCCCCCCCCCCATTTTGATCCGCCCATGGGGCTACTAATTGCCAGACAACGGGCGATAGTGATGAAAGGGAAATAACTCTGATTTCTTTTCTTTTTTTATTTCAGATTAGGTGGTCACCAGAACAGGATCAGCCATGTTTTGCATTGGGAACGCATACAGACAGTTATAAATTGTGTAAATTCTTGCTGATAAGGTTTGTTATCTATCTATAATTGCATTTAAAAGAACACATAAGTTGCTAGCTATGGGGATTAAAACAATTCCAATTCCTACATTAGAAATTTTATAGCTACTTTCGTTTTGAATAATGTGATGTTTATAGTTTGTCCCAAAATATTTATGCAGCACATTTGGACGATTTTTAATAAAAATACACATACCTGTGAAAGAAGTGTAATTGAAATAGCTGAAAGGGATATTTTATAAGATAATTTCATTAACACATTATCATCTTTCACTCGGATAATTCACAGGAACTATAGTTTATCAAACGCATCTATGACAAACTTGATTTATTATAATCTAATGATTTACATGTATAAAATGAGACAGCTGTGTTGAAAAGTGTTCTATAATTTGTTTCAATGTCCGACTGAAAAAAAAAACCGAAGCTTAACGGGGAAAGCACAGGAGTCGGCGATTTTATCAATTTGTTGAAAGTAGAACCATTTTAAAATGTTTAACAAGACCTTGGACTTTAAGTAGGACGTCACGTTACTATCAATTTCTTGCGTCAAAACAAGCTAGAAATAATGCTGGTTTCGAGTGAAATATACACCGATTGCGTAGTCTTAGCTCAAAAGCCAGACAAATCTTGTTGATTTCAAAGAGCAATGGCTGAGCAGCCCACAATGAAATAGACAGGCCTACGTCACATTGCTGTTTGACACCAACTACCTAAAGTCCAAGCTCTTGTCAAAATGGTTCTAAATGAGAAAAAAATTGATAAAATCGCCGATTCCTGTGAGGAAAGGGGTGTAGTAGATGAATTCAAAAAAAAAAAAATTCAAAAATTCGTTTTACTAGCCAAATTAATTTCTAGTATTCACTCTGACTACACATATGAAAATTTTTATCTTTATCAATGTACAATCTTAAGTCTTTAATTTATTTTTTCATAGAAAAACAATGAATCCCCGTTCTAGTGCCCAGGATGTACACCGATGTGACCTTTGTGAGACCGCCATAGTACACAGCTACTGTGACTTTTGTCATGTCAACCTATGTAAACCCTGTATATTAGATCATATATTAGATGAATATGACAAACATAAAATAGTTCCTTTCCAGAAACGAAGATCAACCCTTATTCATTCGAAATGTGAAACACACTCACACAGAAATTGTGAATTCCAGTGCGAGGATTGCAACAATATGTTTGTTTGTTCTTCCTGCATGGCATCTACACAGCACAAAAGACATAGCTTCGTAGAAGTTACAGAAGTTTACAAAACTAAGAAAGATGGTATAAAAAAAGATACAAAAGAGTTAGAAAATCATATTTCCCCTACATATGAAGAAATTGCATTTGACTTAGAAAATCAGCTTGCAAGCCTTGATGGAGGATATGATAAACTTACAACAACAATTTCCAAACAAGGAGAGCAATGGCACAGAGAAATTGACATCATTGTCAACAAAATGAAAACTGAAATCAGCGACATAAAAGTAAAACACAAAGAACTTTTACAGAAACATTTGAATGATATCGAACAGATACAGTCTCTCATAAAGGAAACACTGCATGCCTTAAGGAAAATTGAGGAGTCCACTGAAGTATCTTCTACCATTGAATACAGCTCTAAGGTCAGTGAGTTCAGTAAGCCTCCACCCAAAGTTAAGGTTACACTGCCCACATTCCTTCCAAAACCAATAGACTGTGACAAGCTGTATACTTTGTTTGGACAGATCACCCCATTATCTACAGTTACAGAAGAAAATGTCTTGTCACTAAACCAACCCAACACTTCAGTCAAAGAACTACTGGATGAACCGGAGCTTGTTACCAAAATACAGACTGGGCATAAACATCTACGTAATGTTACCTGTGTAAATGAAGACATGATATGGACGAGTGGAAATAGCAATGAAATCAAATGCTTCAATCTCAAAGGTTCAACACTTGACACAATCCATACAAAATCAGGTGTTTGGCCCGGTGATATAGCTGTAGACAGTGATGGGAATCTAATGTACTCAGGTAGAGAAACAAGAACAGTGAATAAAGTAAAGAGAAGCGAGACAGAAGAGTTAATCAGATTAAAGGGATGGGTGCCTCGTAATCTGTGTGTCACCTCTACTGGTGATCTCCCGCTTACCATGTACAGTGATGATGAAAATCAATCCAAAGTTGTCCGTTACTCAGGATCTACAGAGAAACAAACCATTCAGTTTGACGATGAAGGTAAACCTTTGTACTTGGGGAGTAGTTATATGAAACACATCACAGAGAACAGAAACCATGACATCTGTGTAGCTGACTGTGAGGCTGGTGCAGTAGTAGTGGTTAATCAGAGCGGGAAACTCAGATGGAAATACACCGGTCATCCCTCAGTTACCAAGAACAAACCATTTAATCCCTATGGTATCACAACAGACAGTCAGAGTCGTATCCTGACAGCAGATAAAGACAACCATTGTATCCACATTCTGGATCATAATGGACAGTTTCTCCGTTACATTGATAACTGTGATCTAAAGGATCCGTATGGTTTATGTGTGGACAATAATGACAATCTGTTTGTGTGTGAGTTTTCAAGGGGCAATGTAAAGAAATTCAAATATTTTAAGTAAACATCATCAAATATAAAAATGCGATTTTCATCAAACAAAAGTGGACTTTTCCTGTGTACAGTTATGTGTATATTGAATTTCATTCTTTACCTTACTTATACACTGATGAATTCACAAAGTAAACGGTATTCATTTTTAATCAGCAATAAGAAATTCTCTTATCTTATTCCATTACTATTATTTGGAGAGAGGGCATTTAAGCATTATTTGCATGTAATATACATCTGTTGTACCTTATCAAGTAAACTAACAAGCGATGTGTCAGTTACTCAATCATCATCATTTAATGCTTATATTCGTATTGAAATTTGTTTTAGTAAGAATTTGTGTATCGTCGCTTTTTAGTCATTGTACATGTATATGCATGTAACCTTCTTGTCAAGGATATGAAACATACACGGAATATCCATATTATTATCGTTTTACTACATGTAGATTCTTGGATCCACCGGGGATTTTAAAAAATCTAGCAATAAGATTGTTACCAGAACTGTGTAGAACATGTAGTGAAATAAAAAACTAATTAATGTTGCATCAATTTATCTATTATAATCAATTGTGGTCAACAACATGATAAACAAACTATAAAAAGCCAAAATCATATTACAGAAACATGAAATAATTATGTTATTATGAAGATTAATTATATAATTCCGGTGAATTTTACATGCATTGAAAATGACAAAAAATCTTATGGGACTGCACCTACATGTAGTATGCATAATGTGAAATTAAGTCCAGCTTAATAACAAAATTAATTATAAAAATTAAACTATCTATATATTATACATAGTATATACGTATGTTCAAGCTCAAAATGAACTTGCACTATATATAAAGCATGTCCATGCCGGTATTTATGAGTTTTTAAACATAAATGTGACTTCACTGATATACATTTACCTGCATGTACGATATATGATGAAATAAATGTTAATTCCCAAAAGTGATTATCACAATCAAATACATGCACACTTTGTACATTAATTTTGTACTTTCTTGTATTTAGAACAACCAGCTTCGTACACAGATAACACAAATTGAAATTTAAAATTATTTTTGTTTGTTACTGAAAGGAAATACCTTCTCTATCGTGTTACGTATATTGCTGTATATATAAACGAATTATTCAGCAATCTTTTCTATTTCGAATTATTATAGACCATGGCGACTAAGACTGATAAAAGAACAAATTCCGTCTTCACCCTCCGATCAGCACCACCATTGTTGGAGTTTGTACAGCTACAGAGGAATCCCCAGGAACTGTCAAATGCTGCAAAAACAGATTGATAACAAATGTTGAAAAAAGAGAAGTGCAAGGGTCATTTGACAACAATTTGGGATTAGTAGAGACAGACAGACAGACAGACAGACAGACAGACAGACAGACAGACAGACAGACAGAGAGAATGACAATGAGTTTGTATGTACATATATGTACATTTTGTATGACTTGTTATGACTGTACAAGGTGGGCTTTTTGTATGGTTAAATTTCTAATGTGTAATATTTATAGCCTATAATAAGCTTTTTTATGCATAATACATGTACGTGTTTGGACAAAATACTGTATGTTATGAATTTGTATATAAGTACGTATACTATACTGCAGTTATACAATTATTTCATTTACATGTGCAAAATATACACATTAAACGAGTATATGCGAACTAAGTAGATATATAATGTATACTCACATGATGAACTCGATGAGCTACATGTGTAGGACACACTCGAAGAAGATCACCGATCTATAACCTTCGTTTCTTGAAGCCCTCGATGGCACTGGCTTCTTAGACGTTGTTCTTTGTTCCAGTCCCTGATGGTTCTCAAACTATTCTTTGCCTAGATGTAGATTAGAAAGTGTTAAAACCACGTGGATTTTTTGTGTGTAATTATCTTAATAGCAATTTAAATGTATTTTTTGGCACAATGAACAAGTATTTCTGTTTAATCAAACCTGAAATGTTATGTCAGTCATAATTCTTCGTACAAGTTATATATAATGGGAATTTGAGCTTTGTTTATCATTACTTTATGTCACGATTCTGTCACGTTTCACGAGTTAATTTTATTTTAATTTATTAAAATATTGTGTTTTTTATTCCATTGATAGATATCAAAATGATAGGATTCTCAATCTTTGTGATGGTTGTATTTGAAGGATTCAGGTGACTGAGAAAAGACGGTAAATATTTACCATTCATTCTACACAAAGATCAATACATGTAGCATTGAGAAACATTGATGTTATTCTTTAGTTTATCAGTGCTATACTATGATACAATTCTTTAAACACATTGAATACTTGTCATTAGTTACATGTAATTATGTCATTTCAGTAGATATGGACCGCGAAATCTCCCCGCAGAAATTAATGGAATGTTCACTTGGAAATCATTCAGAGATTGTTGTTAAAAAAAATTAGAATGTTGATATAAAACATTTGACCGATCTCATGCTGACCTTTTGTTTGATTTGATTTTAACTCGCGTGATGTACAATTAAGTACAACTTATTCAATGTTTTTTTTCAGGGGCGCTTGCCAATTATCGAAAGCAAAAGAATTACCCAAAAGTCTACGAGACGGATTGCACAAACCCACTTCGATCGGTAAAAATAAATTATGACTGTCGTCTTATTTAATATCAATCTATTATAATAAATCGATACATGTGTCTGTCTACCATTTATGTTTATTTTCTTGCACATCGACAACATTTTCTGAGAATTAAGTCAATATATTTATCTGACAACATATAATTAAAATGACGTACATGTGTCTTCATCAGTTTTTATCAGTATTTATGATTTATTTGACTTCATGTGTTTTGTTGACTTGCCAGATCAGCCACTGATCTCGATTTGTCAAAAATGTGGTCCGAATATTGATACAGATACAAAGACACCCCATAAGAACAAAAATGAACAATATAATTGTAAACAATTTAAGTAGACGATATAAAGAGAGAAAGAGGACAGAAACCATATTCAGTTATCAAAACCATTTTTCATCTACATTAAAAGTGTTTTACTTATAATATATAAATCGCCGAATGAGTACTTTCATGCGCGGATATACGGGATAGGGACAGGACGCCCAGCAATATTCTTATGCATCCAACCCAATGGTATAAATACAAAATAATACCGGTAGACCCTCGCCCCCCTCCCGCCTCCATCGGTAGACAAAATCCTCCATTTGATCTGGGGACAAAATCCTCCATTTAATTGATCCCCGGAAAATTCAATTTTCTGTTTGTGCTACTTTCATAACAATCACAGCTACATGACTGCATGTATATGACCAGATCATTAATTATAACCGGTACAATCAAAATTTAAAATATCATTTGGCCCAGAGAAAGGGGGAGGATGGTCCAACCTCCGTACACCCCCCCCCCCCCTTTGATCCGCCCATGGGACTACAAATTGCCAGACAACGGGCGATAGTGATGAAATGGGAAATAACTCTTATTTCTTTTTTTCTTTTTTTTTCTTTTATCTCAGATCAGGTAGTCACCAGAACAGGATCAGCCATGTTTTGCATTGGGAACGCATACAGACAGTTATAAATTGTGTGATTTCTTGCTAATAAGGTTTGTTATCTTTCTATAAATTGCATTTAAACCAACACATAAGTTGCTAGCTATGAGGATTAAAACAATTCCAATTATTCCTACATTAGAAATTTTACAGCTACCTTCGTTTTGAATAATGTGATGTTTATAGTCTGTCCCAAAATATTAATGCAGCACATTTGGACGATTTTTAATAAAAATACACATGCCTATGAAAAAAGTACCAAGAAATATAGTTGAAAGGGATATTTTCCAAGATAATTTCATTGACACATTATCATCTTTCACTCGGAAAAATTCACAGGAACGGATTCCTTACAGAGATTTATAATAGGAAATGTTTACATCTTTTTAGCTCACTTGAGCTAAAAGCTCAAGTGAGCTTTTCTGATCACACTTTGTCTGTCGTCCGTCTCTCCGTCTGTCTGTAAACTTTTCACATTTTCTACATCTTCTCAAGAACTACTGGGCCAATTTCAACCAAACTTGGCACAAATTATCCTTAGGCAAAGGGGATTCTAATTTCTAATTATCTCCCCTTGAAAATTAACACCTTTTCTCAAGGGGAGGTAATTAGAAATTAATGAAATTAATTGAGAAATTTTCAAAAATCTTCTTCTCAAGAACCATAAAGCCAGGAAAGCTGAAACTTGTGTGGAAGCATTCTCAGGTAATGTAGAAACTAATCAGCCTGGAAAGCTGAAACTTGTGTTGAAGCATCCTCAGGTAGTTTAGATTCAAAGTTGTGAAAATCATGATCTCTAGGGGTAGGGTGGGGCCACATTGTGGGTGTTGGGGTGTTAAAGTTTTACATAGGAATATATAGAGTAAATCTTTAAAGCTGCTTGGTCCGATTTTTTTGTAATTACAGTATCAAATGTTTTTTTCATACAAATCATTAATCTTAGAAAGTTATGGACTTTCTCCTATTTACACAAGCAGAATCAGTCTCCTTTCAAAGTTAGAAATATTCAAAGTAAATAAAAATAATTTCTCTTCGGGCAAAGGAAAAAACAAACCAAAATGCATCACGGGAATGTTTAAAAAAGGAAACCGCTTGGTTTCGTCCCCCGAATGATTGGAGTTATTCAACCCGCATGCTGTGCATCGATTGCAAAGAAAGACTTTGGAAATATTAGCGAACAAAACGTACACATGTTTATTTGTAATTTGTCTGATCATTTCGACCTTTATTTAAAGCGATGTCAAAGTCGTAATACAACCATACCCGTTTAGTCGTCAGGGGTGAAATTTAACATCAAGCGAAATAACGCGTAACCTTTTAATGTCGTTTGTTTTGTTAGCAAATTTTGTACGTATTTTTCCTTCATTGAAATTTGGCATAATTGACGGGTAAAACTACTGCAATGTCTATTATTATACATATACTAAGCATAGCCATCGTTTAAAAGCGTGCATAAAATTTTATATAAAATCGGACCAAGCAGCTTTAAAAATCTTCTTCTCAGAAAATAATCAGCCAGATGATTCTTTATAATTGCGAAGACTTTGGCTCCAGGACAATTCTTCGGCCTCACAAGAAAGTTCAGAGTTTGATGTAGCTTTATATCCCATATATAAACAATTGTTAAGGATCTTTTTGAGAACTGCAATACACAACATGTGATATGACTATAAAATCATCCTGTTAAAAAAGGGACTAATGATTATAAACATAAGAATATCCAGGGGGGAAATGGATTTTGTTTACACAGGATCTACATGTATTATTGTACATTGTCCAGATAGTTTGCATTATGACTCCATTAAGCTGATTTTATCATACCTATTGTTCCTCAGGTGAGCGATGTGGCCCATGGGCCTCTTGTTTCATTCGGAATATACTCGGAATACATCGTGCAATTTTTTAACGTTATCATCCGGGCTTGCTGGAATACAAAATCTCCGTAGACATCACATTTTTAGCATTGTATTGAAACCTGATAAGCTAACAGGGGCGTTTTAACAGAGAAATCTTGGAAATTTTTCATACTTTTATATGAACATCGTTTGAACCTTGAAGTATTTATAAATATCAAGCAATTAAGCCAAATGTAAATCCAGGATATCTTGGGACAGAGTATAGTAAACTATAGTTAATCAAACGCATCTATGACAACTTGATTTATTATAATCTAATGATAAATAAAATGAGACAGCTGTGTTGAAATGTGTTCTATAATTTGTTTCCATGTCCGCTTCGCGTCGGTTGACAATGGTTTTCTCGGGGTGTCAATTTCAACTGTTACCCTCCCAAACAGGCACTATATAATTTCAACTGTTACCCTCCCAAACAGGCACTATTTATTTTATTATACTGAATGTCTTAATTTTATAGATTTTTCTACTGCTTTTACATAGAAATGACGTGAATTCCACGGCGAACCGTACGCGCATAATTTACATGCATGTAACAATTCGTTGTGTTACCCGTTGCTAAGTGTGTTGCTAACGCTGGGGTAATAGAACGGATTATCAACTAAACCAATCAGATTTCAGTATTTAACATGAAAGTATAATAAACAGCTATTCTACCTTATCAAGTAAACTATCAAGCGGTTTGTCAGTTACTCAATTATCAGGACAGAAGTAAATTTAATAGACATTTTGCTCACTCCTATACAATTTAATTAGTAATTTGTATCATTCAATGCTTATATACATATTGAAATTTGTTTTGTAAGAATGTGTGTATCGTCGCTTTTTATTCATTGTATATGCATGTATATGCATGTATATGCATGTAACCTTTTTGTCAAGGATATGAAACACACGGAATATCCATATTATTATCGTTTTACTACGTGTAGATTCTTGGATCCACCGGGGATTTAAAAAAATCTAATGATAGGATTGTTTCCAGAACTGTGTAGAATATGTAGTGAAATAAAAAACTAATAAACAACACGATAAACAAACTACTAAGTATATTACACGGTAAAAAGCAAAAATCATATTACAGAAACATGGAATAATTATGTTATTATGAAGATTAATTATATAATTCCGGTGAATTTTACATGCATTGATAATGGCAAACAATCTTATGGGACTGCACCTACATGTAGAATGCATAATGTGAAATTAAGTCCAGCTTAATAACAAAATTAATTATAAAAATTAAACTATCTATATATTATACATTGTATATACTTAATTTTACATGCATTGATAATGGCAAACAATCTTATGGGACTGCACCTACATGTAGAATGCATAATGTGAAATTAAGTCCAGCTTAATAACAAAATTAATTATAAAAATTAAACTATCTATATATTATACATTGTATATACTTCTGTTCAAGCTTAAATTGAACTTGCAATATATATATAAAGCATGTCCATGCCGGTATTTATGAGTTCTTAAACATAAATGTGACTTCACTGATATACATGTACCTGTATGTACGATATATAATGAAAGAAATGTTAATTACCAAAAAAGATTATCACAATCAAATACATGCACACTTTGTACATTAATTTTGTAGTTTCTTGTATTTACAACAACCAGCTTCGTACACAAATAACACAAATTGAAATTGAAATTATTTTTTTTTGTTATTGAAATGAAATACCTTCTCTATCGTGTTACATATATTGCTGTATATATAAACGAATTATTCAGCAATCTTTTCTATTTCGAATTATTATAGACCATGGCGACTAAGACTGATAGAAGAACGACTTCCGTTTTAATCCTCCGATCAGCACCACCATTGTTGGAGTTTGTACAGCTACAGAGGAATCCCCAGGAACTGTCAAATGCTGCCAAAACATATTGATAACAAATGTTGAAAAAAGAGAAGTGCAAGGGTCATTTGACAACAATTTGGGATTAGTAGAGAGAGAGAGAGAGAGAGAGAGAGAGAGAGAGAGAGAGAGAGAGAGAGAGAGAGAGAGAGACAGACACACAGACAGACAGACAGACAGAATGACAATGAGTTTGTATGTACATGTATGTACATTTTGTATGACTTGTTATGACTGTACAAGGTGGGCTTGTTGTATGGTTAAATTTCTGATGTGTAATATTTATTGCTTATAAGAAGCTTTTTTATGCATAATACATGTACGTGTTTGGACAAAATACTGTATGTTATGAATTTGTATATCACTACGTATACTATACTGCAGTTATACAATTATTTCATTTACATGTGCAACATATACACATCAAACGAGTATATGCGAACTAAGTAGATATATATATAATGTATACTCACACGATGAACTCGATGAGCTACAGGTGTAGGACACACTCGAAGAAGATCACCGATCTATAACCTTTGTTTCTTGAAGCCCTCGACGACACTGGCTTCTTTGACGTTGTTCTTTGTTCCAGTCCCTGATGGTTCTCAAAACATTCTTTGCCTAGATGTAGATTAGAAAGTATAAAGACCACGTGGTTTTTTTGTGTAATTTATTTAATAGCATGCATTAAATGTATTTTTTGACACAATAAACAAGTATTTCTGTTTAATCAAAACTGAAATGTTATGTCAGTCATAATTCTTCGTACAAGTTATATATAATGGGAATTTGAGTTTTGTTTATCATTACTTTATGTCACGATTCTGTCACGTTTCACGGGTTAATTTTATTTAATTTAATAAAATATTGTATTTTTTATTTCATTGATAGATATCAAAATGATAGGATTCTCAACCTTTGTGATGGTTGTATTTGAGGGATTCAAGTGACTGAGAAAAGACGGTAAATATTTACCATTCATTCTACACAAATATCAATACATGTAGCATTAATATACATTGATGTTATTCTTTAATTTATCAGTGCTACTATGATACAATTCTTTAAACATATTGAATACTTATGTCATTAGTTACATGTGATTTTTGTCATTTCAGACGAAGCGGGTATGGACCGCGAAATCTCCCCGCAGAGATCGATGCAATGTTCACTTGGAAATCATTCAGAGATCATTTAAAAAAAAAAATTAGAGTGTTGAAATAAAACATTTGACCGATCTCATGCTGGCCTTTTGTTTGATTTAATTTTAAGTAGTGTGATGTACAATCAAGTACAGCTTACTTAATGTTTTTTTCCAGGGGCGCTTGCCAATTAACGAAACCAAAAGTCTATGGGACGGGTTGCACAAACCGACCTCGATCTGTAAAAAAAATTATTATGACTGTCGTCTTATTAAATATCAATTTATTATTATATAATAAAATATATGTGTCTGACTACCAGTAACGTTTATTTGCTGGAACATCGACACCATTTTCTGAAAATTAAGTCAATATATTTATCTGACAACATATAATTAAAATGACGTACATGTGTCTTCATCAGTTTTTATCAGTATTTATGATTTATTTGACTTCATGTGTTTTGTTGACTTGCCAGAACAGCCACTGATCTCTATTTGTCAAAAATGTGGTCCGAATATTGATACAGATACAAAAACAACCCATAAGAACAAAAATGAACAATATAATTGTAAACAATTTAAGTAGACGAAATAAAGAGAGAAAGAGGGCAAAATCCATATTCAGTTATCAAAATCATTTTTCATCTACATTAAAAGTGTTTTACTTATAATATATAAATCGCCGGATGAGTACTTACGGGATAGGGACAGGACGCCCAGCAAAATTCGTATGCATCAAACCCTATGGTATAAATACAAAACAATACCGGTAGACCCTTGCCCCCCCCCCCCCTTCCGTACATCGGTAGACAAAATCCTTCATTTGATCCGGGGACAAAATCCTCCATTTAATTGATCCCCGGGAAACTCAGTTTTCTGTTTGTGCTACTTTCATCACAATCACAGCTACATGACTGCATGTATATGACCAGATCAATAATTATAACCGGTACAATCAAAATTTTAAAAAATCATTTGGCCCAGAGAAGGGGGGGGGTCTAACCTCCGTACACCCCCCTTTTGATCCGCCAATGGGGCTACAAATTGCCAGACAACGGGCGATAGTGATGAAAGGGAAATAACTCTGATTTCTTTTTCTTTTTTTATTTCAGATCAGGTGGTTACCAGAACAGTCACAAGAGTGTGGTGATTTTGCCCACTATTTTTAGTGCGGGGGCGAATTCATCAGAGATCGTCTGCAGGACGCATGTTTTGTATATTGTACAATATAACTGATTGCAGTATACAAGTTTAGCTTTTTAAAAAAGCTTACCAAACTCTTAACAGCAATAAGATATCAAAAACAATTTAAGGTCATTATCCATACGTCACAAAACAACGTCTGACGTAATTCACGCGTTATTACGTCTTATCCGTGCCCGATCTAATTGAGACCTAACGTTAAAAGGCGTATTTCAAAACAAAGAAATCAAGCTGACATAGAAATTGATTCAAAACAAATATATCAAAAATCCTGGCAACTGTAATCAATTAGGCCCACCGGGGTATTAATCAGCGAAATAACATGACTAGGTTGTGTCGATTGCGTACTCGTTTTGAAAATATAGACCGCTTACTTTTGTGCTGCATAAACATCAATCCATTATAAGGTTGAATTTAATCAAATTCTTTTAACATTAATCCCTGAAAGTCCATAAACATCCAAAATGAAATCCTGATCGAGATCTATATTTCAGTGCATAAGGGAGATAAAAACACAAGGGGAAATAATTTGACCTATATCATCTTTATCCTATTCGCTTAGCAACGAGCATAGATTTGTTTTCCACAAAAAAAATGTTTTTAGAATTAAAAACCATGCGCTGAAGAGAAGTTATTTCATTATAAGAACAGTCTTTAAAACCAGTAAAAAAAAAAAGTTTGAAAAGAGGTTTTGTCTTGAAGGCATATATCAGGTAGTTAGCATTATCCACGCATGTATCCGCAATTTCTAAATACCGATCTCGATCCATAATACTAACCGATATCCAAAGAAACCATCTTTTGCGATTTAAATGATACAGATTAATCTACAGTTTGTTTAAATCATATTTTCTATTAAACAATAATGAAAACATATTTGTTTAGAGTTATGAAATAATTAACCTATGCACAGTTTTATTTTTACGGATCTTTTTTCAAAATATATATTTTAATGATTTTACCAAAAATATGCCAATTGTGATCCTGTAAAGGCCGGTCCCTTGGGTAATTTTATTTCCAATTGATTAATGGCGTTAAGATGTAAATAATATCAAAATTTTGGAGAATTCTGTACGTAAATAAAATCATAAGAGCTTATATTCTCTTTGAAAATTTATTGATTTTATCTAATTTGTATGCAGATTTATCTATTTTTTAATAAATAAGCAAGTGTAACATTAACATTTTTGTTTTGAAATAAAAATTCCTTTATTTTACATAGGATATAAGTCAAAAAAAGAATTTGTAAAAGTAAAATTTCAGGCTTAGGCTTATATTCTTTGTGTATGAGAAAAGCGCCATTTCCGCAATCGGTTCTATTTTTAGCAACGGCCCTAGCTTTTATAATACCGATGGACCAGCCAACAGGGTAAAATTTGATAAGAACATATCCTCAGATACATGTTTGAAAAATATGAAAAAATTCTGTACGCATTTTATTTATCTAGTGGGGTATGGACCATTACCTTAATATAATTTTTTTTTATATATATGTCGCCTTCTTCTCCATGCAATAGCGTGCCGAATATTTTTTAAAAATATGTGCCTTTTAAGAGTGCGTGCTTAAGATTGAAAATTATTTACAGCGTGTTATTAATTTGAAATCGACTGTAGTATGTAGAAAGAGATCTTAGGAAGGTTTGTATCACTGTTGAAAAATCAAAGTTAATACAACTGCATTCAGTATCATTCATTTTTACTGATATTAGTTTCACCGTTTCTAATATACTAACTTGTTTACTGATATTAGCCATAGCGTATCAAATTTCATTGGTATTTGTATAATCAAAACAAAAAGAAAAGAACAAATTATTTCAAGAGATGTTACAGAATATTGCTTTAACTAGTTAACAGAAAAATAAAAGCCTGAATTTTACTAAGAGCCATTTTTATTCTTCTTTCGTTTTCTCACTTTTTAAGATTTGAAATCTACGAAAATTGTTAAGTCGTACGTAAAATCGATCATCAGAAAATTATCTCCCTTGTGCCGAACAGTATATCAACCAATGAAATAAATGTAAATTTTCACATCATGTATTTTCTACCAATCACACAGAAGAGGAAGTGCACAGCCCGGAGACCGTAAATTATTTCAATTATTTATACCGTCTTCCAAGGAAGTCGGTAATAAAGATATTTAACGCCTACCTGGTAAGTTCTTGCTCATTCCTATCGGTTTCCCCGACTATCTAGCCATCTTAGCGGTGGGAAACACGATAAATGGCACTGCGAGCAGGGTCAATTTTGATGCAAGTGGGGAAAATTGAAAATTCAGTGCAACGCCGAGACAACGTGGTAGGCGCCATTTTGAAAAATAAATTTTGTATGACATAGTTTTGTACTTGCGGCGAGCCGCCGGGTGTTCATTTGTTGAAATATTGGTTTGTTTTATTTATGATTCATTGATTTAGTGTGCTTTGAATGAATATTATGGCTCAGGAGATGCAAACAGCAGGTGTTAGTAGGGGGCCCGAAAAATTCCGAATGGCTGGTACATTCAGTCTGAGGGAAATGGCCAGGATGGCATGGTAGGTACCTCAGGGAATAGCGTCAATAATAGCTAAATGGTGTATCATCTAGGCGGGTGCGGATTCCACCGCATACTGCTCAAGTGATAGAATGTGATTTGGCTACTGAGATGTCAGATTTTATCATTGAACCAGCCAATGTCTTCCCATTGGGTATTGTTGCTTCGAGGACTTACAATGCTTCTGGGAATAAGGGCAAGTTGTGTGTCATGAATATGACTGACCTCAGTCATATTGTTAAAACAGGAAGTGTTGTTGGAAAAGCGACAGCAGCTTGTGCAGTCAAAAAACAGCAATGCCTCAGTGCGTCGGGTGTCAACGGAAGGGCAAAAGGATTGTGAGCATGTCAGCTCGCTCATCAGAGATCTGAAGGAAAACGCTCCGGCTGAAGTCCGCCAGGAAGCAGTCAGCCTTGTAACAGAGTTTGCAGATATTTTCGCAGTCAATGATTTAGATTTAAGCAATTTTGTAGTGATTGAGCATCGTATCGACACTGGCGATGCGCGCCCCATTAAACAGCGGGAGAGGAGGAAGGCCAATTGGATAAAATGTTGGAAGCTGGAGTAATCCAGCCCTCTACTTCAGACTGGGCCGCTCCTTCAGTGCTTGTGCGTAAGAAGGATGGAAGCGTGAGATGGTGCGTTGACTTTCGTGCACTGAACAAGGTCACAATCAAAGACAGTTTACCTTTGCCACTAATAGAGGAATGTATGGATACTCTATCAGAAAACAAATGGTTTTCGAAGCTTAACGGTAATGCAGCTTACTGGCAAATTAAAATACACCCAGATGATATGAAGAAAACTGCCTTCATCACGAAGTATGGACTTTTTGAATTTACGCGGATGAGGTTTGGACTGGGTTTGGGTTTTGGATAAGCTGATTAGTTTACTGCTCAAGCCACCACTGTTAGCAATAACAACAAGCGCAGGACATTTTATTTTTGACACAGACGCCTCAGATTTTCCTGTTGGCGGAGAGTTAAGTCAGATTCAAGATGGACAGGAGAGAACAATAGGCTATGGAAACGCAGTGTTGTCAACAGAGCAACGTCGATATTGCACAACACGTAAAGAGTTGCTAGCGGTGATAAAATTTACTCTACAGTTTAGACACTACCTTCTTGGTCGTGAGTTTACGATTAGAACGGACCACCATAGTCTAGTATGGTTAATGAACTTTAAAAATCCACAGAATCAGAGTCAGTACAATATGCGGATAGTCCATCGGTCTGGTAAGAAGCATGTTAATGCTGATGCTCTGTCGCGGGACATCGCAGACAAGTGTCAGAGCTATTCTTCACAAATTCAGTTGAGAGACTTGCCTTGTGGGGGATGTAAATATTCCCAAAGAGCTCACGAGCGCTGGCAAGATTTTAGTACAGATATTGATGATGTGATACCGTTGGCTCAGATGTTGCGGAGGGTTCCACCGCAAATGAGGGAAATGCTAGTGGTATGAAACCTTTAGGGCCACAGATTAGAGAGTTGTTGGCATCAGTTCCCTTCGATCCTATGGATCAAAGTCAGGTTAATGTGGATTTTCCTTCAATTGAGTTAGTTGTTGTGAAGGGAAGTACTGGCAGTTCAATAGAGACAAGTACATTTGGAGAGGACAAGTCAGTGAGTCAGCTTGGTAGGGCAAAAAGTAGCAAGAGTCCTGAAGAGGATTCTGATCAAGCAGCTAGGGAAGGGATATCTCTGTCTTCATATTCTGCAGAAGACATGGTTAGGCTGCAGAGTGCAGATAAGGTATTGACTTTCCTTCGGGCATACTTAGAGTCTAGGGTTTTGCCAAGTGAGAGTGAGTTGATGACCTCTAGTCCTGAAGAGAAATGTTATGTTCTTGAGAAGGTGTCACAATTATGTTCCAAACATACTCCCATACTTTCCAGTCCTATTCTCAGACTTCCAGATCTATCGAAATCGTGTATTCTAAGGACTGATGCTTCTAATCATGGAGTTGGGGCAAATTCACGATGGTAAGAAGTACCCTGTAGCCTATGCAAGCCGTAAACTGATTGAAAGAGAACAAAGGTATTCGGTCATTGAAAAAGAATGTCTAGCGATTGTTTGGGCTCTCCAAAAGTTTCAGGCTTATTTATATGGCACATGGTTTATCATAGAAACTGATCATCAACCTTTAGTCCATTTACAGAAAACAAGAGTATTAAATTCTCGATTGATGAGATGGTCGCTATTACTGCAGTCTTACAACTTCATTACAGAGGTCATCAAAGGATCAGAGAACATTGGAGCAGATTTCCTGAGTCGACATGTTGCAGAATATATTAGTTTTAAGTGCATGAACTGTTTAACTCACGGCACATTTCATTTACAATAAAATGTTACAAAATTGTATTTTGTTCTTAGGAAGGGAGGTATTGTCACAAATATGTTCCAAACATACTCCCATACTTTTGGTTGAGTTCTGGTATCTAAATTTTGCTTGAAATGTATTTCCATACTTTGAGTTATTTATATATTTTTGCTTGCATGAGTGGTCACTGGGTGTAGTAATACTTCTGGAGAAAACCTGTTTAACACGTATAATTTATTTTTAAATCAACTTGCTCAGTTGTTTGAAGAGTGAAATGTACTCTGGGCGACAAGCTGTGTGGACGTGTCTGTACTCTGGCTGAGATATCTTGGGCGTTTCCCATGCTGTGTGATCTTGGGAATCTTGGGAACGGCATCCCTGTGTGGGCTTATTTGTGTGAGAGAGATACAACCCAGTAAGTGTTATATTTTTTCTATTTTTATGGTTTATATTAATTCTGCAGGTATGTGTAATTGTAATTTAAATAGCTATTATGTTACGGTAGCCCAGAATTGTAATATACTGAGTCAATCCATGTTTCTAATTTCAAATATGTGTATAAGAAAAATCATGCCACGTTGTTCGATATTTAAATAGGTGACCACGGAGTGGGCACGTGCACGTGGTGGACCAGGTTATATCCGTGCTAGGACTAATGGTGGGACAGTTAATATCCGAACCAAAAACTTATACTTTCCCAGTCCTACGGAACTTGCCTTATATGAGACGTCTTGTCGAATGCCATCTAGTCCATTCAATAAAACTGAAGTCAACAACCTCCTATTTATTGTATATTTGTAAATAAATTGTTTTTGTTTTGTAAATTTTGTTTTGTTTGACTTACAAGGACCATCCTTTTACCAGATTGGTGAAATGTTCTAAGAACCTAATAGATACAATTTGAATGAATTGTGACAGAGGGATTGTTTCATGTTAGATGATAGGGGTGTAATTTGGCGGAAACCTGCGGAGGATAAAGTTTCCCTGCGACTTCTTGTGCCTAAAGCTTTGCGTGACGAAGTAATGTATTTGTGTCATGACATTCCTTCATCCGGACATCAAGGTATTCAACGCTCTAAAGAGAGGCTTAAGCCGATTTTGTCATTGGTGGCGGATGGTCGCCGACATGAAGAACTTACATGTGATGTCTGTTGTAAAATCAAAAGGGGTCCATTACCAAATCGTTCTGCTTTGAAGAGTTATCAAGCAGGTAGTCCAATGGAAAAAGTTCATCTTGATTTCCTTGGACCATTACCTCGCGCAGAGAACGGAAATGAATACATACTCATGATGGTGGATAGCTTTACAAAGTTCGTGGAGTGTGTCCCAATACTATCACAGACAGCGGAAGTGACCGCAAGAGCTGCCATCAATGATTTTTTCTCAAGGTTTGGGTACCCGTATGAAGTGTTTATAGATCAGGGTAGGAACTTTGAGAGCGAGCTATTCCGAAAAATGTGCGAGAAATGTGGATCCATAAAACGCGGACAACACCGTACAGACCATCAGGGAATGGCCAAGTTAAGCATTACAATCGCACGCGTATAGACGCGGTACGCTGTTACATTGATGGCTGTCCTAAGAGCTTGGATCAATACTTGGGTCCAATAGCAGGTGCTTTATGGTCTGCTATCAATAGGCACACTGGGAACACAGCAAACAAATTGATGTTAAGGAGAGAAGTCTATGTGCCGGCAACAATCCTGTATCGACCCCCAGATTTCAATGATTTTCAAAATGGGGAAGAAGGAGAAGTAGATAAATATGTGCGTGATTTGCAAGAAAAATTGCAAAAGTCACATGAGATTGCCAGGAATAAGTTAAAAGCCACACAAAAAACAATGAAGCGGGATTATGATATCAGAGCCAGAGAACATCAATTTAAAGTATGTGATGCTGTGTACTGGCGCCGGAACGCAGGAAAGAAGGTAGAGTCAATGTGGATAGGCCCAGGTGTCGTAGTTGAAGCAAAGTCTGACACAGTTTTTGCTGTGAAGTCACGTCGGGAGGTCAAGATAATGCATCACGACAAACTAAAGAAATGTGATGCACGGAAACTGCCAAATTGGTTGGTAAAT
Organism: Magallana angulata; assembly: GCF_025612915.1. Lineage (NCBI taxonomy): Eukaryota > Metazoa > Mollusca > Bivalvia > Ostreida > Ostreidae > Magallana > Magallana angulata. Next base: position 25,671,009 of record NC_069118.1, on the reverse strand, counting down.
TACATGAGATCACGGCAAAGTAATGTTGCGTTTTTAAAACTGCCCCCCCCCCCCCCCCCCGATAAATTATATTTTACTGAACTTGGGTTTTATATATAACCCGGGATGTTGTGAAACGCAACTTGTGGGTCTCCCAAATCTGTATATTGGTACCAAAGAAAACTCAAAGTCAGGATTCAAATAAAATATAGATATTTCAGTTTATTAAATGAGGATAGTCCCAAGACTCTGGGAGTGTAAATATAACATAAATGAATTCCCAATTTGATGGGATTAAAATACAAATATTATAAATAGCCAAAACCCTTAATAAATATAGCTCTAAATCCTGCTTAACCGTGCGGGAGTCCCGTTCCTATAATAATCCTCCCCCTGTGGCCTATATACTTAAGTATAATAAATTGATTGATCTAATAAGATTATTTCATCAGCTCCCACTGCTAAATTATTAAGCATTTACCCAACGGGATATTTCCTCGGTCATTTCCAATGTATGGCTGTTGTCCAGAAGTGGACTTGACCGTCTGCTTAAAAATCAGCTTGCAGGCAGTTATAAAGCATCGGGCTCGGTCCTCATGACGTCATACCGCATGCTATACAAACACGCCATTATGAGGAATGCAGTAAACAAGATGGGAGAACTGAAACACGTGAATAACGGCGTTTTGACGATATGTATTATCGAAAGGCGATAGAAGGAGTTGTGATTGAGGAACTTAATGAAACGAAAGGGTTTAAACGATGCATGAAACTATGAATAAGGCCAAATGTATCGTCGAGGAAATTCGGGTAATTTCTTGCCAATATTTTTCACACTGACTTGGTAATTGTAAACAAAGAATACATTAATAAAACATCTTAATGCATAGTGCATTATCATTATACAATGTGTTAAATAGAAATTCACTTCTTGATATGGTGTATGTGGACTTTTGTTGCAATAGGGAATGTGTATTGGGATGTGAGAAATAAATTTCGTAACAGTAAGTCGCTAAGTGACCTGGGTGATCATCCAGATGATGAGGTAAGTGTTGGCGGATCAAACAATACAGATACTACTTCCGCCAAAGACCCTGCAGGTATTGCCACTGAGGAGAGACTTAGGAAACAGTCTGATGGACCATTCAGGGGTACAAGGTCTCATTCAAAGGGTATTACTAAGCATGATGAAACTATTGTAGCAAAACCGCCAAAGAGGGGACAGATAAAGGTACGGAAGTCATAATGTGTGTGTAAAAAACAAAATCCAAAAGGGTTAATGGTGCAATGTGATTCCTGCAGAGACTGGTTTCATCCGGAATGTGTGGGTATTACTGCTGAAATTGCAGAAAGGATACCTCAGTATACGTGCCCTGAGTGTTCTTTAATAGATGGGCAGTAGGGAATATGTATAAAAGTTTTGGGTAGTTTTATCAGCATCTATTAAAAACCCAGAGCTTGTAAGGTATAAAATTGGTTTCCGAGTGTCCTCGGATATAATTTATTTGCTAATGTTATATTTTAATTTCAGATTTAGCGATGGAGGAGCAATTCGAATTGTATGTGTTCGATGAGGAGGATGGTATGTTCAAGGAGGAGAGTGCTGGTGGGCTGCAGGAGCCAGTTGGACAGGAGGACTGGGCCAGTATGACAGTTGTTGACCAGAGTAGTGGCTCAGATCGGGAAGTTAGCATGCATCCTTGTCAGGAAAGAGCCCACACAAAGGAAAAGAGGGAAAGAAGAGTAAGAAAGTGCGCTGTACACAGTTGCAGGGAGACATTTTCGGGAGCTACGCCGATGCTCTACCACATTTGGAGGGACCATGCTGGAGGAGCATAGACTCCTGAGAAGTTTGTGTCTTTACTAGCGGATCTATCCGCTGAGGTTTTTTAAACACACCAGAGAGAGCCTGTATTGCAGTCCCTGGAGAGGTTGAGGGCGTGGGCTGAGAGACGACTGGGGAGAGTGGACTGGACGTTCTCCAGGCCCGTGCAGGAGGTGATGAACAGGGTCTCAAACTTTTTGGGACTTGACAGCCCAAGTAGTTGACTGATTGCCGGGATTAGCCAAGGCAGAATCGGCCATGTGGCTCTTCTAGTCCATCCAAGATTGATGGCAATGGGGATTAACATAGCTGTTAAGAAGGGGAGATGAGATACCTATTTTTCTCGCTCTAGATCAGATATCTCTGTGTCGAGAGAGGGGATTCAGGAGCCAGATGGGGAGGGTCACCGTGTGCCGGTGAAAGCGGAACTACCCGCTAGTGATCCCCTTGAGTTGCCTGGTCACCACTTGGCGGTGGTGGACTGCCATTGACATTGGCACCCTGGACGGATGCCAGTTCCATTTACAGGAGCGATAAATGCCGCGGCCCTAGACAGCCGACCCTCCTTAGTGCCGGTCAGCATTTCCGGTGGGTGCTTGGTTTATTGAATGGAGGAGGCCCGCATTCCAATGAAGTTAGAGAGTGGATTGGTGATTACAAAGGGGATCCACCCGAAGGAGGCGTATCGAGCAACAAGGGCTGATGTGGCAGCTACCATGAGTTTGTGCAATAGCAAGGGCTGGGCTGTTGGAGAGATAGGCCTGGATTACTCTACCAAAGAACATCACCCCCAGCAAAAGTTCATCCTTGCGGAATTTTTCCGCAGAGTTGACCCATGCTCCAATATGGTGTTGCATCTGAGAAGTGGAGATGAGAACAGCTGCAGTCGAGTTCCCACCCAAGACTGCATAACCCTTTTAGATGGGGTGGGCGTGTCTATCCATGCACCTATCTATCTGCACTGCTTCTTAGGGGGCCCAGCACAAATCAAACTCTGCATGGATAGATATCGGGAGGCCGGTGTACTCTGGGGTGAGCGGAAGGGTCCGCAGCATGTTAGATACCCAACAGGATGGCGTTAGTGCTATTCCACAGGATCGGATACCGGTGGAGACAGATAGTCCGTATCTGCCATGTGGGGTTGGCCAACCAATGACGCCAAAACATATTGGAAAGGTATAACAATTGGTGGCAACCCTACGCGGAGAATCCGCGGAACACCTTGCAGAGGCGGTGACGAGGAACTTCTCTACCTTCTTTGCAAAGCAGTTGGGCCAGAAACGCTGATCGTCGGTCTTCCTACCAGCGAAAAAATCGTTATGGATGAGAGACCAAGGACCGCCAGGAGAGACGAGAGGGACTGGGATCATCATGCTTCCATTCCGGACAGCCATTACCTGTGACTGATTGACAGTGACTTTTTATTTGGTCATGATTTATGAACTATTAATATGACTGCCGTCATGAGAAAAGGGCCCTTATCTTTTGACGTCACAATGCTCAAAAAACGACGTCAAAGTTGCAGCATTGTAAACGCAACTTTTTTAATTTTCTGTTTCTATTTTTTCTGCGTCTGTGTTGTGTTTTCTGAATAATTAGAGTCTGGCCTTCTACCGCGATTGATATTTTTTTCAGTCCAATATTACATGTTGATTAAAAAAATAAACATTTGATAAATGAAATATACACATGTAACGTCAATATCTACACATTTTGAACGCGTAATATTGCACACAAGTTGATGCTGAGACGTCATAAAATTGCTGCTTTTGCATCCGCTATGAAACTTAAACACCACAATTTACATTCTAGTGTAAATAAATCATTGTTAGAAACCAAAGACCCGTCTCACATAATTCAATGGTCGTGGATTTCCGATGATGAGTTATAAAGTAATCTGAGTAAAATTATACAACTTTAGTTTGCATGAGCAATACATGTATGATTTAATAACGTAAAAAAACAAACAAACAAAAAAACTACACTGCACACTCTTTGTTGATACGAGGGGTTGAAGGCTGAGACCTACCGAGCCCTACGGAATCGATGCAGAGCAGTACTGTTCAAATCTAACAGTTATCTGTGCAGTAATTACTGTGAAACAATACAAGTCAAATATTTCAAATCATACGTTTGGAAGTTCCCTCGCGGGAGACGATTCTTCACTTTTTAAATTAGTCGGAAGGAACACGCGAGAAGCGGCTATGTCTCAATTATAGTGCTACCGCCAACATACAAAATAAATTCACGCATATTCTACATGTATTACAATTTAAGAATTTGCGTTCAAATTTTGAAATTATTTAACGAATTAAAAAGCTATATAACTAACGGATAAGAAGAGTTTGAGAAATATTTTGACAGAATAAAAATCTACTCTGATATGTCGCATTTGATTTCATGGAAAAATCTGATTCTTAGTGACATTTTCATGTAAAGTGCCATTTTAAAATGAAACAACATAAAAGTAAATATACCTGTACAAATGAAAAAAAAAACTTGTTTATTATTTAAGCGCAACATATTTTTTTTCTTGTGCAGTTTAAATCCACATGTGTGTACTTTCTGAGCTAACTTACATAAAAATCATTTATAACATGGATTTATAGCATTTTATATGATTATGTTCATCTCTAATCATTTACGTACATGATCTATTCAAAATTCCTTAAATTGAACAGGTTTGTTAATGCAATCATTATGTTACTATACGTTTGATATCAAGTCGATAAAATTGCCGTTTTATAAATCAATTCATGTTTATCGATAAATACATGTATAAACACTACATGTGCGACATTTATAATTAATAACATGCAAAGCAATACAATTCGGCTTCATAGATGATGGTTTCTCATCTTTTCTTTTTTATACAAGAAACAACTTTCGATGATACTGAAGTCAATGTTTATGTGTGTTTGTAACAATGTACAGCAATAAAAAAAAATCCGAGAATCGCGATATTTCTTAAAAATTCGGAATACCGTATGCAACTTTATGCACACTATAAACGTTTATCATTTAATTTGTCATTTTATTTAAAATTGATAATCACTTGGCCGATATTTGTTTTCAATATGAGAGAGAGAGAGAGAGAGAGAGAGAGAGAGAGAGAGAGAGAGAGAGAGATTCATTCAGCGTGTAACATAGAGAGAGAGAGAGAGAGAGAGAGAGAGAGAGAGAGAGAGATTCATTCAGCGTGTAACATCGATAATAAGAAAATTAAATTTAGTCAACATGTAAAAAGGTTACTTCTCACTGAGTATAAGCTACGTTTATCGGCACTGTACTACCAATTAGTGCAAAAGATAAACATAATTATTGCAGAAGTCTTATTGAAATTTACTTGCAATCATGCATTTTGAAAAAAATGGAATAATGCTTATGTATAACTAATTATTTTAACGATTATGGTTTATAAAAATCGCATCACAAAAATACAACGGTATGCGTAAACTTACAAAGCGTATATTCAGCAGGTGGGGTGGCTTTTGAACATTGTTGGTCTGTCGTATTTGATACACTTAATTAGGTGTTTACGAGTATTTTTAAACAATTAACATAAACAAAAGGTAGCGATCAATACCGAACAAATTAACGTAACCCGCGTTCTGTAATGTGGCTATCTTTATATCCCGCATGTGCATTGTATCACCGATGAAAGCATTTTATTGTTTATATTTACATCTTTCATGTAATAAATTAATGAATTGAATTGATCGTAAAAAGTAAGTAAAGGTCATTAAATTATTGTTAATGTACACTGGAACGATAGATAAAAGCTATAGTCAAAGCGTCTTATATGGGATTTGAGTTTGGCATCATCATGATTATATAGTTCGTGCAATTCTTGATTTTTCTTAGGTTGCTGAAGATTTCGAACGGTCGGTAAACTGCATGGTTAGAATTGGACCGAGTTGATTTCAGTCCTGTCTGTTTCTATACAGCTGTAAATTACAATAAATTTTCGTAAGATATAGAGGGAATCATACTTAATGGATTTAAATTTTAATCTATAAATATAAGATGCCATTTTTGTTATAATCTTTTCTCTCAAATCAACTGTCCACATTCTTGTAGTTGTAATTACTTTTCAGTGAGAGAGTCGAAGACGATTTTTTTCCATTGGTAATTTTATAAAAATTAAGTGTTGATAACGTATTAAAGAGAAGAGCAATCATGACAATAATTTAACACAATACGCTCGAGTTTCAAAAACAGCTATAATTGATTTTAAACTTGCTTCAGAACTATGAAGATACTTAAAAAGTAATATCAGTAAATATGCGATAAAATTTCCGTGCAAAAGGTTTATTAAAAAGAATAAATATTTCTCTTTTTGAAAATAAATTCGCGTATGCAATTTGACTATGCCCCGAAATTGTGGAAACATACATGTAGGCATCGAATTTGACCATCTTTTTGTTTGTTATATGTTTGCTTACTAAAAAACTTTTATGTATTTAAAGGTTGGGGAGAAGTACCGGTATTTGTTTTCCTTAGATATCCTTTATGTATCCATCTTACATGTATGTTCGGGGGGGGGGGGGGGGGGGGGGGGGGTTATTGCATGTGGAGTCATCAGAAGTGTGCAGAACTTAAACTATATCTGAATATTCAAAATGTTTTTTTCTCTTTTGTTAAAATTGTAAGAAATCTAGAATTGTAGAAATTTATTAATTAATTCTACTTCAAACAATTAAAGACGATGTGAAAGGAAGTATAGAAGAAAAAAAATTAATGCAAAAAAAAAATTTGACGTTCGTGACGTCGTGACGTTTTCAACGAGCTACGTCAAAGTCGTGTTAACATATCTTACTAAAATTGTCATAAAATGCTTAAAACACACAAGATCTTGAATATCTTTGTATACTTGTATTCAGAAAGAGTTGACTAATCAGAATTGACAAAAAAGTGAGTTTGTGAAATTTTGACCTTAAGGGCCCTTTTCTCATGACGGCAGTCATATCTATTTTTCTGAGTAATGTCAAATCACAACGTTCTAGGTAATTATCTTGGTATTGTCAATCATAGGTGTTAAAATTGTATTAATGTATATGTCATTGTTTTTGTAATATCGGGGGTCAGGTTTTCAAAATCGGGGGGAGTGTGGTGATTTTGCCCACTATTTTTAGTGCGGGGGCGAATTCATCGGGCACCGGATGAATTCGCCCATGCGTAGACAGAGATCGTCTGCAGGACGCACGTTTTGTATATTGTACAAGATAACTGATTGCAGTATATAAAGATATCTAACGCCTACCTGGTAAGTTGTTGCTCATTCCTATCGGTTTCCCCGACTATCGCGCCATCTAAGCGGTGGGAAACACGATAACAGGATCAGCCATGTTTTGCATTGGACACGTATACAGACAGTTATAAATTGTGTAAATTCTTGCTGATAAGGTTTGTTATCTATCTATTATTGCATTTAAACCATCTCATAAGTTGCTATCTATGGGGATTAAAACAATTCCAATTCCTACATTAGAAATGTTATAGCTACTTTCGTTAAATTTTGAATAATGTGATGTTTATAGTCTGTCCCAAAATATTTATGAAGCATATTTGGACAATTTTTAATAAAAATACACATACCGGTGAAAGAAGTGCCATTGAAATAGTTGAAAGGGATATTTTACCAGATAATTTCATTGACACATTATCATCTTTCACTCGGAAAAATTCACAGGAACGGATTCCTTACGGAGATTTATAATATGAAATGTTTACATCTTTTAGCTCACCTGAGCTGAAAGCTCAAGTGAGCTATTCTGATCACATTTTGTCTGTCGTCCGTCTCTCCGTCTGTCCGTAAACTTTTCATATTTTCAACATCTTCTTAAAAACCTCTGGGCCAATTTCAACCAAACTTAGCACATATCATCCTTAGGCAAAGGGAATTCTAATTTCTAATTATCTCCCCTTGAAATTAAGGGCCACACTCTTTTTATAAAGGGAGATAATTAGAAAAAAATCATGACCCCCAGGGGTAGGGTGGGGCGACAATGGGGGATCAAAGTTTTACATAAGAATATATAGAGTAAATCTTTAAAAATCTTCTTCTCAGAAACTAATCAGCCAGGAAAGCTGAAACCTTTACGGTACTTTTAATTATATACTTTTGAATTTCAACACTGTTCATTATCAACACATGTAATACATCTACATGTATCTTCTCTTGCACAGCTAAGAATGTTGCCATGATATACATGTAGTAACAGTTTTAATAAGAAAAAATATACCCCCTCCTTCCCTCCTCTCTCTCTCTCTCTCTCTCTCTCTCTCTCTCGTTGTAACTATTCTCCTCCAAAGTCAGGAAGGCATACATAAGCCCCCCCCCCCCGCAATATTTCTGCTGCATCACAATTTAATTTTAGCATCTCTTCAATTATAAGCGACACCTTAATTAATAGGTAAACATGTTTATTTTCTCTTTCCGTAATAAGTGAATTGTGTAAGGGTCGGATAAATGAGAAAAATAGTTTTATTATTCGGTAATTGAAAATACGCAATTTATTTTTGAATCATGTTGAATGTATATGACCTAATAAATTTCACGACGATGAATGAGCATGCAGCCCAAAACATGCATACACAATTTTCTTTTTTAAAACAAACTTATGAGCTATTAAAGCTGTATTTACTGATTATACACTCAATTGGAACTTGTTGCACGAAAACGTCACTCCATGGAAAACGAACTCCATTAGATGTCGTCGTATAATGGCTGCCTTTTCATTCAAGTGAATATTTTTACTGATGGTTTTCTTATACAATTATATTTGTTAAAATTAACGTCTTAAACAATGTCAAGTGCTAAACACAATGAACTGAGTTAAATCTTTAAAGCAGAATTAGTGTACTGAATTTTTTTAATTGTGCTTTACACACGTGCTTGGACGACATTTCCGTATAAAATCGCTTCGTATGGTCATTAAAACAAAAAGATATTCAAACTACGACTGACTAATTATTTATATCTTGTGTAATATTTGCTTCCTCTGTATAGTGATTAGCAGCGTTCACGATCGCAGGTAGACTTCCAGCCCCGGAGGCTTTCACACCTCTAGAATTTAAGCCCCGCACTCACCTGAGAATTATCACCGGTAAAAAAGTTCGGCCTTTAAAACGATCTTTGGTTTTTTCTTCTGTTTTTTTTTTCTTCATTTACTGAAACCAGTATATTGTATCATAGCAAACATTTCAAATCTTCTATAAAATCTCTCTCTCTCTCTCTCTCTCTCTCTCTCCCTCTCTCTCTGCTAACGTATGAATATTTTAATATTTAAATAAAGTACTACCGGTAACATGTAGTAATGTTGACAGCGGCTAAATCTACATATTGGCATTAAAAAAATTAAAGTATGTATTTATCTGTAGTTTCGGGATAATGTCCATGGATTCAAATGATTTGTAGTTCGTTATTCAATGATTGTCTTAAAAATTCCTAATGATTGAAAGTCAACGCTAAAAGTAATATTTTATATCGACAGTGAACTGTCTCCTTCTTTGTGAATGTCTACAGAAAAAAATCTTTTATCTGTCTGGGAACAACGAAAAACCCGGAACTAACAGAAAGGCTCATACTATACACACGGCCGGGTGACTGTCAAGGTGTGAAAACTGACCACCTGTGTATATGTGTTGGGGCCTAAGAATAAATAGATGTAAACGTCGGGGAAATACACTGTTAAAACAAAAATTCTGAATTTTCACTTTTGATTAAAACAAATCATTATGGTTGCCGGGTGCATTGGGATCATAATCATTTAAAATCTGTCTTAAAAGATTATTATAATTTACTTACATGTAGGACTAGTTTCATGTAATGTTTGCACAAAAGTGGGATTTATTATATCTATTTAATAGTGATTACACATCGAGGTCAAAATAAAAAAAAATGCATTAATTTTTATAACCGATTGCTTAACATGAATCGTTTCGACATAACATAGTACTGCAAGGGGTATCAAGTAGATTCGTGAAAAAAAAGGGGGGGGGGGGGGGTGATATTATCCATACAATTACATTTCATTTTTCGACTTAAAGTTTACAGATATTTTTCTAAAACCACGGAGTTGGTTGGCAAAAATAAACGTAAGACATAAAGAAAAATAATCGATATGTAAATCAATTTCTTATTATTCTAATCGATTTTTGATAGATGGATCTCTCTCTCTATCTTTCTCTCTCTCTCTCTCTCTCTCTCGTGAATTTTCTAGTGCTAAAACTTAAGGCCCCGAGTCAGAAAGGTATAAGCACGTTAAAATCCCCTTACGGCATCACAACCGCCACTTCCAACATAGATTTTATTGTGAACTTTTGTACGCTTGCAAATGACACCAATACAATATTGTCAGAAAGTGATATACACTTCTCTCTCTCTCTCTCTCTCTCTCTCTCTCTCTCTCTCTCTCTCTCTCTCTCATTATACAAAAAAATGTGTAGCGTAGGGCATTTTATATATCTTATTTCTTAAACATTTAAAAGTAAATCATATATTAAGAAAACTGTACAGCTACGCATATTACAACATTTTACAACCTTCCTTGATTTAAATCCTTCGTTTTATTTCTTGCTGAAATTAATGATACAGTTAATTACCGCTCAATATGTCACTGATTATGTTTACAATTTATAATGTATTCTGCAGTAGGTGTTATTTTGTAAAATTAAAACTCGACATTTGGAGTGTATATTTATATAAATCAATTAACAAATGAGCTAGAAACTCGCACACTATCTTCAAAATGTACCTGTGTAGTCCAGCGGGCAGTCATGATATTTGGACATGTGTACAAAAAAAAAACAAGCATGGATATATTTTGTGGATTCTGTGTTTAATTGACCGTTTTAGTGGCTAAAACACAGCTTATGAGACACAGAGAATTAACAACCCGATCATTTAAACGAGGGCTTGTCATATATCATCAATAAGAAATGATTATGTAACCTTGCTGGTGTGGGGGGGGGGGGGGGGATTTTCGAATGGCTGGCAGAATGATCATAATGACATGTACTTTTTTAGTTATCAGATTCAACATGTAAAATTCAATACTTTCACCATATAGCTAGGGAAATTTTCATAATTTTTGATCGTAACATTCAATAACAATAGACATTTATTAATAAAGAAAACATATTAAATAAATTTAACGACCTGTTGCATTCTTCTGTCAAGTTATCTGTATACATAATGATAATGCTATATACAGTATAATAAAAATGAATATCGAAGAAAAAAAATATTCTGAAAATTTAAAAATCTTATTTTTTTCTCAAATTAATAGTACAGTGCCGTACAGTGGGGTACAGTGATGGTCAGTGCCCAGTACAGTGGCGTACAGTGGGGTACAGTGCTGGTCAGTGCCCTGTACAGTGGGGTACAGTGGAAGTCAGTAGGACTGTACAGTGGTGTACAGTGGAATACAGTGCTGTTCAGTAGAAATGTACAGTGGGGTACAGTGGGGTACAGTGGAAGTCAGTGAAATGTACAGTGAGGTACAGTCAATGTACAGAGGATGTCAGACAATGTCAGTCAATATTTGGGAACATCAGTGGATTTTGAATTCAGTAGTGATGTGATATGACTATAAAATCATCCTGTTAGAAAAGGGACTAATGATTATAAACATAAGAATATCCAGGGGGAAAATGGATTTTATTTACACAGGATCTACATGTATTATTGTACATTGTCCAGATAGTTTGTATTATGACTCAATTAAGCTGATTTTATCATACCTATTGTTCCTCAGGTGAGCGATGTGGCCCATGGGCCTCTTGTTTCAGTCGGAATACACTCGGAATACATCGCGCAATTTTTCAACGTTATCATCCGGGCTTGCTGCAATACAAAATATCCGTAGACATCACATTTTTTAGCATTGTATTGAAACCTGATAAGCTAACAGGGGCGTTTCGACTGAGAAATCTTGGAAATTTTTCATACTTTTATATCAACATCGTTTGAACCTTGAGGTATTTATAAATATCAAGCAATTAAGCCAAATGTAAATCCAGGATATCTTGGGACAGAGTATTAATAGTAAACTATAGTTTATCAAACACATCTATGACAACTTGATTTATTCTAATCTAATGATTTATAAAATGAGACAGCTGTGTTGAAAAGTGTTCTATAATTTGTTTCAATTTCCGACTGAAAAACAAAAACAAAGCTTAAAGGGGAAAGCACAGGAGTCGGCGATTTTATCAATTTGTTGTAAGTAAAACCATTTTAAAATGTTTAACAAGGTCTTGGACTTTAAGTAGGACGTCACGTTACTATCCATTTCTTGCGTCAAAACAAGTTAAAAATGATGCTGGTTTCGAGTGAAATATACACCGATTGCGTTGTCTTAGCTCAAAAGCCAGACAAATCTTGTTGATTTCAAAGAGCAATGGCTGAGTAGCCCACAATAAAATAAACAGGCCTACGTCACATTGCTGTTTGACACCAACTACCTAAAGTCCAAGCTCTTGTCAAAATGGTTGTAAATGAAAAACAAATTGATAGAATCGCCTATTCCTGTGAGGAAAGGGGTGTAGTAGATGAATACCAAAAAAAAATAAAATTCAAAATTCGTTTTACTAGCCAAATCAATTTCTAGTAATCACTCTGACTACACATCTGAAATTTTTTATCTTGTACAATTTTTTAAGGTCAGACGACACGTTCCTCGAGAATCTTTTTTGTATCTCCTTGTAATAAAGAGTTCCAATGAAAAATATAAATTTTATAATTACTTTAAAAATGATCAAAATTTATTTATAGGTGGTTATATGTCTAGATGGTCGAGTGGTTAGAACCGTGGCCGCTCACTTTCAGAAGTGTATAGGTTCTAGAGGTCGTGAGTTCAAAGCCCCGCCCCGGCGAATATATAGTTCTAATATAGTGAATATCACTGTGGTGTAGATGTATTTGTTTTTATATCAGCAATTCAAGTGTATCTTCAAGAAGATTATATAAGAAATTGCATACTCTAGTATTTTGCAGAAATGCCTGGTAAGGTACCCTAATTTTTTGCAAGAAGGCTTGTCAAAGTAGTAGTAAACCATTAACAAATTCCTGGAAAAAGTTATCTAAAATTCAGGAACGTGTCGTCTGACCTTAAAGTATTTAATTTATTTTTTCATAGAACAACAATGGATCCCCATTCTAGTGCCCAGGATATACACCGATGTGACCTTTGTGAGACCGCCATAGTACACAGCTACTGTGACTTTTGTCATGTCAACCTCTGCAAGCCCTGTATAGGAGAACACATCTCAGATGGGTATGACAAACATAAAATAGTTCCTTTCCAGAAACGAAGATCAACCCTTATTCATTCGAAATGTGAAACACATCCACACAGAAATTGTAAATTCCAGTGCGAGGATTGCAACAATATGTTTGTTTGTTCTTCCTGTATGGCATCTAAACAGCACAAGGGACATAACTTTGTAGAAGTTACAGAAGTTTACAAAGCTAAGAAAGATGATATTAAAAAAGATACAAACGAGTTAGAAAATCATATTTCCCCTACATATGAAGAAATTGCATTCGACTTAGAAAATCAGCTTGCAAGCCTTGATGGAGGATATGATAAACTTACAACAACAATGTCCAAACAAGGAGAGCAATGGCACAGAGAAATTGACATCATTGTCAACAAAATGAAAACTGAAATCAGCGAGATAAAAGTAAAACACAAAGAACTTTTACAGAAACATTTGAATGAAATCAAACAGATACAGTCTCTCATAAAAGAAACACTGCATGCCTTAAGGAAAATTGAGGAGTCCACTGAAGTATCTTCTACCATTGAATACAGCTCTAAGATCAGAGAGTTCAGCAAGCTTCCACCCAAAGTTAAGGTTTCACTGCCCACATTCATTCCAAAACCAATAGATCGTGAGAATCTGTATAGCTTGTTTGGACAGACCACCCCATTATCTACAGTTACAGAAGAAAATGTATTTTCACTAAACCAACCCAAACCTTCAGTCAAAGAACTACTGGATGAACCGAAGCTTGTTACCAAAATACAGACTGGGCATACAATTCTACGTAATGTTACCTGTGTAAATGAAGACATGATATGGACAAGTGGAACGAGTCCTGATATCAAATGCTTCAATATCAAAGGTAAAACACTTCACACAATCCTTACAAAATCAGGTGTTTGTCCCAGTGATATAGCTGTAGACAGCGATGGGAATCTACTGTACTCAGATAGTGAAACAAGAACATTGTATAAAGTAAAGAGTGGCCAGACAGAAGAGTTAATCAGATTACAGGGATGGGAGCCATGTAATCTGTGCGTCACCTCAACTGGTGATCTCCTGGTTACCATGTACAGTGATGATGCAACTCAATCCAAGGTTGTCCGTTACTCAGGATCTACAGAGAAACAAACAATTCAATTTGACGATGAAGGTAAACCTTTGTACTCGGGGAATTGTTATATTAAATGCATCACAGAGATTAGAAACCATGACATCTGTGTAGCTGACTTTATGGCTGCTGCAATAGTAATGGTTAATCAGATCGGGAAACTCAGATGGAGATACTCCGGTCATCCCTCAAGACAAGAACAAACAATTTATTCCCTATGGTATCACAACAGACAGTCAGAGTCATATCCTGACAGCAGACTTCAACAACCACTGTATCCACATTCTGGATTATAATGGTCAGTTTCTCCGTTACATTGATAACTGTGATCTAAAGAATCCAACTGGTTTATGTGTGGACAATAATGACAATCTATTTGTGTGTGAGTTTTACAAAGGCAATGTAAAGAAATTCAAATATTTTAAGTAAACATCATCAAATATAAAAATGTGATTTTCATCAAACAAAAGTGGACTTTTCCTGTGTACAGTTATGTGTATATTGAATTTCATTCTTTACCTTAGTTATACACTGATGAATTCACAAAGTGTATTCATTTATAACTTTAATCAGCAATAAGAAATTCTCTTATCAGTTTTCCATTACTATCATTTGGAGAGAGGGCATTTAAGCATTGTTTGAATGTAATATACAGCTATTGTACCTTATCAGGTAAACTAACAAGCGGTGTGTCAGTTACTCAATTATCAGGACAGAAGTAGATTTTATAGCCATGTTACTCAGTCCTATACAGTTTAACTAGCATATTTGTATCATTCAATGCTTATATTCATATTGCAATTTTTTTTGTAAGAATTTGTGTATCGTCGCTTTTTATTCACTGTAGAACCATTTCTACAAGAGCTTGGACTTTGAGTAGTTGTGACTTAAACAGCATTGTGACGTAGGCCTGTCTATTTCATTGTCAGCCACGCAGCCTAGGCTTTCTGAAATCCACAAGATTTGTTTGGCTTTTGAGCTAAGACTACGCAATCGGTGCATATTTCGCTTGAAACCGCGTCATTTTTAACTTGCTTTGACGCAAGAAATAGATAGCTACGTCCTACTGAAAGTCCAAGGTCTTGTTAAAATGGTTGTATATGCATGTATATGCATGTAACCTTCTTGTCAAGGATATGAAACATACACGGAATATCCATATTATTATCATTTTTCTACATGTAGAATCTTGGATCCACTGGGGATTTAAAAAAAATCTAACCATAAGACTGTTACCAGAACTGTGTAGAACATGTAGTGAAATAAAAAATTAATTAATGTTGCATCAATTTATCTATTATTATAATCAATTGTGGTCAACAACACGATAAACAAACTATATTACACGGTAAAAAGCAAAAATCATATTACAGAAACATGGAATAATTATGTTATTATGAAGATTAATTATATAATTCCCGTGAATTTTACATGCATTGATAATGACAAGTACTCTTATGGGACTGCACCTACATGTAGAATGCATAATGTGAAATTAAGTGCAGCTTAATAACAAAATTAATTATAAAAATTAAACTATCTATATATTATACATAGTATATACTTGTGTTCAAGCTTAAAATGAACTTGCACTATATATAAAGCATGTCCATATACCTGTATTTATGAGTTTTTAAACAAAATTCGCCGATCAGCACCACCGTTGTTGGAGTTTGTACAGCTACAGAGGAATCCCCAGGAACTGTCAAATGCTGCAAAAACATATTGATAACAAATGTTGAAAAAAGAGAAGTGCAAGGGTAATTTGACAAACATTTGGGATTAGAAGAGACAGACAGACAGACAGACAGACAAACAGACAATGAGTTTGTATGTACATATATGTACATTTTGTATGACTTGTTATGACTGTACAAGGTGGGCTTGTTGTATGGTTAAATTTCTGATGTGTAATATTTATAGCTTATAATAAGCTTTTTTATGCATAATACATGTACGTGTTTGGACAAAATACTGTATGTTATGAATTTGTATATCACTACGTATACTATACTGCAGTTATACAATTATTTCATTTACATGTGCAAAATATACACATCAAACGAGTGTATGCAAACTAAGTAGATATATAATGTATACTCACATGATGAACTCGATGAGCTTCAGGTGTAGGACACACTCGAAGAAGATCATCGATCTATAACTTTCGTTTCTTGAAGCCCTCGATGACACTGTCTTCTTTGACGTTGTTCTTTGTTCCAGTCCCTGATGGTTCTCAAACTATTCTTTGCCTAGATGTAGATTAGAAAGTATTAAAACCACGTGGATTTTTTGTGTGTAATTATTTTAATAGCATGCATTAAATGTATTTTTGTTTTGGCACAATAAACAAGTATTTCTGTTTAATCAAATCTGAAATGTTATGTCAGTGTTAATTCTTCGTACAAGTTATATATAATGGGAATTTGAGCTTTGTTTATCATTACTTTATGTCACGATTCTGTCACGTTTCACGAGTTAATTTTATTTTAATTTAATAAAATATTGTGTTTTTTATTCCATTGATAGATATCAAAGTAATAGGATTCTCAATCTTTGTGATGGTTGTATTTGAAGGTTTCAGGTGACTGAGAAAAGACGGTAAATATTTACCATTCATTCTACACAAAGATCAATACATGTAGAATTAATATACATTGATGTTATTCTTTAATTTATCAGTGCTATACTATGATAAAATTCTTTAAACACATTGAATACTTGTCATTAGTTACATGTAATTATGTCATTTCAGACGAAGTAAATATATGGACCGCAAAATCTCCCCGCAGAAATTGATGGAATGTTCACTTGGAAATCATTCAGAGATCGTTGTTGAAAAAAATTAGAATGTTGAAATAAAACATCTGACCGATCTCACTCATGCTGACCTTTTGTTTGATTTGATTTTAACTCGTGTGGTGTACAATTAAGTGCAACTTATTCAATGGTTTTTTTTCAGGGGCGCTTGCCAATTATCGAAAGCAAAAGAATTACCCAAAAGTCTACGAGACGGATTGCACAAACCCACTTCGATTAGTAAAATAAATTATGACTGTCGTCTTATTTAATATCAATTTATTATAATAAATTGATACATGTGTCCACGGGCCCTGGAAGTTATTGTAAATATATTACTTTTTTATACATGCACATGCAATATATTTATAATAACTTCCAGGGCCCGTGCATGTGTCTGTCTACCATTAACGTTTATTTTCTGGCACAATTAAGTCACTATATTTATCTGACAACATATAATCAAAATGACGTACATGTGTCTTCATCAGTCTTTATTAGTATTTATGATTTATTTGACCTCACGTGTTTTGTTGACTTGCAAGATCAGCCACTGATCTCTATTTGTCAAAAATGTGGCCCGAATATTGATACAGATACAAAAACACCCCATAAGAACAAAAATGAGCAATATAATTGTAAACAATATAAGTAGACGAAATAAAGAGAGAAAGAGGGCAGAAACCGTATTCAGTTATCAAAACCATTTTTCATCTACATTAAAAGTGTTTTAGTTATAATATATAAATCGCCGGATGAGTAATTTCATGCGCGGATCTACGTGATAGGGACAGGACGCCCAGCAAAATTCTTATGCATCAAACCCCACGGTATAAATACAAAATAATACCGGTAGACCCTCGCCCCCCTCCCGCCTACATCGGTAGACAAAATCCTCCATTTGATCCGGGGACAAAATCCTCCATTTGATCCCCGGAAAATTCAATTTCTGTTTGTGCTACTTTCATAACAATCACAGCTACATGACTGCATGTATATGACCAGATCAATAATTATAACCGGTACAATCAAAATTTAAAATAGCATTTGGCCCAGAGAAAGGGGGAGGATGGTCTAACCTCCAAACACCCCCCCCCCCTTTTGATCCGCCCATGGCCAGACAACGGGCGATAGTGATGAAAGGGAAATAACTCTGATTTCTTTTCTTTTCTTTTCTTTTTTTTTTATCTCAGATCAGGTGGTCACCAGAACAGGATCAGCCATGTTTTGCATTGGGAACGCATACAGACAGTTATAAATTGTGTAAATTCTTGCTAATAAGGTTTGTTATCTATCTATAATTGCATTTAAACCAACACATAAGTTGCTAGTTATGGGGATTAAAACATGTTCTTCCAATTCTTATAGCTACTTTCGTTTTGAATAATATGATGTTTATAGTCTGTCCCAAGATATTTATGCAGCACATTTGGACGATTTTTAATAAAAATACACATACCTATGAAAGAAGTACCATTGAAATAGTTGAAAGGGATATTTTCCAAGATAATTTCATTGATACATTAATAATTATCATCTTTCACTCGGAAAAATTCACAGGAACGAATTCCTTACAGAGATTTATAATAGGAAATGTTTACATCTTTTTAGCTCACCTGAGCTGAAAGCTCAAGTGAGCTTTTCTGATCACACTTTGTCTGTCGTCCGTCTCTCCGTCTGTCCGTAAACTTTTCACATTTTCTACATCTTCTCAAGAACTACTGGACCGATTGCAATCAAACTGGGCACAAATCGTCCTTCATCTTCGCTAGCCAAGGATTTTCGGTCCGCTTTGCTCCCCATAAACCCTTGGCGGATTTCATTACGAAAACTCGGTGATGTGGTGGCGCTATCTAGTGAGCAACTTGAGTTGCGCCCCTTGCATATTTACATTTTAATCGAATTAAACAACGGGTTTTATATACACTACGGCATTAATATAACTTGAAAACATGTTGACTACCGAATATCGGAACATAATTAACGATGCTATTAAATACGAATTAAGTTATAACCATGGGAAAGCACGGAATGTTTTATTCGTAGTGTTTTGTAAGGATCTGTACCGGGAGTGAAAAAGTCGCCGATTTATATGAAAGCTTTTATGTCATAAAACCAGGTATCGTTGTCGTGAATAATGTGAACCAAACAAATAAGATAAAACAGAACTCATTGAACCTTTAAAAGCAATAACCATAAGCAGGAACGAATATACTAACAGGATAGGCAACTTCTACATTCGCCATGTTTACTTCCCATGCATTTACGCGAGCCTTGACAAGTTTGCAGAACTACGTATAATCCCAGTAAAATATATAGGTTTTTAAAGCGATCTGGTTAGACCATCGTTGGGGAGGCACTGTACTCGAGAACTTGTGCCTCAACTTGTTAAAAGCACCGAAAGTTTTACCAAAGATCACACATGTGTTTTCTTTTAAAGTTTATATTTACAAGCTTTGCGATTGGATCAGCTACTCGCAGCTGCAGCCAATCATAAAACGGAGCTTGTCACCGAGTTTTCGTAGTGAAATCCGCCAAGGATTTATGGGGAGCAAAGTGGACCGAAAACCCTTGGCTGGCGAAGATGATCATCCTTAGGAAAAGGGGATTCTAATTAATAATTATCTCCCCTTGAAAATTAAGGACCACATCCTTACTCAAGGGGAGGTAATTACAAATTAATGAAAAATTTTGAGAAATTTTCAAAAATCTTCTCAAGAACAATAAATCCAGGAAACTGAAACTTGTGTGGAAGCATCCTCAGGTAGTGTAGATTCAAAGTTGTAAAAATCATGACCCCCGGGGGTAGGATGAGGCCACAATGGGGGGGGGGTCAAAGTTTTACATAGGAATATATAGAGTAAATCTTTAAAAATCTTCTTCTCAGAAACTAATCAGCCAGATGATTATTTATAATTGTAAGGACTTTGGCTCCAGGAGAATTCCTCGGCCTCACAAGAAGGTTCAGAGTTTGATGTAGCTTTATATCCCATATATAAACAATTGTTAAGGATCTTTTTGGGAACTGCAATACTCAACATGTGATGTGACTATAAAATCATCTTGTAAGAAAAGGGACTAATGATTATAAACATAAGAATATCCAAGGGGGAAATGGATTTTATTTATACAGGATCTACATGTATTATTGTACATTGTCCAGATAGTTTGTATTATGGCTCCATTAAGCTAATTTTATCACACCTATTGTTCCTCAGGTGAGCGATGTGGCCCATGGGCCTCTTGTTTCATTCGGAATACACTCGGAATACATCACCCAATTTTTCAACGTTATCATCCGGGCTTGCTGCAATACAAAATCTCCGTAGACATAACATTTTTTAGCATTGTATTGAAACCTGATAAGCTAACAGGGGCATTTCGACTGAGAAATCTTAGAAATTTTTCATACTTTTATATGAACATCGTTTGAACCTTGAGGTATTTATAAATATCAAGCAATTAAGCCAAATGTAAATCCAGGATATCCTGGGACAAAGTATATATAGATTAATGATTTATAAAATGAGACAGCTGTGTTGAAAAGTGTTCTATAATTTGTTTCAATGTCCGACTGAAAAAAAAAAACCAAAGCCTAAAGGGGAAAGCACAGGAGTTGGCGATTTTATCAATTTGTTTACCATTTTAACAAGGCCTTGGGCTTTAAGTAGGACGTCACGTTACTATCAATTTTTTGCGTCAAAACAAGTTAAAAATGATGCTGGTTTCGAGTGAAATATACACAGATTGTGTAGTCTTAGCTCAAAAGCCAGACAAATCTTGTTGATTTCAAAGAGCAATGGCTGAGTAGCCCACAATGAAATAGACAGGCCTACGTCACATTGCTGTTTGACACCAACTACCTAAAGTCCAAGCTCTTGTCAAAATGGTTCTAAATGAGAAACAAATTGATAAAATCGCCGATTCCTGTGAGGAAAGGGGTGTAGTAGATGAATTAAAAAAAAAATTCAAAAATTCGTTTTACTAGCCAAATTAATTTCTAGTGTTCACTCTGACTACACATATGAGTTTTTTTTTATCTTTATCAATGTACAATCTTAAGTCTTTAATTTATTTTTTTTCATAGAAAAACAATGGATCCCCGTTCTAGTGCCCAGGATGTACACCGATGTGACCTTTGTGAGACCGCCATAGTACACAGCTACTGTGACTTTTGTCATGTCAACCTATGTAAACCCTGTATATTAGATCATATATTAGATGAATATGACAAACATAAAATAGTTCCTTTCCAGAAACGAAGATCAACCCTTATTCATTCGAAATGTGAAACACACTCACACAGAAATTGTGAATTCCAGTGCAAGGATTGCAACAATATCTTTGTTTGTTCTTCCTGCATGGCATCTAAAGAGCACAAGGGACATAACTTTGTAGAAGTTACAGAAGTTTACAAAACTAAGAAAGATGATATTAAAAAAGATACAAAAGAGTTAGAAAATCATATTTCCCCTACATATGAAGAAATTGCATTCGACTTAGAAAATCAGCTTGCAAGCCTTGATGAAGGATATGATAAACTTACAACAACAATGTCCAAACAAGGAGAACAATGGCACAGAGAAATTGACATTATTGTCAACAAAATGAAAACTGAAATCAGCGAGATAAAAGTAAAACACAAAGAACTTTTACAGAAACATTTGAATGAAATCAAACAGATACAGTCTCTCATAAAGGAAACACTGCATGCTTTAAGGAAAATTGAGGAGTCCACTGAAGTATCTCCTACTATTGAATACAGCTCTAAGATCAGAGAGTTCAGCAAGCCTCCACTCAAAGTTAAGGTTACACTGCCCACATTCATTCCAAAACCAATAGACAGTGACAAGCTGTATATTTTGTTTGGACAGATCACCCCATTATCTACAGTTACAGAAGAAAATGTCTTGTCACTAAACCAACCCAACACTTCAATCAAAGAACTACTGGATAAACCGGAACTTGTTACCAAAATACAGACTGGGCATAAAACTCTACGTAATGTTACCCATGTAAATGAAGACATGATATGGACAAGTGGAATGAGTCCTGACATCAAATGCTTCAATATCAAAGGTACAACACTTCACACAATCCTTACAAAATCAGGTTCTTGGCCCAGAGATATAGCTGTAGACAGTGATGGAAATCTACTGTACTCAGATAGAGAAACAAGAACAGTTTATAAAGTAAAGAGTGGCCAGACAGAAGAGTTGATCAGAATACAGGGATGGAAGCCCTTTAACCTATGTGTCACCTCTACTGGTGATCTCCTGGTTACAATGTACAGTTGTGATTACACTAAATCCAAAGTTGTCCGTTACTCAGACTCTACAGAGAAACAAACCATTCAATTTGATGATGAAGGTAAACCTTTGTACTCTGGAAATAGTTATATGAAACACATCACAGAGAACAGAAACCATGACATCTGTGTAACTGACTATGAGGCTGGTGCAATAGTGGTGGTTAATCAGGACGGGAAACTCAGATGGAGATACACCGGTCATCCCTCAGTTACAAAGAACAAATCATTTATACCTCGGGGTATCACAACAGACAGTCAGAGCCATATCCTGACAGCAGACATCAAAAACCATTGTATCCACATTCTGGATCAGAATGGACAGTTTCTCCGTTACATTGATAACTGTGATCTAAAGGATCCAACTGGTTTATGTGTGGACAATAATGACAATCTGTTTGTGTGTGAGTTTTCAAGGGGCAATGTAAAGAAATTAAAATATTTTAAGTAAACATCAAATATATAAATGTGATTTTCATCAAACAAAAGTGGACTTTTCCTGTGTACATTTATGTGTATATTGAATTTCATTCTTTACCTTACTTATACACTGATGAATTCACAAAGTGTATTCATTTATAACTTTAATCGGCGATGAGCAATTCTCTTATCTTATTCCATTACTATTATTTGGAGAGAGGGCATTTAAGCATTATTTGCATGTAATATTATATAAATAGTGCCTGTTTGGGAGGGTAACAGTTGAAATTGACACCCCGAGAAAACCATTGTCAACCGACGCGAAGCGGAGGTTGACAATGGTTTTCGAGGGGTGTCAATTTCAACTGTTATCCTCCCAAACAGGCACTATTTATTTTGTTATACTGAATGTCTTTTTAAAAATTTTTAAGAAAATTTTACTGCTTTTACAAAGGAATAACGTGAATTCTACAGCGAACCGTACGCGCATAATTTTCGCACATGTAACATTTTTTAATGTTACCCGTTGCCAAGTGCGTTGCTAACGCTGAGGGTAATAGTAAATATTATTAACTGTGTCTTAACCAATCAGATTTCAGTATTTAACATGAAAGTATAACAATATATAAATAGTGCCTGTTTGGGAGGGTAACAGTTGAAATTGACACCCCAAGAAAACCATTGTCAACCGACTCGAAGCGGAGGTTAACAATGGTTTTCGAGGGGAGTCAATTTCAACTGTTATCCTTCCAAACAGGCACTATTTATTTTATTATACTGAATGTCTTAATTTTATAGATTTTTCTACTGCTTTTACATAGAAGTGACGTGAATTCAACGGCGAACCGTACGCGCATAATTTACGCGCATGTAACAATTCGTTGTGTTACCCGTTGCTAAGTGTGTTGCTAACGCTGAGGGTAATAGAACGGATTATCAACTGCTTCTAAACCAATCAGATTTCAGTATTTAACATGAAACTATGATTAACAGCTATTGTACCTGATCAAGTAAACTCACAAGCGGTGTGTCAGTTACTCAATTATCAGGACAGAAGTAGATTTTATAGACAAGTTGCTCAGTCCTATACAATTTAACTAGCATATTTGTATCATTCAATGCTTATATTCATTTTGAAAATTTTTTGGTAAGATTGTTGTGTATCGTCACTTTTTATTCATTGTAGAACCATTTTAACAAGAGCTTGGATTTTGAGTACAGTGTAGTTGTGTTAAACAGCAATGTGACGCAGGTCTGTCTATTTCATTGTCAGCCACGCAGCCTAGGCTCTCTGAAATCAACAAGATTTGTTTGGCTTTTGAGCTAAGACTACGCAATCGGTGCATATTTCGCTTGAAACCGCGTCATTTTTAACTTGCTTTGACGCAAGAAATAGATAGCTACGTCCTACCGAAAGTCCAAGGTCTTGTTAAAATGGTTCTATATGCATGTAACCTTCTTGTCAAGGATATGAAACGTATACGGAATATCCATATTATTATCGTTTTACTACATGAAGATTCTTGGATCCACCGGGGATTTAAAAAAATCTAATGATAGGATTGTTACCAGAACTGTGTAGAACATGTAGTGAAATAAAAAACTAACTAATGTTGCATCAATTTATCTATTATAATCAATTGTGGTCAACAACGCGATAAACAAACTATATTACACGGTAAAAAGCAAAAATCATATTACAGAAACATGGAATAATAATGTCATTATGAAGATTAATTATATAATTCCGGTGAATTTTACATGCATTGATAATGACAAAAAAAGAATGCATAATGTGAAATTAATTCCAGCTTAATGACAACATTAATTATAAAAATTAAACGATCTATATATTATACATTGTATATACTTATGTTCAAGCTTAAATGAACTTGCAATATATATAAAGCATGTCCATATACCGGACCGGGAATTTATGAGTTTTTAAACATAAACGTGGCTTCACTGATATACATATACCTGCATGTACGATATATAAAGAAAGATATGTTAATTACCAAAAGTGATTATCACAATCAAATACATGCACACTATGTACATAAATTTTGTAGTTTCTTGTATAAATTTCAACAACCAGCTTCGTACACAGATAACACAAATTGAATTTTTTTTTTTTTTTTTGTTACTGAAATAAAATACCTTCTCTATCGTGTTACATATATTGCTGTATATATAAACGAATTATTCAGCAATCATTTCTATTTCGATTTATTATAGACCATGGCGACTAAGACTGATAGAAGAACGACTTCCGTTTTAACCCTCCGATCAGCACCACCGTTGTTGGAGTTTGTACAGCTACAGAGGAATCCCCAGGAACTGTCAAATGCTGCAAAAACATATTGATAACAAATGTTGAAAAAAAGGATTTGAGAAATGAAAGGGTCATTTGACAAAAATTTGGGATTAGTAGAGAGAGAGAGAGAAAGAGACAGACAGACAGACAGACAGACATACACAGAGAGATTGACAATGAGTTTGTATATTCATGTATGTACATTTTGTACGACTTGTAATGACTGTACATGGTGGGCTTGTTGTATGTATAAATTTCTGATGCGTAATATTTATAGCTTACAATAAGCTTTTTTTATGCATAATACATGTATGTGTTTGAGTGGACAAAATACTGTTTGTTATCAATATGAATTTGTATATCAGTACATACACTTTACTGCAGGTATACATTTACAATGTAGGTATATTTCATTTAATTTTGCAAAACACACCAAACATGTATATGCAAACTAAGTAGAATGATGTATATATAATGTATACTCACACGATGAACTCGATGAACTACAGGTGTATGACACACTAGAAGAAGATCGCCGATCTATAACCTTCCCTTTGAAACAGCTCAGGATATAAGGCCAGTCGTAGGTCATGTAGTAACGGTAACTCCCGCTACTGTTTGACCCGTGACATTTGTCAAGGTCAGAGGTCGTCAGGTTACTGCCGCCGCCATTATGCCAGGAGGCTAGAGGGCCGTAGATAGGGTATCCATCTAGTGCTACACCTGAAAAGGTAGATTCATGTTCTGGGTAAAATAGAAAAAAGCTATAAAGCGTACCAACGTAAACGTAAACCCCTTTCATGATAGATTCATTTAAAATCATTATGCATGTAGTTCAAGAGAGAGTAATTCCAAGTCATGAAAAAGCATCATAAGCACGCGTTCAGCAGCGGGTCTTGCAGATGGTGGGGGTATCAAGTGGCCCCAAAAGTTTACCAATATATAATTTATTGTTGTATCATTATCATTCGAACGACATTTGACGTTTACACCCTACACATATCCTTAAGCCATGTAGTTTTTTTCAATTATATAAGTATTTATTATACCTAAAAACTCGTCCACCCCTTTGCTGTATAGACAGTTATGGGGGATTTTGTGGTAGTGGTATTCTCCTCTATTGGTGGCATGACCGTCACAGCTGTCAAAGGTCTCAGCATTGCTGCCTTCTACAGCGTTGTAATTCTCTGCGGTCAGTGGGTTGAACAGCGCCACCCCAGTTTTCGCGAGCCCTATCTTCCACATGGGCAGGCACCCATAGGACGACTGGTCTTCAGGCGTGTTCAGTACGTTGATTTCGTGGTTCTGTACGATAGGGGTGTTGGGGTTCACCATTTGCCAGGCATGGTCTGGCATCCCACTAGCCGTTATTTTGATTCTGCAGTAAACCAAATAATATAATTAAAATGTGCTTGAAGAGATATAACTATAACCTTTCAAGGCCTGATTAAATATACATGCAAGTGTATAGATCTTTAATTAACACATCATATATGCACCGTGCCCAATTGATTAGATCTTACAGTTTTATTTTTAATTTATGTATGTTCTGATTGATCAGTTATCGAGAGAGAGAGAGAGAGAGAGGAAGGAGAGAGAGAGAGAGAGCATACCTGTTTTGAGAGGCGTAAGTGGTGGCGTCCACACTAACGGTGGCGTCATAACTCCCCGTGACTGTGAAGGCGTTGATTTCAGTGGTTGTCAGGGCAGTCGCTCCATGCAGAGAAAATAACAGAACACAAGATATCGCCCACGATTCATGATTATGGGGCATTTTCTGAAACGAATTAAAAGGGATTAAAATTTCATTATTTATAAATAATTTTACATGCATACTATTATACATTTACAGATGGATCCTTACTCTTCAAGAAATCTCCTATCATGAAATATGTACATTTTTAATTGTGTTCCTATTTTATGAAAAAATTAAATCTTAAAATATTTGAAAAAAGTTGCCTAAAAACTATATACAGGCATTCAAGTCGACGTTAAAAGGTTGGCTTTCTTTATTCATAGTTTATTAGAATACCTGTTGCTGAAAGAGTCGGATGCGATGTTTAACAAAATTGGCCATTCGTAATATTTCATGAAATCTTATTTGGAACGTTTTCATATTCAAAATCAAATTTGACGATTGACAATTTCCGCTGATTTAAAGCAACTTAGTTTTTAGATCACCTGAGCCAAAGGCTCAAATGATCTTTTCTGATCACAATTTGTCCGTTGTCTGTCGTCGTTGTCGTCGTCGTCGTCGTTGTCGTCGTCGTTGTTGTAAACTTTTCACATTTTCATCTTCTTCTCAAGAACCACTGAGCCAATTTCAACCAAATTTGCCATAAAGTATCCTTAGGTGAAGGGGATGCAGGTTTGTTCAAATGAAGAGCCACGCCCTCTTTTAAGGGGAGATAATTAGGAATTAGTCAATCTAATTAAAATGGGAATTAGTGAAAAAGTAATGGTTTATTTTTAAAATCT
Organism: Magallana angulata; assembly: GCF_025612915.1. NCBI lineage: Eukaryota > Metazoa > Mollusca > Bivalvia > Ostreida > Ostreidae > Magallana > Magallana angulata. Next base: position 25,643,498 of record NC_069118.1, on the reverse strand, counting down.
TCTTCTCTAGAACCAATTGGCCAGAAAAGCTGTAACTTGCATGGAGGCATCCTCAGGTGTTGTAGATTCAAGTTTGTTCAAATCATGATCCCCGGGGGGTACGGTGGGGCCACAATTGGGGGTCGAATTTTTACATAGGAATATATAGAAAAATATCTTCAAATATCGTCTTCTGTAGAACCAATTGGCCACAAAAGCTGTAACTTGCGTTGTAGAATACTCAGGTAGTGTAGATTCAAGTTGGTTCAAATCATGATCCCCAGGGGTACGGTGAGGCCACAATTGGGGGTCGATTTTTACATAGGAATATATAGAAAAATATCTTTAAAAAGTTTCTTCTCAAGAACCAATTGGCCAGAAAAGCTGTAACTTGCGTGTTAGCATTCTCAGGTGGTGTAGATTCAAATTTGTTCAAATCATGATCCCCGGGGGCACGGTGGGGCTACTATTGGGGGTCGAATATTTTGCATAGGAATATATAGAAAAATATCTTTAAAAATCTTCTTCTCAAGAACCAAATGGCCAGAAAAGCTGTAACTTGCATGGAAGCATCCTCAGGTAAAGTAGATTCGATTTTGTTCAAATCATGATCCCCAGGGGTACGGTGGGGCCACAATTGGGGGGGGGGGGGGTCAAGTTTTTACATAGGAATGTAAAGAGAAATATCTTAGTTTTGAAAATCAATTGAGCAGAAAAGCTGTAACTTGAGTGAAAGCGTTCTCGGGTAGTGTTATATATATAGAGAAAAACCTTTAAAAATCAAATTAAAAAGGATGAAACTATAAAGGGGGGGAGGGTCAAATTTTTACATTGGTAATAAATTTGATCATTCGCAAAAATATCTAGTATATAGTATTACTAATATGCAATCATGTTGACATTTGTTGATTCTCAGTTGTTTAGGCTGTGGTCCTGGATAACTGTTGTGCCACATATAAGGTTCAAAGTTTGATGTAGGTTTATATTTAGCTGATTTTATTATGTCTAGTGTTCCTCAAGTGAGCGATGTGGCCCATGGGCCTCTTGTTTTTTAAAAAATATCTCTTACGTAAATTATATTAGTTTTTGTGTTAATCTCTCTGAAAATGCTATACTTAGTCTAGGTATTGTTGATAGCTTAAATCGTTTTGATGATGCGAATCCTGAAAAATCCTAGTCAATTATATACGTCATAAAAATATCAACTTTAAAAAGTTACTGCAATCAAATCTCTCTCTCTCTCTCTCTCTCTCTCTCTCTCTCTCATGATTGTAATAGCAATGGATGATATAATAACACACCTGACGAATCAATACAATATGTACATCGATATACTACAGGTACGTGTACATAATAGAAATAAAATTGCATAATAAACTGAATAGTTTTACGATAAAATGCAAAGAATATAGAAATATCACCAGATGAATTGATGCATTTCGTAATACACGAAATGCATAATCCACAAAGCAACTTTATTTAGTAAAATAGACCAATATACAATGAAGCGCTAAAAGTGATTCTTATAATCAATAAAAAGATGGAAGACCGTGATACACGGACATGTGATTAATAACATTCATATGTTATAGTTATAACTCACAATCTGCATACATATGTACATGTAGGTATATATAAATAGAAATTAATCATGCACAACTATAACAGGATTCTAGCTATCTAAAATTACAACGATACATGTAATTAAGAAATGGACTATATTTTCGAAGAATACAAAATGATACAGTGTAGTGTAAAGGGTGTACAAAGAATGTGCAATCAATGTTTGAATATTACATGCATTACATAAGGATGGTAGTTGTATAGTTAATCAATTATAATAGCACTTACCGTGGTCCACACCAAAGGCAGTTTGAATCGGTTTTTGCAGCGACCAGAGTTAAATATCAGCATAAATAGGACGTATCGGGTGCGCAATCTTTTGAATAATAAGTCACGAATAGATATTGAGCTTATACAGAGATTATTTAAATAGCTAGCGTCTGGTAAATAGTAAACTAATCAACTGACAAAGTTACGTCTACTAGATGATTTTTAAAATAACATCATCACTGTATATACTTATGTACATAGGAACGTTTTTTTAATTATAGATCTAATATAAAATACATGTTTGGAGTGGAATTTTATAGATCATTATAAATTGTGCGTCTTCAATGCTGACAGATTTTTTTTAAAGAGGACTGGGTTTTTTTCTTTTGCAAAAAGTTCGACTCCCTGGTAAAATATTTTGGATCTGTGCATGTTGAAAGGAGACGTGGAATAAATATGAATTAATTTTAATAATAATAAAAAAGGTGTTAGTAGTCTTTCGTCGAAAATTTAAATATATATTTGTTTATTTTCCTTTCTAATTAATTTCTTCAATGATGCGTTTTCCAACTAGCCATTATATCTTACAAGTGCATTAAATTGTTGCATCTAAATAATCTACTATTATATTGAATTTTTAGTGATAAACTTAATAACACGGGTCGACAGTGTTATAAAAAAAAACGAAACATGCAAACATTTACGTTTTTTGATGGTTTATTTTAGTGTTGGTTTGATTATTTGTTTTTTTATCGTTTAATGAATATTTTGATACCCTCTGAAAAAATGAACATCTTAAAATAGAACTTATTCACAGCCTTGTCGTCAGTGACACATTAGATAAACTTAATTCGTCATTGCTACAATAAATTTATTGCTCTAAAATTTATAGTACATGCATGTACCAGAATTACCGGAGTCACACGCTGTCAACACCAGCCCTCAACAATTGCAAGCCGTTTATATTTTTTATGACTTTATTACTCGTGGCTTCTAATATAAGAGATTGACTGCGTCCTTAAACATTTTCTTAAATAAATTCTCCCTTCCCGAAAACACGCCCCCCCCCCCCCCCCCGGTCTTTGTCTCACTACCTTACCGAAAATACAAAGTCAGTGAAAAACATCGACAACTTGAAATCGAAGTTATTAAGAGAAGGAAACTGTATATCTATATGCACATCTCACATTATTTCGGGCCAGTGTATGTATGTATACTTGTAAAAAGGTCAAGGTCATGAATTGCATGTAATTCATTCTGTCTGTGAATAACACTCTTCTTTTTCCTCTCAGACGCAATTTCTTTGAATTAGTTTATTGCGTTTGCATTCGTATTGAAGTTAAAAAAAAAACCCGAATGGAATATGAGATATGGACCGATATTGTTAATGTACTAGTACGTGGTGCATGTTAATACCCGCATTCTTATCTTGACATCTGCTACAGAAATTAACTTACTATATATTGCACACTCACATGACAGAAGGTACTCTCTATTATATTTTCCTATATAATAATTTCATTGAAAACAAGACTTTTCTTTTAACGGTTTTGATGACGTCATTTTTGGTTGAATTTTGAAGAAATTTATATAGATTATTTAAAGCGGATTCTTTTTGCAATTTTTGGACAAAGTTATTTTTGTTCTGATTTTTTTGCATGGGGTAAAATATGGCATTTCAACAATGAATTATGATAATTAACAAGAGGTTTACTTTTGCAATATGCAAGCAATTTTTTCCCTTCGGATTATTACCAAAGCTTAGAAACAGAGGGTTGTAAAAATATTATATCAGAAAGGTAAAAGCAATTCGAAATTAATCAATTAAAATCTTGTCAAAATCAATGAAGGGGTGACTTTTTAATATTTTTTATTTAAAGTTTGTTTTTCAATGAGGTACCATGTATAAAAAAGTGTATGAAGTAAAAAGGTGTATACAATAAAAACGTGTATTATTATACATGTAGTAAAAAAGTGTATACAATAGTAAAAAAAAGAAGAAAATTGCATACGTGGACAAGTGCATAGGCAACCTACAATTTATAAGTATGCACTGTTAAACTTAGGTTTTAAAATCACGTAAAGATCAAAGAATTAAAAAAAAAACAATACTCATCTGGTGTCTGAATTCATTTAAATCATTAACAATGCTCGTTTAAATGCACTAATCTGAACAAGTCCATAACAGTCGCGTTTTTGATTGTATATATATATATTGTTCTTTATTTAAATGACCATGCATATGCATGCACGTTCTGTGCTATATTTAATTTCTTAAATTTTGGTACTGCCAATTTAATATTCATGAATTGTGAACGGTTACATATATACAGTTCGATGCATTTTAAAGAGTACCTTAGACAATCTTTGTAATCAAAATTGGTAACCCTTTCGATTTTGGTTTTGTTTGAGAGAGAGAGAGAGAGAGAGAGAGAGAGAGAGAGAGAGAGAGAGATTAATTTTTTGCAATCGTCTTCGTCAATAAAGCTACAATAGACCTATTGCTACCGGCATATATAAAACGCACCGCCAAACCAGAAAAAAAAAATGCGCTAGTTGTTTAGTCCGAAACATCCGTGAAATTAATGATTTGGAAAAATTTTTCAAATACACAAAATTAATGGCTTGATATCATGTAAAAGTTTACTTTAATCAATTGTCTTCCGAAAATGATATCCATCATACCCATCAATCTTTCAGGCAGAAAAAAAATTGAGGTACAGCGTATTTTGATATTTTTGAAACCTATACATTAACCTTCTAACATTTAAATAAAGAGTAACTTGTGTTCCGTTCACAGTAAAGACTTGGAATTTAGGCACAATAATCATCATGCAATGTCCAGACTTTATGTCTATTAAATTTTAAGGTCATATCAAAAGGTCAAAGATAATGACATCATTTAGGATTTTTTTTAAATTTTCACCTTCGTCAAATACATGCAATTAAACCTCAGTTAACCTATAACCCACGGTCAAATTTTCATTAATATTTTTCGATATTTTAATTTCGGGATCATGAGAACCGTACTGGTTTGCAGTCATTATTTCTGTAGATAAATGTACGTATTGCAAAAACTGTTATGAATATACATGTACGTACTACCGGTATACAGAAACAGTACAGTAATTGCAACGGCTATTTCAATGTTATCTAAAGTTTTTAATGCCAAAAATGATAGCATTTAAAATTGAAATATGACATAATCCTTTTTTTTGTTGTTGCATATCCTTATTTAGGAAAGGAGTTTACATGTTATGTCTTAATTTTTATAATAAATAGATTAATTAAAATCAATGCGGCTTAAAGAGACCTCGATGGTCCTGGACACTTACAGACTATATTCAATTTCTTTGAGAAGAAATGCTCTATATAGAGATATGCATGTAAGAAAACATTGAAATTTTAAAGCTGAAGTATTTTTAATTTTTATTCACTAACTAACATGTTTATCGCAAACATTTTAATTTCTAAAATTTTAAGAAAGATTGGACTGATACTTTGTTGGCCATCAAGTCTCGTATCCAAGTTATCTTGCATGAAATTAACTAAGCTGGTTGTTGAATACACAGGTGCTTCAAGACGGTATGTAAACTTGCTATATAGCTGACTACTGCATGACCCCCTGCCCCATAAAAATACCCCTCGAAACCTCCAGATTTTTACTGTTTTTTTCTTTCATAAATCATTCATTTCTGATATAATTTATACCACCAGTCTGAAAATAATAATTTAAAAAAAAACAAACACTTTATAAATACCCATGGCTGGGGGGGGGGGGGGGGGGGGGGGTCGGTCACCAGTGGTTGAGCTACGGACCACTGATTTATTTCCATATCTTGCAAGTTAACAACATCTATAGAAAATAGATTGAATGTAGGGCCAGAAAGATGTAATCAAATTTATTTAAGACTTTTGTTTCCTTGGGAAATACATGTGGGAGTGTAATATAAGATCCGCCAATCTGTAATTTAGGGACGATCTAACTATGAGCGAACGCAACCATTCCGGAATGGGTTCGAACAAAACAACGATCATTGATCGACCAAAAGATCGGCAGGTAAATAAAAGAATCCTTAGTGATGTTAAAATTTGTTTATTGCTGAATGCAAGTTATGTTAATCGTGAAAATTCTCCCATTTTCACAGACATCGAACCAGTATCAGGTGTTTAGTGGCTTTGTCTGTGCATTAAATTAGCATTCGAACCCAGATCCGCCTAGAGGAAGGTCAGGGTCATGAATATTTTATCTTTTGTTTGGCAATCAGGAATGTTTTCATTGAGTCGATACGCTATTAATGCGATATTTTCTTATCAAGCTTAGCTAAATTATCGATGATAAAAAGATTTTTGTGTTTATAGCGTTAAAAATATTAAACTTTAGAAGTTTCGAGTCAGCTGAGAGACGAGACCGAGTTTTGTCATTTATGATTGTGCTAAAAGACGGAAAACCACAACTTAGACATGATAGAGAACAATAAATGATATGAAGATGTGCAAAGGTGCATGCGTTTCTGGAAAACGATATCAAAGATTTGTAAAATGATTTTTTTTATATTTTCCCCTATTTTACATGTTTTCTGTTTATTTGAAATTTACATGAAAGCTATATATATATACTGCTGAGTATGAATTTTATACACAAAAATTTATCAATCACAAGAAGACAAATATTCATATTACTCAGGGGTTTATATGTGCTTTTAAAATTTTTTATGTATACATCATTGCCTTTTTAAAAAAAAATTACAGAAAACTTTAAAGAAAAAATTACCTAAATGTTCTGGTTGCAAATATGTCACTTAGAGTTCTGAATTTGCTGATAATGAATTAATAAATGTATGATACTTATACCAGTTTCAAAAAGAGTCAATTAGAAATTTTTTTTTTACATGAAATATATTTATGAAATGAAAAAAAAATTGTTTTGTGTGTTAAGAGTTAAGTTAAGAGCTAATCAAAAGCATAATGTATAGTTGTTTTTCATGAATAACAGAGAAAATATATCAAATTAATCTTGAATTTGATTTGTTTTTGTTCATAATTTATTTAGCATTCCAAGATATTGCAGAATCCATCAAAAAATAAACCCAAATTTAAGATATTTGTATATATATATTTGACTATTTGACAAACCATAGTTTCCATGGTAACAAATTTGTTACTTTAACTGAGATATTTAAAATGTATTTTTCAGATGTTTGGGATAACATGAGACACCGATGCAACTTAGATTTGGAAACAGCTTACATTACCTGTAAACACATATTTTCTAAACATATTTTAAAAAGTATGTAACTTAAGAAGACACCAGTAAAAAGATTAAATAATGAAAGAAAACTTAAAGTGAGAAACTCGGGAACTTGCACAAAAATTCAAAATGAATTCACAGCAACAACATCGTGACCCTATCCGAGATATTTTCTCCAATCCGATCCTTTGGACCAATGGGAGCTCTCGTGATAAAATGGAGGCGATGTCCAAACTGGATTCAATACTGTACAGCACAATAAACAACATGGTAAAGAGGGAGCCAGAAAGTTTAGACAACGACCATTGCAACCATCAACGACCGCCCCACCCCTCAATGATGATGGGGTCCCAATTTTTCATGAGTTCACATGAAAGTGCAATGGACCACTTAAATATTCCATTGAATTCCAGTGTTCTTCCAGATTCCAAAAGTTTGCAAGTTGATTCAGGTCATTCCACTATAAATGAAACTGCTGGAGCAAGTTCCTCCAGAAGAAGCTTAGCTTTCAAAAAGAAACCGAATATAAACCTACCCAAAGAAATGAACACCGATATGGATGCCATGTTTGATAAGTATGAAAATATCACAGACAGCAGACCCATGGAACTTGGTCTTGGGGACAATAGGCATAATTTTGTGAACCATTCCCAAAATAAAGCTACTTTGATGAAGAATTCAGGTCTAGAAAACTCTGATGATATGCAGATGTTTACACGGTTCTCAGGGAATAGTATGTTCATTGAACTGGGAAACAGCCAAAGTGTGGTACATTCAAAGGAGGTTAGTGCGTTACCTGAAAAAGAATCTATGGATATTCCTCAAGCAACGCAGTTGAATTTAGATATTTGCGAAAACGAATTAACAAATGAGGTTAGTGAAGACAATAAAACAAATGATGGTGAAAATGCAATCACTGAAGAACAAAACCGACTTAAACCTACTAAAGGAACTAGGAAATATTTCATCAAAATTATCAATGGAAAGAAATTTCATGAATGTTCACTGTGTACCAAACTGTTCAAAACCAGAGCTGAAAGAAAAGCCCACAACAGAATGCATAGAGAAACCATAATGGACGTTGATGTTAAAGTCATCGACGGCAAGAGATGGCGTGAATGCTCAGAGTGCTCGAAACTCTTTAAGACTCGCAAAGAATTGCGCATTCATTTTCGCATCCATTCCAATGAAAAACCGTATTCCTGTGAAGTATGTGGCAAAGCTTTTAAACAAATTGCTCACATGAACTCCCACATGAAAATTCACTCAGGAGAGAAACCGCACACCTGTGATTTATGTGGGATGAACTTCAGTGAACGATCAAGTCTGAAGCGTCATGTTCGAAGGCATCTTGGAATTCGTCCATATCAGTGTGAAGTTTGTGAGAAGACGTTCTATACTAGTACCACACTCAAATCGCACAAAGAATCTCACGAAATTCGGTCAGGAACAAAGGCTCGCTATGACTGTACCATCTGCAAGAAGAGTTATTCCAGGAAAGAGACTTTAAACAAACACATGAAAACTCATGACCCTGAACAGAGAATAACCTGTGAGAAATGTGGATGTTATTTTCTGACCAAAGCCCATCTGAAACGTCATCAGCTAACTCATAAGGTAAGCGAGGATAAAAACGAGGACTACAAAAAGTTCTTTTGCGGTGTTTGTGAAAAGAAATTTTCCACTGATGGCCTACTTAAATCTCACATGACTACCCACAAGACGGAGAGAAATTTTAAGTGCGATATTTGTTCCTGTACGTTCAAAGACAAATATGCCCTGCAACGACATGGGTTTGTCCACAATCCAGTGGAACGGGAAAAGAAAGCTACGCATCTCTGTGAACAGTGTGGAAAAAAGTTTCTGTCGGCAAGTAGTCTACGTTACCATTTGGCAACGCATATGGACAATAAGCCATTCGCATGTGAGGTATGCAACCGAGCATTTTCTCGAGAAAGAGATATGATTAAGCATGCCACAATTCACGAGAAAGACACCCATTTCAAATGTCCCGAATGTGATGAAACATTCCAGTTGAGAAAACAGCTGTTGTTGCACATTTCTAGGAGACACCCAGAAGAAGAGAAAATCCACCAATGTAAAATATGTCTAAAGATCTTCAGTCGAGACGACACGCTTAAATGTCATATGAAACGACACGAGGGAACTGCCTATCCGTGTGACATTTGTGAAAAAATATTTGATCGGAAGTCTAATTTGAAAGTTCACAAGCTTACTCATACGATGACAAGTGATATTCAGTGCCCTTACTGCCCAATGAAAGTACGCTACAAGAGAAGTCTGGTTCGACACATTGCCAGAAGACACAAAAATGTGGGTCGGAAAGACCCGCACGAATCTCTGTCACATGACAGTTTTACTAGGGATAGTTTGGAGTATGGAAGCTCAGTGGCTGATGAAGAGGAAAAGAATTCGCTTAATCAATACTATGATGATGCAAATAGTAGTTTGTCTTTTAATGAAGTGGAAAACTTCTCGAATGATGAGGATAGTAACTTTGTACCACAGTACACTTACACAATCAATGATGATGATGATGATGATGATGAAGAGGAGAATTTTGATGATGATGAAAATGATACCAGCTACACTTCCAACCAAGAACCAGAATTAAGATTCCATGAATCTAAATCTGATTTTAAATTAGAAGATGGAGAAATCTCAGGCTCTGTGGAAAACCTCCTAATATACAAAAACTCAAGGGTTTCACCCATGGATGAAATAGACAAGAATGTCATTGATAACCATTTGGATGACAGACAGCAAGCGCTGAAAAATACATCAACTGGCTTTGATGAAGGACAGAATGGATCATCTACAGATGATTACACGGACAATGAGGATTATAACAGTGTACCTTAATGAGTCTAAAGCTTAAACCACAATTACTTAATATATTATCTACATAGTACATACCATGTTTGTATTGTAAACTTGTCTGTATTTTTGTTATTATTTTAGAAGTACATGTACATGTGTATTTATGTATCTTTTTAGGTGACGTTTTGTCTCCTTTTTTGTTTCTTGTGGTGTTTTTCTATAGATTTTATTTTTTAATGTTTTCTCTGAACTGTTTAATCTGTAAATACAATAATATCTTCTATTGCATGTATATAGCAAAAATATTCACAAATTTATTATGATACATTAACATTACAATCACTTTTATATTCTTTTGAATTTTTTTTTTTGCTTGAAATGATACTTTAAATTAAGAAAAAAAATTGTGTCTGAAAAGAAAAGAAAAAGAAATTTGATGGATGAATTTATGTTTAATACAGTGTAAATGTTTTGGAATTTTTTTATATATATCAAAATTTTTTTTCTTCCAAAATCATAATATTTGAGTAAATATTTGAACTGCACATATTTTATTGAAAAATTTACATATACATGTATGTCAATGCACAAGTTCAACAGCCATAGATCTGGTAGTTTTGTTTTTTTTTTTTTAGAATTAATCCAATATATTGTACAAAGTTTGTATTTTGAAGACATCATGATATATCTTTAAGTTGCTAAAGGGTTTTTCATCTGTGAAACACTGGATTAAAATCTACAAGTATTCACTCTGTCTATTATAGTTGGTTAGATAAATTACAAGTCTGTTCAGTATAATGTAAACAAAACAAGTGCTTGTAGTAGTAGTATTGATAATAATCTTTTACTTGGAATCAAAATACTATAAATTAATGTTTAAATTTTCTTTTTTTTAAACACAAACATATATGTACATACATGTATATACAAAAGTTTTATCAACAAAAATGTACCGTGCAATCTAATGGATTTTGATTATTTCCCTTTTTTGTGGAAAGAAAAATTCACAACCCACCATTTCATTGCGTAATGTAGCTTGTTGTTTAATCTAGAGCATGTATATTTATATTCTCTGTTCTTCTTTTATCTCACTGTTGTTGTTGTAAATGACGCATGTTTTGATAAACATGTACATGTATAATCCAAATCAAAAATTCCAGATTTTTATATTTAACTGTTATAATCTTTTATTTGTATTTATTTTTAAGATTGTACTAGATAATTTTTAAATTTATTAAACTGTACTAGTACTGAGGTCATGCAAGTCTGAAAACTTGATTTTGGTTTGTTTCATGGCTTTTGTTTAATAATTTTAGAAGAATATCAGATACATAATATATTAATAGATATTTTTATATAGTGTACATGTAAGAACAGAAGACTTTTAAAACCTCCAACCTGATGAAACCGAAGAAAAAAGCTGTAATTTAGAGCCGGTTATTTATTTATATATTTACTTTGTACAATACTTGTTTACAGTGTTACAGTTATAGTGTTGATATAGAGTTATGTTTTTTGTGTTAAACATAAATAATGTGCTTTTGTTTCAAATTTGATACATTAATTCGGTTTAAAAAATAGTTTCATGTCACAAAAAATCTATACATGTATTAAATAAGTACTGTTATTGTACATTCAGAAGTTGTGTTATATAAATGCATGTTTGTATGAACGGGTGATGATTATAACTTAAGGATTGCTCTTGCCTAACAGGATTTTTCGTCAGAGAGCTTTAGATCCTACAAGAGTTATGTTTCATGATTCAAAACTGACTGACACTGTCTGTTTAATGCCTATTCCACCCCTTTTTACCACCCAAGCGAAATTTAGATCTTATGAATTCACGCGGTTAAAGAAAATAAATCATACCAAGGAAAAATAATTGGATCCTTGCCTGAATTCTCACCCGTTATAAAAGCTACATTAACCTCAGCACGTGCAGATCTAGGGGAAAGGGGGGGGGGGGTCCGGAATCTTCCTAAAAATTCAAACTTATCAAATTCGCATAGTAAAATTTCCGAAAATAGGTCTAAGACCCACTTGGCAAACAAAATTATTATCCGAATCACCCACCCCCGGGGACTATTTTCTGGATCTGCGCATGCAGAAAGTTACAAAGTTACAATCTGAAAGTTTGATATAAAAATGGTTTTAAAAAAACCAACACACTAGTTAGAGGATATATCTTGATTTTATGCATGAGCAGAACTGGGGGTGGGGTGGTCGAGGGGGGGGGGGGGGGTGGAAGTCCGGTTTAAAATTATCTATTATTTTATTAATTATTTATTAAATTTGCTAGTCAAATTATCGCAAATATGCCTTGGACCCCCTCCCCCAAACCGGAAAACACGATTATCCCTCGGACACCCTGGACGAATTTTCTGGATCCGCGAATCTTATGCCACCGAGGTTATGCATCACACGTAATTTAGTTAGTTTAGTGATAGATGATGTTGTTACATTGTATTTCTTTGTACATTATCTTAGGTTTTGTACAATAAGGCGCAAATGTGTTGATGAACTGGATGAATACGCTACTCACGCAATCCTCTTACAAACTATGGACGACAAGACAATGTTGATTTAATTGACTTACTATGTTTTTTTTTTAATTTTTAATTTTAAATAAGGAATAAGGAATCATTCCGAAGGGCTTTATGATAGATTTGATCACGCCCCGACCGAAATTATCACCTCATAATATTCAAAGAATGATTCCTTATTACTTATATTTATATAATTTTAAGCAATCGTACGATTAAGTATTTAAATATGAATAAGCAAACCCCGCTGGGCCTCAATTTGGCGTCATTTGTATTATGGGTTATATAGTACAAAATCGATACGTAGTGTTATCACAGGCAAAGACACTGGAAAATGTAAATATACAAAAATAACACCTACAGTAGAATGCTAGCTATACATAGGGGTTGATGCGAGAGATAATATACCATGTAATACATAAAAATGCAAAAAATATGAATTATCAATTTACTTTACAAAGAAGATTTAAAAACATTACCTTAAACGAAGGTTATGGGTATATGTTAAACAAGTCTGATACCTTAGACCACATCGTTGACGGTTTTGCGTTTTACAATGTAAGTCTCGTATTGCAGTACAATTCACCTTTCTCTTCCAAGAAAAGCGAAAAAATACATGTATTATGAACAAAATGTTGAAGAGGAAACGCTTAGTTTTTACAACAATCAATTCAATGGTTTTTATTTCTAAGCTAGTATGACACTCAGTGCTATTGATTCATAAAAGATTATTAGCCATATCCTACATACAATTGATTATGTCAGATAAATTTGCATTTTTGTTTTTAGAATGAAATGGCTGAGTTAATATATGCATGCTGTATGTACAGTTGACTTTAACGAAAAATGCTAAGTTTTGAATTCTCATTAAGTGAAGCGTCGACTAAAATCAATTGGCATGTTGGTCACTGACAGATTTTGTCACATTTGTCTCAATTAATCGTCTATCTGGTACATGTTAAAGAAAAGTCTATATTTCAAAAAGGGTCCGAGGCGCTAGTGTTCTTTACAAATTAGATCTAAGTATAAAAGCGAGGATTATTATATAATAGATTGCTTTCTTGTAATTAAAAAGTTAGACTTATTGTGTCGAGCCGCGAAATATTCTACGTATTATTGACTTGCACTGCACGATCGAAGAAAAGAGGTATTGTCCTACAAATGCCATCCCTTGGAAAATATGCAATCACAGTATTTTAAACATTCGACAAACATAATTGCCTGCTTTACAGCCGATACCCAACATGCGCCTCATGGAGTACGTTGCAGTTTGTTAAACAGCAACGTGCTTTCTTTGGTGATTTATGCGGATATTAAGACAGTAGCTAGCATTGTAGAAATATAGAGTTGGACATACATATACTTTTAAAGAAGAAAAATATATAATATTAAAGCATTATTGTCTTAGTTTTACTTATTTAATTTATCTATGAGAAATGCGAAAAATCAAATTTTTTTTATTGGATCGTGTAGATCTAGATCATAATCTGTCTTGTCAGTTTATTGTCGTATGAATTGCATGTACATGTACATGTACAACCGATTTTCTGAAGAAGTGTAAACAGAGGAAAAACAGGTACACGCGTATGCCTTAAAATTGTAAATTGGTATAATATTGCATCTACAAACAAATCATTTGATAATCTCTCTACACACATCGTCGTTGGAGATTTCTATACAAACTACAAAAATAGAGACGATCACAAGTGTTTTAGTGTGATATGATTATTTACCGCCTCCAAAAACTTGTGTGGTGAAATTGTGGCTATATACATGTAACTAGCATTAATTCGAAAATAAACGCATCCGGAATATATACCATTTAATATGTAAATACTCCACAAATGCGACCCCCGATCTAAATAGTCTACATACCATTTTTACAGTTTTAAGTGAGGTTTAAAAGGATACGGTCACAATTTTGAAAAAAACAAATTTCCCCATTTTAATATTTTCAATGCTTCAGTGAGACATTTCTATTAGGCAATCAAATTTTAACTGCCAGTCACTGAGTTTTAAGCGAGTAACAGAGCGTACAATCTTACAATACTTTGCTATGGAAACCAAGATTTGTTTGCAATTTAAATGATGAAGTAAAAAATCCAGTTTTAAACCTAAAACGAATGTGTTAAACGTGAGAAACTGTTGCTTTATGCTTAAAACGAATTAGAAGCTAGACAAATCAGCTTGAAAAAGATTTTTTATTGGTATATTGAACCTTTGTAAACAAAAGAAAAAAAAAGCACGAGCCTTGCTTACATGACAAAGAGCTGCGAGTCCTTAGCTATCTTGCTTATACATGGAACTCTACGACTGACTCTCTTTCATTTTATCATTAAAAATGCATTCATAAAGCAGTGTAAATATTAAAAAACAGAAAATAGAATTTTACCAAAATCGTGACCACACCCCATTAATGACATTATCAAGTGTTATCTTTGTGACGTCTGTAAATATTTAAAGCAATAAAATGTTTTATTTGGTGCTTCATATGGCTATGAAGGTACATATATTTACATAGCTATAAACTGCGTTTGTGGGTAAGTCGATCTTATTCTCAAAAACTGAAACAACAAAAAAGAGCAATGATTAACTGAAATTATACTAAGAAAAAATTAAAAATCATTGAAAATCAAAATTTACTCTACTAAGTTTGTATTTGTTACTCCAAAGACGGTCAAAAGCATTTGTTGGCTTTTGTTGCTCAGGTGAGCGATGTGGACCTTGGACCTCTTGTTATTTTAGCTTGTCTTTTGAAGTTGAGTGTGGTCCCTCATTTGAGTCCGTTGTTTATGAAAGTTTTCTGACATGACCCGGTATGTTACTTGCGATTCTTTACATGGCTGAGAAAATTATTCTCGTAGAAAAATTGGGTTAAGATAGATATGCAAAGTCTTACGTATTTGAAATTTCTTTCTTCATCAAACTTCATCAAACTCATCACATTCAGTCAGTTTTGTAATGTAATTATTGGAGTAGAAACACACACACACACAAAATAAAATAATAAAAATCATTTTAATATGATGTGTAAATGTAAATATATATAGTTAATTAATCTGCACGTGCCATCACATGCTTTAATTATTATATTTCATATATTAATATTAATTTATGCCTCTATCCGAAATCCAAGGTTTGAATTCTCGACCTTTTATATGCAGCGTAAATGATTATTGCTGAATAATTGATTTGGGTTTTTTTGTCTACTAAAGGACAACACTGGATATATACATGTACAACTAAAATGTCATGACCGGTTTTCACATTAGAAAAATTTCCCTGTTCATTGCAATTGTTTTACTTTGAAATATTCACATTTCAGGTTGATCAGCGCCCGGCGAATAAATTAAAAGGCTTAGCCCAAATGAATTGACATCGCTCTGTAATGATTAGACATTAATCACGCACGTGTGTGCAACATATATATTGCTTTGTTGCTGTTGATTTCAAGACCTCCGACTGCGTATCTACCACAACAATTAAACTGTTGACATCGAAGAGTTAAGTGAACTTCATATTCAAATTAATTTTCAAAATTTTCAAAATTATGTTCTATTCTCAAATAAAGTCAGTTTAGAACTGGCACTTTTTTGTCATATAAATTAATATGTTTGTTCGCTGCACACGTACTTTACCTGTTCAAATACGTTTCGCGTAATTTTGATTCATTTACACAATCAAATGTCGTTATGCAAGTTCACTACTATACCTTTTTTTTAAAACTTAATTCAGCCTTTTATGTAAAATTTTAGTAAGTTAACACACTTATGCTTGGACCTGCTAATTTGGTAACTTTAGTGTGTGAATTTAGAAAATTTGAATTTAGGGTGGGGGATGCTTCAGCACACGTTAATTGATCCGTAGTATTAAGTTTTTTTTTTAAACTGCGCAGATATACATGTGCATTGTATGCTATTTGTCCTTCTAGAGATAAAGATATACTGTAACAGATTGGAACGTCGCCCGATCTAGTGACTCCCCTCGTGGTATTTCAACACGTACATTCTAATAGTAAATATCTTGATAAAAACAGTACCAGTTCTCGCTCTCTGTCTCTCTGTGTGTCTAATCCTCTCTCTGTCTCATCCTCATCTCTCTCTCTGTCTCATCCTCTCTCTCTCTGTCTCATCCTCTTTCTCTCTCTCTGTCTCACCCCCCCCTCTCTCTCTCTCTCTCTCTCTCTCTCTCTCTCTCTCTCTCTCTCTCTCTCTCTCTCTCTCTCTCTCTCTCTCTCTCTCTCTCTCTCTCTCTCTCATATCTTTATGACATCTCTTTATTATGTCTTATTACGCCAAAAGCCAGTGAAAGACTCAACATCTGGTGGAAAGGTAATATATGATACGTCATCATAGAGACGGTCACATAAGACGCAAAATCAATAAATAAAAACAAACGATATTTATTACATAATGATTTGCGAGTTTTCATTCAGGTAAAAAAAGAGGGGAATAAAACCCAACTCCAACAACTCTTTTTCCGTATGCATTTATTTTTTTACCAGTAAAAACTAGCGGCAAGTCAATGGGTCATAAAATTCAAACACATCAAGGTGCTGACTATTGAATTTAATCGTGTGCCGTAGTGGGTGTGGGCCAGATATATGCACAGGTAAGGTGTTAATTGTTTAAGTGTATACCTAGTCTCCGAAAGACATAATTTAACAGACACTGAAAACTATTAGAATATATGTTATGTATTTATAAGCACTGATGGTTCGATCTTCTTTTGGGTTGTATTGATTTTAACCTTCTTTCGTTTTTAGAGCTTAACGGGTATTGCGTCTTACACGAGTTATGTTTCCTTTACAGATTTTTTTTCGTTTTTGCTTTCAATTTTCATTTCATTACAAAAATACATGGTGACTATGTGTGTGTGTGGAGAGAGAGAGAGAGAGAGAGAGAGAGAGAGAGAGAGAGAGAGAGAGAGAGAGAGAGAGAGAGAGAGAGAGAGAGAGGAGAGAGAGAGAGAGAGAGAGAGAGAGAGAACCGTACCAAGCGCGATAATTATGTTATAAAGAAGGTTTTTAGAATGAATAATACATGTATGAATAAGCATTGATTTTTTGATTTTACCATTCTTTCGTTCTAAAAATTTACAAAATCTACTACGATATAGAGTTACGAACATACGTTTCATATTCTATGTTTCGGTAAGAAAAGCAGTACTGTGAAATGTAGTTTTTCTTAAATACTTGAATGTTTATATATATATATATATATATATATATATATATATATATATATATATATATATATATATATATATATATATATATATTCTAAAGAAAATTTTTTATACAAAAAAAAAGATGTTATCAATATGGAGCGATAATATTCTGTTGTATGATATATATGTAATTTCATAATGACAGCAATGAAAAATCACCCAAAAACAAATTCCTGAAGAAAAAGTTGCGCTCATGCTTTTTATCAGCGTAAGCGTAATGATCATTTTTAAACTAACTTCAAAATTTTCGGCTTCTTTCTGCTGTTGTCATGATTATACATTACAATTACACTAAAATTGCTGAATTGTTCAAATGAGTGAGCATTGCCGAAAAACAACCGCCTGTGATACAAGATAAAACTTTTTTTTTTTCTTAATGTAAAATATAAAAGTACACACTATCATTGGCATGCTTTTGTGGTGTAAGTAGGCAATATTTCACATACATGTAATGTATATATATATTAATCGTTTTGAAGATCTCACCAAAATTGAAGGCCTAAAACCTATATTCCCGACAGGACAGGTGTGAAGTATTATCTATAATCTGATACTTGGTGTATCCACTTTTATTGTACATCTTTAATTTGTTTTTTACATTAACACACGTACGTTTTACATTGTATATCGATGATATAGAAAGCTGACTTTTAAGCAATTGCAAGATATACCCACAGGCACGTGGCATCGATTTTGAAAGTGGGGGGGGGGGGGGGGGGAGGGGTTAGATTCATCAATCCAAAACATCTTGACAAGTAATAGAAAAAAAGGAAGTTTACTATCCAAAAACCCTGAAAATCCTTATATCCGTGTGGGGGGGGGGGGGGGGGTTGTTGCAACTTCAATTTTACTGTTTATTTCCTTACACTGTAGTATCAATTTAGTTTTTACATGGTTCCATAAAAGTGGGGGGAGACTCCATGTTAATTCAATTTTTTGTTCCTAAATTTAAAAAAAAATTCTTTGCTGCACAAAAAAGTGTGTGTGTGGGGGGGGGGGGGGGCTCCTGGCCCACCTAATGCAACGTGCAAGTCTACAAATTAAAAAAAACCCAACCCAACCAATGGTATAACTCATGAATATCTCTACATATTCATACTCTCTTAACTAGGGCACCGTTTTATAAAAAAAATCGATCTCAAATATACGGCGGTTTGAATAAGTTAAAAAACAACATCAAACACTATTTAAATATCATCCGTTTTCAAACACAGCCACATTGATCTGAAGCACGAGACATGGCATTGAGACACGTCAATGATGAAATTAAAGTGAACGACCAAGAAGTTTGACTGTCTTAATCAGATATCCATTCGTGGCGAACGGAGACGTCAACAGCTACTGCAACACAGGACGCGTGAGTTTGCATGATTAGGGAAATGATAGGGATTGTAGAGAGAAAGTTAAAGTGATACGTTTTCTTCCGTCTCACACTCCATGCATTGACATATACATTTATACGGCGAATGGAGAAAACCCCAGCCCCAGTAAAAACAGGATACGTTTTACAAAGTAAGTGGTTACAACAAAGCTCGAATATGACGAATATAGCAAACACAGATATAGCGAAATAACAGTTATATATAGGTTATTTAGCGAATTTACACCTATATATCGAAGTAATTTTGAGACCCCCGCTGGCTTAATTTTAACGCATTTCGTCATTTATAAAACGAGTAATTTCATTTACAAATTTGATTAAAAAAACATTTATGTTAAAAGGGGCATGGTCACGATTTTGGTCAAAAATATACTGATGTACAATGCTTCATTTAGGCATTCTTAATAGTCAACCAAAATTTGAGTGTCATTCGTTGAGTTATATAAGCGAGTTACAGAGCCTGCAATTCTTTGATATGTAAACAAAGCTTTGGTTTATATTTTGAATGTTGAAGTAAAAACTTCAGTTTTAGACCTAATATTCATGTGTTAAACGTTATGATCTGTTTATTTGTGCTTAAAATTAATAAATAGACAGACAAATCAACTTGAAAAAGATTTTCTACCGGCGTATTGAACCAACAGGGCACGGACGTTGTTTACATGACAAAGAATTGTGAGCCCTAGCTGTATCTTGCTTATAACTCTACGACCGGCTCTCAAACTTCAACTGATCATCAGAAATGAATTCCTAAAGCATTGGTACAGTTTGTTTATGTACACGTGTCATTCTGTCTTGCACACCGTGCAAGGACATGGAACTCACTTTTAAATCATGCAACATGTATATCTTAGCTAGCGGCGTGGTTGCTATCTTCTACGGTACACTAACCTAGCTAGCCCTTAAGGAGGGTGAATGGTCAGCAAACTACATGTAGCTAGCAGATCTACCCACGGATTGTAGATACGAATGTTTCAGCCATAACCTCTTATTAAGTAATAACAGGGATATTCTTAATATTTGATCTTCACTGTTGATAATATACTGTATGTACAGGGAAATATTCGCCCCAGTTTTTTTTCGCCCCTTTCGCCTTTGTTGTCAGCGGGCAAATTTAAGACTGTGCGACTTCCAATGTTCCAAGCTATTTCTTTAGTACACAAACGAGTCTGGGCATATTCAAGACGGGGTGAAACCATTTGCAAGTGTAGAAGGGCGAAAATAACACGGGGCGAAAATAACCCTGTATACAGTAAGTATTTTATGTTGACACAAAGCTCTTCTTCGTAAAAAGATAAATAAATATTGTCTAAAAATATTTTAAAAAGTAGAAAGAAGTAGCTTTTATTATTTTTGCTCGATTTCAAAACAAAAACTATGGTAATAAAGAATTTGTATCAAGAATTTGTGTCAAGTGTAATAGTTTTACGGTTGGTGATCCTTTCATTTGTTGGATTGATGCCAAAATATATTGATAATACATGTAATTTAAATAGAAATGAAAATTTAAAAAACCCAGAATAATATATTAATGAAAATGTTAGATCAACCAGAGACAAATAACTAGAAGCTAGCAGCTGTCATTGTGTAGGTCCTTGCGAAATCTATGACTATTGCTTGGCTTGCAAAATTCATACCCGGATTCTTTAAATTTCTTTTACGCACGGTGGTTTTAAATCTCCCCAATCTGATATGCCATTTATCATCTATAACTTAATTTCAGTAGGCTATTGAACCGTTGCTATAAAAACCAAGACCATGTAAAGAAACATTTATGAGATGCGCCCAGCATGGTAAAAAAAATCGAACCAACGTCAAAACTTTATAAATTTTTTAATTAGATGTGGGTGCTACGTGCGGTTTTACAGTTTATGTCATTATATTTTTGGAAAAGCGATTGAATATTGTATACGTATAATCTTATCAACCAGTTAGACTACCGATTCACAAATACGGCAATGAATAATGTATTATTGATTGACAGCGGATCACAATTCGTGGTCAACTTCCAACACGTGCGCTGTTTGAATGGAACCATGATTGTGGTGACATCTTGCTCGTTCGGTGGACTTTGCATATATTAATGGCTCATCGTGTGCCCATATATCGGATCATGAAAAGGTTGGCTAGAGGTAGAATGTGTAATAAATGATATTGATAAAAAAATTCCCATAGCTGTTATAGCGGCTCCTTTCCTTAACATCAAAGAAGATGCTGATATTTTTTTGTTTCAAAATATGTCACCCTTTAAATAGAGTTAATGGTTCAGTTCGTTCATTATCATTGGAAGTCGAAATACCCATGCACGTTTAGTATTTTAGACCATATACTGTATACTGAATAGGGCCCACAGGTAAAAAGTGTCATTACAAAAATAAATACACATGCACAAAAAAACTGCCGAACCATAGCTGGGTGGGGAATTTAATTGACATACTTTATTTCTGAACAGCACATATCTCAGGAATGTTTAAGAGGTAAAATTTTACATGTACGGCTTGTTGAATAATGTACTATAGAATTTGTTTCATTCTCCTTGTAATTTTTTAACAGTCATGAATGACGTTATAACTTTTTTTTGTTTTTTGATTACGCTTTAAAACTGTTCTTCCTACTCCAGCAGAAAAATAGGATAGGATTAATTGATTTGTAAGAGGCATTCGTATATAAATGCTTATGAAATGATTCTCAGTTATAATTATATTTCTTTTTTTTGTGGGGGATGGGGGTCGCGGGGTGTTACAATTATGTCTTTTACTAATTAACAATTTTTAATTGCCAATGAGTCCATGACTAATTATGGACTCATTGGCAATTAAAAATTGTTAATTACATGGACTCATTGGCAATTAAAAATGGTTAATTAGTAAAAGACAATTATATGAAAAAGGCGTTTAAGACCAAAGAATATCTCCTGAGCTCACAGTCTCTTGTTTTTCGTTTTTCAGGTATGGCTCTTTAAACCTGTTTTTGCGTCCAAAACTCTAGGACGAGAAATTGGTCAGAATCAAATGAAGACGAGCGAAGACTAAAAACAGCAATCTAGTAAAGCATTATGTTTGCCCCTCATAACCTCTCATTAACTTGGTTATACATTGTATAACCAAATGACATTATATTGAGACGACTGACGTTTTTGTTGGTGTTTTGGCTCTTTATCCTGTTTATACGCCAAGAAATCTGATAAGAGGAGGAGTCGTTCAGAAGTGAAAAGAAAAGAATGGAATTCAGTAAAATCAGATACATGTAGCAGTGTTCTGGAGACAGTCTTCTGAATATGTCTGCTATTAGAATGACATTTGCTAAAAAATGGAGAATCCTCGTGTTGATGACAATGTTGTTTGTTGTCTTCTTATGGTCCACGCAGGATTATATAGGAACGGTAGAAAAATCTAACCAAAATCCAGAATACAACAAAACATTTATATATTCTACAAAAAACTACAAATCCAATAAAAAGGGATCCTTTCTCAACCAAAACCAGTCATATAATGTAACGCATTCAAACTTTATCCAAAGTTTAAAAGTCAAAAAACCGTATATATTAAGTAAGAATCAAAGTAATGCACACAACAAAACATTTTCACAATTTCAGCCGAGCAACACAAATAACAAAACAAGTTTAAATTCAAAACAACATCAAAGAATCTTTCGCATTGCATGGCATGAACAAGATCCTGAGATTCGGGAAAGTCTTTCCAAGTATGATCCGACTAAATGCAAAATTCCAAATTGCCTCATAGAAAAAAGCCCCGCTCTGGCGGATATCGTTGTATTACGTCACAGTCATCTCCCTTTTAATCGAGCGATTGCAAAAAAGAAAGGACAACTGTGGGTATTGTATAGTACCGAAAGCCAGTACCACACCCTTCGACCCCCCAAACAATGGGCCGATAAAATTGATTTATCTGCTTCCTACATGGAGACAGCAGATTTTTATGTGCCATTGTATGGAAGACTTTTACATAATAAAACATACCCCTTACTAAATTATACCGGAGTTTTAGCCAATAAAACCAAAGATGCTGTGTGGGTGTCGAGTCACTGCAGCACACCATCTAAAAGAGAAAATCTGGTAAAAGAGTTAAGTAAACACCTTACGGTTGATATGTACGGACAATGTGGAACGAAAAAGTGTGGCACACAATATGACGATTACACAAAGTGCAAAGCAATATTTGAAGAGGACTACAAGTTTTACTTGGCGTTTGAAAACTCCATTTGTAACAACTATACCACGGAAAAATTGTATTCACTTTATCGGGAACACGCGCACATCATTCCCGTCATAAATGGCCCACAGGACGCGGGGAAATACCTTCCCAAAGGAACTTACATCAACAGCCTCGATTTCAATTCACCAAAAGAATTGGCAGAGAAACTGAAGCAGATCGGATCCAATGAAACTGAATATATCCGTTATTTACAAGAAAAGGATAAATATGTGATGAAATATTCTATCTCTGAATTGATAGTTAGAGGGATTCATAAGTTTCAATGTGATATGTGTATTTATCTGTCTGGACGTAACAATAGTAGTCCTGCCCCGAATCCGAAAAATTGGCAACGTATATTTGACCCTAGTGTGCACTGTATTCCAGGAATATAAAACATTTATTTGAGTTATACCTTTTTACTATCAAATATATCTGCTCAGTTGATTACATGTTTGCTCAATTAATTACAAAATTATATTTACGGGTATATAATGAAAATCTGTCATGCCAATTACATAAATTTTCATACAAGGAAGTGCTATATGAACAATTTTTGCAGATATGTGGCGTCAAACGATATTTTAAATCCAAAAATTTCAATTAAAATGTTCTTTAATATTTAACTGTACAGATATGCACTACCTGTATATTTAATTACATAGTTTTTAGTCATCATGGTTTACATGTTAAATATCTTGTTTCAGCTGAATTTACTTGCAATATGGTTATACTTGTACTACGTATTCTTTTAAGTCAGAACATTATACATGTGTGTAGGATTTGTATGTAGGAATCTATTGATTTGGAAAGAGGTAGACTTAGTTTGTAGCAAATAAAAAAGTAGAGTGATCGATTAGATGATACACAGTTTTACCAAGTTTTCTGTAGACATCAATATATACCGCCATTGATCAGTCAACAAATAATGCGCCACAGAAAAGTTTTGTGTTAACCTTTGGTATAGAAAAGTAATTTAATAAAAATAATTATTATATTAGTGTACATATTAACTTACTGTCTCTAAAATGATAAAAATGTATTTCATCGGAAATAATTCATTGAATTGGACAAAGACTGTAACACTGCCATGTTTTTTTTTTTAAAAAAACTAAGTATTCACAATACTGACTTCCAGATTGGTGGATACTGGATAAATACTGTGAAATCATTAAAATTCGTCCTGGCCAATTTTCATGGAATCCTTAATTTCTTTTTAGGTTCGTAGGGACGTACTTTCCTATATCTTACACCTGCAAAGGGAAATACCACCCTATGACCTAGTTCATTAATTCGTAGATAATTTTTATTCGTGGATGAGAAATACCCATGAACTCCACGAAAATGCAACAGCCACCACGAAATCTAATGATTCAACTATGAGCGTTTTGGTGGTTTTACGCAGATGCTGTTGTAAACAAATTAAGCATTAAATCTACCTCATACTAAGCTGCAGGTTTGAAGTCTCAATCTAATAAAAATTGGATGATCAAACTGAGAGCAACAGGAGTAACGTGTTAAAAAGTGGAAATTTTATACGACGCACAAAACAGTTCATGGTGCTACTGCGGATCGGTAACGTGCACTATGTGGCTGATAGTCTTGTGTATTTTCACAGGCCTCATTCTCTGGTATACTGTCCCTGAATGATGTATGCCTTGCACATAAACATTCTTTTTTTAAAAAGTTCAAAAACAAATGTGAAAATCAAAATAACCGGGTTAGAGAAAGAAATGGCATTTCATGTGGATGTATATATGCGCAGCGAGTCCCGAGGGAGAACTTTTATCCTGGGTAAACCATTGAATCAACATTGATATCGGATTTCACCGAATGATATTTTTTATAAACAAAACAAATAACACGAAATGTATTTACATATGTATTTGTTCACGTGTGAATGAACTACTTAACATAACAAAAAAAAAACACTTTTACGTGTGCATAGGATACATGTACGTGAGTAAATGATGAAATATAACTTAAAAAGAGTGTTTAAGAATTGTAAGAAGATTCAAACAAGAAAGTTACAGTTTGTTTACATACTGGCCATATTTCTAACACCCCACTTTAAATATTTATTATGTAGAAAACCTTAGCTTCAGTTTTTAAGTCGTTGACACTATCGTCTATTTATTACAATCCTCAACTGTGCATATTATTCAACAAAATTGTATCTGAGTAGGGTGATTTCACAATGCATCGGGCACCCTCTAATTTTTCCCTTTGATCACGCTTAAATAACCGTCCAAATAAAGCTAAACCTTAATCTAAAAGACATGTAAAGGTTTTCCCAATGCTTAATTATTGGAAAAATAGTGAAATTATTAAAAATGTAGAAAATAAAGCAAATTAATGAGTGTTGAAATATTTCACCATTGATTCATACAATATTTACCAAGCATCGGACAGCTCTACAGTAGAGAATATTTACACTTGCAAATGTTTTCCCTTATATAACACTGTTTGAGCAATCCGCTGTTATTTCTGCATAACATCATTATGGGTCAAGAGGTCAAAGTAGCGCATGAATAATGTAGGTCACTACTTTTTCTATGTACACAAACTAATCGACTTGTACTTGTGCTGAAACACACCTATTAGATATCGTAATGAAAACATAATTTGGGCATAACAAATAAACGTATTTGTATTTTGTTATACGAAGTTTTATTCATTCATTCTCATAAAAAATATAACATTAATTGTGGGGATAGGCCTAACTGATTCATGTTATAGATAACACGTTAGGCATGTAAACAGAATGTTTATGGTTCGACATCGTAACGAGGCGTTCTTGAAAATTACAATCGTAATTTGTCAAAGGAGTTAACTCAGTTGAAATTCATTTCTGATTTTATTACAAGCCTCGGTCAAAATTGCAAACGCAATATTACATACCTTTCGTGTGAAGTACATTCACGGATCACGGTCAAATTTAACTCCTTGTGTTTTTTGTCCGATTTGTTCCGTAAAAAGATCATCGAAGTTAAAATCCCTTTCCTCTATAATGTCGGAGGAAATCATTATGCTCTTGAATCTGATTCTGCGATAGATTTCCCCCTGAAAATGCCTAAGTAGATATATACTGGTATACTCTAACTCAACTTTCAATCGCTTGTTTTTAAATTTCTAACCGCTCTGCGACTTCAACACAGGTGGTACTATTCCGCCAAGCTTCAATCAGTTTTTTCAATTGTACAAGTGAATTTTTTGTTCTGTTTCCCTTTTTAATGATAAAAAAGTGTTGTCTCATCAAAAGTAGTGTCATATTCATTTATCACAATAATCAAATGCTTGCAACATTGTTGCACTATTTTTTGTTACGTCATTTTAATCGAAGCGGCTTTCTAGGTCATCACAAAAGAGAAAGTATGGAGCATTGTTAGTGTTATAATTTGCAACAAATGTAAATATAAGAAATAAGGTATCATTTTTGGATGTCTATCGGGATATAGATACGGGTTGGTACGTGATCAAATCTTCCATAAAGCCCTTCGGGCTTTATGGGATTTGATCACGTGACCAACCCGTATCTATATCCCGATAGACATCCAAAAATGATACCTTATTTCTTAATTAAAAATAACATTTTCTGGCTTTAAAGGGGAACAGGACACATATCACGTGATTATCATTGAAATGATGCTTTGATGTGCAAACTCTATTTTGACGTCATAATTGATTTGATTGTAAATTGCTATGATGTCATTTATTCATTATGACATAGGCTAATTCAGGATTTAATAGATCATTTCCCCGTACTAAACGGCTCAAAAGTAATCATTGTCAAAACATGAGCTGGTGGAAATTTGACAATCTAAGTTTAAGAAATGTAAACGCACAAGACAATGAGCGGTGAATATGATCAGTTAAGAAATGAAGATAATAATTTTTCTATTGATCGACGTATCAAAGAAAAAATTGACCGGAAAACTTCATCAATGCGCGTAGCGCATTGATGAAAAAGTTTTCCGGTCAATTTTTTCTTTGATACGTCGATCAATAGAAAAATTATTATCTTCATTTCTTATCATTTAATAAAACATTTTCAAATAAAAAAATGTGAAGTGTCATTGAACAAAAATGTAAATAATGTAAATGAAGCGGCGCGTATGAATACAAAACAACAACAGCAACAATATTCAAAATGGATGCGCCTTCAGGTGATGCAGAGCTATTGAGATGAATTTGATGGATTAAACACAAATAGTGAGTTAAAATCTGAACCGGCTGAATTGAAAACGAAAGGAAAATACATGCGATAGCTTGTGATATTATTCACTGTGCAGAAAAACTTGTAATAAAACTAGTTTTCATGCGAGATCGCTGGAATATGCAACTGGACATAACCATCCAAGGAAAGGCGATCGTGGACGAAAATAGCTGATATGTCGACAAGGAATAGTATGTATAAGCGACTTTTGTAAACGTTGTGGTAACTAGATAGCCAGTGATGTACTTAAATGGTATATCTGCCGCTTGGAATGCGCCGAAGGAGTTGATGCATTACTCATAGCTTTTCTTTACGACGCTTATTCTGATGACCGATCATGTCCGTGTGTAAATTTAAAAATTATCGTTACCAAATTTGAACAGCAGTGTTATCGGGAAAGTTTAGAAGGCCTATATGTTCGTTATAAAATTCCTGGAAAAGGAACAGCCAGCCTCGCTGTAAATGTTGATCGATCTCAAGCAGACGAAATCGTGAGAAGACGCTTAATTTTCCATTTCGTGAATCAAATAATGTGTTTTGTTTATTTTTGAAGTTTAAACTTTGAAGTTTTTATATTCACAAGGTTGCATTTTGTTTGCTGACAATAAAACAGAAACAACTTTACATTTTGTTGACAGTGTTTATCTTGGAAATTCCCGTTCTATAAATAGTGTTAGATCAGAACAGTTGAGAAAAGTAGATCCGGCAAAAATTTTATTGATGCAGGTATCAAAGAAATTTTTCGACCAATCAGAAGCGCTGATATCTCATCAAACGAATAAATATTAAATGATATATATATTCTGATAAAGATCAGATCGTGTTCATTGATTAATCTAAAAAAGCATTACCTTTTTGATGGTTATAAACAGAATTTGTCACAAAAAGTCATAATACTAGAATAAGGGTTAAGGGTGATTCATATTGTAGTTTCTCTCTTAAATGCTAAGAAAGTTGACATGAAAATTGTCTGAGTTATAAAGAACATGCTAAGGTTGATATATGAAATGTTTTAAAATAATTCATAAACAATCTTTTATGTGCCAATGTGCTATCACGTTTTGTTTAAATTTCGAATAAAAAACTTCAAAATTTGAAGTGCTGATTTTAGCAATATTTTGATAAAACTATGATATTGCTAAGTAAAAAAGCAATTTTGTAAACGATTATGTAATTAGTTTTCGTTCTAAAAATTAATGAATATGATTTTTGCAGATAAATTCCATTAAATAAAATAATTATTGCATAAAAATTAAAATTGCTAAAAAAATTTATAATGCCAGAAAAGAGGGATAATCCCTATCAAAACGTCTCCCTTTCAAGGTAAGAAAGTATTCATGAAAATGATATATGTTGTAGTGGACATCTTAAGGTAAATGTTTTTAAAAAAGCAACAAGAAATCATATTGACGCAAGCGTCAAATGGACCGCAAAAAATATAATTGTTGTATGAATCATCATTTGGTGTTTACATAAAAACACAACACAAAGGAGAAAACAACGTATTGTTTGTACTAATTTTTATGGTCAATTGTAATATACTTTCAGCAACTTGTTTTGAAGTTTGACATTTTACTAACTAATTTATAAGTAATTTTACTTATTAAAAATCGAGTTCATTACTTTAAGCATTTCTAACGGTAATTGTATGATTATTGCCATAGTATGAAGTAATGGAGAACACATTGATTTGTACATTATTTTAATACAAAGTTTAACTCATCATTTTCCTCTTGGAGATTATGTAATTTTTTTTGTTGCATTGTATTGAATTTTAAAACTATATGTATTAGTTTAAATGATTTCAAGGGACCACATGATAAAATAGAAATGGATTATTTTAAAGGTACATATAAGATCATGCTCAGCTGATAGAATCTGCACAATTTTAAAGGTAAAAAAATAAATTGGATAATTGTTTTCCTAAATGGAATTTTAAATCTCATCTCCACTTCAGTTTCCGACGTTAATCATATTTATTTGCATGAGGTTCTCAAAAGAATTAAAAATAAATCACGTAAGTTCAAGTTCAATTCAATTCAAATTTTCAGTTCTTTCATATTTTTGTGTAAATAATTGATATGGATGTCAGCTATACAGTAGAGATTAAAAATAAGATTTTTCTGATTTTAATGCAAAAATACAAAGGTTCGAAAAACTTAATTTATCAATTGCTATTCAGATTTCTTTCAATGTAAATCAACGAATCTGCAGTCAGGAATTTAGAGTAGTGCTTCTGTTTAAAGAGGCATGGTCACGTTTTTGGTCAAATTCTATTTTTCTGTTTTTATTATTGACAATGCTTTAAAATGCATTTCTAAACATCAAATAAAATTGAGAGTCGTTCGTAGAGTTGCAAGCAAGATGCAGGGCTCACAATTCTTTGTGATGTAAACAAGGCTCGTGCCCTGTTTTTGTTTATATACTTAGGTTCAATTTACCCGTAAAAAAAAGTTTTCCAGCTCATTTGGCTATCTTTTTATCTATTATAGGCATAGATAAGCAATTCCTAACGTTTAACACATTCGTTTTAGGTTTAATCCTGAAGTTTTTACTTCAACGTTCAAAATGTAAACAAACGCATTGTTAACATAGCGAAGAATTTCAAGCTCTGTAACTTGTTTATAACTCAACTAATGACACTTAAAGTAAGGTTGCCTATTAAAAATGCCTTCCTGAAGCATTGTAAATATTAAAATCGGAAAATTAATTTTTTGACCAAAATCGTGACCATGACCCTTTAAAGGAATATTTATCATAAAGGGTTCTATATCGTGCCAGCTCCTACAGAAACTTTGAGTTAAAAAGCCTGTGTCTGTAGAACTCATTTTAGGTGGTCAATTATTTTTAATTTTTTTTATTTTAATTCACATTAAGTATATCAAAGGGAATGGGACCTAACATTTTAATTATTATAAGAAATCATGCATTGAATACTGTCCGATGCATGGTTAATTTGTGTCCGATCCATGGTTAAATGAATATATGGAGCAAAAATGACCTTGACACTAATTGAAATAAAATTATGAAACCTATGGTTGTGCCTATTTTAGTCAAATTTTGTTTCAAAACTTATTTCTTTTTATTACAGGTGGAAAGTGAATTTTCGATTAGCCTATTCACAATCAAATGCACAACATTGAATCAAATAATGCTGTTGTGTATAATTTTCGTAACTACATTTTCAATTATGGCGTATTTGAAGTCATTTTACGATGCATATACTGCTATTTTTTGACAATGTGACTGTCAAATCTGAATGATAATAATGTTCATTAGTTCCACTTCAGGGATATATGAAACACCATATGAGCGCATGCACACTCACCCTATTCTAATTATTCAACCATGACCGTATTTGTTAATCAAGAGGAAAGCTGTCAATGTGACAACAAACCGGGTTTTCTATTGTGTGAACAGTATCTATCATCCATGTCAACCTTGAATTGATTAACACTACCTACCTATCACGAAAAATAGGGGTACCCTATATGCAATACTTTGCCAAAAATGACTAAGTGCAACAGCTGGTATTTTTTTCATCATTCATCAGTAATCAAAACCCTAACAATATGCACACCTCTAATATATGTCCAATTAATCTGCTAAAGAACAACTTCCTATATTGAAAACTGTAGGAGGAGTTATAGTTTTCTGTACAATAGAGGTACCCTTTTGGCAGCCGCATGCCCGCCCGCCCACTATTTCCAAATTTTCAATAACCGGATTTTTCCTTCGGAAAACCCGGTTAAAAACGTGGAACGCAAGTTCGAAATGTTTCTCGGGATGTGGTTTTTAAAGCGACCCAATTTAATTGGTTTCCTAGCTTTAGTTGTTTATGAAAAACATAAAACCAATTAAGTATGGATTGTTTCAATAGTAAAATAAAACCTAACTTTTGTGCTGTACACTCTATGAAATGGTATTTTGGTGTTCGCCAATCCCATTTTAATAGTTTTTTTCATATAATCATATATTCAGACTTTTTTTTTACACTCATAGAGAAGATTCATAATGAGAAAATCATTCACAGTAAAGGAATCATTAGATATTCATTCATAAATGTTATAGCTTTAGTATGTAAGTTTAAATGATTTAAAAAAGTAACATTTTTTTCTTGCAGCTCATTAAAGTTACGTTGCAAATATAAGCCAAATAATGAAGCTGTATTTTGAAATTTTTAAAATGTACGCACATTTACTCTAACTATCGGATATCATTGATAGTAAAACTAGTATATTGACAAGTCTAAAAAATGTATAATGAAATTACATCTTCCTGTTTACAATGACCATTTGGCGGATATGATTAACAGATATCAGTGTAAAAACGCTAAAAATACTATCAATATGGCATCTTAGATGTACGTATAACTATATTGATCACAAATCTGGAATTGTATAAATAAATATCTTCCTGCTTACAATGAGATTAAGGCTGGTGTGGTTGACATATATCAGTGTCAACGCAAAATAAATGCTAACAACTATCAACCATGCAAATTAGAAAAGTCGTACTAAAACGAAATTGATAGTATTCATACTTGTTGCATACTTGTTCATGAAAAAAAAATTAATAGTTCACCCACAGCACTAGTTTAAAATCTTATCTTTCACAATTTGATGCACAATTTTTGTTTAAATATGAACATATTTTCAAAGAGTTTGTAACATGTGGACTCTTTTTTCACATTTTCAGAAAAGAAACGGAGTGGCGGTATTTTCCATCTTTGCTATCTCTGTTTTAAACACGTTGTAAAAACTAAAACAAAGTCCACTCCCTGCAGTCCTGTTTGCAATGTGTCTACTAACTATCTTCTCTGAAGTCAACTATTCTAAGAAGGACAAGTTCTTACGTACTTCTAAACTATTAGAGTGGTTATTAATTGCATTATAATATTTGAAAGACGAAGACAAATACTTTGGATCTCTTAAATCCACACCTACATAGGTCACTAGTTTCTGTATATGTAATGTAAACAACCTCTGGTGCATCATGAGCCTTATAAGATTCACACACATAGTGAATGTACAAATTTAATTCTCTAACTAAAATGAACCGACTTTTGAATCAAAAGATTTGAACAACTGTTTTTTGTCAACAAACCTTCCAACACAGTTACCAATGTCTTGTGTTTCATCACAATTCTGCAGAGAAAATCTAGAAAAATATGGCGTTATGGCCAAAAAAAAAAAATATTGCAAAAGTTGACATTATGTCCAACTAAAACAACTTTTGACTGGAATTTTGTGAAGAAATTCAAAAGAGCATCAACAGCAGCCACCAAGTGTACAGCGTCCACTTCTTCACCATCACGAAACATTTTCCCATCCAAACTCTTAATCCAATGACTTCCGTAGCTTTGTTTTACTGACTCTTCAGCAAAACATGTTCTTGAAATTATAACAATTAAAATGTACATCTATTCGAAAGATCATCCAGACAATAAAATAAAATTCGATATGGGACATAATTTTAGTAAACACGCAGTACAAACCTAGTCCTGTTGTTTCAAGGTCAAAGTAACGTGTTGGTAAAAGTTTTCAATTGGCTGGGAGGACGGTATACACAAAGCTTAAGGTGGTAGTTTTTCACCTATACCAGTATGTGGTCTGCGAGGCGATTTCAGAGCAATAGGTAGGACCTTCTGAAAACTCCTCTTCCGCTGTTATTTGCTTTCTATGAATCAAAAGATTTCTACTGTATATGCATTTAGGTATGATCAGATCACTTATTATTAAGAGTCTACTCTATTTGTAATCTGTAAATCATATAAATATCAGCATTTAATATTATTTCACTGTCATCAAAAGTCTGGACACTGGTTGGCATGCATAAGCATACTTTTAGCAATCTCTATTTCAAAATAAAATCCGATACATTAACATTATGGTAATGGTAAGGTATTTCATTCCAACCTCTCTGCTTTAAGGTGCAATCTTTTTGGTGATTTCTTTTTTCCTTCTATTTTTTCTGTCCTTAAGAACACTTAGCCTCCTTGTATATAGGGGAAACGCCAATCTTCTTGCTGACCTATTGAGAATATAAATGATTAATTTGTTATCAAGACATGTAAATTTAAACAATAAAAAGGTTTCCTCCACAATTCATGCGGGTTATGAAGGTACATTGTAGCGATCATTGCCGATAAAATTATCATTACCTACTGACGCGGGTTGTATGTATTTCTAATGCAATGTCGCCACCCTCGTATCCCGCATGAATCACCAAAGGAAGTATTTTATTATTTAAATAGATGTAATGCATTCCCAACATCCCGTACAAATAAGTTGGCCGTTTTCCGGCTGGACTAACTGTGACTATACTTAAGAGTTTCAAAGGACGTACATGAAAAACGCTTAGCATGTTAGACGGATTCCATCTTATTCATAACCGGACCTAAATCTGTTCAATCTAAAACGCATTAAGATTTATATGTACCAGTCATAAGAGGTTAAATATACACAAAAAATTGGATGATGAAAGGTCAGAAGTATGGTCAAGGCCTGATGTTGCTATATCCAGACTAGTCAATATTTCAATGAGCTTGGTTATATCTTACATTGTACGTACTGATCTGCATCATCGATATCCAAAGGAGATACCACGATTGCTTTACCAAAGATGAGAAAAACTTTAAAAAATTGATTTCATACCCCAAAGGGCGATTGAAGAAGCTACCGCACCAGAGAAAGTGAGTTTTACAATGATAATGTAAAGGTTTTAACAAAAAAAAAATGATTTATTTTGATATATTTAACGGTTTATAATTTAAGATATCTTCATTCTATGTAATTATATGTAGAATGCGTGGTTATCCAAAAAACCTATTCTTTGTACGTTTTGTGTATAGTTCTCTTATTGTATAATTTTTTAAAAATAAAAACAGATATTATATCATTTTTTAAAAAAACAAAAACCCTATCAATTTTAAACCTCTCAGTATTCAATATGATGTAGATCTTTCTAAGACTTTTAGAATGAATTATGACAAATTAGTAAGTTTAAAAATCAAATATGTTATGAAACAGTACTAGTGGACACATAGAAACTTACATGTAACCTTAACAGGTAAAGTCACTTTAATAAAATCACTTAATATAACACGGCTAAATCATCTATTTATCTTTTTTCCAATCCCGGAAATTAGCGTTTTAAACAATTTCTTATTTAATTTTCTATGGAGTTCAAATGTCAATAAAATATAATAAAAAAAACTTTCAACCCAGAAATATTCATTTGTAGGATTTAAAGGGGCATGGTCACGATTTTGGTGAAATTTTATTTTTCCTTTTTTATTATCTAAAATGCTTTAGGAATGCATTTCTCATGATCAAATGGAATTTGAGAGTCCGTCGTAGAGTTATATGCAAGATACAAGGCTCACAATTCTTTGCCATGTAAACAAGGCTCGTGCCCTGGTTTTGTTTACACAGGTTCAAAATACCAGTAAAAAATCTTTTTCAAGCTGATTTGTCTATTTTCTTATTCATTTAAAGCATAAATAAACAGTTTCTAGCGTTTAACACATTCATTTTAGGTCTAAAACTGAAATTTTTCTCTTCAGCATTCTAAATGTAAACAAAAGCTTTGTTTACATAGTAAAGAATTATAAACTCTGTAACTCGCTTAAAACCCAACGAATGACACTCAAATTTAAGTAGCCTGCTAAACATGCCTTATTAAAGCATTGTAAACAATACGATCGGAAAAATAATTTTTTACCAAAATCGTGACCATGTCCCTTTAAAATGATTATATTATATATAGAGTGCTCTATAAAAGCTTTAATATCCATTGGATAAGGTAAAATTGTTAAATATATTAATGACTTCAAAAAATAATGTTACTTCAAAGACAATTGATCTTGACACTGACAAACTAGTAAACGCTGGGCCGGCAAACTCAGAAATGCACAGAAAACCAATTCTAGGGAGATATTACATGTAAATAATGTTTATCAGGAAACAGTTGTATTTTATTCAATACATATTATTTCACATATCCTTTATGTGAAAAGATAAAATTGTCTAATATACGGAATACTTTAGAAAATGGTGTAAGCATTTTTGAGATGACTTTATAGTGTTTGTCAATTTAAACTTGAATACATATGTAGTATATGTAGTATACGTTTACATATGTAGTATATTATTATATATAATCAAAACGGATTTGATGAGTTTTTTCCGATAGCGTCGCGTTACGTCTGTCAGCTACATCACGCAAAAACAATAAGATGAGCGACACAAAATGGACGTGTCTTCTGCTATAATCGAAAAACGGTATTTGCTGCCCTGCGTAGTGAAACATAGCATCAGTGCTACATGAAAAAATAGTGGTTAAAAAATTTTGTTTTAAAGTGTACAAATTGAAAATGATATAAGTAATTTTAAAGGAATCATTCTTTAAATTTTATGAGATGATAATTTCGGTCGGAGTTGGTCAAATCTATCATATAGCCCTGTAGCCTGGTTCCGTCCTACATGTACCCATAATGCTACTGAGCATTATGGGTAGGCCGGAACCAGGCTAAAAGCCCTTGGATTTTTGTCACGGTGTGACATTCAATCTTTCGGACTATTTTTAATTATTGTGTAAATTAACTTTTTCGGACTCTGTGTTAATTGCTACAAAAACTTTTCATCTATTTCGACAACTGTTTTTTTAAACGTTATAAATTCCGCGCAGCATTAATCCCACCTGAGGCACAATCAGTGATGGACAGCTAATCTTTTAATTGACTTCTGTTTATGTTTATTGACACTTAAACTTCTTTCATCTTATGAATCCTTTTATGTACATGCTGCTAAAATGTCCCGAGTTACTCAATAGCTGTTTGATAATTGATTTACTTACATCTGTACTTCTTATGTTAATCCTTCATTGTGTTGTTCCATTGTTCATTATATATTATTCTGAATTGTAAATTATAGTCAGTTGGAATCAGACCTTCGGTGCTGATGCATACCAAACTCACGTAAAAGTATATTTCATGTAAAATCTATATTAAAGTCTGAAAACTAAAACGCGCGTTGGCTTAGTGGAGGTTTCATGAGGCTGGGTCGAACAATAAGAGAATAAGCTCACGGTTGGCCCAGTGTTAGTCCTATACGGGAGAGAGCGCCCCGTAATATTTGGTGGATAAACCTAAGGGTAACGACACCCGGGACTGCTACATATATTTTGTAGTAGTCAGATCCTGGACCTCTACAACAGTTTAGCGAGTTTCCCCAGATTAAAAGTCTACAGATGAAGAAGACGATTTAAACTAGATTCAACATGGAATATTCTTTCCGACCGCAGTGGAGACAGAAGAAGTTCAGCTTCCCCTCAAGTCAGCGTCCAGTGTGCGGAAGGTGCGGAAACGTGCATCCCAACGTTTTATGTTTCGCGTTCAACCAGAAGTGTTACCGATGTCACAGAATTGGACATTATTCCAGAATGTGTTTTACACAGATGAAGAAACCAACAAAATGTGTTGAAAAGGAAGCAGTTTTGGGTCGTAAAAAGACGCGAGACATGAAACGACTGTGCAAATATCTTGAAAACAAACGTACTTTGAGAGAATTGCCGTTTAATTCAATTCGTAACAATCAATTTCATGCTTTGTTTGATACCTCAAGTATTCTACGAACTGAGCTACACAACATTAAGATTCAGCTACGCAAGTCTGATCAACTTACGAAGAGTATGGCTGAAAATTTACAAAGTGCTAAGTCTGAGAACGCAAGACTTCAAAGTGAAAATACGGACTTGAGAACAAAGCTCCAAGAAAACTCTAAACGTTCTGACATTGATATGTATCTAAAGAAAATTCAAAAATTAGAAGCAGAGGCACACGGTGATAAAGTACTCATGGATTTAATGCAGAGGAAACTAAAAGATATCGGGAGTGAACATTCTCAATATGTAATGAAAATTCAAACAGAGGCTGACGATACAATCAAACAGCTGAGGGAACAAAACAACGCCCTGCTGCAGACCATTTGGGTATTGGAATGTGATAACGAACATCTAGAGGCCTGGTTGCATGATAAACAACTTGACCGCCGATTTCAACCACACAGGCAGCAAAGAAGACAACAACGCGGCTACCGTCGATGATAAAAATTCAAAACACGAGGACGTGTTTTACGCGGACGCGAAGCATGTGTCACGGTGTGACATTCAATCTTTCGGACTATTTTTAATTATTGTGCAAATTAACTTTTTCGGACTCTGTGTTAATTGCTACAAAAACTTTTCATCTATTTCGACAACTGTTTTTTTAAACGTTATAAATTCCGCGCAGCATTAATCCCACCTGAGGCACAATCAGTGATGGACAGCTAATCTTTTAATTGACTTCTGTTTATGTTTATTGACACTTAAACTTCTTTCATCTTATGAATCCTTTTATGTACATGCTGCTAAAATGTCCCGAGTTACTCAATAGCTGTTTGATAATTGATTTACTTACATCTGTACTTCTTATGTTAATCCTTCATTGTGTTGTTCCATTGTTCATTATATATTATTCTGAATTGTAAATTATAGTCAGTTGGAATCAGACCTTCGGTGCTGATACATACCAAACTCACGTAAAAGTATATTTCATGTAAAGTCTATATAAAAGTCTGAATACTAAAACGCGTGTTGGCTTGTCTGAGGTTTCATGAGGCTGGGTCCAACAACAAGAGAATAAGCTCACGGTTGGACCAGTATTAGTCCTGTACGGGAGAGAGCGCCCCGTAATACTTTATTGGATTTGACCACACCCCGATAAAACGGAATAACTCTTTATTCCTTAAAAATACATAAAACGAAACGAGTACATGCAATACAGAGTTGGAGAGAGAGAGAGAGAGAGAGAGAGAGAGAGTTTTGCATATAATTAAAACACAAGGGAAGAGTAGATGTTTTTGGAAAATAAACTGCCCTGTGAAATCTATAACCTCTGGGTTTGCGTTAGCGTGCATAGATACATGTAACTCTACCTAAGAAAACGAGTTGACCAATCAGAAAGATTTAACACCGGCGTTTTGCTTTGTTTTGTTTATATGTGACGCAACAGTCAGAACTGATCCTAACGCCTTCGGAAAAACCTCACCAAATTCGTTTTGATATTATAATGAACTACTTGTACGGTCTAGAAGCTTTAAATAGGCGTCAACTCTAGAAAAGTTTCAACGTAATGTTTTGACTGATCTTTGTTGAATCAGATCGTAGTGCGCGGAGTTGAGAGATTACCGTTATTCTTGATGAGAGAGAGAGAGAGAGAGAGAGAGAGAGTAAATTATAGGTCACACCGATGAGCAAGCTAGATGAACTGTATATCCGGTTATTTTCGCGATTATCTAATTTTCGCTTTTTTCGCGATGTCTTTTAAATCGCAAATGTTTGGATACGCAGAAATTATATTCTGTATTATTTTTTTTATAAGAAACTTTTAAAATTGCAAAAGTTGACTTGCGCAAATTAAAAATGCTACACATTCTCCCCATTTTCGCATTTTTGTGACACGCGTAAAAAACCGGATATACGGTTTTTATCAATAGTTATAAAGTGACAAATCAAGGTCTAGTATATAATATAAATTATCCTATAAATTTATGTAACTTTGAAGTGTTTTGAAATTATTTCACCGGGAAACAACGATGTCTATATATAGACAATGGGATGAAGTAATGTCAAACATCGAAGATTGTACGAATATTTAAGAATCTATCTATCTATCTATCTATCTATCTATCTATCTATCTATCTATCTATCTATCTATCTATCTATCTATCTAGTTTTAAATTTTGATCCTCTTTACAGGTCTAAAAATCAGGAGGAGGATTTTTCAAAGCGGAACGTACCTATCAACGTTTAAAACACTAGTTCGAAGAAGACTTCCATTTGCAATGAAACTGTTTGACTATTGGCAGACTATATCTAATTTGGCTATTTTTTGTATTATTTTCGTATTCCTATGGTCAACACAAAATGATACGGATCACAAAAACTACATATATGCGAACTCAAGCCAACCCGAGAAAATAAAATCTTATCAAACTCACAAACAAAGTTACATATATTCGAACTCAAGCCAACCCGAGAAAATAAAATCTAATCGAACCCAGAAACAAAGCTACATATATTCGAACTCAAGCCAACCCATGAAAACAAAATCTAATCGAACTCAGAAACAAAGCTACATAAAGTCGAACTCAAGCCAACCCGAGAAAATAAAATCTAATCGAACTCAGAAACAAAGCTACATAAACTCGAACTCGAGCCAACTCGAGAAAATAAAATCTAATCGAACTCAAATTTTTTTTCGCATTGCATGGTACGAGCAGAATTCTGAAGTTCTATTCGGTATATCGAAATATGATCCGACTAAATGCAACATTCCCAATTGTCTCGTAGAGAAAAACACTTCGTTGGCCGACATCATTGTATTACGTCACAGTTATCTCCCTTATCATAAAACCATCGAAAAACCTAAAGGACAAATGTGGGTATTGCATACTAACGAGAGCCCGTACCATACCTTTCGACCCCCCAAACAATGGGCCGATAAAATTGATTTATCTGCTTCCTACATGGAGACATCAGATTTCTTTGTGCCATTGTATGGAAGACTTTTGCATAATAAAACATACCCCTTACAGAATTATACCGGAGTTTTAGCCAATAAAACCAAAGATGCTGTGTGGGTGTCGAGTCACTGCAGCACACCATCTAAAAGAGAAAATCTGGTAAAAGAGCTAAGCAAACACCTTACGGTTGACAAATACGGAAAATGTGGAACGAAAAAGTGTGGCAAACAATATGACGATTACACAAAGTGCAAAGCAATATTTGAAAAGGACTACAAGTTTTTCTTTGCGTTTGAAAACTCCATTTGTGATGATTATACTACTGAAAAATTGTATTCACTTTATCGCGATCATTCACCCATAATTCCTGTCATAAACGGTCCGCGAGACGTTAATAAGTATCTCCCCAAAGGAACATTCATCAACAGTCGAGAATTCTCTTCACCAGAGAAATTGGCAGAAAAACTAAAAGAAATTGGATCCGATGAATCTAAGTATATCCGTTATTTACAAGAAAAGGATAAATATTTCCTTCCCTCTGATTTCGTTGAAAGAGCAGTCTACAAGTTCCAGTGTGATTTATGTAAATATTTGGATGGACTAAACAATGGCAGTCTCCAAAGGAAGCCTATTGCTTGGAGGAAGCTTTTCGATACCAGTGGGCTGTGTATACCAGGAAAATGAATAGCATTTGTTGAAGATTTTTTTGTTTTGTTTTGTTTTGCTGAATTGAAAATATATATCTTGTGTAAACATGATTTGTGTTCAAGTTTACTCAAATTGACACATGCTGATACATGTAATTAAAGGCGGAGCTCCAATAT
Organism: Magallana angulata; assembly: GCF_025612915.1. NCBI lineage: Eukaryota > Metazoa > Mollusca > Bivalvia > Ostreida > Ostreidae > Magallana > Magallana angulata. The sequence continues at coordinate 25,602,617 of NC_069118.1, read as the reverse complement.
AGTTAATTTCACTGTGTTTTATGTATATCTAATTGTACGCTATGGGCATGTAAAAGTCAATGCGAGAATTATTGCAATATTTTGCTTATAATATTCATATATCTATGCAATGTGTATAGTTCCGATCTTCTCAAATCGCCGTTTAACTGTATTTCACATATATCTCGAACGATCGTGTAGTGCGCAACCTGCGCTCTAGGGTTCGTTCGTCATCGAAGCATCGATCTCTTGTTTTGCCTAGATAGACATGTGGCGAAGAAACTGACGACCCACTATAAGTAGACTGTGTTCCATAGGTTGTGAGTTCAAGCCCCCGGCCTGAGCGGAGACGGGGCTCCAATGCAATGAATACTTTACGTAATCCTTTATCTAACCCTTTCACAATGAGAAGTATATGTCAGTTTGAGAGTTATTGCAATGTTTTGCTTATTATATTTTCAATTGCAATCCCTCAATATACCCTGAAACATTATTGTTTATAAAAAAAATTACTCATTAACAAAAAAGAGGTGTTTTTTTTAACTGAAAACCCCACTGAATATAACGTTTGTTACACATGGCCATCATGCACCTAGCCCCGTCATCCACACGTTCTTTGATATGCCAGGGAACATAATTGAATTAACATTTTAGTTTGAACCCATTTTGAAGGTATGCATAGGTTTGATAAATAAAAAAAGAAGTTTATACAACCTAAATGGTTCATGATCTTATTTAAATGTAATTATTGCTAGAGTTTAAATCATTTCATTAATATATCTCGTCATCCAAGTGCAAAAAACTTGTTGGTTTTCTTGTCGAAACATACGATGTTTGTATAATAATTCATACATTTTCGAAAAAAAAGAAAGGCAAATTAGACCAAATTAAAAAGAATTGAAACGAAGGAAAAATAAGTCTCATTCACCACAACAAAATATTTTGTTAAGTCATGGAATATCAAACTTGCAATTGTTTTCCATTAAAAAACCTACTTATCCGGAAGAGAATTGAACGAACTGCATCTGTTACATGAGCAAAATAATTCTTTGCGTAATTCAAGCTGTTTACTATTAAGATGTGTTTTTTTTTTTTCAAAACAAGGTTGCTTCATTTTCAAATTCAAGAACATTTATATTCTTCAGAGTTAATTTCCTTTTAGTTTCAGTTGGTTTAGAGTGCTTACAACCCTAACACCAATATAATTTCATACGTGAAAACGCAAATTACTGTGACCCCGTTCTGATCCTCTTTGAAGTGCAATTATATGGCGCCTACATTTCGGCTAATTGACGGCACACATTAATATACATGTATATACATTGATACCATAGTGACAATCAAAGGAGTAAAATGTAAAAAGACAATAAAATGCAGACCAATAAGGTCCATTCCCTACCCCTTGTACGCGCACACATAGTACATATAAGTATGCGAGTAAGCATGAAATCTCGTTGATGTACTTGCTTGTTTCTTTACATGTAAAAGTCTAATCATTTTTTAGACAGATTTGTCCAACTTTTTTTAGTAAAATATTGAAATGGTCAATTGTAGAACTAAAATAGCGTTTTTAGTACCAACTCACACCGACTTCGGGAGACTTGGTAAGAAGTGACGTCATAGGAATGTAAGATATCCGGTATTTTTAAGAGAGGTATCCGTGAGCTTACGTCACTCAGAATCCGGAGGTTGGTAGACTCGACAAACACGTAACATAAAACCGCTCAGACAGATTAGACTACCTTAATCTACTCAGAACTTTCAACTGTTTACACAAGGATTATTTTTGAAAATCACACTACATATATATATATGGTTACAAATTCAAATGTCTCGAATACAGTCATGACTATAAGCAATGACGAGGAATAGGTGTTAGGGGATTATTTTTGCAACTAACTAATTGAATACTTAGTAATATTCAGGATGTGCATTTGATTTCATTGCTAAAATTACTTTCAAATTACATAAACTATCGTTGGGGCGAGGACAGTAAGAACTACACATATATCTAGTATTAGTGTCATCTTTGTGAAATTTTGACAAGTATTTTGAGAGAGAGAGAGAGAGAGAGAGAGAGAGAGAGAGAGAGAGAGATAGAGAGAGAGAGAGTACATAACTTAAACTTGCTTTCCCTAAAATCGTTTCTTAGTTTTGGAAACACAAATATGTAAACGATAAATATAATTTTGGATTTATTTCATTTTTTGATATTGCATGCTAAACATGTGCGGATCCAGAAATTTTTTCAAGGGTGGCTCCGACGGTTATTTGAGTTTACCAGGGGGTTCGGAGGCATATATTTGGTAATTTTATAGTGTAAATTTTAAGAAATTTGAATTACAGTACGGGGTCTGGACCCCCTGGCCCCCTCTAGATCCGCGCATGCTAAATACATACGTTTTACCCATGGCCCCGTACCCATTTTGAAAGAGAGCTATTTCTAGTTTTATGACTTGACAATTTTAATATACAATACCTACACATTGTATTTATAACTGTGTATTTTTCGCTTTGTGCTTTTTTTTTCTCATTTGAGTTCACAATGATGTGGCTGTATCTGATAGCAATTTTGTCAAAATATTTCTCATTTCTTCCTTTATTTCACTTCTGTATGCAAAATAAGCTTAACATTGGATCGATAAGCAGGTAAAGTTGTTGTGTATGTATGTATGTATATTATATTATATATATATATATATATATATATATATATATATATATATATATATAAGAGGAGGAATGACCACAAATAGGCTGTCTATCTAAGCCCCCCCCCCCCCCCCCCCCAAAAAAAAAAAAATAAAATAAAAAATAAAATAAAATAAAAAACTAGTCATATGAGGCAGGTATCGCAGTAACTCTGTTCATACTTAAATAGCGAGAACACGCATTACAAATGTTTGATCCACATGTATAGTCAAAATTATTGTCACTGTAAACCATGACTATTCACTTTGGGCAGATTGTATGGAAACTATTTCACAGATAGAAAAGCATTTTGAATGTTTACATTTTTGTAATTTTACAAAGAATCATACCCAGAGGTATAATAATAAACATATATGTAACGCATTAAAGGCTGTGGATGGGGTGAGATTGTGGACAGAGTTAAGGTTGACTTGGATAAAATGAGAATTCTTGGGTACATGTATATAAACAACAGGATCACAAAACATTGAGTTAGTACAATAAGTCATTTTAGAATTTTTTCCAACGTCCACTGATTCTTCGCATTGAATCTGTGGTTGCATTCATAATCTCATTTGGTCATTTCTGACTCGTTACATGTACATGTACAACAGTATGTAGTGAAAGCAAGTGTAGAATCAGTTTAACGTCAAAGTTTTAATATTGATATATCGTATCGTGGACATTTCTTTGAGAGAGAGAGAGAGAGAGAGAGAGAGAGAGAGAGAGAGAGAGAGATACAATGTTCTGGAATGTTGCGAGATCTCCACATAGCACATATCGAAATCAGCAAGTTTTGAGAGAGATAAAAAAGCAAAATAAAGAGTTAGATAATTTGTTTTGTTCAGTGGGTACATCTAAAACAATTATGATATAATGGTTATGAATTATAGTAGCCAATAAGAGGGTATTCAGATTCAAGTATCATGCCATCCGATATTTCATTGTGCAAATTTAAAATATATTGATATAAAACTTTCTTAAGAGTGAGTTAATGTATCATAAGTAGTGTTTGATAAGGAATGTCTTTGTTTTTATTTATTCATCTTAAGGTGATTAGAATTGACAGAGGTGTGCCGACAGAGCTTTAATATGTAGAAAAATCGTTGTTCCTCTGAATTAACGCAAGAATCGACAATACTGCACATACTTTTGCTTATAAGAGAGAGAGAGAGGGAGAGGGAGAGGGAGAGAGAGAGAGAGAGAGAGAGAGACTTGCGTCAATATGACTCCTTGTTTCATATCGGATGTATAAATAAAAAAAAATTAAAAAGAAGCCATCGAAATGACTCAGAAGCAACTGTGACGTCACAAATTATGCAACGTCATAATATCTTTTGAGCTGTAAATAAAATATAGGTAAGCGTCTTTATGATTCTGAAGCAATTGTGATGTCACGATTCATACGTCATAATATCTTCTCAGCTGTTTCTGAGTAAAGGTGTTGCTTGCCTCCCACTGAGACCCAGGAATATTCTTCGGAAAAAATTCAGTTTTTGATTATTCCTAAAACGGAACATTGTAGATATATATATATATTGCTACATTTAGAAGTTTACCAAAGAGAGAAGAATTCTGTAAGTAGATATAATTCTTATTACCTGAAAATTAATTTTAAAAATTAGTCATTCTAACTTCTTGTTCTCATTCAAGCTAGCTTCAATGTCTCAATTTACATGATGGCCATGTTTTACAGGTTGATTTGAAATTCAATGAAATATCCAATTGTTTCCCTTTTTATTGATAGATACCAAAATGATAGGATTCACGTTTTTCGTCCTGGTCGTATTTGAAGGATTCAAGTGGCTGAGAAAAGACGGTAAATATTCTCCACTTATGAACACAAACATCTATGTTTTAATATAATATACATTTTGTATGTATTGGTATATATTAATATTTTGATATGTGCTACTAAATGAAATTATCTGAAAACAATGAATAATGCATTTTGTAATTATTATATTATTTCAGATGGAGCGGATATGGATCGCGAGATCTCTGAACAGATTGATGCAATGCTAGAGAGCATTCAGAGATCTTTGTAAAAATGTTGAAATAAAACATTTGACCGATCCCATTCTGGCCTTGTGTTTGTTTTGTTTGTAACTTATGTGATGTACAATCAAGTGCACATTATTTGGTGTTTTCACTTGTTCGTTTGCAAATAAAAAAAAAACAACAACAAAGGATTACGTGAAAAGTACTGGGAATGGGTTGTACAAAGACAATGGCTTTACGCAAAAGGTTGGAGAGAGAGAGAGAGAGAGAGAGAGAGAGAGAGAGAGAGAGAGAGAGAGAGAGTTTTGGCTAGATGGAGTATGTATAATAGAATCAATGCCAGATTTTCTTGTAAGATGATATTAAATAATGATCTTTTTTTTTATCATGCATATGGATACGTGTCCATTTAATAAAGCAGGATCGATATAATAGAAGAATGCAAGTAGCTAGGTTATGATAATACCAGTGACTTTTAAATGCAATGATATTAAATGATGAAAAGTATTATGATACATGTATATCATTATACATACATGTTTTTGTTGAGTAACAAGAGGCCCATGGGCCACATAGCTCTTGTCATTTAACTGACCCCTTGTTAATTTGCACAGTTCCAGAGATGGATTAGAAAACAACAACACTAATGTATATTTGTGAGGTTGGCTTGGTGAAGTGAAAACCTAAGAGTATAAAAAACACGTTAATTTACGGCTTACGTTTTTATAATCTTTTTATTCCTACCGTTGCCTTATCAAATGCATCATTTACGTGTATTTATAAGAAGTGTTTTTTTTATTGCTTGCGTGCAGAACTTTTAAGGTGTTATTTATGGTAATAAGCAATGAAATCAAATATATATTATTAAAATAGTTTCTTTTCCAAAATTGTTATCGAAAAGCGTAGCGTAGTGGGTACATGTATGAGGGTTCACTAGGGATATGTAAGTCTGAGTTTGAATCCCGCTGGATGTTTTAAAAATTTTACATTTTCATTTACATATTTAACAATATTTTAAACATATATTTATTGAAAATATGAGAATCCAGCTGAAAGTGTTTTAGTTATAATGTACTTTATTCCACATAATTATCGACAGATGTCCCATACCAACATATGTTCTCTACCAGACATGTATCAGTTGCTCCTTGAATATTTTTTTAATGTTGACCAAATATAATTCTTTGCAATATCAATATCTTCAATATCTTCTAAATCAAAAACATGAAAGTATTTTGCTTTGAACAGATTTTGTAATAAGTATAAATAAAGAGAAAACATAACAATTTTTACGACATCTATATCCAAAATTGCAATTTCTTTAAAGACACTCGTTCTACTACTAGAAAATACAACGTTTTTATTCTTTATAGACAAATTAATACAGTATTTGTTTTTGAAATAATAAACAAAAGTAAATAAACATAACTTTATAAGAAGTTCTGCAGTATTTTGTTTTGGTAGTTTCGAACGTTTTGCAACTGCTTGATTTCATAGATAAAATTTAAGAAACCATATATGGTTTTATTTCTAGCCCAGTTTAACAAAATGAAATCACTTGGTTAGATAAATTTGAAAAGAAACTTTAATACCATTCTATTTAGTGCATACAACACAATACAAAAAGTATCCGTCGCCATAAGGCGGACAGGGAAGTGCTCCACATTTGGCTTCTACTGGGTAGATCATTTTGTCGACGTACATGTGTTCTCCTCCAAGCACAGTTTCCCTGTTTACATCTACACATACAAAGTTGGCTGATCCTGGATGAGAAGGATCGCCGGTCATTAGATAGCCATAGTACTGTCTCTTCCATCCTGAGTTGCAAGATTTCCTGGCGGGAATCATCACGGAACTTGTTCCAGAACGAGACCGACAGACGGCGCAAGGAACGTCGTTCCCATCAGCTCCCAAGAAAGTTGACTTACCGTATTCAGCTCCGTAGATAAACGCATGGCCGGAGTATGCTGGACTTTTTAAATCTGGATTTTGACCCGGTAAACATAGGAAATCTGCAGCTCCTCCAGTGAAGCTTGGGTGGGAACCGGCAGCTATACCTAGTTAAGAAATGATAAAATCACAGGTAAATATTTACATTTTCGAGTAGTTTCTCCTCTCCTCCATTCATTAAGAAAAATGATTGGGATTCATTGTTTTAGAAGTTGACATGACTGAAATCTACACAATCTAGTTTTAACCAGTTCATTGAACGACCGAACCGTCAGCAAAACAAAAACAAAAAAATCACGGACTGTACAAAAAAAATCCTGTGGAGGCCATACTCAAATTCCCAGATAAAAACTATTGGCTTATTTTACATCTGACGTACTGATTTAAAATCACAATAAATGAAATATGTTTTCTTCCATTTAATCATTAATTCAATACTGTAAGCCAACTTTTTTTCGCATCGACTTAATTTCGCGATTTACTTGGGGAAAAACTAGTTCGCGACGACAAATTTTCGCGACTAAATCGTCAGACCCTTGTTAATATAACAACTATACAAAAGGAATGCTTCGCAGCGAAAAATATTCTTGACGACGAGGCTCTTGCGAACCTCGCGAACATTTCTCGCACGCGAATAAAATTGGTTTAGAGTATTTAAGAAAGATTTTTACTTACACTTCTTACAATGAAATGCGAACTATCATTAATCTTATTGACTGTGAATGTGGGGAACATTGTTAACGCGGGTTATTTTAATTTTTTCTCTATGATTGCTATCTTCATATTAGTCGCATGCATCACCAGCAAAAACATTTTATTGTTTAAATGATTAAAGGCTGTATATTAGTTGACGAGGTTTTCTTTTTCAAAATACTATTTATAGAAGAACAATCTGTCTGAATCAAATAGCAATATTCTTTTCTCTGAGAGGAAAAATAATTTCAATAGGAATTTTGTAGAAAATCCTAAATGAGTTTCAATACTTCCTGTAGGAAATTATTTCTTCTACGGGAATTTTTTTTCCCCTATAGGATATTAATTTTTTAAGGTGAATATTTCACCTGTCGTGTGACACACACTAAAAACAAAAGTGGTTTTATACTCTCTAGAAAATGGTATATGATTTTATATACAAAACTGCATCTTAAGTTAGTGCAAAAATGCCTCTACAGCACTTGAATAATCAAGATATCCGGTACAGTGTTTCATTGCCCGGTACATTGTTTTATATATATATATATATATATATATATATATATATATATATATATATATATATATATATATATATATATATATATATATTTATAAATATATATATATATATATATATATATATATATATATATATATATATATATATATATATATATATATATTTGCGGGGCTAATGTTACATGTATTTAATTTTTTTACGAACCGGAATAAAGTTCTTCTGAATCGCTGTCTGGGCAGTGGTGATGTCCCCATCTGATGAAAACTCCTCCACCTGTATAGCACAAATAGATTAAATGACATTAAAACTAAGCAATGAATTAGCATTTGATTATTCCTGTTAGTTAAATTTCTTTTGTTTTTGTAAGATATATGTATAATAACAAAAAAACAACAACAACCCCCCCCCCAAAAAAAAAAAATAAAAACCGCAAAAATTGTTATTAAATGCAAAGTACTTTTAAAATAGACGTGAAACATATTAAAATGTTACACATTTATATTGATTAAAAATTTCTTCAATGTACATATTAGTATATTACATTAATTCAAGACATTATTTGTGTTTGCTATAATGGTATAATGGTTTGCTATAATGGGTGTACTTACATTAAACAAAAGGAAAGACGATTTTTGTTTAATGTAAGTACACCCATCATATTCATTGAAGTTTTTAGTTTTAAAAGTCTTTAAAAAAAACCGCATTCATTTTTGTCAGTTTTATTAAATCATTCAATTAGCAAATTTTGAAAAAAAAATGAATAAAACGATTTTTGTTCATTATTATACAAGTACATTTAAGAAACATTTAAAACTCTTTTGAAAGCCTATTACAAATGTTTAAATTACCTGATTTGAAATTGTTCAGTTGTGACGTCAGACTACCTATTGTGGACGCCTGTTGCTGGGTTGTCCTTGTCAGGTGGTCGATGGAAGACTGGAGACTCTGCTGCTGAGTACGAAGCTGAGTTTCCACCTGACCAAGCTCGGTGACCAGTTCCTGTATTCTTTCTTCGAGCATCTGCATCTTTGAGTTTGAGTCCGGAGTGCCATCAAGAACAAATCTCTTGCTTGACTCAACACAACCCTCGCACACGTTAATTGAGTAAATGTGGTATATCAATAAAAAATCTGCTAACAAGACCATTCCCGACATTGTTGAACTGTATTTGTAATTTTTCCTTATCTCGAAGTTTCTTACCTTTATGTCATGTGTTTGTATTCACAGACCTATAAAGTGCAAGTCGTCGCTGTATTTCAGTTTTAGTTGCATTTTAATACTGCAGGAAAATCTCGATTCCTAATATGCAGTTAATATGAATTAGATTTTTAATAAATCCAGTTTAAAATAAAGATGCCGATAGAATATAACCTTTTAAGGTCATTGGAGTATGTTCTGAATCAGTTCTTGTGAATTAGTTTGTATTTAATTTAAAAAACCTACCATGTTTAGTAGAAAAAATATATATATAGTTAATAAATAATTCATTAATTTTTGTTAAATGACGTATATATTTCTTTTGTTATCAGGGGTAATGATGCCGAGAACACAATAAGTTTTAACACGGATGTAAAATCAGAAATTGTTTTATCAGGTATCCGATATCCGATCCATATTAGGCAATTATTTTCAGCCTGAAATATCAAACATGTATTAAAGGGGCATGGCCATAATTTTGTTCAAATTCAATTTTAATGTTTAACCCCTTATTGCAGAAACGTCAGGTCAAAGTAATTATATTTTATCTTAAAGGGGCATGGTCTTGATTTTGGTAACGATTGATATTTCCGATTTCAATATTTACAATGCTGCAGTAAGGCATTTTCAATATGCAACTACAAATTGAGCGTCATTCGTTGAATTTTTTGCTATAACAAAGAAAGCTTTTGTTAACATTTTGAGTGTTAAAGTGAAAATTCCGGTTTTAGACCTAAAATGAATGTCAAACGTTAAAAACTGTTTATTTATGCTCAAAATGAATAAGAAGATAGACAAATCTGCTTGAAAAAGATTTTTCTACTTTTATATTGAACCTATGTACACATTAACAGGGCTCGAGCCTTGTTCACATAACAAATAATTTTGAGCTCTGTATCTTGCTTATGAATCAATGACTGACACTCAAATTTCATTTGATTATTAGAAATGCATTTTTAAATCAAATAATAAAAACAGAAAAATAGAATTTGACGAAAATCTTGACCATGCCCCTTTAAATTATAGAATGATTATAATAGAATGATGCAGTTATTAATGTATCATAACTACTGATACATGCTTAAGATATTAAGTTTCTACAATGTCATGATAAATCAGAGCAACGAGATAATTTGTTATATGAAATTGTTATTGAAAATAAAATTGTTAAAACCTAGATTGTATTCCCTTTAACTTTTTCAAGATCTTTTTTATTTCGGCCTGATGATAATTTTTGTCATCCTATTATTTATATACTAGTTTTCTTTTGATTTAAGAATTTTTCAATCAGAAAACACTTTAACGACAGTCAGGAAAAGGGGTACTGATTGCCAGTACATGAGCTAATTTAGCGAAGTTAAATAATTTCAAATAGAATCATTTCTCGTACTGTAAATACGGATTTAAGAAGAAAAACAAACACATAAAATCGAAATGATTTATTCCATACCTTTTTAATAGGCTTGCTATGCATTAGGAACACGCGGAGCATGGAGTGATCTGTGATATTTTAAATTGCTATAGACAGGCGTAGCACGTGGAGACATGAAATAATTCGCTCAAATGACCCCAGTCTGCTTATGATTGACATGGCAAACAATATGAATTTTGTAAAAGCAAAGTATTTAATTTCAGGGATACAACTGTGTAATTATAATTACCACTCTCTCTCTCTCTCTCTCTCTCTCTCTCTCTCTCTCTCTCTCTCTCTGAATCAGGCAATTTTTAATGTAAAAAATGTATGTATACAATGTTTAACACATTTCATAAGTAGAATAAAGAAGTATATTACCAATCATTGTGTAGATATCTCTATCTTTTATTTTTTTCTAAATTGGCCATAAAAGTTTTGTTCGATAACCGTAAGACTGATGTAATGGAAATAAAAACGGTTTATTGTTTGCTCTTTAATAAAGAAATAACACCGACAAATTAGAGTATCTAATTACAATTACATTTTGAAAAAAGCATAATCTTCAACTTATCTGGTCATTGTCAATCTCCGGCCGTCTTCATCGAGCGACGGACAGTTGTCAAATAGCATTATATGAAACGTGCGCTTATTGCACAGTACGGTACGCATTTTTTATCGTTTTTGGGCGGGTCTTGGATAAGTGATTGTTGAACGCTTTTTGCACGATTGGTTTGTTTTATCAAAAGTGTGTTTCGTTTCTTGCAGGATACGGTTTGTATCTTGCACAGATCGGCACTCTTTGTTTTAGAGATGTACATATTGTTGCATGCTTCACCGTCTGTAATTTAGGTACATTTTGGGAAACACATCAATAGTAAACTTTGAGCGAGTTACAGAGCTTGAAATTTTTCGCAATGTAAACAAAGCGTTTGTTTACATTTTGGACGTTGAAGTAATAATTTCAGTTTTAAACCTTAAACAAATGTTTTAAACGTTAGAAACTGTTTATCTATGCTTAAAATAAATAATTAGATAGATAAATAAGCTGGAAAAAGACTTTTTACTGGTATATTGAACCTATGTAAACAAAAACAGGGCACGAGCCTTGTTTATATGACAAAGAATTGTAAGCCCTGTATCTTGCTTATAACTCTACGAATGACTCAAATTTTATTTGATCATTAAAAATGTATTTCCAAAGCATTGTAAATAATAAAAACATAAAAATAGAATTTGACGAAAATCGTGACCATGCCCCTTTAAAGGTTTACAACAATCAGAATAACATGTTTACAGCTAAACATCATGAATTGTTATCTGAGGTGGAAAGTCTTATATACAAAATTATCCCTTTCCTTAAAAATAACTTTTGAAATATTTTTCATTCGTGTTTTCCGAAGGATAACGAACATCCTGGGATATACGATTCGTCTTCTTCATTTGCCAATGAACTTTTAAGACAGAATCCTTTCTATTAACTCTATTGAGTCTTTTCTGGTTTTCGACTTGTTAAACGTAAATTTGATTGATTGTTCATTAAATTAAGATGAAAGGAAATTAAAAAAGTATACTTTTTTTTTAATCAGCTTTACCATCAACTTGGCATAGAAAAGGAATCAATGTTTAGAATTTAACAAGGACTGTATTTTTGGCGTAATGTTGGCGTAGGAAAATATCTCATGTTTTGCAATTCAGAATTGCTGCTGATTAATGAGTCTGTTTTTTGCATTTTAAAAAAATAACAGTAATGTTGGATTTTACTAATGTGAACTATTGATATGATACTTGGGTTTCGGAATATGTTTTTAAAATATGATTTGCCTATCAAAGTATATTTTTATAAGCTTTTTGAAGCGCCCAGTCTGTAAATGATTTTTGTTAAAAAATCACTAAAATCAGTTTTTCTCTCTTATTAAATGGTCATTATATAAGCTTTACTGTCAATTTATATCTTTATATAAAGTCTTCATAAGGCATAAAAAATCAGAAATATTTTATTATTGGAAGCATAAAAAAATTATCAAAATTTCTTCCAAATTTAAGAAAATTAGAGGAAATTCGGTTTAAGCAATATCAAATTTTAGCATAAATATTTATTCCATTTTAGAAGTATAAACTGATAGACATTTTGATATTCTATCATTTCATTGAAGAATACAATCCTCAAATCTTAAACAAATGTCTACAGATCTACAAAGAGCTACACTTATTTTTTTTTTCATCCTTTACGTTGAGGAAAAAAGTAGTGACCATGACCTGAATTTTCTGCGAATCAAAGAAGTCAAATTTGATTAAACTAATAAAATCATTTGGTAATATGTTCCGTTTGACTGTGTCAAAATTTCATGGATATTTTATTATAAGAAGTATGTTTGATAACGAGAAGACTCCTTCCTTAATAAAATATCCACAACTTTCATTGGAAATTCATCATCAAAACTCACCCCAGATATCTAGTGACTGCAAGATTGATTGAAATTTAAGTGTTGAAAAGTCAAATATTTCTTTATTTTAAGAACTTTTCCAAAAAAAAACTGCATTAATCAAATGTATCTTAAAATACATGACAACTGGAATCAAATTTCTATAGAGCAAATAATGTTAATCAAGGACGTTTTATCCATTATTATTTTGCAACCACTTTATTTGATTTATGAACATTTGTACTATTCTTAATGAGGTAAACATTATAATCCAAGCGTTGATAAAATTTCGGTTTTTGATTTGAAGTTTGTTGCGTTCTGAATTAAAGACTTCCTTTTAATTCAAGGCGTAGACACTATGGCTCTTCAGAGGTTAACAACATGCAGCTTAATGAAACAATGCAGTTTCATTCGAAATTACTTGATGGCCATGAGAATAATGCGTAATAAATGTGTTGTCGATCGTGATGAAAATTGCGTACAGTGCAGAGTAAACTAACAGTATGAATTATAGAATTATAACTGTACTGTTGCGTCTGAATGTTAAGGGAGTAAAATATCATTGCATGGTTATCGACACTAATAACACTGTTTTTGAAATGATAATTTCTTGCATTATTGGATGATGATAAGATATAAATAAATATCAATTATGCATACTAGCCTTAATTGTCACACTTACCCAATGTATGTTCAGCTACATTTATGATTAAAAAGAACAACACCAACTAAAATTAAGTTTAACAAATTTAATATCATTATAAATAAACAACAAAAATGAAATGACAATGTTGTCTATTATGTTAAAAAATATGTCACAAAAACCTATCAATAACACATATGATAAAAATGAAAAAAATTAGCAAAAATTCCAAACAGAAAGAACATAAAAAATGAAGATATCAAACTATGGTAGATGAAAATATCAGAAATATGATGATCTGAAAAGAAAATTCTAAAAAATATGACCATGTGAAAAATGGAAAATTTGGAAATATGAACTTTGCCAAATATAAATACACATTCTGTATGATTTGTTTTATCCAAAAAAAAAAAAAAAAAATTAGATATATTTTTATTTACTGTGAATCAGTTAAGAAAGCAATACGCTGTTTGAATGAATTTAGAAAAAACGCTTCCGCTTTTATTTAGGTATAAATCGAAGAACGATTTAGCCAAAATCACTAAAAGTGAAAAAAGCTTAGGTGGCAAAGTATATATTTTTTTTAGAAATAAGAAATATAAAGCAGATAGTGTTAATATTTGTAATCTAATATTTCATTGGTTTTTTCTGGTTTGCATGCAGGGGAATTATGGTCCTGACTTTTAAGAATTTTTAAACAATTTTTATGAAACAAATACAACTTACATATAGCACTTTAAAGAATAGCCAGGGTTATGATCAACATTTTCTGAAAAAAAAATTGCTGTTTTTCTCACATGTTTACACTCCAGTCCCAAGCAATAAAGAAACTCAATATATAAAGCACTAAAATGGGTAACGACACGAACAATGGAAATTGTCAAATTTTCGGGACAACCAGTCCCTTCTCCAGGACCAAAACATAAATTACATAAGTACAAAACAAATAAACAAAATCTAAAGCTACTACTTAACTACTTAAGAAACTATAAAAAAGAACAGCTCCATTATAAACAATTGTTCACATTCTTAGAGAAGGTGTTCCTGCTGTCGCCGATCGCTCTAGAGTAATCAATCGACTGCCAACTTCACGCCTGATTAAGTTAATTAGCTAATTAAAATTGACGTCCGAGTTAATAAATGAAAATTTGAGCCCCCGTTGTTAACTCGTACGGCACTTATGATATAAACTCGAATTTTTTATTAAAAAGAGATAAAATTAAATGAAAATAAATAAATCAAATTAAGAAAAAATGATTTACAAATAAAAGGTAGTAAAGAAACTAATAAATGAATTGAAGAGGCGCAGTTGACAGATTTCATGAAATTACTATGTGGGTGTCAGGTGATGTATGGCTATGAGACGTTCATTTTAGTGAAGTCCATTTGTTTGTTCATGCCATCAGGTCTGAATGAATTGAGTCTTTGTATCCAGAACTTTTCCTTGCATTTCCTCTCCGCGTACTTAAAACAACGGGAAAATAAACTGTTTGAATTCAACTTCGTGACTTTCACATAAAAAACATTAACTTAAGCTGTTAAATTATAAAATATTAAAATCGTGAAAAATCGTGAAAAATCGTGAAATTGAAAAAAAAAGTTAAGATTATCTTTAATCTTAACTGTTTGTTCAATTTCACCCTGAAATCAGAAAAGATCTAAGGCATCAATTTATCTCAAAATATGTAAATAAATATGTCACACAGAAACGCCAATGCAATACCCTACAAAATAAAAGTGCTAAAAACTTGGAGATGAACCTACATAATACTCGCTATACAAAACACTAAGTATTCGTCATAATAAAAAGGACAAAGAAGTACTCCACATTTCGCTTCTACTTTTGTCGACGTATATGTGTTCTCCTCTAAGCATTGTTTAAATATTTTAATATACAGTGCTTCTGCTCAGAAGGCTCTTTGATATTAGTTTAAATTTACAATTAGTTTTTGGAATGATCTTACATTTCTTATTTGCAGGCTAGGTTTATTTCCGGATTGTAAAATTTTCGAATCCAACCTCTCTAACGACTAAAGAATGTTTTAGTAAGTGATTGCTTTTAATTCATGTTGGCCTTTAATGTTTTGTATATAAATTTGAAATTGGACTAATGAATTCGAATTTAAAATAGAATTAGCGTGGGAAGGTCATTATTCTAATTTAATTTTAGAACCCTTTTTGATTTATGTTTTAATGAACTGAACTGTTCTTAATGAGGTTAACATCATTAACTTTTAATTAGCTCTTCTTAAACCCGCAGGATGATTTGTCAGTTTTCTGTCATGCAGTTTGATTTCATTACTTTTTTTTATATAAACTTCCTATAACTGCATTTAATATTTCTATTGCTTTTAAAATTAATATGTACGCTTAAATTAAAATGTAATTAAAAGCTCAAGATATAGAAATGGTGCAAACATAGAAATATTTACCTCTGTTTTGTATTTATTTAAAATATAACTCTTTTTAGCAAAATAAAAAGCCCCCCCCCCACCAAAAAAAAAGGAAAAAAAAAAAACAGGAAAAAACCCCCAAAACCCAGCAATATAATAAAAACAAATGCTTAAATACACGGTAAATATTCATATTTTAAAATTTTTAAAGCAGTATATCAAATTAATTCATAATGTACACGTTTACCTTTTTATCTTTCAATGCACTTGATATTTCAACTTTGTATTGAGCATGAAAAGGAAGCATCACCTGTGCTTGTCCACCTGTCATAAAGATGTATTCAACAAGGATTATAGATCTTGCAACAATGATCGTTAACAAGAGTTATGGATCTTGCAACAATGACAGACTGACAGTACACAAGCTTATCCAGAGACCATAAGCTGTATTTTTTGAAAAGTGCTAGTAATACAATGTAGTATGAGTAAAAGCCAGATAAAAATGTATACATTGTTAGAAACCGTTTTTAATCAACTTTTTCAACAATTGTTTTAAATATATATCCTCCATCTTAATTCTATCATTGTTACTTTTGTTTTCACCTTACAGTTTGACGTAACTTATGACTTTACCGATTTAATTAAAGTAAAAAAGTTAAAAATAAAGAAATTACGATGTAAATATTTCAAATATACTATTGAATGAATAAATGACATTAACAAACTGTCAACCATAAGGAATGAAAGCTGTATAATATTAAGAAACATTAAATCGAAAAACACCTTCTGTATTGAAAAATATATATGTAAGATACCGGTGTCTTCCGTGAATAAATCACTTTTTAAATTTTAGAACAGTTTCTTGGTTGTTATTTTTTTAAATTTAGAAATTCAATCCAAGTAAAAATTATCGAAGCAACTAAATTTAAGATACAAGTATAATACTTCGATTGCAACAACTTAAAAGTAGAATGATTCTCATTAGTATTACATTTACTACGATTTTCGTGTTGCTGACAAACATACAAAATCATAAAAAATCATTGTCAACTCGAATGGAGTGCAAATGTTTTAATTTATATATTAAGAAAAGGTTAAAAAAAAATAAATTGCGGTCTTCCTTTGACAATGAATTTTAATCAAATCTTACCTCTTGTCAATCAAATTTCCCGCCAAATAATTTCTAGAAAATTAGGGTGCAAAGAAGTGGGCTATGAGAATTGTTCAAATCCAATTGGCAGGGTTTTAAATCTTTTTATAACATTTCAATAAAACCAAATAAAGAGCCATATAATGCTCACAATACTCACAATTTGTAATCTAAAATGGATTGAAGCAACCAGTAAGTGAAAAGTTGATGACGCCAGATAATCTAAGTAAAGGATTCACTTATTTATGTTATTGAATAAACTAAATGATGATTTCTAATGATACGGACATCAAAACATACTTAAGTACAGTTTCGATCAGACCCAACCTAAAACACCAGAGTAAACCCCAACTAAACCCCGGGTTTACTTTCTGGGTTTACTTTGGGTTTACTTTTTGAACATTTAGGTCATTTCTGGGTTTACTTGGGGTTTACTTTAGGTTTACTCGAGAATTGCTTTTGGAGTCAATTATAAGTAATGAATTGTGAAGCAGACCTGTATTTTATCTTATCATCCTACTGCCTGTAATTCCTGTCCCTTGTATATTCCGAATGCACATGTAGCGTGTGCTTTCAGGGTATATTTCTGAGCCGGGTTTACTCTCTGTGTCCACTCTTGGTTGTCTTGGTGTTTTCTCTGGGTTTACTCTGTGTCCACTCTAGTAAACCCACAGTAAACCTAGAGTAAATCCAGAAAGTAAACCCGGGGTTTAGTTAGGGTTTACTTTCTATTAGGTTGGGTCTGATCGGAACCGTAGGCTGTTTTAAGAGATTAACAGTTCTTGAGAATGCCTCTGTCAAATTTGTACTTACAATATATAGAGTCTTCGGAGTGTAATATTATGGATTTTATATTGTATAAGCACTGAATTGTTAAAAAAATGTATTGAATTAGTAAAGTAAAATATGAATAAAGTTGATTATCATACAGTCAACTTAACTACGTAGTAATAAACGTTTTGAAGAGGTTTTAACCTTACATTGAGTTGAGAAATAGATATGATATTTCTAAAAAGGTTTAAAAAACTATTTTCAGTTGCACAATCGCAAGCAAGGGAGACATACATTTATATCAGATTTCATTTCAGAAAATCATTGAGTTTTTTTACGTTGATTTTATTTTATTTATTACTCCCTTTGTGTTTGCAAACTACTAGAATATATTATTAGAAAAAGAAATGTAAACAGAATTTGAACATTTTATCTTCATGGTGAAAACAGATTTTGTTGTGTATTTTCTTAACAGTACTATTACAATTCATTATTCAGAAAACACCATTAAATTGAAAAAAAAAAAATGGTCCATTTATATATCTAAGGTAATCAAACATTCAATTTAAGACATATATATTGACATGACCAAGGCATTCCAATTATAACATAATGACAATTTTTAAACAACTCTTAGAGAACAGATACGACGTAGCCTTAAGCTAAATTGACATATTTGTTTAATCTCTGAACCTTAATACATGTACTAAGTAAAATATTAAAGCAAATCAATTAGTATTTTTCTCAATATTTCATATCATTCAACAATGCATGCCAAGTAAAAAAGTACTAGTATATGTCGGCTAACTTTTCCCGGGTATTATGAAATCAAGTGCTTGGAAACGAGGGGAAGTTTAACACCACACTTTGTACATGTTTTCCACAAGAAATAAAACTCATATTCAGAATTTAATCAATGCTTTTAAAATACAAAAGTATATGATAGTGAATCATAATTAAATTTACAAATAAAAAAGTTTTAAAACAGCTAGCGAAAAAACTCTTTGAATTCAACTTAGTGACTTGCAGATAACAAAAAACATTACCCTACGCTGTTGTATTACGAAATATTAAAATCGTGAAAAATCCATTATGATAACAATAATTTTTTTTTCACATTTTCAAGATGAAATTGAAAAAAAAAGTAATTAGGATTTTTAAATAACTAACTGGCTAAAACAAACCCATAAATGAACATAACAAACAGCATATGTATGCTTGCGCTGAAAAAAAAACTAAGGGATGGTTATATCTCAAAATACATAAATGGATGTGTCAATGCAATACTCTACAAGATTAAAGTGCAAAAGTAACCTGGAGATGAATCTACATGGTACTCGCTACACAAAATAAAAAGTATCCTATACCATTAGGAGGACAAGGCAGTGCTCCACATTTTGATTCTACCGGGTTAATCATTTCGTCGAAGTACATGTGTTCTCCTCTAAGCATTGTTTAAAATTTAAATATACAATGTTTCTGCTCAGAAGGCTCTTTGATATTATAATTAATTTACAATTAATCATTGGAATGATCTAACATTTCTTATTACCAAGTTAATTTCTGGATTGTAAATTTTCGACTCTCTAACGACTAAAGGATATGTTAGTATGTCATTGCTTCATAAAATAAAACTAGCGTGGGAAGGTCGTTTTATTTCTTTAATTTTAGAGCCCTGTTTTTGATTTATGTTTCAGTGAACTGTTCTTAATGAGGTTCTCAAAGAGGTTCTTAATGAGGTAAACATCATTAACTTTTAATTAGCCATTCATTAACTCTCAGGATAATTTGTCGGTTTTCTGTCATGCAGTTTGATTTCATTATTTTTTTTAGATAAACTTCCTTATAATTGCATTTAACATGTATGTTGCCACTGCTTTAAAAAAATTATCATGCACGCTTAAATAATTAATTAAATAATATCATTCAACAATGCATGCCAAGTAAAAAAGTACTAGTATATGTCGGCTAACTTTTCCCGGGTATTATGAAATCAAGTGCTTGGAAACGAGGGGAAGTTTAACACCACACTTTGTACATGTTTTCCACAAGAAATAAAACTCATATTCAGAATTTAATCACTGCTTTTAAAATACAAAAGTATATGATAGTGAATCATAATTAAATTTACAAATAAAAAAGTTTTAAAACAGCTAGCGAAAAAACTCTTTGAATTCAACTTAGTGACTTGTATATAACAAAAAACATTACCCTACGCTGTTGTATTACGAAATATTAAAATCGTGAAAAATCCATTATGATAACAATAATTTTTTTTCACATTTTCAAGATGAAATTGAAAAAAAAAAGTAATTAGGATTTTTAAATAACTAACTGGCTAAAACAAACCCATAAATGAACATAACAAACAGCATATGTATGCTTGCGCTGAAAAAAGATCTAAGGGATGGTTATATCTCAAAATACATAAATGGATGTGTCAATGCAATACTCTACAAGATTAAAGTGCAAAAGTAACCTGGAGATGAATCTACATGGTACTCGCTACACAAAATAAAAAGTATCCTATACCATTAGGAGGACAAGGCAGTGCTCCACATTTTGATTCTACCGGGTTAATCATTTCGTCGAAGTACATGTGTTCTCCTCTAAGCATTGTTTAAATATTTAAATATACAATGTTTCTGCTCAGAAGGCTCTTTGATATTATAATTAATTTACAATTAATCATTGGAATGATCTAACATTTCTTATTACCAAGTTAATTTCTGGATTGTAAATTTTCGACTCTCTAACGACTAAAGGATATGTTAGTATGTCATTGCTTCATAAAATAAAACTAGCGTGGGAAGGTCGTTTTATTTCTTTAATTTTAGAGCCCTGTTTTTGATTTATGTTTCAGTGAACTGTTCTTAATGAGGTTCTCAAAGAGGTTCTTAATGAGGTAAACATCATTAACTTTTAATTAGCCATTCATTAACTCTCAGGATAATTTGTCGGTTTTCTGTCATGCAGTTTGATTTCATTATTTTTTTTAGATAAACTTCCTTATAATTGCATTTAACATGTATGTTGCCACTGCTTTAAAAAAATTATCATGCACGCTTAAATAAAAAGTCAAATCTGTTAAAATTATCAAAATATAAGACAAACTGTTTTGCTATGCAAATAATGTTAATCAAAAGCTCAAGAAATAAGAATGATACAAACAAAGAAATTTCTCTGATTTACCATGTCGGTCTTTGATAATTTTGATGCTTGAGAAGATTGACAGGCCCTGAATTAACAAAGTTAACTGATGCTAAAGGATTTTGAAACACCATCTTGCCTTTTTTCATTTTTGTTTTTGAACACAACAAGCCAATACGATTATCTTGAAAGATAATTACATCAAATGGTTTTTATATGCATGCAAAACAAACGTTCATGTAATTCATGTTATCTCTGAAATGATACAGCACTCTAACTGTGTATGTGCTTTAGAATACATAGGAATCCACCACGATTAAATCCAAATATCCATGTGGAAAATTGATATTGCAACCTATTTGACATATAATTCTGATGGGTTTTACTAGACATTGTTTCAACTACGCGGTCCAACGTTAACCAAGTCAGGTTGAAGATTCACATTAAAGGAGCATGGTCACGATTTTGGTCAAAAATTGTTTTTCCGATTTTAATATAAACAATGCTTCAGAAAGGCATTTTCAATAGGCAACCGAAATTCGAGTTATAAGCAAGTTACAGAGCTTGAAATTATTCGCTATATAAACAAAGCGTTTGTTTACATTTTGAACGTTGAAGTAATAATTTCAGTTTCAAACCTAAAACGAATGTTTTAAACGTTAGGAACTGTTTATCAATGCTTTAAATAAATAAAAAGATAGGCAAATAAGCTTGAAAAAGGATTTTCACTGGTATATTGAACCTATGTAAATAAAAACAGGGCACGAGCCTTGTTTACATGACAAAGAATTGTGAGCCCTGTATCTTGCTTATAACTCTACGAATGACTCTCAAATTTTATTTGATCATTAGAAATGCATTTCCAAAGCATTGTAAATGATGAAATCATAAAAATAGAATTTGACCAAAATCGTGACCATGCCCCTGTAATTAATATGAAACTGAGGATTTTACGATGCAAATTACTTATCAGCAAAATGAGCAAAATGAAAAGCCCCTCCTCCACAAAAAACAATAACAACAACAACAAACAAACAAAAATAATAACGCACAACCCCCATCCCCCAAAAAACCCCACGAAAATAGCAAAAACAGTACAAAAAATACGATGTTGTGTTGGAAAATGGAGATTTATTGAAGAAAACACACAAAAAATATCATTGAAAGAGCTGCTGAACAGAATAAATCATTCTATATTGAACATTTTGTAATTCCGTTTTACAACCCATATTCGAAGATCTTACAAATGAAAAGGAAAAATATATACATGTATCAATACCTTGCAGTGCCTCATAAACTCTCCTATCAAATGCCCTACTTGCTGACAACACTTTTACCACAAATGCCAGTGAACCTACCAATTATTCAATCTCTTTCTTTGTTACTTTTTTACTGCCAGTGACATAATAAATCATGACAATAACCTCGTCCACTTTTTTTTGGAACATAAATTGTACGTGCACAAAATTAATTCCTAGTTCTTAAAGTTCTAAGATATTAGAAGGACTTAGTCTTTTTTTTTTGGTGCAATGGGGATTCCCAAATCTTCAGGGACACATAGTTCTCGAATTTGATGCATCAGTCATGTGCATTCACTAGAGTTAGCTGATCCAACAAATGAGAAATTATTTAAGTAATGTACAATTCCATCTTTTTCTGACCTTTGTAAACATGATAAAAAAAATTGTAAACAATGAACAGGACACAGATGATCCCATATATACTGGTAAACACTTGTCTATGTAATGTGATTTATCAACATTGATACTAAGCAGACATATTTCTCGAGGACTGATTTGTAAAAATCTAAAAGCACTTGAAAAATCCATTTCTTTTATAAAAGCCCTTGTCACCTTGTTTAAATTATGTTAATTACATGATCAAACGAAGATTGGTTGACAGAACAAAACTGCTGATCAATGTAATCATAAACATTGTCTCTAAACGGTTTAGACAAGTTTGTTATCATGCGCCATCCACCTTGCTTTCTTGGTAATAAACTAACTGATTTACATCTTAAATTTGATATTAATTGGGCTTTAAAAGGACCTAAAACTTTCCCCAAAACTATATTATTCTTCATTGTTATCCCAATTCACTTTAATATTGAATTACAGACTCCTTATTCTTATACTGTATGCTATTTCTAGGGCCAATACAGTTTATTAAAAAACATCTCTTAAAACCGCGTGAGTTTTTTTGGGGATAATTTTTAATCGAATTCAGGATAACTTTAATTGGAATAGATCCAAATTGCCATGATTATAGACTATTGCGTAGCCGGGTAAAAATATCTCGGCCGGAAATTGTGGGAAAGGCTGTGATATTGGCTCAACTAGTGTAAATTGTTTGCCAGTGTTATTCTAGGAATACATACATTTCACAGAATGATGTGAACCATTATTCTTGTCGAAAATGTGCAAGAATCAACAATTTTGATTTTGAATACTCCTACATATTATAAGAATAGCAATGAAACTTATTCGCAAAATCTGTAATGTTATTTTAGACTAGAGGATGCATATTTAACAGCCATAGTTCAACATCGACTAAACATCAGCTAAGACTGGAATCAATAGATGTCTTCAATTTTAATTGGACATCGTATACCCTCGTTACTAAAATTTTGTAAACACTCTGCACCTTTTCTAATCCTAGCTATATAACGAAATAACTTAACAGTTTACAAAGATGCTTGGCACAATAAATGGTAGCAAAAATTAAAAAACAAACATCTGACCATTGTGAAATAGATACTATCACCCCGTCTTTGTATCTTGATTAGACCTCAGTCACCCCATGCATCATTTTATATGCAATATGAGGCTGAATATCTGACGCATGTTCTTTCATTAAGAATTTGTTTAAGTGCAATATATTTTTTTTTACCTTTTAATGCAGTGGGTACATTAGCCCAAATAAGTGAGTGCTGACTTGTCCGTTGGGGCACTTGCCATTATTTGAACAGGTTGTACAGATGGTTGGATTACTGGAACTGACAGCTTTTGGCTTTTACCATTATGATAGCTCATAGCTGAAGTATCGGAAGTTGAATCGAAAACCGCTGGCATATCAAAGCCTCCTAGACGTGGACGACCTAAGGTTATTTACTCTCAAAATCTCATAAAATAAGGATATAAATTATTAGGCCAAGACGAATTTGTAATTATGCTGCAATATTTATTATCATTATTTACCTCATCTGTAAAAATGCCC
The DNA here is from genome assembly GCF_025612915.1 of Magallana angulata. Lineage (NCBI taxonomy): Eukaryota > Metazoa > Mollusca > Bivalvia > Ostreida > Ostreidae > Magallana > Magallana angulata. The sequence continues at coordinate 25,578,423 of NC_069118.1, read as the reverse complement.
ACATGTTTAGAAAAATATCTTTTTTTCTAGATAATGATGTTTAAATATACGGTAAATATTTATATTTTAAAATTTTTAAAGCAATAAATCAAACTAATTCAAGATGTAGTTTTCCTATTTATCATTCGATGTACTGGATATTTAATTTCTTTTGAGAAAACTTTTTACCACCTATCACCTTTGTGTTAAGCACAAATAGGAAGTAGTATATGTGCATCCCAACCTGTTATATAGATGTATAAAACAAGGATTGTGGATCTTACAACAATGACCGTTAACAAGTGTTATGGATCTTGCAACAATGACAGACTGACAGTACACGTGCTTAAATACATGTAACCTGGTTTAATCCAAGCTTTATACTTTAAAAAATGTTCGTAATACAATGTAATAGCCGGATAGAAAATGTATACATCGCTTTAAATGAACATATTGAACCCTTAACATAGAGATTAAGACATTTTGCCAATAAGCTACAAAACGCGTTCACCAGAGTAACTGCTTACACCGTTAGTTCTTCAACACGTGTGTGATGATGTCAGTAAGCTATAACTGAATTCTGACTTATAAGTTATTATTGTATAATTAATCAAAACCCATTTCCATTTTCAATAAACAAGCCCGAAATAGCAAAAAGGAGAGTAAGGTGGTAGACACGCTTTGGTCTGTCCAAGTCAGAGTAACCATCAACATATATACTTACAATAGTTAATATTGACTGATTACGTAAGCAGTGAATATATTTACTAGGAACTTGCTTAAATTACATATAGGAGTAAAGATTATTGACAAATGTTGAATAAATGAAATAAAAACAGATATGTATACACTGGCATATAAAGGGGGGGGGGGTGACCATCTTCTCCAATTTGTTTTTTTCCCCCAAAACAGTCTTTTATCCGAAATTCCCATTAGGGACAGTGATAAAAAATTCACTAAATATCCAGCCATGAAGTTGTTTTAAAAATAAGGTAAAGAGAGCAATTAAAAAAAGAATTCGGACACACTATATACAAAAATGAAAAAAATAAATAAATGGGTCAACATTTTTGCATTGTGTCATTTATGTGTAAAGTGTTAATTCTAGCGCTTGCGCGTGGTATCATCTAGTTGATTTTAGATATATATGCTCCACCTCAGTTCTATCTTTGTTCCTTTTGTTTTCACTTTAGAGTTTGGCGAAACTTGTGAATAAAGTAAAACCTTAAAAATAAAGAAATGACGATGTGAATAATTCTAATATACTACAGAATGACCAAGTGACATTGACAAACTGTCAACCATAAGAAATGAAAACTTTTTAAAATTAAGAAGCATTAAATCAAAGAACACCTGTTGTACTGAAAAATATATATGTAGGATACCGGTGTTCTGCATAAACAAATCACTTTTTTAAATTTTAGAACAGTTTCTTTTTTGTTTTTGTTTTTTTATCTAGAAATTCCATCCAAATCAAATGAATTGAAGAATTGAAACAAATAATTTTGAGATATAATACTTCGATTGCAACTAGTTAAAAGTAGAATGATTCTCATTAGTATTACAGTTACTACGATTTTCGTGTTGCTGGCAAAAATACAAAATCATAAAAACCCATTGTTAACTCGAGTAGAATTCAAATGTTTTAAATTATATATAAGTATGAAAAAAACTATGTCAGTGAATGGTTCTTTATGACAGTCGTAACATGTTCTTAGATGATTTACCTATAAATCAAGAGTCAGAGTAGTGATATTGCATAAGAAAATAAATCAAGTTTAAATAATTCATCAGCAAAGTTGTATACATGAATAGAACTTTCAGTTCCTGATCTTTACAAATTGTGCATCTTAATTTCTGCCCCCAAAAACACATTGCGGTCCTCTTGTGACAATGAATTTCAATCAAAGCTTATCTCTGGTCTCTAAATATAAAATGCTCACAATACTCACAATTTATAATCTAAAATGGATCGAAGCAACCAGTAAGTTAAAAGGCGATGACACCAGATGATATAAGTAAAGGATTCATTTATTTATGTTATTAAATAAACTAAATGACTCATAATGATACGGACATGCAAACATATACTTACGTAGGTTGTTTTAAGAGATAAACAGTTCTTGAGAATACCGCCTAATTACACATTTGAAGTTAGTAATATCATAGACATATTTCACATTGCCAGAATTTCTGATGATGGAAACTTGATTGTTCTAACCTAACGATGTACACGCCATCGCATACTGGCATATAGGCAGCTATGCCCCTTGGTCAACATAATTAAATGACATAAAATGCACTCTCAGATCCCTTAAATAATGTTTTTCCTCACCATAACTACTAATGGGTGTCACACAAAATCTCAAATTTTATGTTTATATTGAGTCTATATATATGAATATATATATATATATATATGAATATATATATATATATATATATATATATATATATATATATATATATATATATATATATATATATATATATATATATATATATATATATATATATATATATACGAATGAAATTAAAAAGCAGTTAAAATGTAAGTGTAAGCAATAAATGTACAATTGCATAATTTTTAATTGCCAATGCTACAGTTATGTTTCATAATTGATTCAACTTTTTGCGAAGTTTTTCTTACTCATTTTTGCTCTCTTTGCTTTTTAAAGTGGAAATTCCATATTTCCGTTCTTGCGCAGAACTCAGAGTGATACATACCGACCAGGGTGTGTAAAGTAATAAAATCTGGAAACATAAACTTTGATAGCATATTAAAATGATTAATCATTATTTGCCAAACATTTTGAAAATTCTCCAAATTATTCCCAATAAACTAATCTCTGGAAAAAAGAAAATGATTTAGATTGTCTTGACTGGCCACCATGGTCAAAAGATATCAATATAATTAAAATCACGTGGCACGTCACTGTACATTGTACTCCAATTGTCCATTTGTTCAATTGATTTATTTCATGCTCGTTCTTCCATGGCGCCTGTTCCTACCTCTATCTTTTTAGAGGTCCGCGTTGCTCTGCTTTGAATTTGAATGTCGTGTTTTATGGATTTTTGAGATGTTTGACACTTTATGATCATTTTTTCATGTAAAAATTGCGAAGGTATCAAAAGCGTAAGGCTTTGGTATTTTATTTCTGTTTCTCTCTAGAAAGTGTCGAGACATCAATCAATCGATATTAATCATTTTCAAATTCTAGGTCGTCTTATGTTTTATTTTTTTTTTTTAGAAATGGTTTTGATATATTTCAAGTACAATTAAAGTATATGCAACCTTTTTCTTATACATTATATACAGCAAATAATAAAAAAAATTAAACTACACATAATCTATCAAAACAACAGAGAAAAAAGGACAACAAAATTTCTCTATATCTGCTTGTGTTCTTTATAACATGAATTACAGAGGCTAGGAATTGGGCCTCCCCAGCTTATCTTTTTAATATTTGAAAGCATGTATCATGTAAACTTCAGATTATCTTGGATTGTTCTTCAAACATTCAAAATCATGAAAATGATGGTGGTTATTTGTCTATTACGAAGTCTTACAATATGTTTCGATGACGCTATCCTCAATACACGCATAGAAACAGTTATGATGACAACGAAAAATATGCGGATGGCCAACAGGAACCCGGATATTTAATAAAATATATTAATGGAATATACATGTACGGCGGATACGTCGGGGGATATGGTGGATAAAACTAGCTGTACGCAGATATGAAGATGACGATGACATTAAGGACAGTGTCAGAACTTATATTGGCATCGTGATGATAATAATAGGAGCTGGATTTGGTAGCAATGGCGCTTGTATCGCTAGGAATACCTGTAATTGATGAATTGTTAAAAACCTAATAAGCATTTACTTGTTTACAATAAAAGTGGTTGACAAACAACCAAAGACTTCTGGTTCTTTTACTTTGCTAAAATTGCCATAATTCAGTTTGTGCCAAATGATTAGTTGTTCAATATTCATTTGTTTATTTATGCTTGGTAGGTAACAAAAAACTCATTTCATCAATAAATGACGATTTTGTCCAAACGTAAAATGCTCACATCGAGAATTCACCATCAGTTTGAACAGAAAATATTGACCATGTTAAGTGCTAGCGAAAAAACAAAGTATTTGCAATATCCCCTTCTTGATATTGAACCTCAAAGATAAACATTGTCAGGCCTTCCAATGGCATTTTCGCAAACGTGGTTTACAGGGATTTTACAGTTGGAAAATGGCTGACTTAAATAAATCACTTAATTTACTAATTAACATCGTTAAATTCTTTATCAGCTTCAGGATTTCTTTTGACAAAGCCAATAAAATATATCATTTTTAGGTAAAATCAAACAATATGCCTTAATACGACAAATCTTCAGTGTAATGAATTTTCCGGTTTATTGTGATTATGATGAAAACTCAAGAATAAAAGAAACACCAACTTGCTTCAGTAAAAAGAAATCACCGTAAAAGGGTTTTAAAAAATAATAAAAAAAAGCTATTGCTTGATAGGTAAATAAATGATTTTTTTTTTCTGAATAAGAATTTTTTGGAGTTGTCTGTTAAGACAGGAACAATTGCGTTTTTAAGTCATTTTTTTAAAAAAACTATCTTTATGTTATTAATTTTCTTGTAAAATGTTTGTTTTACGAGTAATAGCAATATACAAAGGCTGATATTTTGTTATGCAAACTGTTGTTGATCTACCCATTTTACTTATTTTTGTAAAGTACATTCATAAAGTAATAAAAGGAAAATATAAAAAATCAATGAAAAAATTATTTTTATTGTATATATATTACGTGTCTGAAGCCTGTTTAAAATTAAAAGGTCTTTCATCGAATTACAGATTATCTATCAAAAATTGATAGGTAAATCAATTATATATTTTTTTAGTAAAAAATTTTTGAGAACGTCAGTCATTTAAAAAAAGAATTGTTAATTGACTCTAAACATTTTATCTACTTTTATAGAGTGCAAATGTTTTTAATTATAAAATCAACCAGGATGAAACACATTATAGTTATGTCTGTAAGTTGTTATATATTGCGGTTGTAACATGCGCCCAGATGATTTACCTCATCATGAGAGCAGTGACAATGCATCAAAAAATGAAAAAAAAAGTTGAAAAGATTCATCAGCAACAAGTGCATTAAATAAAATTGCAAGTTGCAATATCTAACTCCCTAAAATATACAGGTTCAGTTTTTATTACAAGTCATTTGATCTCCCTTGTAACAAGCAAACGCTTGTTTGCAGTCGGGTGACGTAATGCAGACTGAGCGCCGAAATCTGCTGAGGGAATGCCCATAACGCTACATGTAACTACAATTTTCCTTGTGCTTAATTTAAGGTTTTAAATGCGTAATGACTGTTACTCTCGCGATACAAGTCCAAACGGTCGGTGTAACGAAGAATAATGGCCCCCGTCGAAAATCGCCGGGGACAATTTTCGACGTAGAATAATGACCTCCCCCCGGTCATTATTCTACACAGAAATATGCCTAAAGAATAAGTGTCATTTTCATAGAAATGAGCACATGCATCATGAAAAGTGACCCCTGTAGAATAATGACCTCTTAAAGATTAAAGTTTTTCAGTATATTTTTTTCATTATTTGTCAAATAGTCTTTACAATATTGTAATTTTTACTGCAGTTTACAGAAAGTAACAGAAATTATAATTTATATTCAAATAAACTTAACGTGAAAGAAGGGGTATATATTAGAAAATAAAAAATCATTCCGTTATAACAAGATACTGACGTAGTGCGTCGGGGTATAGTTGTCATCTTAACGACTACATTTACATTAATTTTTATTTCATTAGTACGAGTGACAACACATTAACATCATTTCGATAAACAAGGCACTGTAAAACAAAATTCTGTTTATTGGCGATACAAGAGTAGACTCGATATTGTTAATGAATTATACTTGCATTGACGATTTTCCCCTACTACAAACTACTGGGAATGCAAGTGCTCGCCTAGAATTAATGATGAAACCAAATTAAAATTATGAGAAGTTTACTCCACTATAAGGCATAATATAATCAATCTAAAGTTAGCAGGCACTAACAGCAGTCATTACGCCAGTAGATTTTAAAGGCCAATAACCGAAGGAAAATCGTCAAAGTATTGATAGTACTCGAACAGAAAATTTATTTTACTGTTTCAGTTTTTATTATCTATATAAGATTTAATATAGCCACGTACTCTTCACACATTTGCTCTAAAAGAATAAAGTACATTCATGATCACAAATACATTACAACAAATGTTTAGAATATCGATGTTCATGTATTACGTAGAAGAAAACAAAACTAACGTAAAATGATTTTTTTCACTTTCCCCCAGAAAATGAAATAATTTATATCCCTACGTACCTGCCTCCTTAGTCTTTTTCCATAAAAATATATACGTGTATCATTCTTCGATTGACAATTCATTCACCACTGAATATTGCTTATATTATTAAGATATTTTAAGGTCTTACGTTTCCAACAGAAGACCTTGTACTGATTCTGATGGTAATTCTTTATAATTGTTAATCTTCTTTAAGGCGTTTTTTAAACCTTGATATCTTTTTTATTTGTCGTCCGATTTCATTCAAATTTTCGGAGTTTATTGTAAATTAGATTTTGTTTTTTAGTCACAAAAAATGAGATATCATAACTTCCGGGTTCGATTTTTTTTCCTACATAAATATTTTAGGGGCATTCGTTTCCGGACAAATGCTCCGAAATGGTCCGTAGCAAATTATCCAAAATTAAAAATCTTTAAACTTTACACCTTGAATGTTGTCCTCTGATTTTTTATTTTAGTTTTTTCCAATTGTATCACTTGAATTATAAAATCGAAATCTATGTTAACAAAAGTGCTAATTTTTACTCATGTTTTTGCTTCGTAACTTTTTAGTTTGAAATATTTTTTAAATGCATATAGAACAAAAGATGTGCATAAATTAAAGGGTTTTCGTTTGAGACCAGAAAAAGGGGCTGGCCTCTTAAAAAAGGATCTACGCGCCTGCAAAGTCTTTGCTGTGTAACTGAAAACGATACATGCTAGGGTAATGATGTCGCTGGAAAAGTTGTTCTTCATTATCTTATCAATCTAACTGTAATATAGTGTTGTTTGGATATTGCGTAATATGAGAGTTAAAAGCTTCACATGAAGACATGCATATCTGCTTTCATTTTGCTTATAGGGAATAGCTCCCTCTGTGTAATAGTGTTTTAAAGTCGCAGCTAATACTTTTCTTGTCTAAATATATCCCAAATTTATCATATACATATCTTTATCTGTTTTACAAGAGGTCTAACTCTTCAATACTCTGCACTCTGGGGGTTACATTAATACATAGAAAATAGGCATGAACTAATTTTCAAGAGTTCAATTTGATTTTCTAAAGCCCTGATTAATTAGAAGTTAAGGTAGTGTGAAAAAACCTCCTATCAATAATTGTCAGACCCTGAAAAGTGTAAGTAGAAGGGGGATTGTTTTATTAAACTGATTGACAGTCCTTTTTTGACATGAAGCTGTAACGAAAGACCTCATCGTTGCTTGCAACGTGTTCAGCTCTAGTTTCAACAATTAATATTTCATGATTATTGTTCGTAAATTATTACACAATTTCCTCATTGGTATGAATTTGTTTTTCTTTATATGCGTCATTTCCGCCATATATCGACGAGAGAAATGAGGTAACTGTTAACAATCAATTTGTGGCAATGTCAAAGTGTTTTGTGTGTGTTTGCTACGGATATGCAAAACTAAATACAGCGATTCATTTACAAGTTCGGTATTTTTAACTTCAAAATCAGTTGAACAGAGTGAAAATTCAAGTAATTTCAAACTCGTAACTTGGATACGGGATAACCAATTTCTATTCTTGTTTACAGGGGGAGGGGGGTCTTTTTTCAAACAAATCCGATTATTTTTCAGCAAAAAGGGGGTGGGGGATTTTCTATGTCGAAAAATGACCCCGGTCAATATTCGGGGGTATTATTCTTCATTACACCGGCGTACAAACGAACATTCGAGATTTAACGCTCCATTTGGCTAAACTATTAAAAAACTACAACTGCTTGAAAATTTAAACTGGTGGGCGGTTTACAAATAAATGTGACGTAATATACATTCATAAAAAAAAAAACCAAAACACAAAACACAAAAAACCCAACACTGGACAGATAATGACAATCCGGACAAAAATCATTACAATACAGGTACAAAATTCCTCAAGATAGTAGAAATTCCAGCTGCTTATAAATAGAGTTATAATTACTTAATTTTATTTCCATTAATTGAATAAAAGAGATACGTGTAACTAGTTTTACACTACCACATATGCCAGTAATATTTAAAATTAAAGTTAGATAGCTTTATTCGCAGTGCATAACAACAGATGTAGAAAATTTGGTCCAAAAACAAGTCGGTCCTATCTGCATGTATATAAAGCCGATGTAACGTAGAATAAAGACCCCCGTAGAATAATGACCGAGGGTCATTTTTCGACGTAGAATAATTACCCCCCAGTCATTATTCTACACAGAAAAATGAACCACCCCCCTGTCATTATTCTACGTAGAAAAATGACCCCTTTGCCTGAAAAATAAGTGTCATTTTCATAAAAACTCTCTACGTGAAGAAAAGTGACCCCTTTAGAATAATGACACCCTTAGAGATTACAGTTTTTAAGCATATTTTTTTCATTATTTGGGAAATAGTCTTTACAATATTGTAAGGTAAAGGTGAAGGGGTGATCACTCCTTCACCTTTGCATCTTCGCACTCTATCTTGCCTTCGCATCTTCGCACTTTCGCCTTCGCCTTTTTTTTATTGCATTCAGCAAGTCTCGGTCGATTAGAACCATTTTAACAATTAAGGCCTTGGACTTTCAGGAGAGCGTAGCCTTCTTTTCCTTGCGTCAAAACAAGTTAAAAATGACGCGGTTTCAAGCGAAATATGCATCGATTGCGTAGTATTAGCTCAAAAGTCAGACAAATCTTGTTGATTTCAAAGAGCAATGGATGAGTTGCTAGCAATGAAATTCTGTTTGACACAACTACCCATATACGAAGCTCTTGTTAAAATGGTTCTACATAGAATTTGATGCAGGCACCGTACTCGTCAAGGTTTTCCGATTAATCCATGCTATTATTGGTACGCATACGCTTGGCCATCGCGATTACTATGAATGTTTATAAATATTTTAATGTGTACATGTAACATATATGTTTACCAGTGTTGGCTTTGCCTAATCATTATATACTCCACACAAAATGAAATGTCCGCCATAATATGTACATATGCACTTCCAGACTCCTGTCACTTTCCGGCCGTCTGTTTACCGTGGATCAAACACAGTAACATTCTAATTTCATCATGCGACACTCCTTGCTCATGCATTGATCTAGAAGGGAAGAGGGGGTCCGCCCCCGGAAAATTCAATATTAATAATTTTACGCAGTAAAAGGGGAGAGGGGGGTTCGGATCCCATCCCCCTGGATAATTTAATTTTTTTTATTTTATAAAATGAAATTTCCAAAACATGCCGTGGAAGCTTTCAAACGATAGAGAGCTCCGCAATTATAAAAAGGCGAAAGCGCGAGAATGCGAAGGCGATAGTGCGAAGTTGCGAAGGCGAAGGAACGATAGCAGTATCGCTTCTTCGCCTTTGCAACTTCGCACTTTTACCTTTGCGTCTTCGCGCTTCGCCGTCGCATCTTCGCATGCACTTTCGCTCCTTGCCGTCGCATCTTCGCACTTTCGCCATCGCATCTTCGCACTCTCGCATCTTTGCCCTATACGCAAAAGTGCGAAGGTCGAAGTGGCCCCATAGGAACACCATACTTTGCCCATTCATAATATAATCCACTGAAACATTTGAATTTCTGTATACGACCTTCTTTGTTCATTCACAGATCTAAAAGATGAAAGGGGTTCGTCCCCCCCCCCAGCGCTTCGTAAATTTAATATTACTTATTTCAAGCAGAAAAGGAGGAGAGGGGGTCAGAATCCCCACTCCTGGAAAATTTAATATTAATTTCACATAGTTATTATACCAAAAACATGCCTCGGAACCTCCCCTTACCCACAGCAAATACAATTGTACAATTATCCTCGGACCACTCCCCTCGAACAAAATTATGGAACTGCGCAGGTTGTTGAAAATAAATTCTTAAAAGTTCGTCCTCTGCCGCAGATGTCATTTTATACAGCTAAAATTATCTTTAAACAATAGAGAAGTCCACAAACATAAAAAGGCGAAGGCGAAAGTGCAAAGGTGCGAGTGCGAGAGTGTGAAGTTGCGAAGGCAAGGGAGAGATAGTAGCATCATTCCTTCGCCTTCGCAACTTCGCACTTTCGCCTTTGCATCGTCGTGCTTTGCCGTCGTATCTTCGCATTTTCGCCCTTTTGCCATCGCAACTTCGCGCTTTCGGCTTCGCATCTTCGCACTCTTGCATATTCGCCCTAAAGGCGAAAGTGTGAAGGTCGAACTAGCCCCATCGGAACACCATGATTTTCCCCTGCTACAAACTGCTGGGTATGCTAGTGCATCACCCAGAATTAATGATGAAACCAAAATTATGAAATGTCTACTCCATTGTTAGGCCTGCACTAAAGCCAAGCTGAAGTTAGCAGGCGCTGACAGCAGCCATAGAAGTTAATGGCCATTAAGGAAAATTGTCAAAGTACTGAGAGTACTCGCACAGAAAATATAATTTACTTTATCATCGGCATACTTTAATTAATATTACTATGATTAAAGCATCAATAGTTTGTATGAGCATTGACAACTTTGGATGAAGTTAAGATCGTGTGATCAAAATCAAAGGGGATATAAACCCCTAATATGATCCTGAACCCCTTATCAACGCTTTTAGAAACAATCTCTTCTTATTATAATCGATCAGTGTTTATTATCTATTAAGATTTACTATACTCAGGTACTCTTCACACATTTGCTCTAAAGGAATAAAGTCTATTCATGATCACAAATACAACATTACAACAAATGTTTAGAATATCGATGTTCATGTATTATGTAGAAGAAAACAAAACTAACTGATTTTTTAAAAATCACTTTCCCCCAGAAATGCAAATAAGAAGTATTCATATTCTACGTTACCTGCCTCCTTCGTCTTTTTCCATAAAAAATATATACATGTATCATTCTTTGATTGACAATTCATTCACCAATAAATATTGCTTACATTATTACAACAATTATTCTTCCATGGTTATTGTTCGATAATTATCACATAATATCCTCATTGGGAATTTTAAATTTGCAATTCTTTACTAGTATTTGCGTCATTTCCCGCCATATGTCGACCAAAAAAGTGACGTAACTGTAAGAGTGTTTTGTGTGTGTTTGATATGAATATGAAAAACTATAAACAGCGATTTATTTACAAGTTCGGCGTTTATAACTTCAAAATCAGTTGAACAGAGTGAACATTCAAGTAATGTTAAAGTCGTATCTTGGATACGGGGTAACCAATTTCTATACTTGTATACAAAGGGTGTCATTTTCTACGGGGGTCATTTTTCTTCATGTTTAACATGAAGAAAAATAACCCCTGTTTCTTTTTTCGTCAGAAAAATCCAACTGTTCTTCAGCAAGGGGGGTCATTATTCTACGTCGAAATATGACCCCCGGTCATTATTCTACGGGGGTCATTATGCTTCATTACACCGGAATACCTTTATATTTATTACGATTTTTGAGCACGTGTTTTTTTTTTATTAATGTGGTTACCAGCCTTAGCTATTATTAATGCCCGATCATTATTAAACGACAGATTCAAGTTAATGTCGTTAACTTTTTCAGTTGCATGTCTAAATAATTATCATTCTAAATGCATTTATAATTTGATTATTTAGTTCTGTCGTGGTAATAAAAACAACAAACATGCTCCAAAAGAAATTTTATGCGTTATTGTTTCCTTATATTTTTTTTTTAACATGTGATTGAAATTCAAAATGACTATTTTGATCCCAAGGGCAAAATCTTTTTTATTTTAAACAAAAGAGTGTATGAAGTGAATAAAAAAATTGTAATCGGAACGAATTTCAATGAGGTTCGCAGTATCCAAATTTGAAAACGATCTGTCAGGCTTTTGCGACATAAATATTTATTAACTTGATTTTTTTTATTATTAAACTTTTTTCCGACACAAATTTTCTTTAATTAAACACAATCTCTCTCAAAGGTCTAAGTTCCTGTAATTTTATTTTTAAATAATATTTTTTTCAGTTCTTTTATTTTGAAATACAGGTAAAACCAATAAATTATGCATTTCACACTTAAAAATGAAACAATAGTTTGTTAAAATAGTAATAAATTTAAAATATAAGAAATATTGTTTTTTCCTCGGTTTGTACCGTAAGAGGTAAGCATTAAAAGCTTTCTGTAAGTGGACGTCGTGGCGAAAAAGAAATGTTGATAAAAAACCCAAAAAAACATGATCAGTTCCGAAATGTTCCAATTCCCAAACTCAACAAAATAACCAAAGTTGACATTTCATGCAAAACCAACATTGTTTTTCTTTTTTATTTATAAAATAAATGCATTAAGCCATATTTTGTCTACTTCTTTTTCTTTCTCGATATGTAAACACAAAAGAGATAAAACTAATCTAGATTTGAACTTTTAGATTAACGGAATAATATTTAATCAAGAAAAGGCAAGAATAAAAATCATGTTTTCACTGCTTAAAATGCCTTTTTTTTAAATTTGCCTTCTTTAAAAATGGTAAAATATAACTGAACAAGACAACTCTTTTGTATATGATAAGGAAGAGATAAATATTCAAGTATTCATTTAAGTTCGGTATTCACGGTTGTTCAGTGAAAAACTTCCGATTGTAAATTACAGTGGTAAACAACACTTTTTTTTTTTTTTTTAATTTTTTTTTACAAAAAATACAAAATTCTAAGAACTCCATTGAAATTTATGGGCTCTTCTATATATAATTGGTATAAGTTTATGACATTGAAAAGTTCATAATCAAAATCAAGAGTAAAGAAAAACATTGCATCGCATTCGTTAAATTATTCGTTCAGACATTTAAATGATTTATAATTTGACCATTGACAATCATTCAGGAATGGACAGTTTGCATGATTTATTTGCAAAAAAACCCATATATTTTTCATTAAAATCGTTTGTCGTTTGTGCATTGATCCTCTATTTCTTTTTATAATTTAAAAAAAAAAAACTCTCAAGTTCTCGGCTTGGCGCATGGATGTCAATCAAATTAACCTTACGTCATTCCTATTGATTTATTTTAGGGTAACAAAAAGTAGGATCCTGGGGTTTATTTGTTTGAAAGACTGTGCTGTGCTATATCTAAGATCAGATTCATTACTGACCTTATATTTATGCACTCATTTTCAAAAATTTTCTTTGGAGTTGAGGTTTAGGTTAAGGGATTTCAAAATATTGGTAACAATGGAACGAGTTCTCTTAAATCATATAAAAAGTAAATGAATATATGAACCAAAGCAGTCCGTACCAAACACTTAAGAGTAAAAATGACATCAACAGTTTGACTTGTGTAAATACAGGTATAGATAAATCTACCTGTTGCATAAGCTATGTTCCTTGGCCGCCTTTCTTTGGAAAAAAACCTATAAAATTCTCAGAGTAGCTTTTCTAGTTTGGAACTTTCCAAAATGAACTATTTGACAAGAAAGATTCGTGTGCATTCTGAATTTTTATTGACTTGATATCGGGTAACACATGCGTTAAGAGGATAAAATTTAATAGTGTACTCAAACTTGTAAAGGCAAACATATGAAGAAAGTGGGTTTTTCTGGATATATTCTGCAAATGAAAACAACTTCTTCATAGTGTGGATTGGGCTGAATTGTTCGTATTTATACATGTCCTTGGGTAGATGCATCGACTAATATTTTTTACTAATAATAACGTGCATTAAATTGTTAATTTAGGTCACCTTAGTCACTCAGATAACATATTACTATCTGTCTTCGTCTGTCGTTTTGCGTCTGCGCGTCGTGCGTTAAAAATTGAAACCTACAATGCCAGTTGTTACACGTACAAGTACAAGTTTTGGATTGAAGCATCTCTGTAATACATGTACGATGAATCTGAATTGTGGGATTCATGACTTTACCAACCACGTAGCCTCAATGGCGAATCCAAATATGCCAAAAAACTCCAAGCTCTCTACTCCCTCACATGTGAAAAAACAACCACGGTTAAAATGCCCTTTATCAAAAGTGTGATATTCACGGCTCTAACATTTAAGTCAAAGTTTGAAGTCCTTGGTAGGGCGTTATGGCCATATACTGTAAATTCCTTAAATTATGCGAGTACTTAATTTCGCGATCCCGCTGTTTTGTATCAAATCACGAAAATATAAAATCGCGAACGCGGAACTTTTATCCTTATTTCTCATAGTTCTCAGCTAAAAAAAAAAAAAATAATGGCGAGATTTTAAATTTTGCGATTTAAAGCGGATATTAATTCCTCGCGTTTACTTAGGAATCTACAGTAGTGAAATGGGCAAATATGACCGTATAGTGTAAATTGTAGAAATAACTTTTCTACTCCAATATATATTTGAGAAAAACTAAATGTATGGTTCAGAATTCCATAAAGCAACCTTCCAAATTTCATAGCCCCTGGGTTTGGGGTTTAGAACCTAGGGCGGTGCCAATATGGAACTGAACTGAACTTTATTTATTTTACAACGATTGATAAGCAAGTTCTACAACTTATATTAATATCTCTCGTTGGCACGAATGTTAGCGCGAGGGGGTCATTGGTGTGGGAAGAAGCCGGAGTACCCGGAGAGAACCCACGTGTCCAAGCGGGCGACCACCATACCCTATCACATACCACCACTGTCGATCACGAGGACCGAACTCGGGTCGCAGCAGTGACAAGCGAGTGCATTGTCCACTACGCTACTTTGACACCAATATGGAATTGTCCTGAACATAAATCAAATCCTATTATTTATCCCTGTATACATGTATATTTAGAAAAAAAAAAAAAACTAAATGCATATCTATGAAGTTTTCTACCAAATTTGTAAAATACATGGCCCCTAAGTCAAGGATTCAGGTAGGGCCGATATGGTAGCATAATGAAAATTCTTAAGATTTTTAAAAATACACTATATTTCTGTTTTTACTTTCATTATGGTTTGAGAGCAACTAAAACACAGTTTGTGTGCATTTTAAATGAAAACGTCCCTCTTTATGTTTTAATAATTTAATTCATGTTGTAAGGCGCTTTCTGATTGACTAAAAAAATATTTTAAATCGTATAAAAATGTTGCCTACGTCATAGTAAGATAACGTCAAAAACGTATCAATACGCCTGACGTTACGTTTGGATTTTGAACAATTTTACGTCATTTTCAAGGTCAAATGACCGTTTTTATGTACAAAGAGGAGTAAAAAAAATAGATTATAAGCATTGAATTCAATATTTATTAGTTTTATACGATATAAAATGGTTTGAAACAGTTTACGCTTTTTATTAACTGCTTCGCGGCTTAAAAAGCGTAAACTGCCTCAAACAAGAATACGATAAAAAATACTTCTTCATACTCCCAATTTATTCATCAATGAGTAATATTAACAATACAACCACTTCAACTAGAATGGTGGATAAGGTAGCATAATATATAATAAATCAAATTCTGTACCACATGTATTTGGCATTCATCAAATAATATCTTTATATTTGATTGTAACGGCTTCCTTTTAGAATGCAAATTTATATCCCCTGCAATGTAATATGAGTAGCAATATTAAATATGTTTGATATTATTTTGATATTTTATATCGTTTTGGAGGATTTATTTATAATGCATTTGTTAATCACAAACTTGTTTTCTTTTCATTTTAGAGTTTATAAGTAATAAATGTAACCCATGAATTAAACGTTAACGAGTTCATAATTTTGATAGCGTAATTAAACATTTTTTAATACAGGGTTACATACTACTGAAGCATTTGATAAAATTTCAAATTTTAGGATACACATTTTGTCATTAAATGTTCACATAATTTTGAAAATTGTATAATCAATCTATCTATACATCATAAACGACACATATAATATAATACATTCCTTAATATTTGTTATCTTTATTGTATAAAAACAATTTTGATAATTAAATTAAAATATCAGTTATTTTCTTCTTATATTCGAGGTTTTATAATTCGCAGTTAACGGGCAGACTTTGAAGTTCACCTTAACGAATTTTAACCATTCCACAACAAGACAATACCTATAACCATTCTATCTATTTGTAAAATTAATCGCCAAAATATGTCATGCAATGGGAAGCGTAGGTGTGTGATTTTTCTTCATTTTATTTTGAGGATGGGGGGATGCAAATTTTATAGTTAATAATTCAGTTTCTTAGCGGATGATCAAAAAGCGTAAATTGCTCCAACCCAGGTTATACGAGTTCATTCGTTATAATTTAATTATCTGTAACTTACTGTACAAATTCAGAGCGTTTACTTTTAAAAATATTATCTGTTCAAAATTCCAACGTACCGTCATACGGATTAGTACGTTTTGACGTTGGTGCATTGTGACGGGTCTTGTGACATACAAAGCAGGATATACTAATTTAACTAAATTTTCTCTATCCAAACAAATGCTGCGTTACAACCAGAATTAAATTATAATTAATTAATTTCTTAGAGAATAAAAAATATATAAATACAATTAAAATCAACATGGATATATAGTTCACAAGATGCCTTGAATGAACTATGCTAAAACTAAAATTTCATTTATTAACTTAAACAACTTCAAACTTACAAAAATAAAAAGAACCTGTTTGAAATAAGACAATTCGTTCATTTGAAATATAGCAAAGAAGTGGTCTTGAAAAAATATTTTGTACGTCGATCAAATAGGGCCTTACTTGTCTGAACCTCTCAGACAAAAAAGAAAATTAGAATTCATGTCATTTTTTTTTATTTACAAAATTGTCTTATTATTAATGCAAAATACAATACAAAAACGTAAAAATACCGTCATGTACTTGTTTGAGTTTTAACGAGATAAAA
This sequence comes from Magallana angulata, assembly GCF_025612915.1. Lineage (NCBI taxonomy): Eukaryota > Metazoa > Mollusca > Bivalvia > Ostreida > Ostreidae > Magallana > Magallana angulata. Next base: position 25,561,342 of record NC_069118.1, on the reverse strand, counting down.
ATGGAATCTTGCAATTGATTCGACAAAAGTGGTAAACTTTTGACACGTGACGTGCAAAATATTTATAGCAAACAGTATAAAATGGCGTCACCATTATTCCAAAATATTCTTGCGGCCGCACGGAATCAAACAACGGTAAGTTAATTTTAGCTTTTTAAAACGTGTACTTACTAGAGTAATCTGGTTACTTAAAAATATGTCTAAAAAGACGCAATATCTTAGAAAAACAAATGTTGGTGTCATATTCGTATTTTAGCTTTTATGAAAGTACTAAAAGTAAATCACTATTAGCAGTACATTTGTATAATTAATATGATTCAAGTAATTGACTAGCTATGAAAACGAATTGGTGGCAAGTTAACAAGCAACGCAAGTGTTACTTTAGACAATATTGTTGGCAAGGATGATATGGAAGGGAGCCCCCATAGATACATTGTAGATTAACAAATAGTTTATTTTATTTTTTTCATTTAGCATTGACATAAGGTTCTCCGATCCTCAGCCTCATTTTTTTGTTTTCATCCTGAAAATATTATTTATCCTTCAATATCTATAAATGAAATATAAAAAAAGAATTTTTTCGATGGCATCCATGCATTTTACGAATTCATTGCAACTTCGCCACAATAATTATAATGGAGCCACGATGAATATAATGGAATGCATAGCGGATACAAGTTAATATCAAAATAGAAAAAAAGGTTATTCCGGTACAACTGTGGCTCTTACCCCTTCATCTTTAGGTAGTGGGCCCCCACTGATCATGAGCCAGTAGGCCAAGCAGTTCGTTGAATGGTTTGTGTAATATTAACACTTTGAGGCGAATAAAATTTGTTTCTAATAAAGGCAAATTTATGGTACACATGATAAAACATTCCGGGATAATTTAGATTTATCGAACATTACTGAGGATAGGAGATCGTTAAATCTTTGTATGTGTCCGGGTAAAGCTCGAGTTAAAAAAACAATAAATAAAACAATAACATGAAAGATATAATAAGGTATGATGTTTGCATCAAACCCTGTATACATTTAGCTCCATCCCGCATTTGAAAGACTTCAAAATACACGAGTGCAATAGAGTGTAATTCTTTCACGCTCCTCAGTGTTTTTTTTTTCGAACTCTATAAATATAGCAAAGAATAAAAATGTAACTCAATGCACTCATCAGGACTTTGTTGTTACATAAATGCAAAATTCCAGTTGACTTCCCCCGTTATAAACTGATGTTGCTTACCTCTGTGTAAATGCGATTAACCTTTCATAATGATACAATTCTGTACAATATGGATCACGTGACAACAATCTCGGAAAGCGTGTTTGATGTTATTATTTACCACTTATCATTATTTATGCAAACCATAAATCTAAAAATTGTATTTTCAACGGATGTTATTCACCTTAGCTGGTAAGAATTTGGGCGATTAACACTGTCACTTGATGCTCTGGATGAGTCTTGTCCGATCTGCTTAAATTCTTAAGTTACGTATCCTCTTTTGTACTACATTGTAGGACCCGCCGATTTGATTCATTTCATTTTATGGTAAGGACAGGAATACAGGCAAAACAACCTCCACTGATAATGAGTCTACGAAAGTTTCGATCAGGCGCCAATTATTTACACTTTTATTTACAGATGTGTCAATTTTGCATTCTCATCTGACAAATATCAAAATTCGAAGTAGATTATTCTACAAATCGACGTATAAAAGGGGCTAAGGCCATGTGTTTAGGAAAATTATCATTCTGATAAAAAGGCTTGAGTCGGGTATGGTTGCAAAGAGCTGATGCTTGTCTTTCTTGGTGATACAAGCAGCCGGACTTTAGAAAAGTAGATATATTTGTATACAGTCCAAACATATTTTTATAAAAGTAGAATATTTTTTAATAATAGTAACCATACGCTTAATGAGCGGTCAAACGAATAGATTATTAATGAAAATAATTAATAAATTGTTGTGACGATGGTTTAGCAATTAACTATGATGTTTTGATATCTTCAGCGCCATAGTTCGGTAAATAAATCCTGGATATATATTAAACTTCTTTTGTTGTCACTATTTATTAGCGCGATCTTAAATCAAAACTTGGTCAGTGCACCCGGTAATAACAAATATGATATTGGACCCTTCCAACACCAATCTTTTTTCATATTGATGTTTTATAACTGAACACTTTAAAGGTTTTTAACTTTCAGAAATGGCTTTGTTAAGAATTTATACTAAAAAATATATCTATTTGATTTTCATGCTTCAGATTTCCAAAAAAGCTGAAATGAATAAATTGGTGATTTTCTGTGCCTTTGTCGGGTTCTGCATTGCTGGCGAATATTCCACACATACGGATGGTTACGGAGTTGGTGGACATAGCGGATACGGTAATGTTGGACACGGATATGGACAAGTAGGAGGGGGCGTCCTAGGAGGTGGTGGCGGAGGGTTGATAGGAGGTGGACCTGTAGGTGGTGTCGGAGGACCTGGGGGTGTTGGAGGGGTCATTGGAGGAGGCACAGGAGGATTTTTTCCCGCAGCAGGTAGTTAGACTTGAATTCTAATACATGTATATTGGTATATGATTTCAAATGACAATAATCTCAGAGTCTTATCTTTGTTCGTTCCAGTCCAGTATATATAATGAATGATTATCATTTTTAAAGGCTTTCCAAAGTATGGAACATGTCCATTTGGATTCAATCCTCTCGAACTCGGTCCATATTGTTCAAACGACGAACACTGTCACGGAGTACAGAAATGTTGTTATGTTCCTGGCAATGGTCAAAGATGCCAAATTCCAAGAGAATACCAGAAACCAGGTTCTTGCAACACAAACTATGAATTAAGTGGGTGGGTGCGCAGAGCATGTAACGATGATACCACATGTCGCTATGGCAAATGTTGTAGACGAGCTTCAAGTGGTCAAGTTGACACATGCACATACCAATTCCATGGTCCTATCCCAGGCGGTCATGGAATCCCAGGCGGTCATGGAATCCCAGGTGGTCATGGCATCCCAGGTGGCCCCGGTCATGTCTATCCCATTCCGCATCAACCTGGTCACGGAGGTCACGGAGGTCATGGATATGGACAAACATATTCCAAACAGTCGAAAGTCTACTAAACACTGCCGATCCGAAGTATTTTTCTGTGTTATGACAAATAAATCGTTATTTTGCATCTGAAAACTGTATTGTTGAAATTAATTAAAAGAATTTTAATACAGATCTAAAAGAACAGAGAACATTGTCACGGTTTGTCGACAAAGTTTCAATTTTCATTTTTTATATTTAATCTTGAACGTCAAAAATACGCGGTTGAAAGATAGGGATACAGTTTTTTTTTCAATCAGAAGTGAAAACTAGCTTTCCATATTCAAATAATTAAAACAAAAATACATATCAAAATCTGTATCACATCTATCATCAACCCTCGACCAATATCAATTCTCTGATCTATGGACCTCGGACTGGTGTTGGATATCAGTTTGATAAGGGATATTATACAGATTTTGATACGTGTTTTTCTCTATTTATCACACGACTTTATAGTTTATTACACACAGGTAGGCAAATTTTCGGTTTACATTGAACAGGGCGGAAAAGGGTATATTTCTATATACATTTGTACGCATACAATATATAAAATTAACCATATCGCCAACTTTCTTAAGGAAGATAGACGTAAATTGATGATAAAAAAGAATACTTCAATGGAAACAGCGAACTTTTTTCAAAATCTTTTTTTATCTTAAAAATGCAATAGAAGTAATCATTAAACAAACTCAGGTATCGCACTGGTAATTGTTTTAACTATATAGCACTATAGAGGGAAACAAATCTTAAAAATCAGTTTGTATTTCTCATGAAAATAATATTCGGAGGAAATGTTATTTGTTACCTATCTCGTTAGGTAACACCATTAAACGGGCAAGCGATACAACATTTTCTCAAAATATCTAGCTCCAAATAGGTCTACCAAAAAACTACGTGTTTTCTGTTTCAATGTAAACCGACTGTACACTCCCCAGGAAGCTGCTGCACGTGTCCTCAAAGAAGTAGTCCCTGTGAAAAAAGATCATCATCTAACAAACTACATCAAATGTCATTCTCAGTAGTACAAGAAAAATTAAATCTGAGTGAAGGATTATGTAAAAAAATGCGGTCAAGGAAAAAAGTAATTCTGAAGTATATATGGAACTAGAATTGACTAGTAAGTTTATTATGATTGGTCGACTACCGGTGCGATACCTTCAAATGTACATGCTAGATAAAATATTGAACACGTTGTTTTAGTAACAAGGTGTAAATCAGAAAACATTAAAGGTAAAAGATACTGATTTTCAAGAGTGAAATCAATTTCAACACAGTCAACAACAGCCAATCTTTGTTGCTTTTGGTAAACAAAATAATAGCTAAACAGTTTTTTAAAGATGTAGGCAAGCATTATTCAGCAACTGAAAAAAATATGTGAACCCTGAAAAGTCATTCAGAAACTCATTAATGTACAAAATGTCACATCAACCGTCGTTAATTTTGTTTAAAATTAGTTTGACTTGAATCGAATAATACATGTAACATAAATATTTGAAGATATATCCTTTTTGGTAAGTCAGATGTTTTGGCACGGATGTTACTGCCGGAGGGTTTTTGATTACATTTCTTCGGGGGGGGGGGGGGAATTTTTTTTTAGCATATTGTAAATTTTGATTGTAGTACAATTGTATGTTTTTTTTTTTTCACTTTCAAATACCTGAGTCAAAGACCTATATTTTATGATATTGACCTCTGTCTGTTTATGGAAAACTTTCACAGACATGAAAACATTGGTGATCTTGTTTATTTTATTGCGCCTTGCTTTGCTGACAACAAGTTTTCTTCCCAGGAGTAAAATGTATATTAATAATGTAAGATTTGACTTTAGTAAACACTAACCTGGAGATTAAATGCAAATGGAGATACATTGGGCGGATCTAGCAGATTGGGACAAGTGTAGACTTTTACGAAGATGGGGCAATTTAGAGCTGGATTGAGTAGTTTTGGCGCTGATAGACCTATAGTGAATAATTTGTTTTAAAATTCAATTTAATGGACATTAAATGATACTCTTCTTTAATTAAAATCGGTGGTAGAAAAAAAAGACTAAAGATGTTTTAGTAAAACTAGTTGTTGCCCGCGCCAGCATTCATTTTATTGTACACATTTTGTTATACATACTGTGTCCGCATTTGTTTTTTTCTAGGGGCCTACTCACAGAGTTTTTGGGGTTTTCCTTATAATTTCTCAGATAGATTTTGAATCAATGCAAACAAAATTCACATAATAATTGACTTATTTTAACTTGACTACAATAAAGCATTCATTTTATACAGAATTCGTGCTTTAAAAACATTATATTTGCAGAATAAAGGGAAAAATTAACACTTTTGTAAAAAAAAAAAACCTTAATAAATATTCTACATTTATCCACATATTTTAAAATGAACTGGTTTAGTTTGATTTTTTCTTTTACTTATCAAAATCGGTCTTAAAAGGATACAATGAACACAAAAACACTTAGGTCAAACATGTATCCCCTTTTACCGATGATGATTCAGCAAAAATCAGTATATAATCAAATGAGTTGTCAATTTTTGTTTTAAGAGAATGTTTTTAAGAGATCAGATACCAAATGCATGCATCTATAGTATGTACATGTATATTTAAAGCAAGTAATAAATTTATAAATCATTGTTGCAGGTAATATACAAAAATGGCAAATTTTAAAATAAAAAATACATAAAATTATGTACGGATTAGAATTGGGTCAAAATCTGAATCACAAGACTCTATCTCCCACATTTTTAATAGAAAATACAACAATAATATATAAATACATAAACAATATTCTTAAATGTAAAATATAGCATTTACTAAGAAACGGATTCGATTGGTGTTTAATAAACGATTTCATTGGTATGTGTCATAGAAAAGTTCAAAGGTTCTGGATAACCTTTAAAAAATCGAACGTGAAGTATGCAAGCCATATCATTAAAAAAGAATAACAAATTACAAATATTTTAGAAGTTGATTTGTAAAGGAGATAATGTTTACAAAAAAGTGTAAACATAATAATCAGCATTTGATTTGGGTTTTTTTAATCAGTATATTTAAAAATCAGTCAACAAAGTCCTTTTCTTTGATTTTGCAAAAATGAATTTTTAACTGGAGTACGTATAAATCGTACTAAATAACCGTTTCCTGATCAATAGCCCAGTTGTTTTAGTTTGAAAAATAAAAAGGAAACTATTATCATACACTTGTACCAACGCATTTTGAACAAAAAATTACCCACATTGAAACATGTTTGTCCCTCAATTATTCCGAAACTTAACGGTCTGCTCTACGTATGAACAGTTTCTAGGGCGAGGCATGCTATTGACAAACATGTCGATGAAACAGAACTATCAACCATCCATACTTCTATTCGTAAGTTCTATGGTCGATACAATGGCCTTATCTGCAAAACAAAAAACTTACAATGGGTCGCATGCTTACAAACATGTTTCATACTTATTGTTAGACTATAAATAACGGTCTATGATTTTATATATATCAAACATTAAAATTATCAATGAATTTTTCCGTTTTCCCCGATCGCAACAAAGAGCACACAGCAGAGCACACAGCAGGTGTAACCGGTCACAGAGAATGCTCACTCCTCGATGGCACCTGATCCTACCTCTAATTTTTTTCAGAGATAGGTATTTACGCTCCTAATATTTTGTATTTTTTCTTTTGACTTTTTATTTTTGGTTAAAAATCATTTTTCCGATTTTAATATTAACAATGCTTCAGAAAGGTATTTTAAATAGGCAACCGAAATTTGAGTGTCATTTGTTGAGTTATAAGCAAGATACAGAGCTTGGAATTCTTTACTACGTAAACAAAGCGTTTGATTACATTTTGAACGTTGAAGTAAAACTTTCAGTTTTAAACCTAAAACGAATGTGTTTAACGTTTGGAACTGTTAATCTATGCTTAAAATGAATAAAAAGATAGACAAATAACCAGAAAAATATTTTTTAATGGTATATTGAACCTATGTAAACAAAAACAGGGCATGAGCCTTGTTTACATGACAAAGAATTGTGAGCCCTGTCTTGCTTATAACTATACGAATGACTCTCCAAATTAATTTGATCATTAGAAATGCATTTCTAAAGCATTGTAAATAATAAAAACATTTAAAAAAAAATTGACCAAAATCATGACCATGCCCCTTTAAACATCACTTGTCATTTTCTGACATTTTCTTAAATAATCATTTTTTGAGCGACTTGGTTATATTTATTTTGAGACATTTATTAAATTTTTTGTGATTATCAACTGCTATCACCATATCTTTTAAAATTGAAATACCCCTTTTGGTAATCTAAAAAAATAACTTGCAGGTGATTGAAAGTAAAACATTTTCTTATGGTAAAAAAAACTATGTTCAGCAAATGTATCTGTGTTATCAATTAAATTTTTATATATTTTATTAATGAAAGAATTTGTCTTGCAAAATCAGTGACATATTTAAATCAAATGCACGATTAATAAGCATTAATAAATACAAGTCAGCTTTATGTTTGTTGAATTACTTTACACGTGATGATGAAAAAATAAGATTGAAGTTAAGACCACGGACCCAAAGGTTCTATTTATATAGGGCAAGGATTTTTATCAACGATTATTGAGCAAGTGTGTGTGGTTTTTATTGAAAATGATTACAACATAAATGATTAATAAACCCAGATCATTATCTAGTGACAAATTCATGGAGATTCTCTTAACTTCTTTTTGGTTTGAATTTAGAAATAATTATTTGATTTTAAACACATTAATCATTTTCCTCTGATTTTGTTAGAAAATCTTGAAGCGTGCTTTACAAAAAAGTATATGGAGACCGGTTTCCTTGATGTTTTACATTTATGTGACTATAATGCATACGGGAGATAATGATCTCATAAAGTGCAGGAAATTAATGACTATTATATAATGCATAGGAGCGGCAGGAAGTTGCTAATGATGTGTTATGTTTTTATTGTCGCGAAGATGAATGATTGCAAGGTGTGTATGACTAAACCCTGTCAATCTGTATTATTTTATCTTATTTCTGTTTTGAAATGATGTTACAAAGTCAGTTTGCCACTAGTTTATCTAAAATTTGATTTTATTTGAGATCAAATTTTTCTAGGTATTCAGTTTGGGAAGTATTATGATAGCTGTCCAAACTAAGGCCGCCCGAAAGACATGTTTAGTAATGAAGAAACCTAAATACAAAAAAATCCATCTTCCTCCCTTCGGAAAACAATCTCTTTACATACTTGATGATACATGTACAGAACCCGCAACTTTTTCTTCTTTTTACAACCCTATCCTGTCGTATCGTGTATCAATCCTATCTTATCGTGAATACTGTTCCATCGTCCGTTAATCCTGTCATATCGAATCCTATCAGTTTTATCGTTTAATTCTAACAATTTCTCCGTTTATCCTAACGTGTTAATTGTTTCGATGCATTTCATAAGCAGGTTAATTTATTTCAAAGTTACAAGTCGTTAAGTGCGCCGTATACGAAAATCTATTGAACAAGAAATGAAAAATTCTATCAAGCATTCTATTATGATACTAATGTTTTACTTCTGTGGCCAAATTAGCAAATATTACATGAAAATTGTATCTGATAGCAGTGAAAATGAAAAAAAAGTGAGCTAATAAGTTCTTATGAACATGGTAAGATATTTACCTGTATATCGAATATTAAATAGTACGCATAGTGAATACCTGCATAAACATTAACGTGTTTGCAAATACTTTTGTTTATGCATCACTTTTTATCAGAAACAAAAGTTTTTATATTTGCTTAAAACAAGTAGGAGTTGTATTTCAATTGAATCCGCTATTTTCTCTGTGATATTTGATCTCAGCCAAAAATGTTCCCGGCATTCGGCTAGGGTGTGCAGTAATGAAAAAAATGTATCAAATCGTACACGGGATGTGTATCTTAGTAAATATCGGTTTTATAATTCGTTTTAATACATCGTTTTCTTATACAGAAAGACATGTATTTTTGACATATTTTATATTTATATAAAATATAAAAGAGTTGTATTTTCATTGAACCCGCTATTTTTTCTTGTGATTTGATCTCGTTCTGAATTGTTCTCTGCGATCGGCTAGGGAGTTCGGTAATGAAAACAATGTAAACAATACAGATAATTTATTTAACATTAAGGGTTCACAATGTTTGTTACAAAAATTAAATTGTTCGTTTTTTCATATTCGTTAAATAATTCAGCGATGATTAACAACTCGGCAATTGTTAGTAACAAGAAAGTCTACGGGAATCTTCATTCGTTCGTGTTTTTTCTCCTCAAATTCTGCCATTATTAGGTAAATCATCGATGTCGTTTAACGTGGTTATACGTTTTTCATAAACATCGTTTATCCTTTCCTATCGTGTATCAATTCCATCATATCGTGCGTGTTTAATGTTCTATCGTTCGCTCATCCTATCAAATCGTGCGTGAATCCAATCCTATCGTTATCTTTTAAAAAATAACGTTTCAGTAATAGCTACCCCTTTTTTGAAAGAATAAGCCTTTAATCTTTCTATAGCTTTAGTCAAAAATGCTGTGAACTTATATCTAGTTAATGAAATTCCAAAAGTGGATAGATATTGAACCTATCTTGGGATCTTACAGTTGAAAATTCGAACATGTATCTTATTGAGCATTGGCTACACCTTAACGATATGATAAATCTAATGCACTACAAGTAATTCTTTAAACGCTCCTTTTTTACATACTTTTTGCAATTATCTTTTGAAAATTTATTTTCTGATCTAATAATAAAATCCATTTTCAGAATACTCAATTCTCTTCATTTTTGGACGCTTAAGAGTAAAAATTTAATTCATTCGTTGATATATGTTACCTTATATCAATTTGGCTCATTTAGGATACAATTTTAAAGGAATAACTAAAGATATCATTCACTTATTTAAAAATTGTGAGTAAAATAGCAATTTTATCCAACTTGAGCTGTTTCAATGAGAACTGTGTCCTAAGGGATAGCCAGAGGGGAAAGGGTTCTGTCTTCGGGTTGGATTAAAATGGTATTCCGCTTAATCTCATTATATAGATGCTTTTATTATTATACCAAAGGTAGAAACAAGCTTTAACAATAAAAATATGACTTTAACTATCTGAACTTCATATGACGAACACTTTAACAGAAATTAAGTGCATTGCAATTTAGGAATAAATACTAAATTGTAATGCGTGTGTCTGTTATACGTAGAGTTAAAAAGATATCTATATAGGATTTGTTCGGACGAAATAGCTATTTGTTTGGACAAACAATCTATTTCTTTGGACAAACAATCTATTTCTTTGGCCGAATTAGGATTTGTTCGGACGAATTAGCAAATTTTTGTCCGACGAATTAGGATTTGTTCTGACAAATTAGCTACTTGTTCCAATGAATTTCGATTTGCTCGGACGAATCGGATCTGTTCTGACGAATTTGCGATTCTTTTGACGAATAGGCTAATTCCTAGGACCCTTCCCTTTGGCTTACAAAGATATCCCTTGGAGCATGACCACCCAACCCACAAGAAAAGCAAAAATAACGTTTGAAAATACATGGATGGATTTCCGTGTAATGGACTGACATATTTAACTCATAAATACTTTATTTATGCATTAGTGCTTTTGTACTTACATGTACAACTTTTAATTGATCATCAAAGCTAGTGAACGCTATTTGTCCGAACAAATAACTATTTCTTTCAAACAAATCCTAACTCGTCCGAACAAATAATTTATGCGTCAAAACAAATATCCTATTTTACTAAACAAATCATAATTTGTCCAAACAAATAACACATTCTTCCGAACATGTATCATTTGAATGTTATTGTCTATTTTGACAATATCCTTTTGCCCTGAGATATTTCAAGCTTGTCGCTAAAAGAGAGGAATCAAATCTATGATTCGATGGGGTGATTTAAATGTTGGATCTCTCTCTATCGAATGAGCATTGCGTACTATCGTACTACAAATTAACATTTCTATAACGTTTCATTCAAATAAACTTTAATAACAAAATAAAAATTATACTAGAACAATTTTCGTCCATATAAGAATTTTCAAAGGAAAAAGGGTCCAATACTTTAGAGCATTTGTAAGGTATATGGCGTTAGGCAAGACGTATTCATGTACCATTTTTTTAAGCTGGTTTGCTGATTAATTTTATCATTTTTGAACAGGCATATACTTTTTAACAGAATGACAAAGTTATGTATGTTTCATTAAGGGGAAAAGGACACATCACGTGACGATGCCTTGAAGTGCTAACTCAATTATTACATGATAATTGATTTGATTGTATTATGCTATGATGCCATTTATTCATTATGACGTCATTAAGGATTCGATAGATCTTTTTTCCGTACTTAACGGCTCTAAAGTAGTCATTGTTACAAATGAGTTGGTGGAAATTTTACATTTTTTATTTTAGAAACGTGAATGTACAAAATCATAAGCGGTTAATATAATCAGATATATATTCTGATAATGTTCTAATAATTTTAATTGATAAATCTAAAAAATGCATTAAATGTTTGATGGTTTTAAACAGATTTTTTTTTACAAAAAGTCATACTTGGAGATTAAGGAGTAGGGATGATTCCTTTTGTAGTATCTCAAATAAATGCCAAGAAAGTTACCACAAAGATTTTATGTTATAAATCACATGCTAAGGTTGATATATAAAATTAAAAAAAAAAATCTTGACATTTTTTATGTGCCATCACATTTTGTTCAAATATAGAATCAAAAACTTCAAAATTTGAAGTGCTGATTTCAGCAATATATTGATAAAATTATGATACATGATTTGCAATGTAAAAAACCAATGTTGTAAACAATTTTGAAATTTGTTTCCATTCTCAATATTAATGAATATGATTTGCAAATAAATTCCATCAAATAAAATAGTTATTGCAGAATAATGAAAGTAGCAGAATTCATGATGCCAGAAAAGGGGGATAATACCTATCAAAATATCTCCCTTGCAAGGTAAGAAAGTAGTCATGACAATTATATATATTGTAGTGGACATCTTAATGTAAATGTTTTAAAACAGCAACAAAAAAAATTCATTAACATATATATATAAATTTGCACTGCAACCCCCTCATCCCCTTTAAATGCATGTAATTTTCATTCCCATATGAATCACTCAAAATAGTTTTACGTATATATAGATCTATTTGTGAATCATTGGTAGTTATCACTGAACACTGTTTTTTAACAAAATTTCTTCATAAAGGAAAAAAATTATTACAAAAAAATTAATTAAGGAACAAACAATTTTGATTGATTACAAAATGCCTCATCAACGTCTCATTATTTATGCAAATTAAACACAAACCAAATATCCGCGTACATGTTTGATTTTAATAATTTAAGAAACAGAAAGCAGAATAAGCATGTTGGATACAATTTGACGAAATTTCGCGAAAACTTTAACTTGTGGACGTGCGAAATGCTTCTGTTAAACAGTATAAAATGATGAGGCTTTTTCTAATTAATCATTCCTTTTTCCTGTTGTGGCAAGGAATCAAACGGTAAGTTTTTTCTAGGTATTTTTGTCTATAGAGAAAAAAACCCCATTAATTTTTATTTGCTAAATCATTGGAATAGAATAAAAACGTTGAGTTAAATATTGTTAACTTAAGGAAACTTAAATCTAGTGTCGGTAGCTTTATTCTGTATAATCATATCCTATCATATTATGCATGTATACTGTTCAATCGTGCGTTTAAATCAGTTTTACTTTGAGTTAGATATATCTTTAATTATATCGGTTCATCATTTAATCGATTAAATTTTCCAACTTATCTAGTCCGTTTTATCGTATCGTGTGAATTCATTAACTATGAGAGGATAAGAGCGTACAATGCAAGACAAATCCCCAGCATCCGGTATGTAGAAATGGCATACGTACAAATAAAAAATATAATTTGGAAGTGTACACTGACAGTACACGACAAATTGACTAATATACATTATTACTTATTTCTGTTGTTCTGGTAGTGTTTCTAATCATTAACATAATGATATCATATATCAGCTTCATTGTAGCGCTAAATCATTTATTTGCGACAAAGTGTACAGAATCTGAACATAAACAAAACGTAAGTTTTAAAGTTATCTAAAATGTGTCAAATTATTTTTGTTATAACCTACAAATAACAAAACATATTCAAAATTATTAACTTTAAACATGAGAAGTAAAAAAATTAAACGTCTGCTATGATTCGAACACTCTATCATCTGATAGAGATAATCTACAAGCCTCCGCTTGTCCCACTAAGCTACGTTGACATATTAGGCCAAAAAAATGTGTGTTTTCGGTTTCCCGACCTCCCCTTTTTTTATGCGCCAACCCTAACATTTTTTATTCCAAATCCAGAAAACCAACCGCAATTGATTTCAACAATAGAGTCTTTACAAATTAGAGATTAAAAAACGCTTGTAACAATTCAATGTAAAAACACCACATATCAAAGCGTCTAAGTGCAGTTTGACAGCATGGATGAAAGTTATCCTGAGGTATTTTTATTAGCTAAATTATCAATGCAATAAATAGTTTTTTTCAGGTCAGTGAAGTGTTTATTAAATTAATATAAAAAGTTCATAGATGTACACGAAAAAGCAGAGGCGAAGTTTTTTTTCAGGATGTCGAGACTGCAGACTTTGGATGTCGTTGAATAGGCCTAACTAACTTTCACATTATAAATATAATTAAAATGCTGCTGTTCAATTGCAAATGACAGTTTAATTATTAGTTTAAAAGCAATATGAGCTGCAATTTTCATGTTGAAATTTCTTTTTTACGAAAAGGTGTTTTCTTCTAAAACGACCCCAAAAAACCCATGGTTTTAAAATTCTGTTATCTGTATTTTTGTGGGAAAAGCCGTTAATCTATAGTGACTGTCATATTTATATTATATTAACATGTGAATAAAATCTTCGTATACATTCCAAATTAATCGTAGATTCAAGAAAGCTTTAATTCTGTAACAGTTGTTAATTTCCACAATTAATCCACCTGTAAATTACATATTTTTAATGTATAAAAAAAATCATACGCAAGGAAAGGGAAAAACTTAAATACTCATTTAAAAAAAAGCCGATCTACCTACCCTACTTTAAACTTCGATAAAATAGGAAACACACATTTTTTTTTTTACCTTATCGGAACGGTGAATAACTTTTATTTTTCGAAAATTATTAATAATATAATAAAAGTTAAATGTTTTGATGAAAAACATAAATTTTGAGTAATTGAATAATTTTTACCGATCAATATTTTAATCTTTACATGTAATTGTACTATTGCTAAAGATACACGAAAATAAGTAGTGAATAATCATTCTTTGAATATTATTTTTGATAAAATACGGTCAAGCATGATCAAATCTATCACCAAGCACTTTGGGATTTATTGGATTTGATCATTCGACCGCATTTAATCACATTACAATATCAAAAAAAAATAAATGATTTCCTTATTCATTAAATATATACATGTAGCAATAATTATTAAACATTGTTCAAGCCAAGTTATTGAAATTGTTTATATAATCTATAGATATGATAAAAAATACATCTCCAGTTTGATTTGCGCCATAAAAACACATTTAGTTTTTGTTTAGCAGGCTGACATTTTGATCAATCATATTTTGTAAAATATTCCAATAATACGCACATCAGTTGAAGGAATTTTAAACTTTTTTTTTTAATTTGAGAAATCTTTTGTGATCAATACAATTAAATATAAAGTATTTTTATTTTTCATAAAAGGTATTGTTTTATGTTTATTGTATGGTTTTATGTCTATAGCATAAACTTCACAAAAACGTCATAACGAGAAAAAGGGGTAGCGGTGATTCATATATTAGTATTTTAATTAAATGCCAAAAATTAGGTCACGAAAATTAGAGTTTATTTTAAGGTTGATTAATGAAATTTCATTAAATACCTTTTACATGCCATGCATGACATTCTGTTTAAATTTGAATTAATAACTTAGAATAAAATTGAGTTGTTGATTTTCTCAACATTTTCAAAAGTTATGATATAACTGTGTTACATCTTTAATCTACTAATATTTCAAATCAAATTATTGAACAAAATTTGCAAATAAGGTCTATAGATTCATCATATTAGTTCAGGAAATTCTAATTGCAAAAAATCATAAAAATGATAGTATAGAAAATTGGTGGAATTCACATCAAAATATATCCTATTTACATAACAAGAAAATGGCCGTAAAAATAACAAATGTTGTCGACGACTACTCATTTTTTATTAATGTTGATGTGTTAACATAAAGGGAAAAAATGGTCGCCCTCACGCAAAAAATTATGTTTTCTCTATTTGTCTTTTTGACAACCAATTTTTTATACATCAAACTCTTTGGCAAAAATAAAGTGCATTTAAAACCAAGCTGTCAAGTATACACAACATCAATTCACTATCATCTCAAAACGTTTCTAAAACTAATCTGAATCTACATCACTATCTATTTAATGTAAATAAGGACATTTTTATGACTTTTCTTGTCTCCAACAGATTTCCACATCAACAAAGATGAATACCTTGCTGATCTTGGGTCTCGTAGTTGCCTCCTGTTTGGCTGACGATTATTCTACTAATAGGAATGTCGGTCGTGGAGGTTATGGAGGCGGTCTTAAAGGAGGTCTAGGTGGAGGTCTTGTTGGAGGAGGTTTTCGAGGTTTTGGAGGAGGAGTTGGAGGAGGAGTTGGAGGAGGTTTTGGAGGAGGTTTAGGAGGATTTGGAGGAGGTCAAGGAGGAGGTCTAGGAGGAAGTCTAGGTGGAGGTCGAGGAGACGGGTTTGGTAAGATATCGTGACATATCGAAGCAAAGTTTAATTACATAAAAGATGGTGGCGGTATGATTTTGTCTTTTTTTTTCTAATAGCAATTTCCTCACAGACTGCTTTTAATAAAAATGACAAAATTAATTATGTTTTAAGTCAGTCAGGTATACTGATTCGTTTATTTTTTGCAATAATAAAAAAGGTGTAGTTGCCTATCTGTTAATACTTTTTTCTTAATTAGTTTTTTTTTCAAACCCTGCATTCTCTGAAAAAAGAGATGCGCTTCCCAGTTTGTATAAATGATTTTATGAGATTTCAGTATTTTAAAGTGGAACGATACATACCTCAAATTTATTCTAAATAAAAAATTATTTTTCATCAAACAACATATTTATGCTACGATAAATATTAACACAGCTTTAACAAAAAAATGTATAATGATATATTTTTATTATTCAAAAAATCATTCTTTTACCTTGCTGAACCATTGTCGCAGGGTTCGTGTAACCTTTTTTTTATTGAGACAGACTAATAGATGCAGAAACCAAAATTCACGTAAATGTTTGTGTTGCTCCGACGTTATGGATCAAATGCTAGGAATAGGATGACAAAGCACGATACTGTTCTTCTACTTTATAATGTTAAGTTCACTTTATAAGAATGACTTTTAAGGTCTGATTGCCTTTTGTACATGTCTAGAGTCCAAATAATGTAATAGTTTGTATATATTCGTTTTTAAAATGCGAAATATATGGTTTTAGTTAACAAAACCAATGATTTTTAGGTTTACCAAAGGCCGGAACTTGCCCATCAAGCAACATTTACCAGGAGCTAGAGCTTGGCCCATATTGTAGCAATGACGAACAATGCCACGGAGTACAAAAATGTTGTTATGTTGGAGGAAATGGTCAAAGATGTCAAATTCCAGCAGAATTCGAGCGCCGAGGTTCCTGCAACCATAACTATGTAATCATCGGTGGTAGGCGCGTAGCTTGCAACCATGACACAACATGTCCATATGGAGGTAAATGCTGTAAACGATATTCCAGCGGTCAAGTTGACACATGTACCTACCCATTCAATATAAGCCCTTACCATGGAACCCCAGGCGGTTATGGAATCCCAGGTGGCCCCCGTCATGTCTATCCCATCCCGCATCTACCTGGTCAAGGAAGTCACGGATATGAACCTACATACCATAAACAGTCGAAAGTCTACTAAACGCTATTGATCCCAAATGTTTTTTTTTGTTATGACAAATAAAATTGTTAGTCTGCATCTAAGAATTGTGTCATTCATCAATTCAGGAAGATCCTCTCAAAACAATATAATTTGATATCGTATTAGAATAAGGTCACAATTTGGGAAGACAGGTTTCATTTTTTTTTTCAAAAATTATCTTACTTTTACTTCAATAAGATATGTTAACGGTAAGTAAATGCTCATTATCATTTGTCTAGTTATTCTTATATAAACTACTAGTAGGCTGATGCAATTGTTCTCTAAACGTGTTATATACTCAATCTCTATTTGCTGGCTAAAGAGTTTTTCACATGTATGTCTTAACTATAGGTTTAGTTTTAAGCGGTTTCATTTTCATAATCGAACGTACAGCCCCCACAAAATTACAAACTTTATCAGTTTGTTGCACAAAGCAAAAAAGAAAAATATTTGTATCAGAAAAAGCAAAAAAAAAAAAAAATGTTTGTATCAGATTAAATATGAAGTTTGATTAACCGCCATTTTTAATCGCTATTTTGACTGACTAAAGGATTATGTTTACCCAGAACGAAAAGAAAATATACTCATAGATTGACAATCATAATCATTATGATGTATGAGAAACATAAACACATATTTATTGTTTATATGAAGTGGTTATCAGGTTATCGCCAACTATTTTAGTATTGGGCTCATGCACCACCCCCTTCCCTTCTTAACTTATTAATTACAATTACAAGGAGCGGTTTTACATTTAGAAGAATGTTTACTGTATCAGAATACCTCCTGGGTGTTTTTTATTTGATTGGACATATAATGTTATTTTTTTTAGCTGACCCAGTTAATTAATGGACTGAACTGCTGAAACTGTTTTATATTAAATTCATTAGTTACTCTGCTAGTGAATTGGTTGATTTGACAGCATATGAAGAACCCAGTGGATATATCAGGAATCAGGAAATATGTCCAAAGAGACCCAAACCTTTTGACAGTCCTTCGCTAATGGAACAAGGAGCAGACAAGCTGTCAACAGAGATTTTGGGAACAATGAATAACAATAAATTAGGTCGAAAAAGAAAACTGAGAAGGTTAGATGAATTTTTGTTAGTGATGATGAGACTTAGATTAGGATTACTGTTGAAAGATCTTGAATTCCGTTTTAAACTGTCTTCAAGTGCTGTGTCAAACATTTTCAATTCCTGGATACTTTTTATGTATGAGTGCATGCAATCTCTTGTTTTTTTTTTTTTTTTTTTGGCAAGAGCTAGAAGTTTTGAAGCTACATGTTCCTGAATGGTTCACAAATTTTTCAGACACACGTGTAGTTTTAGACTGCACTGATATTTTCATCCAAAGTCCATCTTCTTTAGAAAACAAGTCCCTGACTTTTTCTAATTACAAATCACACAACACATTCGAAGCATTGGTTGGAGTTAGCATGACAGTGGTTGTAGTTTTTATTTCAAAACTCTGGCCAGGATCAGCGTCTGATGTTGAAATTACTAAAAATTCTGGTTTGATACATTTTCTTAAGAAAGGAGATGCAGTCATAGTTGACAAAGGTTTTATTCATATATGTTCTCCTTCGTTTCACTCATCCGAACATAAAGTATTTCTATTCTTAGTATTTTATAAATAACAACAACACAGGTGTTAGAGTGAGTGAGCTATCAACCAGTTTATTCGCCGTAATATACAATCAGCACGCGACTTTAATAGCGGGGAACTGGAATTAGGCCCAATGATTGTATATTTCCAAATATATCTACAAAATACAATGTAAATTCATATCAAGTATACTTCATCATACGCACATGTACCTATAAACAATTTTTTTAAAAAATCGTGTTCGAAAGGGTTGATTGCTCTTCGATGACCTGTCTATACCTGATCGGTTCTATATATACTATAGCCAAACAACTACTTGTATAACTGCGCTAAAAGATGTAGTCCGTAAAAATACAACTTACAGAAATTTATTTATGTTCTCCTTAGTTTCACTCATCCGAACATAAAGTATTTCTAGTTTAAGTATTTTATAAATAACAACAACACAGGTGTTAGAGTGAGTGAGCTATCAACCAGTTCGACACCAAAGGTATAATAATTATGCAATTAAGAAATTTAAGATATCATAATCCAAGATTCAAAGTAACAGATAACTTTTCGTTAATACTGTCAAAAACATATCCATCTTTTGCATTTTCTGAACGCCATCTACCATGTACTTTAAATAGTCTGTCTGGAACATTATTATTAGCTGCTGTTGTAGCTCCCCCACCTCTCAAACTATGTAAACCATATTCTTTGAAATCAAAAACAATTTTAAGAGCATCTAACAAAAGTTCTCTCGCTTTAGTATTTGTCAAAGGCTTGTTTATTTTACTCAACCTGTAAACATTTTCTTTCTCAAAAAATGTGACTGCTCTGAAAATAAATTCTTCAGACTGAAACACAAGACCAGTGTACGCTATATATTTTTCAAGATAACTAACAGGACAGAGTTTATTTCCTGTTTTAGCTATAACGATTATGCTACCTTATCTAAACACATCTGTTTTACTTTTTTCAATTTTGATTTCAATATGTGAACCAGATTGATGAAACTTAATACAACACATCTTAATATGTACAAGTTCATCGTACCTCAGAAAACCAGCATAACCCAATAATACCATGCAAACAAGTTTGGAGTGATACAAATTTTCAACCTGAAAAAACTTATCCCTAATTTTTTCTAAAATTTCTGGTGTAATAGGTTTCTTCTTAACTATAGGTTTGGACTTTAATCTTTTTCTGCTCTCTAAAATTAAATTCACAAGACTGTTATCGCACGGATTGTTACACAGGTTTATGCAATGAGTCCATTGAATACTATAGTATGCTGCATCAATAACCGCTGCTGAAGAATTGATCTGTATCAAATAAGATAAATAAACTGCGACTGTGGAGGGTAAGGCAGGTAAATCCTGAAAATCAAATGTTTTACACCAAGCCTTGAATTTCAGAAAATAAGTTCTATACTTTTTATAGGTATTTTTAGATCTGCTGTTCAGTACTATATTTCCCATTCCCAACACTGTTTCCTTTGGTCTTGGATCTTGAATCTCTCTAATTTCATTCCAGTGTGAGAATGTACATGCAAGCTGAAAATATAATGCTTAAAACATAAGTCACAAAGAACCCATCATCAATTATAATATTATCTAATGTCACATAAAGACTAATTAAACTATCATAATACACATTACAATGCCCAATAAAGGCCAAAAAAGGAATTGCCCCATCTAGGTTGAATTAAAGTAATGCCCCATCAAGGCTATATCAAACACAATGCCCCATCAAGGCTATATCAAACACAATGCCCCATTAAGGCTAAATCAAATACAATGCCAAATCAAGGCTATATCAAATACAATGCCCCATCAAGGCTATATCAAACACAATGCCCCATTAAGGCTAAATCAATTATGTATATGCCCCATCAAGGCTATTAAGTCAATGTGCCCCATAAAGGCAAAATTAAACAATGCCCAATCAAGGCTAAATTAGTCATATTGCCCCATCAAGGCATAATATGATGAAATTAGGAATACCAAAGCAAAAATATTTCAGATATCTGTACAATCGATACGAAGTACCAACACGTTACTTTGAAATTGTGGTTCAGCAAATACGCTCTCTTCATGAGACCCTTTCTGAAAAAACATATGAGGCTTATAATATTCCACCCATTCTTTAACAAAATCTTGAAATTTTCCAGAAAATGGTTTAACCAAAGTAGGCCAAAATGTTGCTGTCGGCCACTTTGGAACAATAAGAGTCCCTCTAGCTTTGCAAAATTTCAAAGGATTAATTGTTCTTGCGATCAAATTAATTGGAGGTACGATCCAGTTATTACCAACTGACCAGTCAAACCCAATAGCATCTACTCCTGCTGTATTTGGATTCCAAAATCTGGAATAAAATTTTTCCAATTTATTGTTATTACAATCTGCAAATAAATCATACTCATAAAGACTCCATTTCCTATTAAACAATTAAAAAATATGATCACCCACTGACCAGTCTTCAAAATCAAAAATCTTACTGTAAGCATCGGCAATTTCATTCTCATATCTTGGAATCGATTCTGTCTCTAATCTAATTTTGTTCTGCAAACAAACAGTAAAGATTGACAGTGCTAAGTTTTGTAATTCTTTGTTCATACTGCCTTTCCCTACAATTCTTACAACATTTTGGTTATCGGTGTACAACTTAACTAACCTATTACTCAACATAATCTTAAGACTCTCTTATGTAGTTTGTACAGCTTTAAGTTCTCTCCATGTAGAACTTTGACACCTCTGCTCGGGTGTCCACATGTAATGAACTACAGAATTAAAAGTTTTAACAGAATAACCTGCTCCTGCCGTGTTGCTTGCATCTGTATATAAAATCCTCAGGAGGATTATCACTTACAAAATGACACACTATGGCTAGAAATCTACAATTGTTTAACCAAAACATAATTTCGTGAAGTATATTATCATTGAATAAGATAATCTGATCCCAAGATAAACATTCTGCTATAGCTATATGCATGTATCTAGACATTATATAACAAATATTACCAAGGCTAAATGAAAATGAAACAATCTTCCCTGTAACTTTAGCCAACTGTCTTGCTGTAACAGAATTTTTGTTATGAGCAACAAATTTAATATCTTCCTGAAATTTAAAATATTTTTCGTCTGGTACTGCAAGAGTTCCATTGTTTGTATTCCATACAAAAACTAACCACTTAATAACTTGCTTAGGTTTAAAATCACTCTTTTCTTTATTCACTACAAAACCTGCACAATGTACGTCTTTTTCAACTTCCATAGCAACCTTTACACAGGTAGCATAATGTTCAGCTATACCCCATCCGTCATCTAAATAAACAATACATTTAAATCCTTTACATCAATGGTCTGAGCAACTTTGTAAATTAATATGGAGCACTTGATAATCAAAAAGGTAAACATGTAAAAATAAAATATCTTGTTTTGCTTTTAAACGTCCATGAAAATCCTAGATACTTTTGATGTATGAATATCAACATGATGATACCCAGACTTTAAGTCAAATTTGTACATGAATCCGTTTTTCATAACCATTTGTAATGCATGCACAATACCTTCCATTTTAAATTTTCTTTCGTCAATACATTGATTAACGTGTCTAAGGTCGTAAATCAACCTACATTTACCTTCCGAGTTAACAGCTACAGATAAAGGATTAACAACAAAAGGTTTATCTGTCTGCTCCTCAACTACTCCTGAAACCAATAACTCATTAATAGCAGACTCAACAAAATCTCTGTGCTGAAATGCAGATTTGTCATTCCTCAGCAACACTGCTATCGGCTCAGTTACAAATGAAATAAAATAACCATATCGTATAACATTCATAATAAAATCTGAAGCATGTATTTGGCTTTCCCAAAAATCTAAATGCATTTTTAAATTGCCTTTAACTTTGGATGAAGTAGAGATTTTAAATTCAAACACATTGTACAAAATACAGTCTCTCACCAAGTCATTGGTTGCTGCCTGATGCTGTTGCTGGTGCTGTGTTTGTTAAACTGCCGTTTCCCTTTTCCGGACATTTGTTGGCCCACTGTTCGAATTTGTTGATGTAGAAGCAGATGTTCCCGGCTGCTGCTCCGCTACTTCCACTTGAAGATGATGCCGCCTTTCTGTACCATTGCTGAGATGATGTGTACGGCTGATAATAGGGATATCTTCCATACTCTGCTCTGGTGAAACTTGATCCAAAATCCTGCCCATGCGGACGAAAAAACTGTCCCGGAAGTCCCTGCGAATCTTGTCCAGAATACGAACGGTTGTTACGCTCATAAGGCTTTCTGTGTTGTTTCTTTTCTTTGCTCTAAAAATAGCTTGTCTAAGCTTAGTAGCATCATCAGTAATAGGGTCATCTTGATATTCTTGCACGACATCCCACCCATACTTGTCGGCAATACGTACAACTTTATTTCTTTTGTTCAAGTCTTTTACAACAGAATTTAAAGCGTCAATTGCAGATTCAACGTTATTGCTTTTTAATAGATTAACTAAGAATGTCATGTTCTCTGTCCGAGTTAAATTCAAATTGGATCTTGTTACTTTGAAATTTAAAGTCCGGTACCTTTTTCTACGTTGATTTTGAAGTCAAATGCAATTCGTTGATTATCTCCTGTTTCTGCCTTCTCAGTGCTCTCTCTAGCTTGTCAGAAAAGATATCCAATGCTTCAGCGGTCGTAAAATCATCCATAGAATCTTGCATGGGCCCGTGTTGTGAACCTCTAGGCGCAGCATGAAAAGCCCGCTCTTCTCCCTCGTGGCTTGAACTCGTCTCAGTCATAAGTACGGCAAGAAAAAACCGTGTTCGAAAGGGTTGATTGCTCTTCGATGACCTGTCTATACCTGATCGGTTCTATATATACAACTGAACATATATGTTTCTAATATCAGTTTTTCTATTATTTCGTGTTTCCTTAAAATTAATTCTTACTAACAGAGTCAGGGTAAAAATCCGAGAGTACCCGAATCGATCAGGATAAAAGCGTGTGAAAAGCGAGCAAATCGTTTCGTGCGAGAATCGTTTCGTGTAAACCGTTTAGCGAGCGTGTAGCGAGCGTGCAGCGAGCGTGTGGTGTAGTAGTACGTTTCAGGGTCTGTACTATAGCCAAACAACTACTTGTATAACTGCGCTAAAAGAAGTAGTCCGTAAAATTACAACTTACAGAAATTTATTTATTGTCCGCCTTTTAAATCAGAACTCCAGTTTAGTAGGAGTGAATTGAAGTAGAAACTACTCGTAGAAAAGCTTCTGCAAGAATTCATGTAGAACGCAAGATGGAACAGATAAAGAATTTCAGAATTTTACAGGGTATTATGCCTTTAGCAATATGTTACTTTGCTGACCAAATATTCTTTGTGTATGCTGCTCTTACCAACCTTCTATCACCCCTGGTGTCTGGATAAATTACTGGTACTTTCTCTTTGAACATGAAATGTTTTATAAAAAAATCAAATGAATTGTTTTACTTTGATTTTATTTCTTATTCTTACTTTAATATGATCAGTATCACATGTGTATATTTTACATATACCGGTACATGTACCCATTTACCTGGTGTATGATACATGTTTATTCATACATTTACCAGTAAGTTGTACATTTGTAAAAAAAATAATGTTTTTAATTTTTGATTGATCAACTAAAAGCTAAACACTACTCGTAAAAGGCATTGTTTCAACTTTGCCATATTCTCTTACTCATCACTATCCCTACAATTAACCCCTTGCATAAGTCCAGACCTCTTTAAACAGTTCTTCGCTGCGCATGTCTCACCTGTGTGGACAAACACTTTACATTGCCATGTTATTTTGTCAGGATGAAATAATAAAATTTTATGCACTTATTTTAAGCCAGGGGAAAGGTAACTTCAAATGTACAGGTTTTATAACAGTGTGCTTGTATTTACTTATAAGTAGTGTTCAGCTTTAACAATTTTATACATTTATAAGTATGTTATATATCTAAGTATTAACTAATTTTTACAGAAATACAATGAATAATGTATATGCATTGCATATCTGATGTAATACAAATCTTTAAAGAATTTATACAAAGAAAACAAGTGCACTAAAACTGTAAAATCTCTTATCGCCAGTTATTAAAGTTTCACTCATGCTTTGTCATTAAAGATAAAAACATGGTTGACCAATGTCAATATTGTCAAATGACACATGCTATTACAGGAATAAAACATTGGATACATGCATAGACTATGATTTATCATTTTACACAAAATTATGCAATTCAAATGCTCATAAAATTTAGTCTTAGTTTTTCAATTTTGGAAAGAGCGCTTCAATATAGAACTTCTTTACCTTTATGAGTAATGATTCCCAAAAAGAGTTGTCATAGTGGATGGGAATGACTAAAAAGTCTTTGATTGTATAAATAACAAAGTCACATCTCTCCATTTGACATACACCCATTGACCCTGTACCTGGGTATACTATTTCTGACTTTTCTTTAACTGAATTGTATTGGTATCGTCAATATAACAACAAAATGTTTTATCCTTGCACGCTTCTAAAATAGTACACTGTCTCCATTTAAAAGAACACTTTAGTTCCAAAATATATTTATGAGTTTTAAACTTCACTATGCCATCAGGGCTTGCACCTAAGTAAGAGCAATGTGTATACAAAACCCGTCCCATATCTTCAACAATGACATTCTGTTTTTTCTTCAATTTCATGTAAGCTTTGTACCTTTTTTTAGCAATGGGTTTTTGCTTAATCCCCCAATGCACAGCACTATTTTCTAAAGGTTTACCCTGACCCAAGAGTCGACATATGATATTTTCCGATTTTGTGGAGACTTTCTTTGTTTTAATTTCATGAAAATTTGAAGCTGTTATAAGAGCTGTTCGAGCTGAAACCCACAAAGGATTGTTATGTTGCCCTTTCGTTCGAACTTCAAATTCATCAACAATTTCTTGACTGCATTTGGAAATAAAAGTTAAAAAATCAGATTGGGACATATTTCCATCTTGAACAGTTTTTTAATGCAATATATTTGTTAGAGAGGTGAAGAATGTGGTCACTAGATTCTATTTCTTCAAAATGAGCAACATTAAGGTCACTTTGTACATCAATATTGTAATTAGCACACGAGGGAAGAATGTAAAAAAATAGCAGCACGTGAGTTATTTCCAAGTTTTTCGCACAATGAGTTTCTAAATTTTATGCTATCTACTTTATAATTCACAGGTTTTTTATTCTTTACATTTTCTCCAGATAATTTGATCTTCTTGAAACTCATGTCTTGCACGGGTTTTGTATCTTTCCTTTTTTTGCTGGGTCGATTCCACTAACAAGGCTTTGAAGTGCATGGGACATCATCGTCCGTCACAGGGCGTCCTTCCAGGGCAAACAACAGTCCAGCAACATGGGTACATCCCTAACTAAGGCTGCAAATACATAACATAATCATATACATGGATTCATTTTAGCTATGAGAGTTTATAACATTTATCAATTTGATTAAATAATGCTATTCACTGAGATATCAAAAATTAAATTAAAGTGTTAATTGTTTGAATTATTGTTTTAATGAATGCATGCATAATTAATTAAATAATGAGAGAAATAATCCATTTATGTCATAATTCTAATTTTGCATATTTATGTCGTTTAAGAAAGTGATTTTCATTTAGTTAATACTGGTAATTTATACCCTGCTGGGCACGTGCAACTTCCTTTCTGGACGTGAAAGGGGGGCTTCTTTGTTATTAGGATCCACTGCTCATACACACCCTGCTTCATTGAAGGATATCATTTTGATCGTCTGTAACAATATTCGCATGTTTTATCTCATTCATCATAATCTTATGTATGTAGCCCTATTTGAAAAAAAATTAATCCACTAATATATTGTCTATAGCACTGCGTTTTCTTTGCATCAACAGTCCTGTGGCTACAGTGGATCAAATAATTCTCCACATCTTGAATTTTAATTTTGGGAAACAAATCCGATTACCTGCCCAACCTGAATGCAAATTCTTTATATCTGGTACAGGTATGTCTGAAGTTTGACACGATTGATGTGGGGGTATGAGACTGGGCGTCGTGCACGAACGATCTTTTAATAGCCTTCACTACACGTTGGGCGAGTTCCAGCTTGTTGCCACTCACTTTTATGTGATTTACTCGCAGAAATGTTTGTATTTGAGATTTCTCATAATTAAGTATATCTTCCACCGTGTTATTGCATGACAACGGCAAGTCTGTGCCTTCATTTCGAAGTGGTTCCATCGCATCGTTTGGAATATGGCGCTATGCAACTCTTTACCGATAACTCGTATGAGCAAACATTACGAAAGGAAGGAATAGACCTTTCATGGTATTGTTATTTTCCACTTTCAAAAGAGGAGATCAATGACCTACCACGCACCTTTTTGAGTTAATGGCAATTGAATAATTTTTTATATTTTTAAGAATTTAACACTGGGATTGAGACTTTCTTAATTGTGAAAATACTTTTAAAAATAAAGTACTGTTTATGATTGACAGTGGCACTTGCTAGATGGATATAAAGTTTTCATCCACAATTTTTATAAATATTCCAGTCAGTGCGAATTTCCTCAATCAGTTTTAAAATCCATAACCATTTTTTATTCAATTAAACAAAAAACTGAATTATGATAACGGTTAAACATTTATAGTATTAAAAAGCTGAGTATATTGTTTTACTTTGCTGGCATTAAATCTTTATGAGGTTAATGATCAAAATTTTGAGATATGGTGTCTTTTATCGCTTTCAAGCATTTTTTCAATATTTTTGTAGTGCGTACCATGCGATTACAATGTATCTAAAGGTAAAATAAAATCAATTCAAATATACAAAAATATATTGATAACAAAATAAAATCTTAACTTTAGATATTATTAATAGTACTACATGTACACTGAACCAACAATATTTCAGTGAAAAAATATGAAAATTTAGTTCTAATTTTCTCTGTTTTGCTACAAATCCTACAATTAGTCAAAAAATTAAATTTTATGTTATAATTCATTTCAGAAATACTTTTGTAATTTAAACAAATTTTACTCATATAATTGAACTTTATAACGATTCGTATTTGAGAAATCAAACCCTGAGTAAACATCGTCCTTAATGCCATTTTTAGGAAGCCAGCATGTTTGTCGGAATCAGCATTTTTTTTATCATGATAAAGAAAGCTTTGCTGGATGATATAATGATTATTTTTGGCCGTTAATTTTTTTTCGACTTAATTGGACCAGACTTTTTAGCAGTCCTCGTACTGACCTAAAAAAACCCAACAATAATTGTATAATATATCATATAACCTTTTACATTTGTAACCAACATACTATGTCAAAACACAGCTGTAGCATAATCATGATAACGTTCTTTCAATCCATACACTTACCTTTTTTTTCGTCTGATATTAGTGACGTCGTTTAAAGTCAGTCATATATTACACTTGATATGAGACCGTTTCATTAGCTAAATTATTTATATTCAGATTGTTTCGGGTGTGCAACAGCCTTCAAAGTTGTTCGAAGTTCAAAGACGTTCTCCTTAATAAAATAATCTAACTGTGTCTCGGGACAGGTCATAATAGAATAAGCATGTTGGTTAGGCCTAACAAAAAAAAATAGGTTTGTTTCCGCTTTTCCGATCGACCCTAACTAAAACCCGCCGACCCCAAAAAAATGTTTCGAGTTTTTTCATAAATTTCAGTTTAAATCCGTTTTTTGTTAAAATTTCGTTTTTATCCAATTTAAAAATTTAATGTGTCCTCTGAATTTGAGTCGTAAAAACGCTTATAGAACTTATTTAGATGTCATCAGTGTTGTGTAGATGTTTGTTATTTACAAATGACAGCACATATCGTTCCAGTTGAGCTCGAGAAATGTAAGATTCAGGGTGAAAGTAAATATTGTAATTTCTTGCACAGACAAAATTAAACAATGACAACAAATACTTCTTGTTGTTTTTTTATCTTTCCCAGTTTAATAGATAAATGGTTTAATATGCACAATTGAACAGATGGAGAGGGGGGAAAAAAGCCGACCTACCGACCCTAATTTTTTTCAGATACAAGGAAGGGCATAAGGGGTAAACACTTGGTACACGCGCGGATATCACTTTCTTATAACTGCATTTAGTTCTACAGTGTGTATGTGCTTATTACTGTTCAATCTTTTGTTGCTCAAAATTTAGGAAAAGACAATTCAAACTTTCACTTAAAACTAGTGGGTATTGTTTTTTTATACAAAAAAACACATGTCTCCCCTTCTCCCCAAGGATTGTAATATGGGGCAAATTTAAAAAGTGAAAAAGAATGAAGTCAGCTATATGTTAGATATCATCCATATATGATACAGTTTAGAAAATGAATTAACTTGAGACACAAGATTGGTCAAGGACAAAAATTATGGAGGCGTGCACTCCTTCTCAATACCATCTACCTATGTTCCAAGTTTGAAGCCTTAATGTCAAAAGGTATCCAAGTTACCACCCAGACAAAATTTAATTATTTTTTCTTAATTTGACCTTGAGTAAAACAAGGTCAAGTTCAAATATTAATCAATAGTACACCTCAGTGTATTATAATTGTTCTTTGTGTAAAGTTTGAAGTCCTTCTGTCAAAGAATATTTAGGAGGTGAACAATGAAGTTTTTTCTAATTTGACCTTGAAATAATTTTTTTAGGTCAAGGTCAAAAATTTTGGTAAGGTTGAACTGGACTAACTACCATCTGTGTATGATACAAATTAAAAGATTGTATGATTAAGGAGTCTTGTGTTATGGTCCGGACTATATTTTTTATAAAATGCTTGACCTTGAAGAATAGGTCAAGGTCAAAAATTCTGATGGCGTGCACTTCTTCTCAATACCATCTACCTACGTTCTAAGTTTGAAGTCTTAATGTCAAAAGGTATCTAAGTTACCACCCAGACAAAATTTAATTATTTTTTCTCAAGTTGACCTTGAGTAAAACAAGGTCAAGGTCAGATATTTATCAATAGTACACCTCAGTGTATTATAATTGTTCTTTGTGTAAAGTTTGAAGTCCTTCTGTCAAAGAATATTTAGGAGGTGAACAATGAAGTTTTTTTCTAATTTGACCTTGAAATAAAATTTTAGGTCAAGGTCAAAAATTTTGGTAAGGTTGAACTGGACTATATACCATCTATGTATGATACAAATTAAAAGATTGTATGATTAAGGAGTCTTGTGTTATGGTCCGGATTATATTTTTTATAAAACGCTTGACCTTGAAGAATAGGTCAAGGTCAAAAATTTTGATGGCGTGCACTTCTTCTCAATACCATCTACCTATGCTCCAAGTTTGAAGTCTTAATGTCAAAAGGTATCTAAGTTACCACCCAGACAAAACTTAATTATTTTTCTCAAGTTGACCTTGAGTAAAACAAGGTCAAGGTCAAATATTTATCAATAGTACACGTCAGTGTATTATAATTGTTCTTTGTGTAAAGTTTGAAGTCCTTCTGTCAAAGAATATTTAGGGAAGTGAACAATGAAGTTTTTTCTGATTTGACCTTGAAATAAAATTTTAAGGTCAAGGTCAAAATTTTTGGTAAGGTTCAACTGGACAATATACCATCTATCTATGATACAAGTTAAAAGTTTGTATGTTTAAGGAATCTTGTGTTATAGTCCAAACTCTATTTTTTATAAAATGCTTGACCTTGAAAAAGAAAATAGGTCAAGGTCAAACATTTTGGTGGCGTGCACTCCTTCTTAATACCATCTACCTATGTTTCAAGTTTGAAGTCTTAATGTCAAAAGGTATTTAAGTTACGGCTTGGACAAATTTGGATGAAGAAGAATAAGAATAAGAAGAATAAGAAGAATAAGAAGAATAAGAAGAAGAAGAAAAAGAAAGTCGACAAAAACAATATGTCTCCCCTTTGAAAGGGGAGACATAAATCTTACATAAAACATGTTTTTATGTCTCATGTTTGATTGCCGAGTTACTAAAACCCTGCGGTATTTACCAGCTAGAAACTGTTTAGTCTGAGCGATGACAATCTCATATTGTTCACTGCGGAAGGGAGAAACGTTTTAAGTCACCTCCGAACACTGAAAGATATATTTCATTGTCAACTTACCTAAATGACATAAAAACACAGATTCTCTAAATTATTATGCAATTTCTTACCTACATTACTTATATGTGTGAAACCAAAATAATTTATTATTTGTGTCCATGTTTAGAATATGAATTATTACGGAAATACATAATCTTAAAGGATATACAAAATTAGAAAGTTATTAACTAGAGACAAGTATATCTTTTTAGGAAAGGTATAAAAAAGAAACGTTCTCGACAAAAATGTTCAAAAAGAAGTCACCCTGAACGGACTCTAACGATGAGTACAATATACAGTCATTATTTCTATGAAATTTTTCGTTGGCAGGGCAAATACGTATACCCTTCTGCATGATTTACTGAAGTGGGTTTATTTCTGAAACATTCTAAGTTTTAGAAATACTTTTCGTATACATATAATGTAAACAAAAAAAAAAATGGAAATTTTCGTGGATTGCTGAAATGTTATAGGTTCGTTATATGTTCGTGGGCACGTTATTTTGTGTCATGTAATACTTACACCAGGGAATATTACTTTCTAACTCTAATTTAATACTTGGAGGATGTTAGTTTGCGAGTGAGAGATACTCACAAATTTCACAAAAATTGAGCCACCACAAAGTCTAATAATTCCACAGTATGTTAAAGAATTATTGCTTGGGAAATTAGTGACCATAAAAATAATTTTCACTAAATTAAAACTAAAATTATAGTATAAAACAAACCTCGTTTTAAAAGTTGAAATATGTTTGCCTGAAAATTAATGTCGACAAAACCATAACATTAGTAATAGAAAAAAATTGAAATAAATAATTAAAGTGCAATTCACCTTAACGTCTTTTTTTTATTTTCGTAGAGCAAATCAAAAAATACAAACAATGCATAGAATAAAGTCTTATAAAAATTGAAAAGAAAGTTTATGAATATGGATTTATTCAAAAATTGAAGGTAAGCTTGTTAATTCGGATTTTGTTAAATTGCATCATGTTCTTTCGCAATTGGGCAACCTTAAAGTTTACCTGATTTGTAAAGTTGTTTGAACTCTAGACCTTGTGTTGGTATAACAAAAAGAGGATCATTCAATAAATTGCACAAAACATCATTTGAATCGCTAATGTGGATCAAAGTTTTTTTCATTTTTTTTTCATATATATATATTTTATTCAATAAATTACATTACAAGCGAGGCAACATCTCCGCAGAGACCCTCAGGTATATCGTCATCTGGGGTGCCAGGGGCCCCCTGGATCCGATAAGTTATAATTAATATCAATATTATATATGTATATATTCAGTTTAAACGATTTACACGCTTTGCCCGAAACGCTGCACGCTTTGCCCGAAACGCTAAACGGTTTACACGAAACGCTTCACGATTCACACGAAACGCTAAACGGTTTACACGAAACTCTAAACGGTTTACACGAAACGTTTCTCGCACGAAAGGCACACGCTTTTTTGGTGTAGTAGTACGTTTCAGGGTCTGTAACAACGTGAATTCTTTTTTCTAAGTTTCAATAAAACACTCAATTTTCAAAAATTCTTGAGTTCTCTGAAGGATATAATACAGTGTGTAAATTGCGCATGTGCAATATTGTAACAGTTCGATAAAGGAAAACGTTCAACAGTGATCGAGTGTGTTTGATATATGTGTGCCGTTTTGATTCACCTTTCTTTGAATATAGCTTACAGTTATTAGTACATTGGTAGTCATATTCTTTTTCAAAACGGGTTTCTACAAATCGTTCCGTCTAGTGTAACGTGTTTTGATGAATGAAAAACCTAACTGCTGTGAAGCATGAGTAGTTCTATCGGCCTTTTTAGGGGATGAGAAACGATGATGGTACAATAGAATTCGACAACTAATGTCCTGGTGATTAGTGATAAAAAGAATTGATGCGAATTATTGAATTTATGTCAGCTTCAGGTTGTGGTCTCGGAAATCCGATACTCATGTTTGAGAAATAAGAGATACTTGTACATGTACGTTTGAGAATGTTAAATAGTATTTAAGTTAAAATCCAATGTGCATCCAACTTGGCTGACCGCAACATGAACGATAAAAACTTTAAAGGGTACCTGCAGTGCCGGTCAATTTTTGATATAATGGAGATCTATGTGTAAAAACATCATCCTGAAAATTTTACAGCGATCGCATAAGTAGTTTTCGAGATATTTGGGGAAAACCCGATTTCACACCTGAACGAGTTTTGAATCAAGCCGATTTGGCGCGAGATGAACTGTGACGTCACGGGGTCAACGCCGCTGTATGAGAAGCAGGAATATCGTATGAAAACTGTTCGTTTTCTTGCATTGTTTTATCGATATATGAACCTTTTTTCTGTTGTTTTATTTCCTTATAAACCCTGGATGACTAATTATACTGTTGTTTGAGTTTAACCTGTATTTTATCGAACAATATATAATGCCGAATTCGGATAATTGTTTGCTTCATGAATTTCGTCAAATGTGTAACACATTTTACATATAAATGCACACCATATGTAGCAAAATGGCAATTATTCAAAGCATTATTGT
This sequence comes from Magallana angulata, assembly GCF_025612915.1. NCBI lineage: Eukaryota > Metazoa > Mollusca > Bivalvia > Ostreida > Ostreidae > Magallana > Magallana angulata. The sequence continues at coordinate 25,527,957 of NC_069118.1, read as the reverse complement.
TATAAGAAACATATTTTGTTAATATTGTCATTCTTGCGAATGATTTCTCAGTGACATTATTAACTGATTAATAATATTGAGAATACATAATGATATTTCGTGAAAGGTAACTCGGGGTCTATTCCTCGTATAAGGCATAAAATTACAAATGATGTCACCTGATTATTCAATAATATTGATATCGGACCAATAAAAATCAATATTGTATGCATTCTTTAACAAACATACACGGGATTATTAACGGATCAAGGCGAAAGTCCAAGATGACTGCATGATTAAGTCTGTCGATCTCATATTCTTTTAAAAATACGATAATGGAATTTAATTTTACATTTATTTACATCCTTCGCTGAATTGTAACTTTGGTCATTATTAAAGTGATTAGATAAGTAACAATAAAGGCATTTACTTCGAACATTAGGTTTACTATTTAATAGTTTCATGCATGATTCTTTAATCACTGATTGACGGACTAAACACATGTTTTAACTGACGAATGCTTGATTTATTTTTCTGTTTTATCTTTTAACAATTGAGTACCTAATTATACACAAATCAATTTACCAGTCTAGAGGTGTGAAACTCTCTCTTTGTTCACCAGACTCGTGTACCTTGTGTATACATACCCCAGATACACGTGTGTCTGGAGCAGTGGCTTCGTTAGTTTACCTGTTATACCTGTGCCATTGTCTCGGATCACTCGTGTGTCAAAAAAATGAATAATGAACATAAATCAGCCCATGTAAGCGTTTTAAGATATCGCATTCATCGGTAAAAAGGCGACGAGAATAACAAATTTTAAAATCTTTTAAAAAGAAATCTGATTGTAATAAAATAATAACAGATACAAATTTCTAGATCTACAATACTTAAAATAACAAGATACGTCAAAACATAAGACCTATATCGATCATTTTGGCTGAAAAATCGAATTTAATTTGTATAGCTTTGTAAGGAAATTTCCCTCCCGTTGACCTCGTGACGTCACTTCCGCTGAAGCCTCGTTATCGCCTAATTCTGTTTTCTCTTGATTAGATTTTCCAAAGCAGGTAAAAATAGCCACTTTGAAGAGGCGTAACTCCGTTATTTTTGCACCGATTTCGATGCAGTTTTTTGCATTAAATTTTGGTAAATAAACTCTTTAACATATGTTGCACATCGGCTGGGCTGCAGGTACCCTTTAAGCTTGATCTTTAATGTTGAAACTTGTATTTGAATTCTTCAAGGTCTCATAATGAAAGACTAAAGAGGAATTGAGACGCACAAATGCATAACACGGAATTTTAAACATATTGTTTATATCATTAGAAGAAAAACTGTTAAAAAAGAGGCCCATGGGCCACATCGTTCACCTGAGGAACAATAGGTACAGTGTATGATAAAATCATCTTAATGGAGTCATAATACAGACAATGTACAATAATACATGTAATTACTGTATAAATAAAATCCATTTTCCGCCCTGGATATTCTTATGTTTATAATCATTAGTCCATTTTCTAACAGGATGATTTTATAGTCATATCACATGATGAGTATTGCAGTTTTCAAAAAGATCCTTAATAATTGTTTATTTATGGGATATAAAGCTACATCAAACTCCGAACCTTCTTGTGAGGCCGAAGAATTGTCCTAGAGCCAAAGACTTAACAATTATAAAGAATCATCTGGCTGATTAGTTTCTGAGAAGATTTTTAAAAATTTACTCTATATATTCCTATGTAAAACTTATACCCCCTCTCCCCCATGTGGCCCCACCCTACCCCCAGGGATCATGATTTTCACAACTTTGAATCTACACTACCTGAGAATACTTCCACACAAGTTTCAGCTTTCCTGGCTAATTAGTTTCTGAGAAGATTTTTAAAAATTTACTCCATATATTCCTATGTAAAACTACGACCCCCTATTGTGGCCCCATCCTACCCCCGGGGATCATGATTTTCACAACTTTGAACTGACAATACCTGAGGATGCTTCCACACAAGTTTCAGCTTTCCTGGCTGATTAGTTTTTGAGAAGAAGATTTTAAAAGATTTACTCTATATATTCTATGTAAAACTACGACCCCCCATTGTGGCCCCATCCTACCCCCGGGGATCATGATTTTCACAACTTTGAATTGACACTACCTGAGGATGCTTCCACACAAGTTTCAGCTTTCCTGGCTGATTAGTTTCTGAGAATAAGATTTTTAAAGATTTACTCTATATGTTCCTATGTAAAACTTCGAGCCCCCATTGTCGCCCCACCCTACCCCCGGGGGTCATGATTTTCACAACTTTGAATTGACACTACCTGAGGATGCTTCCACACAAGTTTCAGCTTTCCTGGCTGATTAGTTTCTGAGAAGATTTTTAAAGATTTACTCTATATATTCCTATGTAAAACTTCGACCCCCCATTGTGGCCCCACCCTACCCCCGGGGGTCATGAATTTCACAACTTTGAATCTACACTACCTGAGGATGCTTCCACAAAAGTTTCAGCTTTCCTGGCTTAATGGTTCTTGAAAAGAAGATTTTTGAAAATGTCTCAATTTTTTTAAATAATTTCTAATTATCTCCCCTTGAAAATGGGTGTGGCCTTAAATTTTCACAACTCTGAATCCCCTTTGCTTAAGAATGATTTGTGCCAAGTTTGGTTGAAATTGGCCCAGTAGTTCTTGAGAAGATGTTGAAAATGTGAAAAGTTTACGGACAGACGGACGACAGACAAAATGTGATCAGAATAGTTCACTTGAGCTTTCAGCTCAGGTGAGCTAAAAACAACTGTATCCAAATGTAATGATTTCCAAAGGAAAAAACAAACAAACATAAAAAACAAACAAACAAACAAAAACAAAAACAAAAAAGAACAAAACAAAAAACCAACAATTATATATTGGGCTTCCCTATAAATATTTTTAAGTTCCCCTTCAGCTTCATGTCCACGGAAGCGCAGGGGAATGCAAATATTGTAGCGTGGCATATTATCACATTCATGCAGCCTCTCGATGAGACCTGGTGTGTTTAAAAATATTATTTGTAAATTTATTAAGTTGCACTCTCCATGAATGCATGCAACCTACTACATACATCGTCTAGCTTCAAACACTTTTCTGATTGCGTCAATCCCACTGTATCTACTTTTAGACAGCAATCGCAATTTTATAACACTAAATCAATGTCCAAAACAACTTGGTTTATTTACATGTACATGAGCGAATTCCGGATGAGCTTTTAGGATTTTTAAACTGATAGGTGATGACTTGTATTGCGTAAAATCTCTCTTTTGACCTAATTTTGTATGTGTCTTTTTTACGTTGTAATTTTTTTATGAATTTTTTATGAAGGAAGTCAAATGTTTTGATATTTTTTTGAAATATAATTGATGCATTTACTTTTTTTCCTTTATAAATGTACATAAAACAAAAGCAACAAAGAGGTAATCTTTACTTAATTGCCAATGCAACAAAGAAGGGCTATTTATCTATATTTCAAACTGATTTATTTCTTTACATCAAGTTTATACACTGATTATTTAGAATAAGTTTCTTATACTTATTTATATTTCCATACCATCAGTTACAGATGTCATGAATTAATTAAGATACTCTTGTGTTTCTCTCTAATATTAAAAAATGAGTTTATTGTAAATTTCAGATTACCTTGGATTGCTTTCACAAACATGAAGGCTTTAATGGTAATGTGTCTATTATTTGTGTCCTGCTTTGCTGACGATTACCCTACCGCCAAGCCTGACAATATAGAACATGATGATGGAGGACATGACAACAATCAATATGAAACTGGTGATTCAATGCAATTAATTGGAGATGGCGGATATACAGGAATTAGTTTTGGTGGTCTTGGTGGAGGAAAAGGTGGATTGGGATAACTGTAGATGGACACAGAAATGTATGAAGTAGGCAATGATATTTAAAATGATGTTGGTATTGATATTTGGAGTTGGAATCGATTGCGTTGGTGCTGGTCTTGTGGACAGTTTAGGAAGACCCGTCAATTGTGAATTTCAGGAACTAATAAAAATTATTTTCCAACAGACTGTTTTTGAATTTAAGATATACATCTTTAATAGAATTATGGCTATTTGCTTATATTATCAGTATTTGAATATCAGTTATTTATTAAATAAATATCTGGTAGGTCGACAAAAAGACTCGCATCATCAAATACCATAATTATATATAGCAATGTACTCGTACATCTTTCTTCTTATATAATATTTGGCTGCAACCAAAAATGATAGCATTTATGGCAAAAAAAGAGATGCATTTTTATGTGTTTCCATATTCACAAAATATGTAATTGTATGCATTATTTATGAATATATTGATGTAAATCAGACATGAATTGCCTATTACCAGGATAACATTTGCAACCTAAACCTGTTTTGATAACTAAATTGTGTCAAACAAATAAACATTTCAAATAATTCTTTCATTCATCAGATGAATTCAAATTTATATATTAATAACCCTATTGTCGGTATCATGTCAGTACGACTTTTCAGCATGAAAACACTATAAAGAAATCGACGAGCATACAAACAAATGTGTAAATGAAAGTCCTTGATGTAAACATCATGTTTCTTTTAAGGATCTGACCTTTTTAACACTTTTTCTTTAATCAAGGAACAATCTAATTGCATTTTTATAGCGTTAGAATAAATAGTACATGTACATACATAGAAAGAGATGGAAAATGCACAATGAAAACAAAATATTTTTAAATCGACTAAGTAGTGTCCTGGGTGTCTCGATTTGATTTATACTAAGTAAGGTGTAATTTTATAAAATACTTTAACAATATTATATGTACTTATTTTACACTTTAGATTTGTCTATATACTTGTTCAATTTCATTTTTAATGTTAAATGGTTTTAACCATTAATTAGAGCATTCTGGCTCTGATGCCAGTAAAGCTAGCTAGATAATATGCTTCTTTGTACTGAAAAGTTTAAAACCAAACTATTTTCAAGGTATTTATAACTAACTCTTCGTGAAAAACAATGATTCTGAATACAATACTCCGAATTTATCGATTATTTAATTTTTTTAAGTACTGAAAGGTGTGAAGTCTTGTCAGCGGAGATGGCTTGTGCTTAGGGCCAAACATTGTTTCCCTTCCCATTTGCCAGTGTAGCTGCACAGGGGAATTTATTAAATCAACTCCCAAATATACTTTAACTCATAAAGAAATTTTAGGATAAACAAGATATCTGTGAGCCAATGCTCACTAGTGATACCCCCGCTCTGATGTGAATATGCAAAATAAGCAAAGTCGACACCTAACAGAAAGCTGGCATCCGATTGGTACAGAAATATATCCCACAATATAGCATGCCTAAACAAATAGTGTGTTAAAATTTCAAGCATCTGCGATAAATAGCTGCTGAGAAATCTTTGAGGAAAATTTGTTTGAAAATTTTGGCTAAAATAAACAAAGTACTCATTTAACAGGAAGTTGACGTCCGATTGATACAAAAATATATCCAACAATATAGCATGCCTATACAAATACTCTCAAAGACTGTAAAAAATTCAAGCATCTGCGATAAACAGTTGCTGAGAATTTTTTGACAAAAATTTGTTAGAAAATTTTGGCTAAAAATAAACAAAGTCGTCATTTAACAGGAAGTTGACGCCCGATTGGTACAAAAATATATCCCACGATATGGCATGCCTTAACAAACGCTGTATAAAAATTTCAAGCATCTGCGATAAATATTTGCTGAGAAATCTTTGACGAAAATTTGTTTGAAAATTTTGGTTAAAAAATAAGTTATGTCGTCATTTAACAGGAAGTTGACGTCCGATTGGTACAAAAATACATCCCACGATATGGCATGCCTTCACAAACACTGTGTAAAAATTTATAGCATATCCTTCGGAGCAGGGGTATAAAAACAAAACAAAACAAGACCAGAAAAAAACCCAGATGTGTAAAAATAAAGTATATCAAAATCCTAGCAATGTGCACACGTCTAATATATGTACAATTAATGAACAAAAGAACAACTTCCTATCTTGAAAACTGTAGGAGGAGTTATCCGTACAATAAGGGTACCCTATATGCAATATTTTGCCAAAAAATGACGAAGTTCAAAAGCTGGTATTTTTTTTTTCATAAATTATCACCATTTTAAAAACCGGATTTTTCCGTTGGAAAACCCGGTTAAAAACGTTTAATTTTGGATTTGAGCACTCTGAATACTTACATTAAAAAAGAATGCATTAAATTTGAAGACTGGAAAAAAGCTTTAGAATACTTCTGACAAGATTGTTTTTGTATCAAGTTTGATTTACGTTCAGGTTACCATCACATTGATATTTCTACAAAGTCCCTGACATGTTTAGATTTTTCATGGATGGACAAGCTTTACTGGTAACGGTTTTACCATTTGGACTTGGTGCAAGCGCCGGATGTATTTACTAAATGCTTTCGCCCTATTGTTAATTACTTTAGAGAAAATTGTATAGACATTGTTTTGAACTAAGATGATGGTTTAGTGTTGTCAAATTAAAAAAAAATCAGTGTGAAAATGTTTCAAAATTCGTACAAGATACGTAGGACAAGGCTGGTTTTCTAGTTAATATCGAAAAGTCTGTTCTTCAACCAGTTCAGTAGTTAGAATTGTTGTGTTTAGTGTGGAATTTGATCGACTCTTGTTAAAATTAATGCCTAAAGTTACGGCGAGACAACTTGCTAAGGTGGCAGGGGACAGTTTTTTTTATACAATTCATTGTAGCCAAGGGATGCATGTCTTCGGAACTCTGTAACTAGAATTTCCTCAGTTCCCATTCAGCACAAATACCTTTAATTCACTCTTTATAAGGCCAATCACCATTTTCTGAAGAAAATTATTAGTCAAAACCTGTAAAATTCTCTACATACTGGTTTTTATGAGATTTTGACCGTTTCATATTTTGCTAATTTTTAATGATTTTTCAGCTTTTTAGACCTCCCCCAGCTAATTCCCTGCAGAGGGTTGACCTTCCGTACCGCGTGCATGTTGCACTATCACATGTCAGAAACTTACCGGTGTATAGTTTACAATGTCCCATCCACCTACTTTTCTTGTTATTTTACCTCCTTCCAATTTCACTGTGTAAAGTCAGCACAACAGTCATAGCCGCAGGTTTCGCATTTTACTTCTGATTCTCATGTACCTAACATCAGGGGCCTACATATTGCATATCAATTTCAACAACAGACACCCCTCTAACTAATGATAATCATTAAAAATCATTTCATGAATTTTAGCAACACTCATAAGCCTTCAAGTACAGCAACTCTCAATTTTTCAAAAATATTGACGGGTACTTTATTCGAAACTGTCCCTTGCTATCTTAGGTAACAGGTAAATATTATTTCACTCTCTCCCGTCTTCGGGAATGGTTGTAGAATTATGACACGCTCTTGTTAAATGAAAATAGTTACAAGGTTGTCTTGGGATAGTGTTCCCAGTTCAGATAAAATCGAACACATATTGAAAGAATTGAATTTTTGGCTATTGAATGTTTTTGTTTCTAACAAAAAATATGTAGTGTTTTTTGAGAAAGATGTTGTTTATTCTTATGCAAGTAATGTTGCAGCTGGGTCTTATACTATTAATGTAAATCAAGATGTTTTGCAGGTAATGTGGAAAGAGCATGAGGCTAAGAAAAGTTCAACGTGGCGTGAATAAAGAGTCATTGAACAAACTGTGAAATGTTTTCAAGACAGATTTGCATCAAAGACTATTAAGTGGTTCACAAATAATCAAGCATGTGTAAAAATAGTGCAATGTGGGAGTATGAAATTGGAACTACAAGAGTTAGCCATTAATATTTTCTCTGCATGTATTCAGAAAGGTATTAATAATGATATTCAATGGATTCCAAGACAAAAAAATATCAAAGCTGATTATATGAGCAATATCACAGACTATGGAGATTGGGGTGTGACTAAGGAATTTTTCCGATTCATGGATGGATTATGGGGTCCGAAAACAATAGATCGCCCTACACATTTCTATGGGGTCTGCAAACAATAGATCGCCCTACAAATTTCAATGGGGTCCGCAAACAATAGATCGCCCTACAAATTTCTATGGGGTCCGCAAACAATAGATCGCCCTACAAATTTCTATTATAAAAAGTTGGAAAGATTTGATTCCTTGTTTTGGAATCCAGGTTCAGAAAATGTCGATTTTTTTTTCAGAACTGGAGTGATGAAAATAACTGGTTTGTGCCATCCTGTTATTCTGATAATTAAGACTATCAATTATTTTGTAAGCTGTAAGGCAAAGGGTAATCTTATTGTTCCGAAGAGAAGTTTTTTTTACCTTTTTGGAAAAAATCTAAGCTACAGAGTGCGAAAGAGATGTTTATAAGTGGGCACAAGGAGGTATGTAGAGATATATAGATGTATTAACATGAAATTTTATTATTATATAATTCAGTAGCGTTTATATTAATGCACGATATTAGTTATATTCTTTGTTTAATTACAGTTTCACGTATATGACGGAATGCGAGGTGCAAGTTGATGAGAACGTGCGTGTGTGTTGAATTATCATTGTCAAAATATTGCGTCTTGACACTGCGTCATTTAATAAACTTCATGCAGTATGAATTCCGCTCCTTTATTCAGTATTCGTTAGGAACACATCCCCATCGAAACAATAATAAAAGTATAAATCAAAAATAAAATTTTTAATTAAAAAAGAAGAATGAAGGGGTTAATTTTAAATTCAATATCTATTTCATTTTAAGTATTCAAGGGCCAATGAGCACGAGAAAACTTGCATTTTAATTAAGTCTTATTCTTATTACTAAGGTTTATCAGTAAACTATAAATTCAATGTTTATATACGTAGATGTTCATTCGCTTTTGGGAAATTAAATTGTCAGCAAATAAGTCACAGCTTTCAGAAGAGCATACGTAGGCCTATATATATTTTCCTTCTTATAATGATTTAATCACTGCTTCTTACTAGTATCTACTGTTTGGGTTTTTCTGGGTCCATTTGGGTAAATCGGCGTATCATTTCCATGTTTATGTTATGTTGTAAATTTTTAATTTAAAACATTACAAATATATAAAGGCCAAGTATTTCGTGTTTGCATAACGGAATGATGTTTCGACTAAAAGTAATGGAGCGTATACATCACGGAATAGAGAATTGGCCTAATGTAAAAACTCACGTAATGAAGTTTAGACAAAAAGTCAAAACATTTTTATATCAAGTAATGTACTTTTGACATAAAGTGATAAAGCAATGACATAATGAAAGGATGTGTTAACACCATGTATAAAGGTGTTGACAAAATGTAAAATTATAGTGATAACATGTTATAAAATGTTGACATAATGTAAGGATACATTTCCCCCATGTAATACAGTGTCGAAATAATGTCATGGTGTATTGACCTTTGGTTGTACATTGTTGACATAACGTAAGAATGATTTTACATCCTAACGTAAAAAGTTTACATCATGTAAGGACATGTTAACTTCACCTAACGTGCGTTTGACATCATGTAATAATGATTTGACCAAATCTAAAGATATATTAACACCACGTAATGAACTTTGACATAATGTAATGATAATTTGACATAATTTGACATAATGTACCTATAGTTTTATGCTATAAGGCAGCGATGGCGTTCCATAAAAGACCCCTTCCTTCCTATTATAACTCATATAAAAATGATAAGTCTCTACACTTACTTATACATGTAATACACAAATTTAATACGAAATTGTTACAGGATCAATATGGGGTCAACTCAATAGTGTAAGTCTGACAAATGAAAATTCAAATATTATCGTATACGAATATTAAGTTCACTTTTTAAAATCATCTCCACGATGATAATATCTTCATCGTAAATGAGTATTTTGTTTTGCTTTATAAGAAATGTTCTATCGGAAGCAATCCCGTGTTCGTTTAAATTGCCAGCGTGCATTTGTCATGTCAGTAATACACATTGTGCTTTATATGACGGCCTTGTATTGTAGAAAAGTTGAGTTTTACTAGAGGTACTGTGAGCAAGCTCACAATTGATACTCCCCTCTAAGAAAAAATCATAAGCCATTTCTTTTCCTATGATAGAAAATATTGGATTAATCTATTTCACCGTCCATTTTCTATACATAACAACTGTTAATGCTAATATGAGTACACAGACCAATTTCTATTCTTTAAATTTCATTTGAGTTGAAGTTAACTATTAATGCATGAGGGCATTTGCATCCTTATGTTAACAAACATGACTCGAATCAACAAAATTCCACATGTCAAGCAGCCATTTAATATAAACATTTTGAATTATTGGTATAGTGAGCCCAATTTTTTGCAAAACAATGACCTTGAACTTCCTAAATTGACCTTGGGTCAAGGTCATTACACACCTTAAGGTTATAAGCAATCTTGATGTGAATTAAGAACTTCCAATATTTGTCCATTAGGAAGACACGGACTGGACATAAATTTGCACTTTTCTGCCAGTGACCTTGGCCTTGCCAAAACGACCTTTGGTCAAGGTCATGACACACCCTGAGGTCATAAGCAATCTTTGTGTGAAGTAAGAACTTCCAATGCTTCTCCATAAGAAAGATATGGACCGGACACGAATTTTGCATTTTTTCTTCCAGTGACCTTGACCTTGTCCGAATGACCTTGGTCAAGGTCATGACACACCCTTAGGTCATAAGCAATCTTTGTGTTAAGTAAGAACTTCCAATGTTTCTCCATTAAAAAGATATGGACCGGACACGAATTTTGCACTTTTTCTGCCAGTGACCTTGACATTGCCTAAATGACCTTGGGTCAAGGTCACGACACACCTTAGGTCATAAGAAATCTTTGTTTGAAGTAAGAACTTCCAATGCTTCTCCATAAGAAAGATATGGACCGGACAATAATTTTGCATCTTTTCTGCCAGTGACCTTGACCAAACGACATTGTGTCAAGGTCATGACACACCCTTAGGTCATAAGCAATCATTGTGTGAAGTAAGAACTTCCAATGTTTCTCCAAAGATATGGACCGGACACGAATTGAACAGACAGACGGACGGACGGACAAGGTGATTCATATATACCCCCCCCCCCCCCCAAACTTCGTTTGCGGGGTTATAATTACCATGCACTGCAACCATTTTATTAACACATCTCCCGGTAATGAAACAATTCAATATGTCTCCTTTACCGTAAAACAGTTGGGCGTTAAACATGTGTACGTCCAGCTCTACAAGCACATGCACTGTCGTCTGGGCGACGGCCTGAATACAGCTAGCGGCTCTACTATCGATCGGTTACCAGAGTCTCGTAATGCATCTAAATATAGAAAGGGGCACAGTTATGAAACAAACAACAAAAATAAAGTCAAAGAGGTTCATCTTTATGAAATGAAAATGTACATTTGAATAAAAACATTTGGGAATTTTATGTGGAATCATCTTTACGCGCTGCATCTATCAGTTAGTGCATTACATGAAGCCCTTTTATAACCTCCTAAATGTGCACATCCCCACAAAAATGGACCAAACTGACAACAATTGTTTCTGCAAATACTGACTATAAATTACGAAAACAAATTAAAAAGTACGGAAGGATTTGGAATTTATTTCTGTATATCTTTGCTTCAATAATGCATTAGAAATTTGTATTCCTTTACAAGTTATTGACAAAAAACTTTGGACGCCTCTAACTCCCTACTTAAAGGGGCAGCCCCTTTTTTCTGTATTCCGAATGAAAGGTCTCGGTAAGACCAAGAATTTTTAAAATACATCTTATAACAAATTTTTATCAGGAAAAAAACTAAAACGGAAAAAATGCGAATTGTTTTGCATTTTTTTCTAACTTTTGTTTCAACATCTATAATACACCTTTTATTTGCATTTAAATTACAAAATTAATAAAATATGTCTCGCACAAATTGATTGTATCAGCAGTCCTTCTTTGAGACTCTGCTAGTCATCGTTAAAGCTAAACCCATCGGACAAAAGAGGTCGTTCAATGTTACAAAAAGGGAAATAACTCAAAACCGGATGAAGATTTTCATCAACTAAAATATGCAACAACATCGCGCGGCATGTTATCAGACCTGAAAATTTCAAAACAATCGGTAAACAAACGAGCGAGATTTTAAGGTGGAAGGCTACATCGTCAAAACATGTCTGACTTCCGTTCGAAACGCCATTGTGTTCCGGATTGATAACATTATGTCGTGGTACAAAATAGCTATACACCGTTTAATTGAACTCTTCTAACTAAGGAGGTGAGATAGGAATGAAATCACCGAAACGCTTAGAAAATATGTCAATTTTCTTCCTGTTTAAAGCTTTTAACTAACATTGATTATCAGCTGTTTTGTACGGAAAACGTGGAATCTAAATAATATACCGTTTCCCTGCTCTGCTGCTATTGGCAACACATTTTTGTCATGTCATCTGCAACAGACGATCATACATATGTGGCGGATTATCGATATAGGTAAGCAGATGTCAAATTTTCATTTAAACTATATATGTATGATGAATTTAAAACGAAAGTACCGTAGTACGATCTCTTGAATTGATCCTAACTTCCCAAATTAAAAAAAAACATTTGCAGTAAAAGACTTTCACTGAAACTTTGACATTAAACTAATGTATTTTGATTAAAATAGATACAACTAGGTAGCAATAGCAGTGGAAGCCCGGATTTGCAAGCCAAATGAGGGAAAGACAGAATTCTGAAAAGGAGCATGTTTTTCATTTCCACACATGCATGTGTATCACTATGGACATCTAATGTATGTATTAATATGCGTATGGTTGTTGTTTATAATTGCTATTGTATATAAAAAAGTAAAAGGCAATTTATAATATAATTAACTACTAATATTTTGTTCTGAAGAGTTAAATATATATAATGCATTCATCATTAATATGATTTTTCAGCTTCAAACATTATCATAAGCACTACTTATCTTATATCTACATATTTAGCATAAACTTGTTCCTTTTTTAATTTTTCTTCGTGATTTTTATTAATTAAAAAATTGATCCCAAGATATTTGAGACCATGTAATATAAAGAAAGACAACTCTTAAACAGGATCTTTCATACCAAGATTTTGGCAATAATTAAGTATTTCCTTTAATTTTTCAATTTCATTCAATTTCTTTTCTTCATCCCATTCACCAACGAATATTGTTTATATTTTCAGGTTTTTGTGGGATTTTGTGCAGCAGTTTGCCTTAAAAGAATTTTTTTATATTTTAGTTTCATATTTATGTGGATTCTAATAAAAATCATACAAACTTCATTCATGATTTTTTTGTTTTTCATTTCTAAACTTAATAACATTTCACTTTCATAATAATTTTAAAACAGGAATGTTTAAAAATTTGATTAATAAGGGGTTATCTGGAACCAGACTGATATTTTAAAAATTCTCTAGAAAATAGTGTATTGTATTTTGAGGTATATTATTGTTCAATACTGTGCCTAGTATTGGTAACAAATGCATGCAACAAAAATCTCCTACACTTATTTGGTGTAGAGATCCACCTTAAGGATCAAAGTTGTCGTCTAGAAGAAGAAAAAAATAAGAATTCTGAAAATTTTTCAGAATAATAGTAAGGTCTTCTGCTCCCAGCGGGATACCTTAATAATGATGTTAATTGTTAATTGATCAATGTTGAACCGTTGTCTGATGAATTTGAAACGGAAAAGTAAGTATTTGACCTACTGTTATTGGTTTTTAGTCCGAGTAAATCCATATTTTCGAATTAGATTACGAATCTGATTTTGTTCATGGGAGCAGCCATATTGCTATACTGTTTCTGTTTATAAAGCATTCTCTGATTGGTCAGAAAAAGAGGTCACAATAGTTTATGAATGAGTACTCTCACTAGATGGCGTAATCGTTAACCCGTATATGTGTTGTCTTTTCGGTCAAGGGTTTATGTAGAGAGGTGCGGATCAGAAACCCTTGACTTGGGAAGATAAACTCTCTGATGACAGCATCTTGATTAAGTGCACTTGAATTCTTAACCATTATTTGATGCCGTTTAAATACGTCTTTCTTCTTTTCAAAATTTTAAGAGTATCAATCCAATTTCAAATACCAATTTAACAAAAAAAAACAACACGTGTTTATATATGATGTTTTGATGCTGAGATACTAAAACCCTGCGGTATTTAGCAGCTAGAAACTATTTCGAAGTCCTTATTCATGTAGATAAGGAGAAGTCTGTGCGATGACAATTTGTCACTGTTCATTGTGGAATGGACATGCATTTTAATCTTCTCAGAACACTAAAATATCTCTCACTGTCACCTTACGTACGTAACTGACATAAAAACACAGATCTTCTAAATAATTATATAATTTCTGACCTAAGTAACTTATGTGTGTCAAACAAACTTATGTCATTCAACCAGGAAGAATATACAAAATTAGAGAGCAATTAACTAGAGACATGTTCATCTTTTTTTTTGTTTTAGGAAAGTTATAAAAGTGAAATATTCGTAACCAAACATTTCCAATAAGAAGGTGCCTCGGACAGACTCTAACGGTGAGTACAATATATAACTATTAATTGTGTGAAAATGTTTATATCTGTTTTCTTAAAACATGTTTTACAATTAATACTTTACGCACACATTTAATGTTAAAAAAATGTGACTGTGAAGCTGAAACGTGTATCAAATCAACCTTGAATATGACAAAAGTTTTGTTTATGAACTCTTGTATGTTCTACTTCTGAAACAGTTTCCACGTTGCATTTACATATATGTTTACAAAGTATATATCAAGGTAATACGATAACATACGCGCGGAAGGGGGAGATCAATTGTAATAAAGCTCAAAATACTTAATTTTGAATTTAATTAACCACGGCTGTATTTTATAACCGCATTTTTTTTCAAGGAGTGGTTCTTTTTACTTTTTTATTATTTTCATTAAACTTTACAAAAACTTCAGCCTCATAGAGTAATTTGCTAATAAATAATTCATGCGCTTGTGTCCCATTAAAATTATTAGCGTCATTGATGACTAAATTCTAATTTGAATTATTTTCAGTACATGATATATTGTTCAAATGTCAATTATACAGTCTAGTAGACTAAGTGTTATGTTCGACAAAGACATTTTCGGAAATTAGTATAAATTTTTAAACATTTTTTTCTTCTCTTAAAACATAGATCTAACACTAGAGGTACTTTGAGCAAGCTCACAATTGATACCCCCCCCCCCCCCCCCCGCTAAGAAAAATTTGATATTGAAACATTTTGAATTATTGGTACATGTATACTGAGCCGGATTTTTTCCGAAATATTTTTTCCACACATTTTTTTTCCTTAAAAAATTTCATCGGGGCAGGCCTTTTTCAGAGAGACGGGGATGAGAGTCTAAAAATAGTTTTATGTGGCCTGAGACAGGCATGCTTTGTGTCAAATTTAAGCTTCTAATATTTCCATTAATACAAGACATGACACCGACAGAATTTAGCATTTTGAAACAATGACCTTGAACTTCCTTAATTGACCTTGGGTCAAAGTATATAGAGCAAATGTTTAAAAATCTTCTTATCATAAACTAATCAGCCAGGAAAGCTGAGACTTGTGTGGAAGCATCCTCAGATAGTGTAGATTCAAAGTTGTGAAAATCATGACCCCCGGGGGTAGGGTGGGGCCACAATGGGGGGTCGATATTTACATAGGAATAAATAGAGTAAATCTTTAAAAATCTTCTTCTCAAAAACTCATCATGACCTTTGGTCAAGGACATGACAAACCATTAGGTCTTAAGCAATCCTTGTGTGAAGTAAAAACTTCCAATGTTTCCCCATAAGAAAGATATGGACCGGACACGAATTTTGCATTTTTTCTGCCAGTGACCTTGACCTTTCCCAAATGACCTTGGGTCAAGGTCATGACACACCCTTAGGTTATAAGCAATCTTTGTGTGAGGCAAGAACTTCCAATTTTTCTTTATAAGAAAGATATGGACCGGACACGATTGCACAGACAGACAAGGTGATTCCGATCCTATATACCCCCCCAAACTTTGTTTGCGGGAGGTATAAATACATGTATATTTTCAATTCAAATTTTCTTTTTTTTTTAATAATATCAATTCTAGTTTTTTTTTCTTTGTAAATTTCAGATCTTTCTTGGCTTTGATATTTCCATTTTTACAAAGATGAATTCTCTGGTGGTCATTTGTGCATTAATTGCGTCCAGCTCCGCTCTTTCAGAGCATGATAACGGACATGATGATCATGATGATGATCATGATCCTGTTTTCTCATCACATTTTATTGGAGGTGCTGGAGGGTTAGAGGTGATTAACACCTCTGAAGGTGAATAAGAGGATGGCGATAAAGCTCCAGACGAGGATGAAAGTAGTGTCAATGCTGTGATGGAAAGTTTCGAACCTAGTGTTCACACCCTCATTAGTGCTTTTGGTGCTCCTCGTCCCGGAAGACGGCGGTGAACTTGTAAATATACATGTATAATGTAAAATATATTTGCCTCTTGTGAAAATTTAAAAAGTTCTAATAAAAATGAAGGAGTCTGCAATTATTTGACAATTTGTTTTTACTCATTTTACTATGTCGCCATTTACTAATATGCTTAGACAATTAACACTTAAGGTAGACTTTAAGGATCGCATAAACATACTTGTAAAAGAGCAAAAAATAACAAAGGAGTGCACAACACATTTGTTTTGCAAAATAAGTGTATAATTTCTGTCACCATCGTCATACCCAAATAATTCAGAAACAAACAATAAAACACGACGCTTCTAACTTTTAAAACGCACGATTGCATACCTCCCCCCCCCCACCCCAAAAAAAGGGTTTTTTCGCAATTATTTCGAAGTAAGGGTATAGGGGTGAGAAAGTGTGCGTCATTTGATAACCTATTACATATGGTGTTTGTTTTTTTTTTAATGTAAAATAATGCAGTTTACAATACCCTTTAGTTATTAGATAATTTGCATTTTAAGTTGATGATAACAGTATGGCCAAAGGGAATGGAATCCGAATAGGAACATGAGTTAATATCGCATCATCAAAGTTATCGTCGATAGCATGATGATGCAAAATGCGAATACGAAATAACTATGACACAAAACGATGATGATGACGCGACAATGCAATGAAGATTGTGCGATGAGCGATAAGGCAGTGACACGATGGTAAGAGAACGTTATGTGAAGGTGCGATGTCGATGACCGGATGTTTCAATGACGAAAACGCGATGCTCTATCGCGCCATCGTTAGGTCTTTTTCGCTCTATCCTCCTATTTTTATCGAACCATTGCGCTATTCACTGTATTGCACATCCGCATTCGAAAAAAATTGGTAGCCTTATGTAGTGAATTAATGAACGGATTATATGTAAGGAATAAAACTCATTCGGTTAATTACTGTAAAATTGTTTTTTTTTTACACGTGAAGTAAATCTATACTAGTTACGCGATGGCTTAAAACTGCGTAAAATACCCCCACGCGTATGGTAAAAAAATAAACATTTTAGGATGTTATATCACGCATCCGCGTATTCAATACCCACGCGTATTGTTTGACCATAGAAAACGCGCAATTTACCACCAGCGTAATTAACGACTTTAATAGTACTTGAATCTCTAATATTAATTAGGTATTATAAATTAACCATGGCCTTCTTGCCAGGCATAAATTAAATTTATATTACATATTTAAAAGAGCTAAAAAATAAAATGTTGATTTATAAAGATTAAAAAAATGATGGAAACATGGTTTTGAATATTAACGGGGAGGCCAATAATTTACACTTTCATATATCAAGCGAAGTAAGAGTTTTTCCCCGTTAAATGGTGAGCTATATTGGATTGAAAAATAATGTGGTTTCAACCACCTTTTGAAAGTGGAGAGAGAGATAGAGATACGAGAGAGAGAGAGAGAGAGAGAAAGAGAGAGAGAGAGAAGAGAGACGCAAAGTATTTATGCACATTGGTTACATTTCTGTTCGGTACATCTTTCCTAAAAATAAATAGTATTCAGTGACAAAATCAGAGACAAAACTTGCTGAGTTGTTTTATTTGAAAAATATATTTCATCAAGTCAAAGGATTTGTTCATTTTCTTTATTATCGCTATCTATGCTATTTTTTTTATTTTGCATCAAGTCTGGGTTTCTCTTGCTTAAAGACAGTACTCTGCGCATCTTATCAAAAAACCAACTTGAAAAAGAAATTCCGATCGGATTTGGTATTTTTGTACTACTCATGAATATATAAACTTTCAACAAGAGGCAAATTGGCCTTAACGGTCACCTGAGTAGCATATAACCCATACAGAAACTTGTCGAGGAGTCTCATATATGCATCTAATTAAATAGTTTTCATACTGGAGTAAAAAAATCATAAAGAACAAGTGCACTTAAGCTATAGAGAATGGGCCCTTTTTCAGTGCCGTTTATATGTAGAAAATATCATCAAATTGCTTTTTTCTCATAATAGTTAAGCACTCATGGATACTTCTGATTTATATGCACGCTTAAATTTACCAAAATTAGAATACAATTTAAAAAATTGAGGATTTTTAAATGCCTATAAATAATCCAAATCCGGAAAAATCGAACCGAACCTACTTGAATTGTGTCTATTTAAATCAGAGGGAGGAGACATTTAAATCAACATTGCTCTGTTGGTGGATCGATTGGCGCGTTTGCTGAATTATACTTTATGTATTATTTTACGTCTGGAAAAAAATCGAATGAAGCTTTGAAGTTGCATATTACCATAGTGACAAACAAATATTCCTGACCATACAAAGATGAAGGAAAGCGATCTAAAACGTGTCAATGTTTTACAGTGAACACATTTGACAAACGTTTACCTGGATAGAAACCACGTGATTGTTTGAAATAATTTATTCCATGCGTGAGTTCAAACATGGGTCACGCAGGTAATAGATTTCGCTTGCTGTAGGAAAAACCTTGAAATTTTCATACGTTTTTCATTTTTTAGGTACCAGCCTAACCGAGTACAAACTTCTTACTTTCACAGGAGTTTACTAAATGTATAATGCGTATATTGTCTTTTCCACAAGTTTGTACTCGGTTAGGCTGACAGTAAACAAAGGCTTTAAAATGAATGCCTGTCCTCGATTTACTATACAAAATCACGAGTGTCTGCTGACCCCTACTATGTTTTAAAGCTTCGTGCTTTTCATAAACAATAATTTCAGCGCTAAAACTTGTTAATTCTTATGGAATAGATATCAATAGATAATGTTAAGGAAAAATATATGCTTAATTTGATTCTTCATTTTTTCACTTTTCACCGGGGCCCATAAGTGCACTCGTCCTTTGTAATGACGACCACCTCCCTGCCTGAATTCTTTCAAAGAGAACTGTAAAACCTATAATATTAGCGATAAACTTAAAGATCTGGTCTACAAAATCGTGAATTCAGGGGTTTTTTTTCAGGTGTTTGGGAGTAAAGAAGATAATTTTTGGGAGGTGATTTTAATCAACTCTCATATGCAGTTACTCTGGCAAACCGAATGCGAAACAGTGTTTGGACCTAATCACAAATCATCACCGCTCACAAGACTAAGTTCTGGAAAATAATAGAAAAAAATTCGATGTAATGTAGTTTGAAGCATTGTTGTTCAAGGAAACTTATCTATAAACACTTTGAAAATAGTCAAATTTTATATACTACGAACAATTTAGATATTTTTGTAGTCTCATGTATTCCTACGCCAGAGTTAATATAGTCTCGTCCAACCAGACGCTCGGCTGTCTCCGTGAATCTGCGACAAGTAGAGAGGGGGCTCTCTTGCTTGTCGGATATTAACGGAGACAGCCCAGCGTCTAGTTAAACGAGACTAGAGTTCGATATCAATAGTGCTTGGATCCATACAATTTTTTGATTTGTTTCGATAACTAATACATACTAGTGGTTGAAATCTAACTTTAAGGACGCTGGATCCTGCAATCAAAAGTCTTAAAAGTTTTTTTCTAAATTATTTTGTTTAAAATCTACAAACATAGCTTCATCAAAATTCAAAACAAAATTTTGGGGTCTTTATGCTTCATTTGGCGCTACTGTGTATTTAAAATGACCTTTCTGCACTGAAAGTGCAGATTGCATATAAATCGCTATTCACTCTATATATATTATCAGAATGAACCATGGCATCAAATACAAATTTATACTATTTAAAATAAATAAAATTAAAATCATCATAAAGAAAAATGTTACTTTTTCTTCACCTTATTGATATTTTGACCTTTTTGCACTGATAAAAGGCTATTTTTATTCAATACCAATTTAACATGTAATGAAGTAATTTAAAAGTCTCAAACTTTTTCTCAAATTATGATAAAAAAAGCTTAAAATATCGGGAAATAAAACAAAAAGGATAGGTCTATTATGTAAAATTTGAGATATGGCATGAAATAAGCTGATTTTAGGCTAAAATTGGAATTGATTTTTCCTTGACTTTTATGAATTATAAGTTAAATTTGCCAATATATGTCGATAGAAATATTGTAAAATTGTGTTTTTCGTAACAAAATGAAGATATCCTAATGCACAAACTATCTGGATATTTTGTTTGAACTGAAAATAATGAAGCTAAAGTAACGGTACTCTAAAACAACTGAGTTATGAAATATATTAATTTTCTTCTTAAAAACCTTCCGCCACAAAATTTAGTCCCATACTAAACTCTGAAAATATGTAATTTTTCCTTTACTATTTCATTACTATTTCATTTAAAATAGTTTAATTGGCATTATAAAGGAACTGCGAACGCTAACGCCCGTTTCCCGCCTACATTTTACATCCAAATATTTCGGAATTTCTGTCAGATATTCAAAAACTAAGTTTTCTACTAAAAAGTTTAATCAAATCCTAATCAATTTATATAAAAATAAAATTTGTAATCAAATCATTTATCTTTAAACAAAAGTTTTGCTAACGCGGGGTCTTAAAAAAATTTCATTGAAATCGGTCCCTATGAGTGAGGCAAATATTATTAAGCTGCCAATATGTGCATAAAAACTAAATAATAACATAATTACGATATGTATCAAAGTAAAATTTCATTTTAATTCATATCTGTTAATTATTTTTCGAAAATTTACGAAGCAAAATTTTTTTTTGGAATGTATTTCGGTCTGCAGATATATGTCCCCCCCTCCCCCCCCCCCCCCCCCCCCCCCGTGAAACAACAAACCCTTTGGTAAAAATATGCTTAATAACAATAATTAAAACCCCTGAAAAGGATTTTTTGTTTCAAGGGGGGGGGGGGGGGGGGGAGATGGTTTAAAAAACATTTCCGTTATTTTCTATTATGAAATTATCTATTTTAACCCAAAATACAAAGTTATCGCTCTTTGTTTGACCAAATCATTTATATTTAATGAAAATATACATAAATGTTTACATTATTATAAAAAAAATAACTTTAATTACACACCTTTCTAAAAGTTACTTTTAGTTAGGCGGCTAGACAATGCTATCGTTCGCAGTCCTTTGAATTTATGAGTAGAATCAATATATGATGCATATTTTCTAGAATAGAGGTGACCAAAAATGGCTACCAAAAACACAGGAACGAACCTCTTTAAATATTACACAACATGATTCATATGGGGTTACTCGAAATTCTTGTCGGAAAAGTCTAAAAATTCATATTATCAAAAAGTGCGTAATTCAAATACAAACAAGAAACTAATAGCCATGCAAGATAAATTGATTTTAAAATAAATGATAATCGATAAAATCAACTCCCGTCAGCACTTCAGTACTTTGATTTATCATTATATGCATTAACATCTATACATCCATATTGGCCCGACCCTAGAGCCTGAAGCCCTGACCCAGGGGTCATGAATTTCACAATTTTAGTAGAGGGCATCATGGATATTCTAATCATGCAATTAGTTTTTAACAAATATATATGGGAGTCGAAAAGATGATTTTCCAAGATATAATACATTTTAACTATATGGCCATATTGGCCCCACCCTAGAGCCTAAACCCCTGACCCAGGGTTCATGAATTTCACAATTTAGGTAGAGGGCTTCATGGACATCATAATTATGCAACCAGTTTTTTTCCTCACATGTGTGGGAGTAAAGAAGAATATTTGAAAATTTGGCTTTTTCTTGCATATTTGCCCCCACATGCGGCGCCCCGGGGTTGGGAGAGCCATTTCACAATAAAGATTCCTCTTACCATAGAGATGCCTCACACCATAAATGGTAACAATCTGGCTTGTAGTTTATACATTTAAGAAGTTAAAAATATAAAATTGTTAAGGACAAAAGCTCTTTTCTGTAGTATACAATGCAAAGGATATAAAAGTAGAATTTTTAAAATACAACACATCGTCGCCATAGAGGCAAAAGGTCGTATGTATAGGCGTCCATTGATTTCAAATAACAGAGAAAAACGCAAAAAACTGTTTCTTTACTTGAAAGACTAAAACTTCTCTTTTAAACTCTCCAATGTTGTACATAATAACTTAATGTATTTAGATCGTAACAAAAAAAATAAAAACATTGTTTTATATTTGTTTTTTATTCAATTTTTACACATACAACCTTTTGCCTTTTAGGTGTAGTGTTACTTTTTACGTAAATTAAGGCAGTAACTTCCATATACTACCTTTTTGCATTTTGATATCATTTAACTTAAGTGAATTATGCTTTAAGTGACATTGATTTTTTTGGCATTATAAGATTGATCATGTCACTCAAAGGACAGGTAAAGTTTGGATATGTGTTTTTTTTAAATAATAGTTATTTAAAAACAAAACAAAGTATAACTATTAAGATTTACTTACCAAAACAACCCTTTTATTGGTACAAGAATGTATTTTTAAAAGAAAGGAACATTAAGTTTAATATTTCGGCACAAAAACCATGGCAATAAAAAGAAGGTAAAACATAAATTTTAAACAAAGAAATTGTAAATTCATAAAATTTCAGAGTTCTGACGTTTGCTGATATAGGAAAACATCATTTATAATTATGCATTTTTGTTCATCATTAAATTCTTTGTTAAGACCGTTTATTACGATTTGAAGCATCAACATCTGGAAAATTAAGCACTGTATAACAAGCAAAATTGTTATAAAATTCTTTTTTCATTACAGTGTGTCAATTTGCATAAAAAATGGGTTCCTGTACACTTAAATTGAAACGGTATAATGAAATGCTACTTGGCAAAACTTAACATAAAAAACAAACAAAAATAAAAAACCAAAGAGAGTCTCTGGGTGTCATAAGCTTTATGGAAGAAATGTCAATCTGAGTCGTCATTTTCATCAGGTTCCTCCAACGAATTGCAGACACTTCCCTTATGAGGGAGCTGGGAGTAGAAATCATGATGAACTCGGGGAATTACATTTTTCTTGCACAAACCCATTAAGTCTTTGAATTTGGCATCTGAGATTGGGACTAAGGAAGAGTAAAGAGGTTTCAGATGATAATTTTTCATGTTCTTAAGTTTCGCCCCTCTTCGTCCACTTCGAATATCAATGGAATTATACTCTCGCTGACTGATTTCGTATTTGAAGAATATCTTGTTTGGCTCTTCCTTTCGATACTGGAATGAATGAATATTATTCCATTTCATTATTGATCCATCTTCTGCACGGTTCCTGTTGCCTATACAATCATCTGTAAGCTCTTTGAAATTCATAACATCCCTATTTCCAATCTCCTTCACTACATACCTAGGTGGGTTTACTTTAGCATTGCAGACACCAACCATCCAATCACTTGGGGAAAACATATCTGAATGTTTTGTTGATCTCTCAATTGTGGCATGTACAGAATCTCCTTCCATCTGTGAGTGTCCTCTTTCAAAATAATTGTGTGTTATTTTTTGAATTGGGAAATTAACCACAGAGTAGAGACACATTCCACTAAATGGCAGATTTCTTTGCTGGCCAGTGCAACTGTCTGAATAGTACACTAGTTCATCAATAGACCCAACACTTTTGTTGTAATCTAGGAGACAGGAAGCTATTTCACAACTTCCCCGCTTTGCTATGGTTTCCCACCACATATTACAGACAGTTTCTTTGGATACAACATCAAATATAGTAAAGTTGTAAGTTGCAAGTTTTCTGCTGTAGTACAGTTCATTAATTTGAGCCTTGGGGGTAACGAGTACCTTCTGCAAAGTTTTGATCATTTCATTTTCCATCGATCTTTGCTTATCTTCCTGCTTTTGCATTCTGGCTTCCTGCTTTCGTTGCTGATGCTTTTCAAATTCATTCCTATTTTCCTGTTTTTCTTTCTCAGACATTTTTCCATATGCATCACAAAATGAGCATACATCCTTTTTGGGTTTATGAAACCCCAAGTTGAACTCAGTGGCAAACATTTTATCATAAAGCCAGAACTTTTGTGCATCATTGTGGTCCTCTTTGCATTTTTCTATGTACAGATTGTACATTTTCCTAATGGAGAGAGAGCTGTCCAAATATTCTCTCTGGGTTGATTTTCTACAGTAATGTGATTCTGTTTTCGGAAAAGAACGAATGTGTTCCCTGATAGGATCTTTGTCTTTCTCTGAAATTTTATTTTTTGGAACATGTTTCCCCCTATTATCAGTGGAAGTGAAGGGGTTCTTTTTCTTGTTTAATGTATATGTGACTGTTTTTTCTCCAATGTCTAATATTCCTAAAAATGTCTTTTTGCACACCTCTACCTTAAATTCATCTATTGGCAGATAGTAGTGAATGGTGTGTTTTCTTCTTGACTCCTCTTCTGGTTTTTTTGTCTTTCTACGCTTTTCAGTCATAATTGCATTGCATCTTATAAAATCTCTTTGTCGATCATAGCTCAAGTTCCAGTGACTTTGAAATATTTCTGATATTTTGTTGTGTGCAATTTTGTTCAAACATTTGTACTTGCATTTACAAGTTATTTCTTTTGGTGTTTTTTCAGGAATTACTTTGCCTTTCTTGTTTGTGTATTTTTTTCCTTTGTTTCGAAGTAGTTTCGTTTTGTTTCTTTGCCATCCAGAAGGATTCCTTTGCTTTCTTCTAGATTTAACTTGACAAGAAACACTTGAAGATTCATTAAGACTGTTGTTGTTATTTTCTTCATGTTTCTGTCCGTCTGCCTCTTTACATGCATCGCTCTTCTTTTTCTTCTTCTTTCTACATTTAGTTTTCCTTTCCCTTGAGGAGCTTGAACTGTCAGAGGAAGAATCATAAGTTAATCTTTTTCTCTTGTGTCTCTTTGGAGGTACATACTCATCTGAGGAATCATCAAATTGATCAGAACTACTATCATGCTGAGTTTTATATTTCAGAGTGACCCTGGTTGGGTACCTTCCAGTCCTCTGACTTTCTGCACCTTGCGTACCATCAACTGGCACAGAGTTTTCAGATTCTGACAAATTAATTTCATCGTTTCTTGCATTAATAGATGTGAGCTCAACTATAACTTCATTGCAGGGAATGCCACCAAGGGCGTTTAGTATTTGGTCTAGTTGCTCTGCTGATAAAGAAGTATTCAGGCTTTCTGTTGATATTGTATCGTCTTGTGAGCTTTCTGTGGAAACAGTATCACTAGTATTGTGTATCTCCTTAATTGAAATTGTGTTATCATGTGCACCTTCTACTATCTTGCTTTTTTGGTGAACAGTTTGCAGTCTTTGTTTTTTAGTGCCTTTGTTTGGATTTGTATTGTTTTTGACACCTTCTGTTACAACTGAATTCTCTTCTGTACACTCTAACACAACTGTCTCTTCTTGTGAGCCCTCTGTTGCTACTTCTTTGTTTTGTATGTCCGTTATGTTCTCTTCGTTACAGTCACTTACAATAGGGTTTTCCTTTGTGCCCTTTCTTACGGCTGCATTTTCTCGTGTGTCCTCTGTTATAACTGTGTTCGCTTGTGTGCCTCCTATTACGACTGCACTATATTGTGTATCCATGCTTTCTACAACATTTTCTTGCGTACCCTCTATTTCAAATTTGTTCTTCCTTGTACCACCTGTTACAACTGTGTTTTCTTGTTTGGTCTGTGTTTCGTTTGCATCACCTTGTGTGCATTCTGCTTCAACTG
The DNA here is from genome assembly GCF_025612915.1 of Magallana angulata. NCBI lineage: Eukaryota > Metazoa > Mollusca > Bivalvia > Ostreida > Ostreidae > Magallana > Magallana angulata. The sequence continues at coordinate 25,501,872 of NC_069118.1, read as the reverse complement.
CGTTCTCTTTTGTAACATCTGTTACAACTGTGTTTTCTTGTGTGTTCTGTGTTACGTTTGCATCACCTTGCGTGCATTCTGCTTCAACTGCGTTCTCTTTTGTAACATCTGTTACAACTGTGTTTTCTTGTGTGTTCTGTGTTACGTTTGCATCACCTTGTGTGCATTCTGCTTCAACTGCGTTCTCTTTTGTAACATATGTTACAACTGTGTTTTCTTGTGTGTTCTGTGTTACGTTTGCATCACCTTGTGTGCATTCTGTTTCAATTGCGTTCTCTTTTGTAACATATGTTACAACTGTGTTTTCTTGTGTGTTCAGTGTTACGTTTGCATCACCTTGTATGCATTCTGCTTCAACTGCATTCTCCTTTGTACCATTTGTTACAACTGTGTTTTCTTGTGTGCTCTCTGTTAAGTTTGCGTTCTCCTGCATACACTCTGTTATTGTCGTGTGCCCTTGTATGTCCTCTATACCAGCTGTGTTCTCTTGTATCCCCTCTAAAACAACTTTGTTGTCTTGAGTTATCTCTAATATCATATTGTTTTGTGTACCCTTTGTTGACTCTGTGTTATCTTGGTTGTCTTTTCTCGACACTATGTTTTCTTTTCTGGTCTGAAGACTAACTTGTGTGCATTGTTTTGACACACGTTTGTCTTGTTTATCTTTTGTTTGTGAAATATTGTTTTGGGAGTCTTTTGAAGACACAGTGCTGATTTGTGTTACATCTGTTGATACTGTGTTAAATAATGTTTTCTCTGTCGACAATAAATTTTCTGAGGTGTTGCTTGTTGATTCTAAATTGTCTTTTGTGACCTTTGTTGGTACATTACTGTCTTTCTCACGTTTGTACTTTTGTGTGCTTTTGTTTGCATCATCTTTTGCCACAATCTTTTCTTTTGTATTATTCAATGACTCTGTTATCACTTTTGTTATTTCTAAAGATTTTTTATTACCCGTATAGGTTTTCTTTTTCTTCTTTTGAACATGTTTATTTAAAATTTTTTTGTATTTTGCCAAGGGTATATCATCGCTATCTGAAACATCACTTTCCCCTTGGAAAGCTTGACATAGTATGAGATCCTCATCACTGTCAAAATCTCTTTCAGGACCTGCCATTTCAAAAATTCTGTGCAAGGTGACCAGACTCTACGTGTTCTTTAACTGCTTTGTTCCAATATTTTATCCTATCACAGAGTGCATCAAGTCTCTTTTTGTCGTTCAGTACATGACTGGCCCACATCAACTTTATTTCATTTGATATATAGGGTTGAAATACCTGTTCTCTTAAAGATGTACAAGCAAAGGTATAATTGCTTAATACTATCTCCTGCTGAGCCTCCAATTCTCTCAAAACTACAGAAAGTCTTTGACAGTAGATACAATCTGTCATCTGAATGATGTCGTATGTGGTAGATATGACCCTTCTGAGAAAAAAAAATCATAAAATTATGCTTTGGTTTCATTGATTTCAAAATGCTTTAATTTGCAATTATTTCACAATTGCAATAATTATGAAGGGGAAATATATTATCATTTAAATTAAGTCTTTTAAAAAAGCTTTTCTGTTAATTGTCTATTATAGTAATTATTATTGCACTTACGACCTTTTTATATTTTATAGTGTTTACAGGCACATTTAAATCAAATCTCTATGGTTCAGAACTTAATAATTGTCAAAATTCTTATACAAATACATTATAATTTTATTTGTGATTTTATATTTATGAAGTGTGCAAGATATAATGTAATAAAACAGAAAATATTTTCTTACCAATGTTGCTGCAGTCATACACATCCGTCAATCTCTGGATTCTGACATGAACTGACTATTAGGCATGGTGTAGGTAAATAAATGGTTTATTGGATGCTTATTTCAGACAGATATCAATAAGAACATCACAATATTACCAAATATATACTAACATATAATTCAGAAATAGTTTATAAATCCCTCAAAAGTTTTTAAAGGTCATAAGTGGTATATAAGACCTACTGCTGCAGATACCTTAGGTAGTTTCTGTAATTGAAATTGATGTATGTGCCACTTATGACCTTTTGCTTCTGTAGAAAATGGAGATACGACCTTATTCTTATTACAAATATTAAACTATTTTCACATACGACAAAATTGTACTTGGTATTCCTCATTAACAAATGCAGCTACAGTTACGACCTTTTGACATGTGATAGATATGACCAATCAAATAGGGATATTGCTAAAAACCTATTTTCGGTAGTATCTACCACATACGACCATTTGCTTCTATCGCGACAACATATTTAATTCATAAATTAATTGAAGTGACAATTTTAATAGCATGTAAATTTTAAGATGAAGTTAAAATTGTTTATGAATGACAGCAATGACCTAAAAATACATTTTCAATTTATGGCCTTAGTTACATGTATTGACCCTGCCCTAGGGCCTGAACCCCTGTTCCGGGGAACATAGATTTCACAATTAAGGTAGATGTTTTTAAAATGGATATTATGACCATGTATTTAGTTTACACAAGTATTTACGGGAGTAGAGAAGTCAATTTTCTGAAAATGTAATTCATTTTCAATATATGTCCATACTGGCCTCGTCCTAGCGCCTGATCATATGACCAAGGAGCCATCATGGGCACAAATTTCAGAAATTTATGGAGAGTACTTCATGTACACCATAACTATGCATTTAGTTTTTATCAATTATACATGGGTATGGATAAGAATTTTCTTTCAAGATTTAAAACATTTTTTCAATATGCTTTATTGGCCTCACCAAACGGCCTAAACCTGTACCATGAATTTTACAATTTACGGAGAGGACTTCATAACGATGCAATCATATATGGGAATAAAGACAAGATTTATAGAAACAAAATCCATTTTTACAATATGGCCATATTGAACCTACTCTAGGGTCTGAACTAGGGATGGGACGATGCGCCGGTGCATCACGTTATTTATTTTGATGATAATTGGATCGATACTTTTACCATTGATACAACGATACTTTTTTTTATTTTTTCAAAAATATCCGAGCTTCATACATGTATATTGGCTATTTTTAGTCTGCGTGCCAAATATGAAAGTACAAGGATGGCGGAAAACCTCGTAAAGTTAACAAAACTGTTAGGAAGCTAAATCTGGAGTGTGGACATTTTTTGATTACTTGTTTATGAAAAAGTTGTGTATACGAGACTAAAGTAATTTGTAAATTTTGCAACAGTCATTTTAATATCATAAAACAGCCTTGGACATGCAGTAATACATCGACAAATTGAATAAATTTTAAACCCTTATTCATTATTTCATTTAGTTGCAATGTATCGTGATATGTACCGAATCGGCTTAGTACAGTATTGGACCCAGCACTCAGTCTGAACCTCTGATCCAGGGGCCATGATTTTCACAATATCGGTAGAGGGCTTTATGGACTTCATAACAATGATTTTAGTTTTAACCCAACATTTGTAGAGGTAGAAAAGATTTTTTAATAATTTGGCCTTTTTCTGGCATATTTGTCTCCGCCTATGAGGCCCTGCGAGTGGTTAATCCCAATGGTTAATTTCACAATTTTAGATTCTTTTTACCATAGAGATGCTTCACACCAACACTGGTAATACTTGGCTAAGGAGTTTACAAATGTTATGTAAATTCAAAATTGTTAACTGAGACGGATGATGTTTAAAGCATGACAACAGATGAAGACCAATTGCAATAGGTCAACTGAGAGACTTAGATCACCTAAAAATACATATAACCGGTATCTATTTAGAAAAAGGTTATGGTACATGTTTCTGAATGACCCCTTTTACTTCGTTATTAAAAACTGTTAAAGGTAATTGTTTCATCTTTGTGTTTGATTCCTTGTTGATTAATCAAGATCCTCTCCCTGGATGTGAATGCTATTAAGAAGGAAGAAGATATATCAATTATCAAATCAATTAATGATGAGAGAAGTCACGTGACATGGACCATGGCGGTTGTATTTAACTTGGCTCTCGTCATTTTGACAATTTTGTGAAGTTCTAGGCTAGAATGCGACTTTCTCTGTCCGGAATTTCCACCCCCAACAATCAGCAACACTCTTGAGGGTTTTTTGCGATTTTTCGTTATTTGTAAATATACCTGTATACCTGTATACTCCTGTGAATTCCTGCTGAAGTACCGTCACGGTGAGTGACCACTCTTCAGTTATCAACGTGACAAGGTACCGTTAGCTTTTGTACGTGTATATAGATACTCTGTAAATAACTGTACATAATGGCCACTGGTATGCTAAAACCAGTCTATTTGAGAAACTATATTGTTCAAGGTTCAAACCCTGTTACAGACTATGAACTTCATGAATCCGTCTTAATCTGTACTAGTGAAATCAAGTGTATTCAAAGAGACCGAGGTCTCTGGAGAATTTATGTGAACACTACCCAAAGTAGGGATAAACTACTAACCGAAGGTTTTGACTTTCGAAATACACATATCAATGTCTTTGAAACAAATCCTTTCTCTGCAGGAACAAACTCGCCCTTGGAGGAAGTTCTGCGAATCACAATCAAGGGAGTACCATTGTCCGTAGACGATGGTGAAATTATCAAAATGCTGGATAGCTACAAAGTTAGCCTTACAAGTCCAATTAAATATGAAAATATTAGACATCCCACTACTCATAAAATGACAAGCATCCTAAATGGGAACCGTTTTGTGTATGCCAAACCTCTACAAAATGGCCAATCACTCCCACGATCAGCTTTTTGTGCAGGCATTAAATGTCTCATTTACCATAAAGGCCAGCCATCTAAAAAACGAGTACCCAAATGTACAAACTGTTGGGGAGAACACTGGCGTACCCAATGCAGCGACAAAAAGCGTTGTCGCATTTTCATGAACCAGGATCAGAGAAGTGTGAGGCTTTTGTCGAAAACCAGAAGAACGTCATATCCTTTGCCGGTGCCGATAACCCATTATCGAATTTCTTTCCGTGTACCATACATGTTTTTGGAATCCATCATCGCTCCGCAGAACACGCTTTTCAATATGTTAAAGCCATTCGCTGCGGAGATCTCTCAAAGGCTACAGCTATACATGCAGCAGAAACGGCTCTAGACGCAAAAATGATTAGTAAAACAATCCAGATTAATGATGAATTCATTGATAAACAGGAAAAACTAATGGAAGAAATTGTGAATGCAAAGTATGATCTGGTTGAAGCTTTCCGGGAAATTCTGGACAAACAAGAACAATCAACACTCTTTGCTGAGAGTGTTTATGACGATTTCTGGGGAACAGGTCTAAACAAAGCCGGAACAGAACATACCGATCACAGAAAATGGCCTGGACAGAATGTGCTGGGGCAGATCTTTCGTAAGATCGTCAGTACGCGAAGGCCGGCGCCACCACGGAGATCTGAGTCTGTTCCTAGGAATCTACAGGCAGCCTCACAGCGTCATATCTCAGACATGTTAAGTTCGATTCGGAAATCCAACAAAAGAGCTGATAAGCAAGCGTCTACTATGCAAGACCACTCTCGGTCTCCGCTTAAATCTATGCGGACCAACAGGCGCAAAAATGCGGGCTACAAAACACCGATGTTAACTCTCTCGGAGAAAAACCACTGGGTACGGACTATGATAGTGGTTAGTGCGCGCTCTTAAACACTGTAGTCTGATGATCGACCCGGACATGATTTTAAGGACTGCGTATTGTAGACTGTATATTGTTAAACATGCTTCAATTTGTACTCTTTTTTCATTTAGAACGATAGCTTATTTCATACATGTAAAATTTTTAAATGGATAAGTTTGAAATTTTAACAGTTAATGCCCGAGGCCTGAACTCGGACGAAAAAAGAACTAAATTATATGCATGGTTACATGATATTCAAACAGATATAATTTTTGTGCAAGAAACCCACTATATAGAAAAAGATGTATTAAAATATGATGCTAGATGGTTAGGAAAATCGTATCATTGTTTTAGCGATTCAAAATTTAGTAGGGGTGTATCAATTCTTTTTAAAAAAGAATTAGATGTAGAATTAATAGAAAATCATGGGTCTATAGATGGTAGACGACTATTTTTGAAAGTAAAAATTAACGGCATTGAACTAACTCTTGTAAATGTATATGCACCAAACTCTGCTAAATATAGAAATGATTTTTTTATTAAGTTAAACAGTTTTTTACACAAAAGATGCGTAGTTGATCTTGATAATATAATAATGTGTGGTGATTTTACATGTAGCTGTAAAACTAATAATCCACAAGATCAAAGCTCAAATAAACTAAATAAAATTGTTTCTTCACTAGAAATGTATGATATTTGGCATACAGAATATCCCGATTTGGATGGTTATACTTGGTGTAACGCAGATAATGTTCCTAGTAGCAGAATTGACTATACATTTGTGAGCAGAAATTTTATTTATGATTTTGAAAAAATTACATTACGGAAAATTCCCGGAACAATTAATGGGAAGGGAATGTCTGATCATAGACTTCTGAAACATTCTTTTAAAACAAATATTAACAAAAGGGGAAACGGTTATTGGAAGCTTAACAATGCATACTTATCTGACGAAAATTACCAAAAAGGTATTCAAACTTTGATTAACGAAATAATATATGAAGAAAACACCAATCCTATGGTAAAGTGGGAATCTTTCAAAGCAAGAGCTCGTGAATTTTCTATTAACTTTGCAAAAAACTCAAAAGAAAGTATTAAACAAAGAATATTATCATTGGAAAAAGAAATAGACGATATTGAAAAATTGGAATTTCATCATATTGATATGACTAAAAAACGCAATCTTGAGGCTGAATTGGATAAAATTTACGATATAAAATGTAAAGGAGCATTTGTAAGGTCAAGGTCTAAATGGATGTTAGAGGGAGAAAAATCTTCAAAATATTTTTTTAACTTAGAAAAAAGTAGACAAAAACAAAGTATAATTAAAGAACTAAAAACTGACAACGGTACATTTAATAAAACAAATGACATTATGGGCGTAATGTGCGATTTCTATGAAAAATTATACTCCTCGAACAAAGTTTCCGACAATTGCATTGATGAATATTTATCATCTGTAGAAATTGATAATGAACTTAGCGAGCATGATGCTAATTTTTGCGAGCAATTCCCGTCTTGTGAAGAATGTACTGAGGCTGTCATGAGTTAAAAACTTAACAAATCTCCAGGTTTAGATGGTCTAACTAATGAATTTTATCAATGCTTTTGGAAAGATTTAAAGCAACTATTTCAAGATACACTAAAATGCATTTTTGAAAATGATCAAATGAGTTATTCACAGAGACTGGCAGTTATTTCCCTTATTTTTAAAAAAGGCGATCAAACCAACATTAAAAATTACAGACCAATTAGTTTGACTAATACAGATTATAAAATTATAGCTTTTGTATTTGCAAGAAGACTTCAAAAAGTGATTGATAACTTAATAAACGAAAATCAATCGGCGTACATTAAAGGGAGGTATATTGGAGAAAAACGCAAGAATAATTTTAGATTTATTCGATTATTGCGAGGAAACAAATAATGAGGGAATTTTTCTTTTCCTAGATTTTGAAAAGGCTTCTGATTCGATAGAATGGAACTTCTTATTAAAAACACTAGAGAAATACAAATTCAAAAATAATTTTATAAAGTGGATGAAGATTCTGTACAATAACCCGATGTTTCGAATAAAAAATAATGGATGGATTTCTAAAACATGCTATATGTCCAGAGGAATACGACAAGGATGTCCAATTTCGGCAATATTATATTTATTTGTAGCCGATATTCTAGCTTTAAAAGTGAAAAACAATGATCAAATTCTAGGAATAAAACCAAGTAATTATAGTAAAGAGTTTAAACATATACAACATGCAGATGATCTGACTTTGTTTTTAAGAAATAGGGAATCCCTAAAAGAGGCCATAAAGACTATAAAAGAATTTTCTAAACATGCAGGGTCTAAACTAAACATTGACAAAACAGAATGTATATTGACAGGTCGTTTAAAAAGTTGTAAAAATGATATTTTTGGAATAAAAATAAACACGTCATCCATTAAATGTTTAGGTATATATATTGGACATAATAAAGATGAGTGCTATAAGAAAAATTGGATAGACAAATGTGAAAACATGAAAAAGCTATATGAATCTTGGAAAAGGAGAAAACTCACAATTTTTGGTAAAACTGAAATTGTCAACACACTAGGTATAAGTAAATTTATATACGTAGCATCAATCCTACCATTACCAAATGAAGATGTAATTAAAAAATTGTATAGCCATATTTTTAACTTCATATGGAATAATAAAGATAGAATTAAACGAAAAACAATAATTGGAAAAATAGAAGAAGGAGGGACAGGTATTGTTGATGTACTTTTAAAATTCCAAGCATTAAAAGCAGCTTGGATTCCAAGATTTTTGAGAAATAAAGGTAGAAGTATTCTGGGTGAACACCTGGATCATCTATTAAAAAGTAACACTATAGATTTTGAATATATGTTGAAATTAAACTGTGTTAAGTAGGCTAACTTTGAAATGTTTAAAAACCTACCTTTGTTTTATAAAGAAATTTTTATGTATTTTAATCAATGTAAAAAAATTACAGAAATATCAAGTATGAATATAAACGATGTTTTACAAGAGCCTATATGGAATAATAGGCATTTTGTATTTGTTGGAAAACCTATGCTTTTTAAGAAATGGATTAAAAGTAACATTCTGTATGTTAAAGACCTATTCACTGACAATGGGTTTAAATCATTGTATGAAATTGGTGATGAAGTTTGCAGTAAAGCAAATCTACTTTGTGAATATAAGATTATAAGTTCTGCCTTTAAGAATATTAGAAATATTGACGGAGTTCAAGCAAAATTTATTAATATAAAAAACAAGAGAATGTTTTTGTTTTTTAAACAGTATTGTACAATTGAAAACAAGAAATGTAATTTTTCCTATGATATATTATTATATAGAAAATTTGAACCTCCAAAGTATAATCGTATTTACAAAGAAATGTATAATATACTCCCTGAAAATTGGAGATCTATATATCTTCAAAAAATCAAATTCGCTTTAGATAGAAATATTGCTGAATTCAATTATAATTTGTTACATAACATGTTGTGCTGTAAGAAAATCATGTTTAAGTGGAAAAAAGACACATGTAACAAATGCACTTTATTCTCTGAAATTGAAGATATTCAACATCTTGTATTCACGTGCGAGAATGTACGAAGCATTTGGAACATATTATCTTTTGTAATCAATGTGAGAATTCAATGGAAAGATGTTATTTTTGGCTTTTATTTTGAATGTAACAAAAAGACACGCTTATTAAATAACCTCATTTCTTTTGTTGCTTTAAAAATCTACAAATACAAGATGTTTTGCAGACTAGAAAGTCTCGATGAAACAGAATATAATCTAAGAAATCATGTTAAAATGTGTACTATTTTTTGGATAAATGTATTGAAATTTAGTAAATGTGACTTAAGAATTGATGTGATTGAAAATGTAACACAATTGTTATAAGATTGTGAGACACATGGTTTTTTTGTGTGTGTGTTTTTTTTTTCAATTTATTTTGTATGATTTAGATATATATATATATATATATATATATATATATAACTACATGTACGAAATTGAATAAAATGATGTAAAAGAAAAAAAAAAAAATCAATCTCTGCACACCGCATTCTTTTTCTAAAATAGTATTTACAGTGGCGTAGTCCCACCTATGGAAAGTGTTCGAATTAATTGATCGCAATATACATGACACTGTATATGGATTACTAGTATATTGATAATATCTTTATACTGTATTGACTTATTTGTTCAAAATATTGTGAATATATTTACATATACAAACATGATCCATTATCTACATGTATTAAGACAATATATGCGTTGAGACAATAAAAATTCAGTAACTGGTTAAAAAAAAAAAAAAAAAATCAATTAATGATGTTTAAGTAAATGTGCAGCTTTCAAAAATAGCCACTACTACATTATGGAATAGTGTGTTATCATATCAATAAAAGCATACAGTACCGATCAGACCCAACCTAACAGAAAGTAAACCCCAGATAAACCCTGAGTTTACTAGAGGGAACCCAGAGTAAACCCCAAGTAAACCCAGAGTGGGCACAGAGAGTAAACCCCGATCAGAAGTATACCATGAAAGCAGACGCTACATATGTATTCAGAATATACAAGGGGCAGGAAGCACAGTAGGAAAATAAGTTAAAATACAGGCGTGCTTCAGACTTCAGTGCGTATAGTTGACTCCAAAAGCATTCCTCGAATAAACCCAAAAGTAAACCCAGAAAGTAAACCCGAGGTTTAATTGGGGTTTACTCTGGTGTTAGGTTGGGTCTGATCGGTTCTGTACATGCTTATGATAGTTTCCCCCTGACAACAACACTGATTGACATCGGAAGTAAAATCCCCAAGAGGAAATATTCTGTCCATCAAAGTTTGGGGAATGGTGAACAGCTGGTCATTGATGAGTACAGACAATACATCACTGAAATAACCATATATGGATTTTTTAAAAAATATACAGTACTTTGATTTTTATATACATACAATGAGTATATTTAGGATAATGATATTCATAATTTCAAAATATGATAGCTATATATATATAATTAAACATTTTTTTCTACTATAAATTTTTTGAAATGTGTTATGGTATGAAAAAAAAAGGATGTGGTAACTATTAACAAATATCTGATATGATGTTGGAAAGAAAATACTTAAATAAATATTCAATCGTTTAGATATTGGGAATATATTATCAAGTTTTACATGTTTTCTTAAATGTATAAATTGTAGATTAAATGAAAACAATCACAATTGGTAGTTTTTTCCCCATAATCTTGATTATTTAAGTAGCTGCAGGTCTGTAGCTCCCGGTCTGAGAGAACTGCAGTTTTCGGAGTACAATACATTGAGGAGATTGAACTGATAAACCTTATTTCCTACACATTCTACACAAACATTTGATTCCAAATAATGCCTTTGGCATTTTACTACAAACAACATCCCTTTATTTTTAAATTCCGTCATCAGCCTCGTAAAGTAAAGTGATGCAGTTTGTTTACATTTAATCCAGATGTTGTGCATTGTTTTCCAATCCGACGACATTATTCAGTCCCTATCATTTTGCTTAAAATATGTGCAATCTGGATCTTGTTTATTCTGTAAACCGGCCGCGATGAAAAGAACTGGCTGCTTATAATTAGTGAGAGTTATCAACCGTAATCTTGGCCACTTATCGATTAGTCTTAAGCGGGATAATTACTGCTCAGTTATCAATCAATTTTCCTGTCGTTGCTATTGATAAAAACAACTGTGAATATAAATCCCAAACTAACAACTCATTTCAGTTTAGGCCATTAATTCTTATTATAAATAAATACCTAATTTTTTTTAGCCAAAATTAGATCAAAAAGGTATTGCGTTTGATACTCCACCCAATTTTTTTTTCAGACCATTCTGGATACCGCACGAGTAAGACTGCCGATATCGTTTGTAATGCTTGTTGTATGGTGAGTCTTACACATAATGCTCCATTCTTTATTAAATTCCGTTATATTTGAATATTTATCAATTGTTCCCTGCATTTAAACAGTGTTCGCCATTACGTAATCAGCTACCTGTTGACTTGTCGCCTGGTCAATGTTTCTTTGTATGAATCATGTACTTGTCCCGTGTCGGACTTCTTAGGTTATTCGGGTGTTGGAAAATAAATAAATTACAATGATTTTATTGAAAAGGTATTTCCACTGTATTTTTTTCGTTAAGCAATTCTTATTTTCCAAATAAAAAAATGAAAATGAAAATCGGTACCGAGGTCTAATATATTTCAGAAGAATTGAAAATATTGTAAGAATAGACGACCAAGACCTACTGCATTAAATACTTGTATTAATTTGCAATAATGTCCTTCAAACCATATGTTGGCTAATCCAGCCTAATTTTTCCTCCGCTGGATTAGACAAGTTTTACTGTAATTTAATGTTTTATTAGAGAATTGATCCATTCTACTTTTGCAACATTTCAAAGAAATATATTGTTTACAGTATCAAAAGAAAAGGAAGAACAAAACAATGGAATCTAGAAGGTGTTGAGAATACCTGGATTGTTGTAGACATGGTTGTGTTCAAGGAAAGTTTGCTCATATAAATATCAACACAAACACATGTGTCGATTACTGTCTCGTTTGATGCATGAATCATATTTGTCTTGTCACCCCAGAGTTTTAATTCTTTTTCTCCAGTTTCATCTGACAGACGTACTATTCTCCTTTTCGAGGCATTAGTTGCGAGCAAGTTGGAAATGTAGTGGCATTAAAGGGTGAAATTATGTAAATGATCATTGGTAATTACGAATATTTTTGGAAATAATATTTTGGGTATAGTGCTACGGGTGAAAACATTAGAGAGCATTATGGGACGTAGACAATTTTTTTATGAATCTTTAGGTTAAGCTCCTTCTTTTTCCCCCGCACTCTGGTTCTTAGAGCTCGCTCTGCTCGCTATAAACCATGCATCGTACAGTTTTCAATGCATATTATTTTCTAATAACTAACTTGAGAGGTGCCAATTTCTTATGATATACTTTAAATGTACTGGGTATAGTTAAGAAAATAATTAATACAAACATTTTCCTCAGCAACTTAAAATTCGAGTTTTAGGAATACTGCTGTTTTAATCCTATGCGAAAATACAGAGGTTCAAAAAAATAACTTTATTCAATTGCTATAATTCAGACTTCCTGAGAACTACAATCAGGAATTTAGAGTAGTCTAGTGCTTATGTTTAATGGACTATTTAACATAGGTTTTTCTTTTTATCGTGCCAGCACCTACAGGAAGTTTGAATTGAAAAAGTGAGCCAGCCTCAGATGCCCTCAACCCAGCCGGAACAAATTGCACCACGAGCGGTAGTGAATGCATTGCCAGCGGCACAGACTGAAGCGGTAGAGCCCATGGTTTCATTCCTAGCATCGAAATCGTCCAGTCGTGAAAGCATTGCATGTACAGACATGCATGCAGCAAAGATGGAGACATCCACCCAAGTAACAGATGTGCAAACTAATGATTCTTTACATTTCTTGGGCATAACATCTATTATTTTACAAAAGCTATGTAAACATTGGGGACACAACGATAGGCATTGGTTTTCTTGTGGTTTTAGTCTTCAGTATATGGGTCCTAGATTGTACCAGAGGTCTGATTACTTGCATTTTAATTTAAATAGAGTTAAATTCAAAATTCAGAAGTGTTTTTCAAACGGTTGGCTGGGCCCTTTGATTCCCCGCCATTTCCCAGGTTTCTCCTCCAGGCCTTGTACTCGAAAAGGATGGGACAAACGCCTCATTCATCATCTCTTTTACGCCGAAAATTTGTTTATCAATGATTTTATAGACCCAACAGCATGTTCAGTACAGTGTTTTAATTGTTATAAAGTCGACCAAGGTGCAGAATTGAAAACTCAAGTTGGCATGGGTGCTAAAACAACAAAAAAAGAGAGGCAAAAACTGACATCAAGTCTTGTATTACAGCCTGTATCACCGGGGTGATTATGATCTGTTTGGGTTTAGATATTAGGGAAAGTACTATTTTGACAAAATGGCGCCTTTTGAATTATCAACAAGTTGTGCATTTTATTTGACAAGTTTCGTTATTTTCCCAAGGTAGCGTAGCTTTCCTGCGAGTTGACAGAGGAACAGAAGATTGACATTTGGCCTCTGCAAACTCCAGTCGCGGGGGGAATGGATTTTTATATGGCCAAAGTTGCTTTAAACTGGCGGTGTATGTAAAGAAGGAAAAAGAGTGAGAACCGGATATAATCAATTGCAAACCTAAAAAAGAATGATGTTTTTAAATAAAATTTTTAAGTGTTAATGTTCTACAATTTTGGTGTATGGAACATCTGTATGTAGTAAAAACCCTTTAAATTGTAATGAACAAATACAACATTTGTATATATCATTCAGTTTTCCTAACAGTTTATGTGTCGTCAATTTAGTGCTGTTAACGTAATAACATTTGCTGTGTATTCTTTTCAGCGGAAAGAATCTACACAGCTAAATGTAAAGTATGGTTTTTTTTTATATTGGTGCATTAAGAAAATAGATAAAATTTCGCTATCTTGTGTGTTCAAAACTTTAAACACCTTTTGAGTACCAACTTCATTATACATCTACCTGTGTGTGCAATTAAAATTGTTTCTACAAATGGGTTTGTAGGTGTCCAATGACATCTTAAAGACCAGCTTTTGAACTTGGTCATTTTTTGGGAAAATATTGCATATAGGGAACCCTCATTGTACGGTTACCTCCTCCTACAGTTTTCAAGATAGGAAATTGTTCTTTTGCAGATCAATTGTACATATATCAAAGGTGTGCATATTGCTAGGATTTCGATTTCTGATAATTAATGAAAAAAATACCAGCTTTTGAACTTAGTCATATTTTGGCAAAATATTGCATATAGGGTACCCTCATTGTACGGATAACTCCTCCTACACTTTTCAAGATAAGAAGTTGCTCTTTTGCAGATCAATTGTACATATATCAAAGGTGTGCATATTGCTAGGATTTTGATTTCCAATAATTTATGAAAAAAATACCAGCTTTTGAACTTAGTCATTTTTTGGCAAAATATTGCATATAGGGTACCCTCATTGTACGGATAACTCCTCCTACACTTTTCAAGATAGGAAGTTGTTCTTGGCAAAATATTGCATATAGGGTACACAATTTCACTGGATATGGGTTGACATGGATTATGGAAACAGTTCACATAAAAGAAAATCCGGTTTGCTGTCACATTTACAGCTTTTCACTTGTTTTTTTTTATTGGTTTAACTAAAACTAAAGTTGTTGATTATTTGAAATGGCTTACTTAAGCATTTGAAACAATATTAAAATGAAAAAAATAATTTTGATCAAAGTCGTGACAATGTTCATTTAATATCCAATACTCATAATTATATACTGTAATATACAATTATTTAATGTTTAAGCAGTCAATAGACCCGAATATTTTTCCCGAGGTGCAGGGAACAGCTCAGTAAGATCTATAATTGCCGGAGGCCAACGGCCTCGTCTATTTTTTAGGTGCAAGAATATCATCTGTTCCTCCTACTTTTTCAGAGCTGACCCAAAATTTTTCCCGAAGTGCAGGGAACAGCTCAGTATGATCTATTTCCCGAGGCCAACAGCTTCGTCTATTTTTTAGGTACAAAAATATCATCTGTTCCTCCTCCTTTTTCAGATCTGACTTGAATTTCGTCCGGATGTTCAAAATGTGTCCATCCCATTTTAATTGTTCTTCCATCTTTAACAGCAATGCGTTTTTCTTTAATGGTTTTTTGTCTTATATCTTTAAATTTTCATCTTCACTCTCTGTGCTTGGTGATTTAAATGATCTTAATAGTGATGTATATCTACATATAATAAATAATTTCTACCATTTTCTCAATGAAATCAACATCGTCTGAACATATACATAGTTTAATCTTAATAATTAATCATTATTTCAATAATTAAGTGCCTTCAGGTGCGATGATTAGAAGTTTATAAAGTAACAGCGTTTACATTATTATGATCCCTACAATTAAAAGGTGTACATTGTTAAATGGTATAAAAACCAGAAAGATGTCTCGCCATTCTCATCTATTATAAAGTTTAATTTTTAAAATGCTCAGTACTAGTCTTATTGATATTAAACTTAGATTTTAAAAAGAATAATATGAGATGAAGATTCTAAATGATTTACATCTGGTTGACATTGTATAGAATCATTTGTGTGCCTGAAGTGCGACAATCGTTATAGTTTAATAGTTTGAGGATAACTTTACAGTTGCCATAAACATCTTGGCTTTTAATGAGGTAGATGTGTTTAAATATCTGTTAGGATACTTGAAGCTTTAAACTGTTATTTGATAAAATTCATTTAATTTCATCTTTATATACATGTAGAGTTCTTCTTCTAAATGGTACAACACAACCCCAACCATCTTAATATGTTATGCTCAAATGATATGAGTACAGATCAACAAAACCATAAAAACGTAGAATAAGTACATAAAGCATTTCTATCCTTCATTTCATTCTTTTTTCTCTGATGGGAAGTCCGTTTCCTTTGAAAACTCTTCTAGTAATTATCTAATCGTCCATCAGTGGAAAAAAAATCATTAATTTAAACAATATTTACTCATTATATTATAGATTTGACCAAAAAGTTTGCTATGTGAGATGGTTTAAAAAAATACCATTCACCTATTTATACATTTAAGCACACGCTAATGAAATGCAAAACATGGCAGCAAAACATGGTAGCAATTGGTAGTGTTGTATTTTTACTATTATTTACAAGTATTTTTATATTTTCAAAGCAAACTTTTGAAAAGATAAAATATATACATGAAGTCCAAATTATTTTAAGGCATTTATTTCGTACAATATGGTAGCCCTTTATATCCATATAAAGGTCTACCAATGTCAAATGTTTCTTTTCCTGTTTCTCTCTCCTGCACTGGTCGAAGTTTGACCTCTGATTTCGCTGATCCAGTCAGGTGGTTCATGACGAAATCTACAAAATTGTCTTTCGATTTAGTAGACTGTATGTGTTCCCTCATATCGGAAATCCATTCGTAGACATTTGACAGGTTGGCCTCAGAACTTGAGAAATTTCCGGTTTGATTTCAGACATAAAACTGGTACTTAGGATCCCTTATCCTCTAGGTTCTTGATTTGATCCTGTAACTTCTTTATTTCTTCCTCGATTATGGCTTGTAAAACTTGTCAAGAGATTGTACAACTCTCTCTGTTGAAAATTCAATGTTGTAAACACTAATCACTCTGAATTGATATCAATTACTCACTGTTCACTATGCGCGCTGTCAACTTGTATTTTAGCTGTCTTCCTTTTTTAAGTCTTCTCAGAGAAACCGAATGAAATCCTACCGGCGACGCCAAATGTAACACTTTGATTATTGTGTTGAGGTTCTGTATTTCTACTTTCAGTTAGCATACATACATGTTGACAGATCCTAAAGATTGTTTATCGTACTTGTAATATACAATGTGAATATCATTATTATACATTTATTACTCATCTATCTAAAGAATTACCGTTTTTCTTTGTCTATTACATGAAAGTACAGGTTTATCTTTTCTCATTCAAAAATTTTAAAAAATAATATATTTCAGTAATAAATAGAATTAAAATTTGTTCATACACACACTATCATTGCAATAAGCAAAGTAATTACCAAATACACATACATGTACCTAAGCAAGGACACACTGTGAATGTAAAATTAATTTGTTGACACCGTAGTTGCATCCTCTCTCCTTGCCTTTCTCTTGGACAATGAAAGTGAGCTAGGCAAGAATTACCAAGAATGCTATTCTTTCTATGATATCACAAAATAATAAACCAAAAACCTAAATAAACTTTCTAAAATAAAGAAAATATGATACTTTCAATATAAATCCGACTAAGCCTAGTGGAATGAGTCGCATGCTTACACACCATAGTCACCCGATTCAATCCCCCAAAACCACAGATAATTTTCTTTTTATGTTAACATTCAATAAATATCAAAGTGAAATATTTATTCAAAATCCACCCTCTTACAACAATATTCATTTCCAGGAATGACAATTCTTGCTAATCTTAGCCATTTTTTTAACGCTCGTATAAAGGAAAGATCTATTCTGGCTTAAAAACGCTGCCTTATTATGTTTTTTGTTTGATTAATATTTTTTTTTTTTTTGAAGAATTTTATTGACAAAGACAGTAGAGAAGCATACAAAGGATACAAGTACACATATCTCACATTGCAACAAATTGTCTCTTAAAGTATAAGACTATAATAAAGGCCTAAGTCGCATATACATGTACTGTATATTACACATATAACTCGTTTACATATGTACATGTGCACTAAATGTAAAAGAAAGTTAAAGTCAGTGAAAATGAGATGAAAGTGCGAAACTCTTGAGAGAAAAGTGTTTGTATGTGTGTGTGTGTGGGGGGGGGGGGGTTATTTTTATTACCTATTGAATCTGATAAATGTAACTAATAAGTCATAATAGTAAGTCATATATTCCCCTTGACAGTGCCTTTCAAACTCTTAGAATCTAAAGTTTTAAAAAAAAATATATTTTTTAACCGATATTCTGTTTTTCATTATTTTTTCAAGTGCACTGAAATTCAGTTTTAGACATTTTTATATCTACTTACAAATATGTATTGTTTTATTATAAGAATTAAAAAATTATTAGAAAAGTTATCGATTGTAGCGAACTATTAGCATAATACCAGCGAAACTTTTTATATTTAATCTTGACGTATTTTCTAAGAAATATATAAAGATTTGTTTATTTTAAATGCACCTTAAAAATTATACAGATTAATTATTTTGATAGGATATGCTTCACGGAGCAGGTCAATTTTTAATTGTTTCATATTTTGTATGCGCGTTTTCATCATAAGAAAATGTACAGTTTAAGCGTAAAAATAAACGATATTTCATATGAGATCATAATAAGGTATGAAGGTCATTTTGTGAAAAATTCAATTAAATTGAAGAATTTCTGACCGTTTTATCGCCAAATATGGACGACAAACGCTAGAATAATAAGTCCAAAAGTTAACATAATTGGACACCTTGAGGCACCGGGCATTCAGTAAATTTTGTGTGCACGCAGAAAAATCTCCGATGGATATTGAGCTCTTGCAGCATCCCACCTCCTCCCCCCCCCCCCCCAATACAGCCCGAATCTTGCACCTATGGATTTCGCTTAATTTCCTAATCCAAAGTCGAAACTGCGTGGACAGTGATCGGATCTAAACAATCTGCGTTATGACACAAAAAACATTATACTAAAATTTGATAAATAATGGTGTGAACATGTGTTTTATAAAGGGTTAATGGCATGACAAATGTGGGAACTAAAAGGTGTTTACTTTGAAAAAGAGTGACAAGATTAAATTGCCTTTCAGTAGTGTGACGTCATGGAAATCTGACATGGTGCTCCGTAAATCCAATTCATGCAAATAAAAATCGCTGTATCATTTGATAACAACTTCAAAACTATATGATTTTTTGCAATTGCATGCTTTTTTTCCATTGGTAGTCATTTGATAAAACAAACGTCATCCTATAAAGTACACGGTGCCGGAAATCACTTCGTCTGCGAATCGAACTTTTCTAACAACCCTCATAGTGTCTTATTTCTTGGAGAAAACAAAAACGTTTGTCGATTTTTTTTATGATTAAATAAATAATAAAGTTAGTTCATTCGTTTATTATTTTAGGGACTAGACAACATTTTTCTAAACGTCCAAACTACCTAACAATATACAGTATGCATAATTATAACAACTAGAGCAGAGCTCGTGGCAAAGCCACGAGTAGGTCTTCCGTTGTTGCTGCGAGATGAACATTTATGTGATTTGGTGTCAAACGATTATAATGACTAATGACTAAAATTTCACTTCTGCTTTTGTTATAAAAACGTGCTGTGATTGAAAGCCTGTATAAAGACAGGAAGAAAATGTTTTAGGAAAACTATTTGTCGAACAGTTTGTGTAATTGTTTTGAAAACTCTTTAAGGCCCTGTCACACAAAGTTGCGTTCCCAGTGCGTGTTCACGGCGTTGTAAAATTAATGGAATCGCCGTAGGATCGCAAGGAAAATTCAGTACTCCCAACTACGTTTCCACGTTTCTACTTGGCGATTGACTGCCCTCTCGCTGGGTATCCGCCGAGCGCTCATGACGTGCTAGGAATTTTTACCGCGCATCCACAGCGTGCTCTGCGCGCTGACTGATGGCACATGCGCTGTTGGAGACTTTACGGCGCTGTCATGGCGACCTTACTCCACTTCTAAGGCGTGTTTATCGGAACGCAGAGCCACGGCGCGTACTTTGTGCATGTTCAAAGTACGCGCCGTCGCATGGCGTTCTAAAATGTTCTAGGCTAGGATATCCCACCGCGGCGAACGAAGATGCCGTTGAGTTGTTACGGCGCTGTAGAAGACTCTAGTTCGTTTACCATGGCGTTTTACATTATTCAATTATGCAGCGGGATCGCTGTGAGGACGCAGCTCCAGTGTGACAGGGGTTTAAACAATGAGAAGTTTAATGGCGAGTTAAATTTTTCAGGGTAGCATGGATTGTTATATATTACATGTACTTATGATTCATGTAAGGAAATGTAAGTAAAAACGTGCATAAAAAACACGTAACTTCTGTAAATAAATCTTTCAAATTTTTTGAAGACTATGTGCAAGTTTGAATTTGTTTTGTGCTGTCAAAATTTGGTAAATAGCCAAAATTGAAGGCATCTATGAAAATTTATTCAGGGCTGATATTACATGTATTTGATAATACGAGAAGACTTGAACATTTAAAATAATAATCAGCTATCTAAGATCATCGGGAGAATTTATGCATAAGTGAGCATCTAAATTTTACTCCTGATATACAGACACCGCTATGTAACGTAAAATTAAATAACATTATTTTAATTAAATGTGACAAAGGCGCATATTCGGTCGGATTTTTTGGTAACATGTACATGAAGTAAATTTGATGCAAGTTCCATGTTTGGTTTTTTGGGGGGTTTTTTTGTTTTTATTTTTTATTTTTTGCTTTACTCTGCTTTATCATAAAGATATATAAAAAATAAACTACGTACATGTCACAAGCAATATTTGCCTTCTCTATTTATCTTGTATTTTCATAGATTGGGTAATCATTGTCAGGGGCAGATACAGGATTTGTAGTTAGGGGGGGGGGGGGGGCGTTGATAAAATTATTGAGGCAGGGGTTTTGGGGCCCGCCTTGAGGCCCCCCGTGGGTAAAACCAGGCTCAAAATAGTGGTATTTTTTCAGTTATGTACACTTTACACAAAAGCCTATTACATATATATATATAACAATTTGACACATATTGTTACTTATATCTAATACATGTATTGGATTAAAAACAAAAAAAATTGGGCATTTATGAACTCCCAAAATTAACTAGGTTATCAAAGTTACAACATTGTAATGACGTTACGGTATCCGACCCCTATTTAGCTGTTAGAAATATCTGATGCATCAAATCTTCAATATTCTTATATTAAAATAGTCTATTTACCTAGAAAAAAATTCAAAAAATATACAGTTATTCAGAAATTTCTGCTTGCATCGCAATATGGAAATGACAGCGCAGTCTACACTTGAAACAAAACTGCTGGGATTTCCAGTCGATTCTTGGTCGAAGCCCCAAGTTCAGGGCCCTGGGGAATTTGTTGCAGCCACCATAATGAAATGACCAACACTGCTTGTTTTAAACACAGTTTAATTGGTTTGTTATCAGAACCTGTCAACATGCATTAGGATTAGATGTTTATAGATGTTTATAGAGCAGCAGAATTACAGTCAGCATAGCACAGCTAATGAATCAATGAGGTGTAATATTGAGTCAGGCATAATTATGAATAAAGTGAAACACAAAATGCTAACTTTTCTATTACATTTGACTTAAAACATTTAATTATAATATATATTATTCTGTTCATAACTATATATAATAGAAGTTTAGCGTGTTCGACATGTTAATTTATTATAGCCACGTTCTTAGATTACGATCCCGCACCTTTAATGTGAAAATGAAAGTCTTGTTGTTTGAAAATTGACCACTTTGAAGAAAGCACCCTTCGAACTGTTGATTAATTACATAACAATTGATGATCTGCAGCCATAAATAAGCTGGGGCTATATATGTTCTGAGCTGTTTGCGCTGTTCAAAGTGACACAAGATTTTCGGTAGCACGTGGCGATTGAATTTACGCAATAAAGAAAGTTGAAATTTACAAAGACTGACCGAATAAAAAAACGGATGGGAAAGAGAAACACGCTCAGGAGAAAATGTTACACATAAGAAGTCACTATCAAATGATTTTCGACAGATCTGGAATTTAAAAAAAAAATCTAGAGAGCACTTGGCAGCGGGACGGTGGGAGGGCAACACAGAAATAAGTTCGTTTTCACAATGAAACTAACGACAATGTAGAAACACTACAGAAGTTATTAATATGTGACCGATAGAATCTAAACAAAACTTGTTTCAAAACTCATGTGAATATTCTTTAAAATAATCACCGAATGCCTTAATTCAGGACATTCTCTTATCGTGTCAGCACCTACCGCAAACATGGCACTTTGATCATAATTTGATTTGATTTTTTAAATTACCTTGTACGCTGTCGTATTTAAATCAATGCTAAATCAACTGTACGAGTAAAATAAATTTATCGGTTCATCTGAAACCAATATAATAGTTTAAAACATAATAAAAATAGTTGCGTTCGTACAAAATACCAAACATGCACGCGTGATAAGGTACATGTAGAGGTCACTTGTGCGGGATCTCCTCGGCCATGTGCGAGGGATGATCATTATTTAAAGGTTTTAATATTTGTGTTGTTGTACAGTTTTTAAAACATTTAAGACTTACAAACCAACCATTCAAATATGTCTCACGAGTATTTTCGATTTGGAGTAATATCGCTTTTATTAATTTTCAGAACGACTTTTTAATTTACTCTCCAATGTTTAATTTAACTAAATACAAAATGAACAAACTTTTATAACATAAAATTAAAACAGTGTACTTTACTGTGTATTAACGGCTATATAAACTCAAACACGTTCATATTCAGGTAAGTGTGCGGGTGCGAATTTTGTGTATTAGATAACCGTTTACCGCTAGGTAGTGCAGCCGTGGATGATTTCCTCGGCCGCGGGCGAAGGATAGATTACATAAAGATTTAACGCATACACACGCACAGCTCAGAACCTAGGAAGATTTGAAAAGTTTGCAATTTAACGACTAAATTCTATCAAATAGAAATTCTTTTTTTACTTAAAACCCACAATTGATATATACATGTATGTCTGATATTGCATTATATTGAGAATGGCATTGCTTTTATTAATTAACTGAACGATTTCTTAATTGACACCATATCGTTTAATCCAATTGAAGAATAAACCTTTATGTGTAATCAAAACTGAAATAATTCTTCAGTTCGCAGCTGGATTAACTCATATATGAGAGACGCAACTCTCGTGTATTAGATAACCGCTGACCGCTAGGTAGTCCAGCCGCGACCATTGTGACCAATTTTCTCGGCCGTGGGCGAGGGATAGCTTACGTAATAATACACATCTCTGATTCAAGGTGGATTTTAAATGCATGCAGTATGATAACTACATGTAAAATGTAATGCACAGAATTTTTTTTCAATAAGTATTTTGTGTTTTACTAGAAAAGAAAAAGAATGTTTTGTTTTTCGATTCTCGTCTTTAAGGATTGTGCACTATAAGAACTAAACAACAATGACTTTAACTTCTAAAAAAAAAAAAAAGCTTGTGTTCTAATTTTTTTCTCATGAATTAAAGCCTCCTGTATAAACCATCGTACTTTCTGTGGTAACTTTTTGCCAGTTTTACGCGCAAAGACTTTCGTTAACTTGCCAAATGAAAGCAAGTACATGTTAACATGTAAAGCTTTTTACACTCAAACTACACAAATCACTTACAAAATAACATTGTAACGACCTTTATAAGATCCCAACAAACAACTTTTCCAGCAACAGCAATATCGAAATCCTAACCGTTTTTGTGTTAATAAGCAAACTCTTTTGAGGGCTACTGGCCCTTAATTTAAGGGGCCAGCCCTTTGTTATTGGTGTCAAATGAAAACCCTTAACATTATGCACAACTTTTGTTCTATGTATTTAGGAAATATTTCAATTTAAAAAGTTACGAAGCTAAAACATGTGAAAAATTTCGCTATTTTTAAAACAAAGATTTCGATTGATTAATTCGAGTGGAATAATTGGAAGAAACTAAAATCCAAAAATCAGAGGACAATATTCAAAGTGTCAATAATAAAGATTTTTAACTATAAATTATTTGCAACGGACCATTTCGGAGCCTTTGTCTGGAAACTAACGCCCCTAAAATTTTAGAAAAAGGGGAATAACTCAAAACCGGAAGTTGCTATTTCAATTTTTTTTGTGCTTTAGAAACCTAATTCAATTTACAATATACCGTGAAAATTTGAATGAAATCAGATGACAAACAAAAAAGTTATTGAGGATTTAAAAACGTCTAGAAGAAGAAAAATTATAATGAAGAAGAACCATCAGAATCAGTACAAGGTCTTCCGTTGGAAACGGAAGACCTTAATAAGGTTGCATGTTCTATGCCTAAAGAGTACTCGGGGGTTGATGCATAGTATGTAACAAAACACAATCTGAACAGGAAAAAGTATTTACAACAATACCATAACCATGAATATCATTTTTGTGTTGTTATGATCCAAAAAGTGTATATATTCTAACTTTTAATTGTTTTAATAGACCTTTTGTCAACTACACTGTTCAACGATGATTAAACTACCCATGTCGAAGATTTAACATCAGTTCGTATATAAGCAAACAACAAGTTCGCTATTTCCTATTCGGGGGTATTGCAAACGTATAATATTTGGCGTGTACGATATTTAGCAGAAATTGGTTTTTGAACTAAGTGGCGTGGAATGTGACTATTCTTTTACATATATGCATGCCAGTCTCACAGACTAACTTTAATAGCCCTTTCAATGGCCTTTCAGCAAACGCGATTGAAAAGCTTCAGGATTTGACTCGGCAAAGAGAAATATTTCCTACAAGTATACAAAAACAAAACGCCTTAAGACAAATCTAATCAATGGTTTGTGTTATTGTGTAATATGATGAAAATTCAAGAATAAAAGATTCACAACTTCGCTGTTTGCATCAACTGATCACAGGTTATGTTTTCACAGCATGCATTATATAGGCTTATACCACAGCCTGGCTTGCACCTGCAGGTAACACAAAGAACATAATTGTCGTCGACTCCTTTCAACGTTGATCATCGTAACGATGATTTCTAAAAGTGAAATAAAAAAAAAACACAGAGTGACGTGAATTTTTTAAAAAAAAATTGACCGCTAAAATGAAAAAATCCAGAGGTTTCCTCGGGAAATATTTTGGGGGATTATAAATTGTTAAAAATATATATATTTGGTAGATCAACTACAGTTTGCAAATCATTTTCAACATTTGTATATTTCTATCAATCGTATAACACACTTTTCTCAGAAGAACCCATTACAGAAATGCAACATATCAGTTCTGTTCTCTTTTGTGTATTTTGTTTTAACCTTTATGTTGATTTGCATAAAAAGTAAATAATAGAGAAGTTGACTATATGAAAAAGCTATAGTCCCCTCCGGTGAAAACCGGTAGGGGACTAATAAAGCCAGTGTAGTACTTTTATGAAGCCTGTTTAAAATTGAAATGTATTTTATAGAGAAACAGTTTATATATTAAAAATTGTTATGTATTTCTTTAAATTGTTTCATTAAGAACAAGTGCACTTAAACTATAAAGAATGGGCGCTTTTTCAATGCCATTTTTATTTAGAAAATATCAACAAATGCTTTTTTTCCTGTAATAGGTAAGCCCTGATGGATATTTCTTTTTTTATATGCACGCTTAAATTTACCAAAATTAGCATACAGTTCAAATAATTCAGGATTTTTTTTCCCTTTAAATGATATAAATCCGGAAAATTCGAACCGAACCTACTTGAATTGTGTCTATTTAAATCAGAAGGAGGAGACATTTAAATCAGCATTTTTCTGTTGGTGGATCGATTAGAACGTTTGCTGAATAATACTTTATGCATTATTTTACGTGATCTGAAAAAAAGCTTGAATAAAGCTTTGAAGTTGCATATTACCAAAGTGATCAAACAAACATTCCCACAGGATGAATCTCTGCCATTCAGTCAACTGAATGATAACTGAATGGTCTGGAAAGGTGACTGAATGGCACACATAAGCCATTCAGTCACATTTCAGTTACCTTTCAGTCACCTTTCAATTGACTGAATTGCAGAGATTCATCCTGTGTCCTTACCATACCAAGTTGATTTAATACGTGTAAATGTTTTACAGTGAGCACATTTGACAAACGTCTACATAGATAGAACCCACGTGATTGTTTGAAATCATTTATTCCATGCTTAGGTTCAAACATGGGTCAATGAAATTTCCATACGTTTTCCATTTTTTTGGTACCAGCCTAATGTAGTACAAACTTCTTATTTTCACTGGAGTTTTCTAAATGCATAATTTTCTTTTCCACAAGTTTGTACTCGATTAGGCTTACTAAACAAAGACTTTGAAATAAATGCCGGTCCTCGATTTACTATACAAAACCACGAATGTCGGCTGACCCTTACTATGTTCTAAAGCTTCGTGCTTTTTATATACAGTAAATTCAGCGTTAAAACTTACTGATTCTTATGGATTAGATATCAGTAGGTAATGTTAGGTAAAAAATTATGCTTAATTTGAATCTTCATTTTTTCAGTTTTTACCGGGGCCCATAAGACTTAGTGCACTCGTCCTTTCTAATTTAGAACTTCAATGCAGATGAAATGAGGTTATATTGTAAATCATCAAAAAGCATTGAATTTAAACTATAACTTGCTTGATGCTAACATCCACTATTTAAAAAAACCCAACATCATCTGATCCATTAATGTACTTTTAATTAATAGAATGCAATTTTTTTTTGAATTATTAAATACACTGAGGTTTAAGAAACTATGACTGGTTCTTTACTGTGGTAGAAACATGCGCTAAGATGATTTACTTCATTAAGAGAGCAGTAACACTGCATCAGAAAAATAATCAAGATCAAATTCTCTTATTGTTTTAACAACTAGTAATATGAAATCAGATTAAATAACTAATAACTATAAATAACAATTATATATAATGTTTTTTGAATGGTTTGTGTTTTTTTATTAGGATGCAACGTTTTAATGGATTAACGGTGTTTATGGTACCCAAGTTCAACTGAAACGAGCAAAATCGGGTATTTTATCTTACACTCGAACAACAATGCCTCAAATCAATTCGCTTCTTTTAAAAATGATTAAATTTATCCATTGGTGTATATATACATGTATATTAATTACGAAATAGACATTGAAGTATCAAATGTAAGTTTAATGGTTGTTCAGCAACACGCTGGATTGTAAATACATGTTAAAAACAATGTCTTGTTTTAAAGGTTCTAAGAATATCCTTGAAATGTATTTGGCACTTTTATGAATAATTGGATTGTTTTATATGATTATCTGGTTTATTTAATGACATGTAAGATTAAAGAAGGATTACTGATACAAATTTGCTTCATCATTCGTAAAATAAAAGTGCATTTATTTATTATGCGAACAGTGATATTCATTAAGAGGCGGAAAGTGAGCATGATTTATTCACAATTTTTGATGTCCGTACATTAATAAAATATTTCATGATACCAGATCACTTTACAGAATGTTTTTGGAAATACTCATATTTTAATCCAAGTTCTCGAAGTGACATATTGCTGTCAATCCAATTACCGTCACGTCAGTTTGCTATTGATATATGTGAGGGTTATCAGAAGTAGGATCATGGTTTTTTTGTCTTATGCCACAGTGTGCTGTGATTATTTGTAATATTTAGGACTTGATTTATCGTAATTTGATAAGGAAGATTTTCCACAATAAACAATCCATGCCCTGTCGAAACATACTTTCTGACAGTTCAATAATTGCCTCGTGTCTCAGTATTGGCATCAAATATATGCACGACTCGAGGTGAGGAATGAGCTACATGTAAGTGGTGAAAGCGGTAAAGCCGGTTTTCTTAACATGATATAAGAACGCAATCAGTGATGAACAAAAGAAGTCAGTACCAAAAGTTTGAGGATTAAATGCAAGTCAAAAATGACATCCTCCATTTATCTATTGATACAGTTAAAGACCAATCCACACTTTTCTAGAGTTATATCCCTCGACCGCCATGATTTAAAAAAAAAAACATATATTGTTCACAGTATCCTTTGTAGTATCGACATTTTTAGGGATTTTCGACTTTCGGTCGAAAAGACCTATTGTTATTTTAATGTTTTATTAAGGCCTTTCGACTTTCAGTCGAAAAGACCTATTGTTTTCGTCTTTTTTTATTATCATTCTCGACAGGATTTGTGTCAGCGATTTTTTAAAAACGGAAAAGAAAATTAAAACAATTATTCAACTTTCCTAGAGCAATTGTTGATGAGTTAGAGCAATCAAATTTTAGAATTAGATGTATCTTGTCAAGCTGTACAAAACTGACAGTGTTATCGTTTTTGAGATATTAGACCTCACACTTTAGAAAAGTGGGGATGAAAAAACAAAAAAATACAAATGACCTTAGAAATTTAAGATGACGCATTGATATTGTTAACGTAGGAGTAGTTAAAATACGCTCTAAGTCTCAACAAATAATATCGAGTACTTCCGGTTTTATGAGTTGATGAGAATCGTCTATGGGAGTTTCAATGTTAAATTGAAATCACGCGTTCCACGTTTTCTCAAAAACCTTTCAAGTAAACATTACAATATTTCATTAGTATAATAAAACACACAATGCGCAGATCGGAAAAGGTTTTGGCTACACAATTTGGAAATATTAGGGATGTGCAAGGGCCAACGTTCAAAACAGCCCTTTAGCTGTATCTTTTTTATTCTTTGTCCGATTTCGGTTTATTGTTCAGAATAAAGAGTACAATCTTTAAACTATGGTCCGAGGGGCCACTTTTTGACCCTTTATAGAGGTTTGAAAGGCCTAAAGATCATAACTTGTTAAAATTTCCAATAAAAAATTAGAAAGAGTTTTCCCGCTTTGCTGTAAGAATAAAGAGTATAAATACTGAAGGCATACCAAATTTGGTGTCCGACAAATGAATACTTACTTTAAAATATTTTTTTTTAAAAATATTCCTCCGGAAATTAGAAGTGTAGCTACTTGTAAAGTTCTGGAGTTATCTTTCTTTTGATATTGCGCTACTCTTAAGTTGCTATTTAAGCAAATGGTTATAACAAGGAGTTCAAAATTTTTTGAAATTTTTGAAAAGAAATAATTAAGTACAGGTTCACGTAAGAATCAGGCAATATCGAAATTTTGTGATAAGTGATAAGACGCAAAATAAAACGAAATTTTACCCAGCAAGAAACTGGGATGTTTAGAATGTATATGCCAAATTATTCTGAAATATTCCGTTTCGTTTTTGAATACGGGCCCGATATATTGACAAGGCGCTCAATTTTGACGCCGTGCAAGTCTTAGTAAAATAGCATATATTTTTATCAAATTACTAAAAACAGCAAACCTTACGAGAGAATTTGATTATAAATAATTACGAAACTCACTCAGCACAATGATTTCCAATTTTAAAAAGTATTGAAAAGTTTGAGTTTCGAGTTTAAATTGCCGTTAAAATTAGCAAATTCGAGTGAAATCTGGTTGTCTTTCTTGGTTGATTCACAATATCGTCGCTAGATGGCGCCTCGTTGCTACGTACGCTAGTGCGCGAAAATGGAAGTTCGAGTAGACTACACGGTTTCGGGACACTACGCAAACAGTTTCACAAGTCTGTATAAAGCCGATCCAGAATAAACAACTCCAGTGACCCTTTGTAATTGTTGCAGAGACATAACAAGACATCTGCAAGGTTTAAAACTTAGTGATGGCCGACAAACAACCTGCCAACCCAGCCGCGGACAGCGAAGGAAGTCATACCCCAAAGAATCACATTATATACAGGTATATTATTGCTATACATGTTGAATGAAATAAGCTTTTTCAAACAGTGATATAAGTTCACTAACAACTGCAGTGAAGTTCTTGTTTTATTGGCATATTTCACTACATGTATCGGTGATCATACTGGTTTTCCCCGAATCTATTTTTAGAACATCAAAGCGATTGATTTTGGCAATCAAATATAACTGTATACTTTACGAATGTATGCTTTCATCTGTTCATTTACAAGTCTAATTATAAAAGGTGCGTTGTTATGACTTATATTCATATCTTGATTTGAATAAATGTACTGCAGTAGCCTTACACTGCCCTTTGTTTTCAGATACATTGAAAAATGATGTATCCCTACATGTATATTAGAAACTAATATATGTTCATGCCTCAATCAACAATTGAAACAAAACACCAGTCAATCTTGAATGAAAAGTTCCACATTGTAGTTTTTTTTCACAGCTGTTTTCATTGTGGGGTAAAAATAAGGTGGGTTTTTTTCCCTCACTAAACTTGGGGGTATGAACACCTGTCGGTATTGATGTGGATAAAAGTACAAGTATATTATAATCAAAACACTTTCACTCTTTTAGAAATTTCTTTTTAACAATATTTGACTGATAATATAATTTCATAAAATAATTGCAAAGATTAAAATAATGATTAGGTCATTTCCACCCCCTTAATATATACTGGTAATTCGCTGTGTTCCAGTAGAGATCCCCATCCCTAAATGTACGGGTACATGTAAATTCTTTGATACAGCTCATGATTAGACGTGGCGATTACTTTGGTATGCAAATGCCCGGGGGTTATCTCTTATCCCATATTTTTATAATTCATTGGTCAATTCACACGTACCACACCCTTAACAATTATATTTGTTGCTGGTATTTGAAGATCTATTTAATTTATGTAATGGTTTGGCAAGTATCCCCTGTTGTTTTTCCCTATTCCAAACCATTCAGTGTATCATAAATGGTCATGGGTTTAGATCCTATTGCAGAAGTTCAAATCTTCTTTGATTAATATTCATCTAAGATTACATTGATTTAATTGTGTCTAATAGGGTTCCACAATTGGCCCTACCTTCAATTTTATTAACATAGACCAATCCACCCATTGACCAATCCACCCAACCATCAACTTTCCCTATCTACTGATTCTTTCTTTTCAGACTGGAATAGGAATCAATGTTTTATCTAGGCTTTGTTGACATGACTGGTGTATTAATATTTATATGTTGTTTTACATTACATATGACAAGTAACAATATTTCTAGTTTTTAAATCTTTCTATTTCAGGACTCAGAACTTTGACAATCACAGACCCTGTCAGAACATCAAACTGGACTGATGAGGCAGAATATATCTTACAGAATGTTTCAACAAGCGAAAAGTCGAAGAATGTGTTGACCCAGTGCTTAATCTGATTGCACCAGGGCAATCAGAGAAATTAAAACAATTGATTATGTTAGGACCTTAAACAACTCCAACAGATAAAGAGCTTACAAACTACATGTATATGAGGAGATAACTAACATTGAACTTCACACTCAAATTTTTTCAATGTCAAAAAACTATGTTAATATATATAACAGTAATAAGATGTACATGTATAACTAATTTATGTAGAAGATAAGTGCATATATGTAAGTCCCTTTTTCACTGATTGTCCATTATACATGTATAGAAAGAATAAAGAAATTTTATATCTGATCATTACTTCAAGAAAAATTATGTGTAATTAGCATTAAGAAAGACAAATTTAGCTGCATGGTTAATAACCAAGGAAGACAGAACAATAACTAATGATTAAGTTAATTGAATTTCTAATATAAAAAAAGAATCTCAAAATGCTATGATATTTATATAATAACAAGTGAAATACTTTGTACTTATCATGATATATCATGATTTCATCTTTAATTACTAATATGTGTATTTATGTAATTACCATGATGGTAGCTACATTATTTGGACTACATACAGTGTTTTCCCCAGAAAATGTTTGATGCATGGGGGGAAATTTGTCAGAGTAGGTGCACGGTGCAGTGTTAAAGGGCCCACACTGGGGCAAAAACACTTCGGGTAAAAATAATATAACCATCTGATGAAATGTACTGCATGATATGCACTATAATTAATGCATTTTCATGAAATTCATATTTTGTATTTATGTAATTACCATGATGGTAGCTACATTTTTGGACTACATATACATGTATATAGGAATATTCTAATAGCATAAATTTGTATACACAGCATTTACCCAACTGCTGCACATTCATATAAATGTATGCACTATTTTTATCCCCCCTTCGAAGAAGGTATGGCATATCACTTTGCTGCTGTGCGTCTCTCTCTCTGTCTGTCTGTTGGTCAGACGGCCAGTCCACCAACAGTTATCATTCATTTTCTTCACAGGGGTTCCACATTTTGAAATGAAATTTGGTATACAGATTTATCTGAATAAGATCTAGGCAAAGTTATTTTTTGGGTATGATTGAGCAATTTTTGACCTTGGAATTAAAAAAAATTCCAATTATTTGCATTTTCTTCTCAGATGTTTCCAAAGGAGGGGGCATAGTTGTTTCACAAACATGTCTTGTTTGTGTGCAATCGTTCACTTAGGATTTTCTTTTTAAAAAATTGTAAACTTTTAGCCTTTCCAGGGTCCAAATTGAGGGAAAAAAATCAATATGTAATCTATTGGTTGATGTTTGATATAGCCATCTATAGTATGTGTGATACATTTTGACATGTATGGTGTCATGTATATCGAGTTATTCATGTGCAACTTGTTTATTATATGTATGACTGGAAGTCAGTTTAATAAAGTACTTGTTATGGTGTCACACATGTTTTCTACATATGGTTGTTTTTATTAAGTATACTACCTTGTAGTATATTTGAATAAATATCTAAAAATGTATATCTATATTTATATATATATAAAGGGAGTGAAAAATGCTTATATGTTTTGTTAAATTCTGGAATATAAAGCATGCCCTTAATGATTAAACTGTATCCAATGCACATTATATAAACTAATACAGGGTTACAATAATTACGCTTACAATAAATTGATGCTTACTGAGGACCCCCCCCCCCCCCCCATATAGTCTACAAACATATTCTAAATTTATATATCAGATATGAGCCTGTTTTACTGTACATTGTAATAGTATAAAATATATTTATTTTTGATTGGAAAGGCTGGGCTAAGGGTCCACATAAAAAGATAAATTCATTTTAATTGCTTAATATGGTGTACATGGTATTTAACAAATCTGCAGACATCTTTGTTAAAAAAAAGAATTGTGTTATTTTTTTTAAAGTCAACATCCCCAACAACCTCATTTAAAATTACGTAAAAATAATATGAATTCCTCAAAAGTACATGTAGGTTCAGGTGTTATTGACTACCGAGACAAACAATATTGTATATAAGTTTTTTAATGGTTGTACATATTACTCACTATAACCATGATATACAGCAGGTCGGACAGTTTATAATGTTCCTTTTCCCTGTTAGTTATCGTAAGACTTGCTAACTTTGGCTACTTCCATTATTTTTTGACAGACATACTTATATATTGTTTTAAGACTTGTGATACATCATTAAATATTGTTGAAAACTAAACTTTTGATAACTTTATGAACGTATCTTTTAGAAGTCTGAGAAAATTCGGTATAAATTTGAAACACAATATTTGGTATTCCGATCCCGATCAATAATGATGTACGATCACATTTTCACAGGTAATGGGTTAAAACAATAACATTTACACATCAATGAAATTAAAGTATAATCCTTGTTTTAAAATGAAACTATGAATATGCAAT
Source organism: Magallana angulata (assembly GCF_025612915.1). Classification (NCBI taxonomy): domain Eukaryota; kingdom Metazoa; phylum Mollusca; class Bivalvia; order Ostreida; family Ostreidae; genus Magallana; species Magallana angulata. The sequence continues at coordinate 25,468,266 of NC_069118.1, read as the reverse complement.
ATAATTATAATATTACTCTTAGATACATGTAAAAATGATAAAGATTTTTAAAATTTTGTTAGGAATCCCACATGATTGCTTAGATTATGTAAACCGTCTGTTAATTTTTCAAAACTTTTTATTATGTAAAAAAATATTTCAGAATATCCTTTATTCATTTATTAATAATACACAGTCATATATGTTTGCTGTTTTTTTTAAAAAGAGACATAAAAGTGATCGTTTTTCTCTAATTTTAAAGACTGTATGGCTCATTATTGTCGTGGTTGCCATGGAAACCAATGGTATACTACATCTTTAACATTAGAAAAAAGAAGAGGGCATTGTCTTCTCTTCATACCAACATTTTTGAATAAATGAATTGACACTGAATTTCTGAAAATCCTGTCAGATCTTCATACCATAGTGTTTTCATTGTGTTTAAAAACTGTGACAGAGTGGATCTATTTTTAGTAACACAGCTTCACAATTATGCACGATTCACTAAAAATTTTATCATTTTTTGAGAACACTTATATATACTGTTCTCAAAGTAAATTATCATCTCAATATGAAACATATGACTTATCACTGTTTGCCTGATTCTTACGTGAACCTGTACTTAAATAACTATAAGTTATCTAATAGCAATTTTATATGATACTCTTATGTAAGGTTTTAGACTTCCGATCCGGTACTTCCGGTTCTTTCAAGAAAACCACTGAAATAATATTAAGGCGCAATATCATTCCTACTTTTTGAGCGAGAGCATTCAAATTTAAGAATTAGATTTATCATGTCTAGATGTACAATATCTTAAGTTATCATTTTTCTATATTTATGTGGAGAAATGTCGACCCCGATAGTAAGGATAGTAATTACCTTGACAAATAGTTTTAATACACTTTTATAACGGTAGGCGGTACAGCTTTTATAAATCGCGGATTTATTCTTAAGTGGCACAAACCAAAGTTTTTTGCATTTCATTTTTAATTTATGATTTAGACATCACTTAAATTTTTTTTTTAAATCTATAATATGACATTAATCCTGGATCCCAGTCTACTTTTGTAAGACTAATCTTCGCATTAAATGCCAACAGGGACATAAATAACAAAAACACAATTTTTTTATGTCTCTGATACCAAGCATGGTATCGGTGTTTTACAAACACACACTGTCCGTATTTATTATTATATAATCGTCTAGAAATTAGACTTGTTCAGTCAATAGTCCAACTGACCTAAACATTATAAACCAGGGTATGGGGTCGTCCAGTGTTTAAATTTACATGTATATCTGAGTGATATAATCGCAAGATTTGTCCATACTGTCTTCAGTGTGAATGATATCAGATATATGTTTACCTACGGCTAATCGTTGTCCGAGCAATAATATCGTAGGGTTAATGATAAGGAGGCCCGTGGCTTGTACAGACATTTTCTATAACTTCAAATTTTCTCCCTCATCTATTCCCGATATATTGTTATTTATATATCAAGTGAGAACGTCTTTCAACTTATATAATAATACAATGTACTACTATACATTTGCGCACAGTATAACAAAATAATATTATGTTTCCCTCTCAGTCTTGATCCCGTACCTTAATTATTACATGATCAATGAATACTTATCCAGGGTACGATTTCACCGCGTGGATGGTGGCCTAGGGCAAAGATGTCTGACATTGTAATATTTATTTTAGAAATATGATAATTTTCTGTATTAAAATAATAATTATCGCAAGAAATATTTTTTACATCATCCAGCTGCTTCCCTCTCCCCAATGCTCTCGAGAAAAAATAAAGCTGATTTCTAGTGGTATTTAGCATTATATGAAAATAACATGAGGTTTGATGACAAAAAAGAACCTGCAAAATTGTGTTATAACGAGAACATCAAACAAACAGAATTCACAGTATTAAAACATTTTTTGATTTTTCTCTTATTCATTTATCATCTCTACATTCTCATATACTATATGTTTCTAATAGATTTCTATTGAAAAAAACACCAAGTGCCTCATTTAAATCAAACTCATTGATATCACTGACGGGATTATTTATAACTTTGTGCATCAATTACCATCGTTGTTCACTACTCATTCCGGCTGAGCGAAACATCGTGCCCAATGAAAATAAAATCGTATAATCGATAATCTAATTTACAAACAAAATCTGCTGCGCGAGCGCGCGGACGCGCCGAATACAGTTAACCTATTATATAGTTGTTTAATTTGAGGTATGTGGTTTTATTTAACAAAAACAAAAAACATTTTAGGTTTACCAAAGGCCGTCAAGCAAAATTTACCAGGAGCTAGAGCTTGGCCCATATTGTAGTAATGACGAACAATGCTACGGAGTGCAAAAATGTTGTTGTGTTGGAGGAAATGGTCGAAGATGTGAAATTCCAGCAGAATTCGAGAGCCCAGGTTCCTGCAACCAAAACTATGTAATCATCGGGGTTGGGCGCGTTGCTTGCAACCATGACACAAAATGTCAATACGGAGGCAAATGCTGTTAACGATTTTCAAGTGGTCAAGTTGACACATTACTTACCCGGCCTTTGTACATAAAAGGTCCTATTTCAGGAATCCCAGGTGGTCCCGTTGGACGCGAACTTGTCTGTCCATTAGTAGAACAAGGAAGCCACGGAAGAAACGGCCCTGTCCATCAATTGAGAGGTCCTGTCTATCCATTCAGAGGTCCTGTCCATCCATTGAGAGGTCCTGTCTATCCATTGAGAGGTCCTGTCCATCCATTGAGAGGTCCTGTCAATACATTGAGAGGTCTGAGGTCCTGTCCATCCATTGAGAGGTCCTGGCCATCCATTCAGAGGCCCTGTCCATCAATTGAGAGGTCCTGTCTATCCATTCAGAGGTCCTGTCCATCCATTGAGAGGTCCTGTCTATCCATTGAGAGGTCCTGTCCATCCATTGAGAGGTCCTGTCAATACATTGAGAGGTCTGAGGTCCTGTCCATCAATTGAGAGGTCCTGTCCATCAATTGAGAGGTCCTATCCATCGGTTGAGAGGTCCTGTCCATCCGTTCAAAGGTCCTGTCCATCCATTTAGAGGTCAAAGAGACCACAGACATATACCTACATACCCCAACGTTCGAAAGTCTACTAAACAAAACCGGTCTAAAATATCCGTCTTTGTTATGAAAAATTAAATTTTTATTCTGCATCCTTAAATTGAGTTATTTATTTATTTTAAGATATGGTGTATCTTGAGGGGAAGCGAATGTTGAATAGTTAACTTTATAAGCCAGTTGTTAGTCGTAGACTAACAATTGTGTGTTAGAGGGACCGATGCTTTGCTGTTAACTAGTACAAAATGACAACAAGACATTTTTTGATCAGCAAGCAAATGTAACTAAACCATAAGCAGCTGATTTGAATATATGTATAGTTTTTTTTTCGTAGTAGTATACTCATTATGCTTGTAAATATCAGAACCAGTTAAAAAGAAGGCATAAATAGTTCCGATTGACTTAATGAGTATCAAATAAGTCCTTTGCCACATATTAGGTTATTTCTTATAAGTTTAGATTTACACAATTTCGAAATAAATACGATAAAAATATTGTGTTTAGTTAAGATGCAATTACAAATTACTGATACCATTTTCGTCATATTGATTGACCAGAAAACAACTAAGCCTAATCATAGAAATATCTGTTGGGAAAATTAGGTTTTGTTAAAAAGTGATTTGTTCGGACGAATTGGGATTGGTTCGAATGAATTAGCTATTTTTTCGGACGAATGAATTATTTGTGGGGACAATTTAGGATTGGTATGGCTGTGTAAGCTATTTGTTCGGAAAAACAAAATTTTTTTTTTTTATATAAAAACAGTATTTATGATGAGTAATTTAGACAATCTGATCTGGCAATGATGAAGATGAATGGGGGGGGGGGGGTGTCAACCCCACCCCTTTTCTTTAAATGATTAATTGATTGATACACATAAATTTTATACATTTCCTAGTCAATGATATTTAAAAGAGAGTTGGAACAGGGGCGGTGGTCGCCGCCCAAACAATTTTGCCAGAAAATGAGTTTTAAAAAAAAGACTCAATTGAAATTTAAGAACAGCAATCTGTATTCCATGGATGCCACCGTTCGGCGATGATAACGATAATTTGTGTTCAGTGGAGCGGCGAAATGTGAACGTTATTGTTCACAAGCAAGAGTTGGGCTTATATACCTGTTTCTCGCGTGTTTTTGACAATGTTTGACAGTGCATCCATTAAATAGGTTTGACATTTCAAAAATATTGTTCTTTAGCTTTGATCAATTACAAGTTGTAAGAAAGAAATAACTCACATAGTATAATTTTTGAGCTATATATATTATATATATAATGCGTCAGCACAAGATTCACATAATCCATTTAAGTTTTTTTTAACATTTTTGAAGTGCAGAAGAGACTGATAAGTTGAATAAAATTTCTGAATATTTAATTGGACGGTATTGGTGTTTATACATGCAAATGCGAGGATCCAGTATTTTATTTCATGGAGGGGGGGGGGGGGTGTCCAATGGACATCTATATTTGCCGGGAGGGGGTCCTAGACCTAGTTTTGATAACTTTAAAAAAATTCAGTTTCCCCTCACCCCTCTAGATCCACGCAAGATGAGCATATTTTTTTTCAAACATAAATGTGAGTTGTGTTACATGGATACACGTTTTGAATCGTCAAAATTAAGAAAAAAGGATACGTACAACTTTCTTTTTTTATATATAAAGTGCCATCAAATAAGCGACAACATAATTAATCAAATTCAAGAATAATTTGACACACTGTAGAATATCAACTTAAATCCGATTCAACCCCTTCGCCCCTTCCTTTCCCAACTTATCGATCAGATTTGCCGTCTCAATATGAAATACCTTCCGACTCTTCTGATTATTTCTACAACATCTGTTATAGTTTACTGACAAAACATAAGCTCAATTATCAAGATCTATCATAATTTCGCATGTCTGTTATAGGTGGGCTATATTTTTCAGTTCTGGAAGAGGGCGATTTTTTTGGTCATAAGTTACAAAAGAAATAAAATCCTGCAATATCTAGAGTGGGCTACTCTGTGCGCGGATGTAGAAGGGGGTCGGGAAGGAAAACCTGTCCTCCCTGGCAAACAAAATTGTCTTTTAGACCCCCCACCCCGGGAACATTTTTTTGATCAGCACATGGTCTCCTAGAGTGATTTAAACTTTTCGACATCTGCGTATCAATAATTATGATCTCTCTCTCTCTCTCTCTCTCTCTCTCTCTCTCTCTCTCTCTCTCTCTCTCAAGAATTAACTTATTCGTCCGAACAAATCATTATTCGTCCGAAAATATAACGTATTCAAACAAATCGCTAATTCGTCCGAACAAATCTGTCCAAACAAATAAATAATTTGTCCGAACTTATTCGTCCGAACAAATCGTAATTCGTCCTAACAATTAACCTATTCGTCATAACAAATAACGTATTCTTCCAAACAAAAAGATAATTTGTCACAAAAATAGGATATTCGTCCAAACAAATCCGTATCCGTCAAAACAAGTCCTGATTCATCCGAAAAAAAACCTTTTTCGTCTGAACAAACCCTAATTCATCCGAACAACTCCTATCTCGTCCGAACAAATAAGATTTTTTATTTTTCATCTTGTCCCTTTTCACCGCTGTATAACACTCTGATTTGAAAAAGGATACGCATCAAACTGCGGTTTTTTAGTTGTAATATGATCAAAAAGTGATAGCATAAAATATATCTTTATCAAAGATTTTTTAAAAGATTTATATATCAGCGTTATTATGCCACAGTGCTTAATAACATTTATAAGCTGCGTGGTCTTTTTCGTTCCAAGAAAAAAAAATACGATTTAAATTAACCAACCATTTTCTTGAAATTATGATTTTGTGACAGTTGTTGTTTGCATTAAAAATTACCAACATTATGAGAAGAATACATTTCAATGATTTACCATTTAACGGCTACGGGCTGATTATGAGTAAATATATCATTTTGATAAAATGAATCACTAAGTAAACGAAATTCTGCATAAATCTAAATGACAGCAGTAATAAACATTGAAATTCCGGAACTTGTGTTCGTTAGGAAAATTTGTCAATGGTAAACACTTGATTAGAATATGTCAGCCTATTAAAAATTAACTAGACAGTTTTAATATTGTGACACATAAATCAACGAGGGCTGTATTCTTTAATATATCCATGAAATATACACAGGATTTAAACAACTTGAAGTATGCGACGTTTATTTCCTAATATTTACACTTGCAAATAATTGTTTTTCCTTATATAACATTATTTGATTAATTCGCTGTTTTTCTGCATATCTTCAGACTGGGTCAAAAGGTAGTGCATAAATAATCTGGGTCACTATTTTTTTTATGTATATAAACTAACACAAGTATATACTTACTGTTTATGTGAAAATATCTAACATGATTGGATTATTGTAAGTAGGGGTAACTGATATATCGTGGTTCTTTAAAAACGAAAGAGAAATCTCTTTCTTTGTTTATTTTGAATACTAAACAAAACTTAAAAATTAAAAAAAATCATAAATAACATACTTTTTTTTAAAGCCATTAATTCTTTTCAGTTCTTATTTTTCCACAATTGTCTAATTTAGAGGCGTGCATTAATCATTTAGCACTTTCTTTTTTAGAACAAAAATATGCATGCTTCAAAAGAAAGTATTTATCAAGTGGTTTCCTTAACATTTTTTTACATATGCATGTACGTAAGTGTAATGTGTATAGCACGGCTCTGGTCCTACAAAGACGAGAAACTGACAAAGACAATATATAAAAGCTTTATTGAATAACTTTTACTCGAAAAGAATTGCTATTAGATGTAATGTTTGTAGTTTCAGGATGTTGATTACGATTGCAAGATCATTATGACTAACTCCTGAAAACCTGTAATAATGTATCTAAGAATTTAGTCGAATTTTTTTGTACATTTGGATCTGTGAATTTATCGATGTTATTTAATAAAAAAAATACCTCCCGTGTATGTATCTTCAAATTAAAAGAGGCACATTTTATGATTCAATTTTAATACATAAAATTAGCACGATATTTTGTCTTGAAGTTTGGAAAGTGTTAATATTCACATTGAATATTTCATGTAACAAATGCATGCATAGTTTCTTCACTTGTGTCTGTGGCGTTAGAGATTGAATGCCGTGTTAAGTGACTGTTTAGTTTAGTAAAGATATAAACTTGTCCTTAGATAAACAATCAAAATGTCACTCACTAGGCAGCATCAACAATGTGTAACATTAGATGTAGTCTACGCTTTAATGAGAGCAGTGATACTCATTAAGGGACATGAGTTTTGCGTCATTTATTAACAAAAATGCACATATTTATTATAACAGATAGATTTCTTATATTGAACACCTTTTTCATGATATCAGCGCACTTTCAAAATCTTATTTAAAAATATATTTCAACATAAGTTCTCAAATTGACAAATTTTACAACATACATTGTACAGCAGAGCATAACATAGCATTTAAATCACAAACCATGGCATTTGAATCTCATACCATGGCGTTGGAATCTGACATAGCATATCATTATATTCTCATTCGTCATAGCAAAACATACCATAGCATATCATAGCATACAAAATAATTTCAACTCAGTTAACAATAATTTTTTAATAAATGTTTAAATTGCAGATTAGTGGTGAATTTTGGGTGTTTTTAAAAATTATTTTGATTTTTGGTGTCCTTCTTCACAAACTATTAGTTTTCTATCATGCATGAATATGGAAGTTCATATCAGTGTAGTTTCAGACAATGTTAGAGGAGGAATTGGCATCAATATGTGATAATATGACACAGGAATAGGAGGTCTTTGCAGTCTTGGAGAACTCGGGAAAACCTTAGGGAGGTAAACACTTTAATGAAAAGGTTTTTTTTCTAATAAAGTTGAAAGCTGAAAGAAAATGAGACTTGAAATTTCTTATTATATTAAAGTACAAAATTAATGTACCTTAAATTATAAATACATGTGTTGTTAAAAAATTCGCTTCCGAGCGGTACATTGCTTAACGAATAACTCGATTTAAAGAATTACTCAGTCAATTATAAAAACAACTTATGCAAAAGTAGAGATATCGTTTTTCCTTTCTTATATGTAAAATTATGTTTTATTATTAAACATATTAACTATGACCTGAACATTTTTTCTTTGAAATTAGTCCTGGTTTGATGAGTGTAACTGTTTTACGACATTGTAAAGTTTTCAAAACAAATACAAAATTTGCAAGTATTTTCTGTTTTGTAACCTTTTAAAAAACTTAATAATTATCCTTAGGACTTAAAATCAACAAATGTTTTTGTGATTATCAGATATCGATAATTTTTATTCACAAAATTATGTTTCATGAATATACAAACGTTCTTAATGTAGATCGTTAGTATTGTTAAAACTATAATTTCAAATATTGGAGATCATCTTTCTTACAGTTTAGATTTCTATAGTGCCATCTAATTATTGCTTTTGAATGCACGAGTACAACAGCACAATATTTAAACAGAGATGGAAATTGAAAAATATAAAATTGTTTCTTATTTGAGTACCTTATATACTTTATATTCTAGAGCTCTCTATTTGATTTATTTTTTGTAAATGTACTTCCTTTAAAAGGTGGCTATAAGTGAAATGTTTATCTGGCGTTTTTGAATAATTTTATATTTTTTAAACATAACTAATTAGATTGATAATGCCTATATAGCTGGTTTTATAATATGCCTTTTTGGAACTGGAAAGGTTTTGCTCGGGAATCATTCAAAGAATCAATTGTTTATCATAAAAAATAAACGTCTGTCGAAGTTTCAAGATACAAAAGGAACTTGGCCAGAAAAAATTACGGTAAACCGTTGTACAATTTTGTTCATCATAAAAGTGCATAATCTACTTTTTGACATAGAAATACTGCCGAGAGTATACCAAAGCAGATCCTGTAACCCTTTTTTATTACCGTCATCTCGCTATCGCACCATTGTAGGATTATGCACTTATTGCGAAGACGGAATTTAAGTATATGTGGATTTAAGATGTATCACCACCTTTCCTGCAATGTCGTTTTTCTTCCAAATAACAAAAAAGTATATGCATAATATATATTATTCTCTAGTCTTATACATGTAAAGTATAATCCCAACTTTTAAAACTTATCACATTTTAGTTGTCTTAAAAGGTTGGAAATAATATTACTTGCTCTGGCATAGCGCAAGAAAGTCTAATCAAGTTACCAAAAAACCTTAAAATCTGTTGTAGATTGTTTACATATGAATTCAACACCCATTTCTCTCTCTCTCTCTCTCTCTCTCTCTCTCTCTCTCTCTCTCTCTCTCTCTCTCTCTCTCTCTCTCTCTCTCACACACAATATTTCTACTAGCTCTATATTAACTTATATCATTTGTCTGTACAAATGTCATATTTTTCCGAACAAATTCTTATTCCTCCAAACAAATAGGTAAATCATCCGAAGAAATCCTTTTTCGTCTAAACAAATAAGTTAACTTTCTTTTTCGACGAAAAAGGATTTGATCGGAAGAATTTGGGATTCGTTCAGATGATTTATCTATTTTGTTCGAAAGAATACGTTTGAAATAACCTTTTGCTAATTCGGCTGTCTAAACAAGTAGGTCATTGTTCGAACAAATCCAACTTTAACTTGTCTGAACAAATCCTAATTTGTCCGAACAAAATATACGTTTTTCGTCCGAAAAAAAATGCCTCTGTATTTTTTCAACTGGCTCTTCCACTCAGCCGTAATTATTACAATGTAATATGATAAACACCTTGTGATTAAGAGACTTGAAACCTTGATTTCGTTGTTAATTTTAGGGGGTTAAGAAATTATATAATTTACAAATTCACTGTCATGTAATCATTACAAGAGTTAATGGTTTTACGGATGATTTTTTTCTGTTTATACATACACAGTTCATAATGTTTCTTATAAGCCTTTTTAGTCGTAAATATACCAAAGCAACCCCCCCCCCCCCTAAACCCCTCCCCCCCCCAAAATAACCAATGTTTAAAGGTTCACATGGACACAAATTATGCACATGATCAAGATCATGAGTATGCCAACAAGTTCATTAGGCTTCACAAAACATGAACACGAAACCATCCAAAATTAATATCCCAATCTTATTTCTTGGATAAACACACTAAAAATAAAGCATTTTTATTAACCTATTTTTCATTATTTGACATTACGTATTAAATATGAAAAACTCAATCGTTTTCTTTACAAAACAGTATATCCTGCAAAGTTACCCCCCCCCCCCCCTCCCCAAGGATCAATGCAAATGTCACTAACATAACATTAACCAAAAGACTGTTTATAGAAAAAAAATGTTTTTCTTAGAAATTGCAATTATTATCAGTATGATGCTTCTTAGAAGGCTGTATTTAAAGTTTGTAACATTAATCACCATCTGTTGTCCTCCCTCCTTACTGTCCCCTCCTGCCTATTTCTGCCATATGATTTATAACCCTCCGTTATAAAAGTACTTCCACGTATACCACCAGTTAGTTTTGTACATATGCTTTCTAGGAAGTAATTTGTACATTATGTCTAAAAAAAACTAAGGTAAAAATCATTTTCATGCTGAAGAAATAAATTATTTAACATTATAAAATTAATTTACATCCGAGAAAATATACAACATTAGAAAGCAATTAACTAGAAACTTGTACTAGTCTTTTATTTTTTATGAAAGGTATAAAAGTGAAACGTACTTAACCAAATATTCTATAAGAAGTTGCTACTGACAAACTCTAACGGTAAGTACAATATTCTATTAATACATCTAATCAGATGGAAACTGTTGCTTTGATTCATTCCTGAAACCGGTTTTATAAAATACATTTCGTATACATTTAATGTAAACAATAAAATGATTGTAAAACAAAGACATGTATCAAATTAACGTTGAATTTGGTGACATGTTTTGTTTATAAATTCATGCATGTTCTACTCTCGTGACAGTTTCCGGACTTCTCTTTACAAATATGTTTTAACAATTCTGACTGGAATGTGTAACAGTGTGCATCTGTATGAAGTAATTTGCCAAAAATTGCTTTTGATGTGGTCTGTTTAAACTAGGTTCTGCAGCTCTGTTACTTAAAATAGCATTTTGCCCCTTTTAAGGAAAAAACTGTGCGTAATTCGCAAAATTCTTGTTAAGAATTCTAAGTTAAGTGTAAATATAAATTCAAAAAGTCGTTTAGAGCAAATACTAACAAGATACACTAGTGTAAATCTTTTTGTGAGAATTCCCATATATTCTGTGTATATATAATATATAGTATGCCCTATTGTCAGACATGTAGAGTATAATCTCAAATTTCAAAACGTATCACAATTTTAGTTGTCGTACAACAAAAACCATATGTATGGAAACTTCGTTTGGGAGACTTAATTATGACACAATTTCTATTTCAAAAGTGGTGTTCTATAGCTGTTTATTTGATTAAAACTGAACTGCGACTGAAGCATCCTAAAAATTAAGTTTTTTGTTTTGACGATTTGGGATTTGGTCAGATGATTTATCTATCACTTTGTTCGAAAGAATAAGTTTGAAATAACTTATTGCGTATTTGTTCAAAAAAATCGAACTATCGAATGCCGATATAACTTACAGTACCGATCAGACCCAATGCAACCTAACAGAAAGTAAACGTTACTTAACCCTGGGTTTACTTTCTGGGTTTACTCTGGGTTTACTCCTGGTTTACTAGAGTGGACCCAGAGTAAACCCAAAGTTAACCCAGGGTGGACACAGATGGTAAACCCCGATCAGAAGTATACCCCTGAAAACAGACGTTAACTGTGTTTTCGGAATATACAAGGGGCAGGAATAACAGGCGGTAGGATGCTAAGATAAATGACGGATATGCTTCACACTTCAGTGCGTACAGATGACCTCAAAAGCAAATTCCAAGTAAATCGAAAGTAAACCCCGAGTGAACTCAAATTTTCGAAACGTAAACCCAGAGTAAACCCAAAGTAAATCCCAAAAGTAAATCCGGGGTTTAGTTGGAGTTTATTCTGGTATAACGCTGGGTCTGATCGGTACTGTAATTGATAAAAGTGATTTATTATTCTAAAATTTACATGCAAATAATATTAAAAAAGAGAGTAAAGTCAGGCTGTGTCTGATCGGTCTGATCTGAATTTTAGGATATAACGAAACCATATATTTTCTGTATGATATTTCATGGAAAGCTATATTTAAATGTATAATATTAATCACATCTATCGTCTCTCCTTAATGACCATCTTTTCCTATTTCCGACATATGATTTATCTTCTTCCGTCATTAAAGCACTTTCACGTATACCACCAGTCCTTTTTTTTAATACCAACATATGCTTTCTAGGAAGTATATGTACATTATATTTAAATAAAACTAATCATGTCAATCCTGGAAAAATATATTATTATAAATGATGCAAATAATACACAACCGAGAAAAATATACAAAATTAGAAAGCAATTAACTAGATACTTGCACTTTAATTTTTTATGAAAGGTATAAAAGTGAAACGTACTTAACCAAAAGTATTCTATAAGAAGCTGCTTCTGACAGACTCTAACGGTGAGTACAATATATATACAACCATTATGTCAAATCAAATGGAAATCGTTGCTTTAAGGTGGAATAACACACCTGAACAAATTCACTAAAATAAACGGTAAATTATTTGATTATGAAATTTATAATGTTAATATATAAACTGTACCTATGTCAAATAAGCTAAAAATTGCAGTTTGGGGATAACAAATTAATATCAAAAAAAAGTTGATTCAGTAAATAACAACAAAATCCCTTACTGCGGGATTCAAACTCGGAATAAACAGATTATAAGCCAAACACTCAATCCACTCGGCTATGGAGTAGTTAACCAGTTACCGTCGATAAAATCCTTTTAATAAAACAAAATGTCGTTTCGATCAGAGGTCAGCCATTTCGTGATGATGTGTTATTCCACCTTAATTTATTCCTGAAACAGGCTTTAAAAATACTTTTCGTATTCATTTCATGTAAATAAATTGACTGTAAAACAAAGACGTGTATCAAATAAACCATGAATTAGGTGATATGTTTCGTTTATGAACTCATGCATGTTCTATTCCTGACACAGTTTCGGAACGTGCATTTACAAGTATCTTTAAAAATTCTGGCTGGAGAAGTTGATGAACATTAAAGGGGCATGGTCACGATTTTGTTCATATTTTATTTTTCTGTTTTTATTATTTACAATGCTTTATGAATGCATTTCTAATGATCAAATGAAATTTGGGTGCCCGTCGATGAGTTTTAAGCAAGTTACAGGGCTCACAATTCTTCGTCATGTAAACAAGGCTCGTGCCCTGCTTTTGTTTACATAGGTTAAATATACCAGTAAAAAATCTTTTTCAAGATGTTTTGTCTATATTCTTATTCTTTTAAAGCACAAATTAACAGTTCCAAACGATTAGCACATTCATTTTAGGTCTAAAACTGGAATTTTCACTTCAACATTCAAAATGTAAACAAACGCTTTGTTTACATAGCGAGGAATTGTAATCTCTGAAACTCGCTTATAACTTAACAAATGACACTCAAATTTTGGTTGCTAATAAAAAATGCCTTACTGAAGCATTTTAAACAATAGAATCGAAAACATAATTTTTGACCAAAATCGTGACCATGCCCCTTAAAACAGTCATATAGTCCGTTTCTCCTCTCTTAAGTGTATGTCTCTCTTGCCGAAAAATTAAGATATATTTTTCAAGCCCATACCATACATGTTCCTGCAGACAATGTTTCTTATAGCTTCTTGAACGTTGTTTCACTGTACTTAATATCTAGATAATATTTTTCGTGAAAACTATACAGGAACACTGGAGTTCTTGTTAATTACACGTGGTTTTTAAAATCTTTATTTTTTTTCACAATAGAGATTTTTGCTAAACAAAACCAAGTCTGCCTCCTTTAATGTAAATTATTGATAAAACACTCATTTTTCGCAAATGCAATACAAACACCTTTCAAATTCATACACACTTTTATAAATTGCTGATGATAAGATCATAAAGTTTTATAAAATGAAATGTGAGATAAAAAAACAAAACAGGAATGCCAAAGCATTCCTTAAAGAAAGTTAATTAATTTTTTAATAAGAGTAGTGATACTCATTAAGGACCGAAAGGATAGCATGCATACGTTATATGAACAAGAATGGATATATTTATTGTAATTGTAATTACTTGATGTTTTAAATTAATTATCCATTTCATTTAACAATTGTTTATTATAAGTCTTATTATTAATATATTTCTGCAATAAAGTGAAGTTAAAATACGTTTACCTTAAAATGATATCATACAAATAAATAAAAAAAACATTTTTTTAAATAGATAATAAAATAACAACCCAAGAGCCAGAGAGGTAAATTATAACTTTATCTTAACAAACGTGTTTTAATGTCTGAGAATTATTATTTTTCATTTTTTAGAGAATACATGTATAATCGATTGATTTAAAAATAATGATTTTTATTTTGAATATTGGTATACATGATTACACATAAACTATTCAATTCGGGGGAAAAGTTTAATTTTATACTTGCTGGACAAATATTAGTAATAAATGAAAACTTACTATAAGTCATACTGTTTAATTTTGATTTTACACTCTTCCGGTAAATTGAAATTGTGATATCGTTCATTGCATTTTTTTTGGATGGGTGTTTCAGTATATTGATAAAAATTGATTATATAAATTTTGTATTTGCACCAACCCAGTAAATATCAATTTTACAATATGACAATACAATAACAGAATGGTGTTCTCTTAAGAGAATACATACTAATTCCTGAACAGTGCTGTTACAGTAGTAACTTTATCTTTCTGGAAAACCGATATTTGTAAATGTTCAATTTCGTTGAGAAAATGTGCTATTAGGATAAATCAGGATGAAACTAGAATTTATGAAAATGATTGAAACCCTCAAATTGTTATTTTTTACTAGGCATTAACAGTTCTGATTAATGGAAAATATAGCAAGTTAACAAACTGATTTTCCTACGGGATGACTTAGCTGCAGAGCTGAAGCTCCACTGGGAATTCGGGTTGACGAACCGTGGAACACTGTAGATTTGATCACAGAAACTTCACATGTTACCTTATAACGATAGTTTTCATCAATGAAATGATAAATTGCATTTTTTTAATAAAAAAAAAGTATATGAAAAAGAAGTAGGTGATTATACAATGAGGTCAGCGTAGGTAGTGGGCTTCCAATAGATTTCGCAGAGTTTCAAATCGAAACGTAAATGGGTAAATGAAATGGAAAACTGAAAAAAGAGATCAATTACATTGTATGCTCTTTTAAGAACTATCAATATGCAGAAAGTTGGTTGGTGCCTCAACAATAGTTTATCTGGCAAGTTTACAAAACAGTATTGTTAAATTGAACAAAATAAAATAAAACCTGTTGACGACTTTTCAGACAAAACTATGACAACTGTTGTTTGGGAAATATCTTGACTTCTCGGAAATAAGCTACCTCTATCTGCCTGAAAAGTAACGTTATCAGCCAGTAATGGTTGGGCGTATTTATTTTTAAAAAAAGGAACAGTCATTATATCTCGATAAAGAGAAGAGTGGGGGTTGATGTCATTTTGACAATAGAGATACATGTATCAACTTGTATTCTGTTCAAGTACACTAGAAAACAAATAGTCTTTTTTCTTTAAGCTACAACAAATTCTGACAGTAAAAAAATAATAAGCCATCCTTGGTCTTTTTTCAATTTTGTCCCATGAAGGAAAGAAAATACATTATGTATCCAAGTAACTACTAGCCCGACTCACCCGTCCCAATCAGAAGCAAAATGTATTTGCTTTATTTACATAGTATATTGTCAGGATACAGAGTCTTTAGTTTTGATATTAAATGATTGTTAATGGCAGTCAACCTAAAACAAATCAGCAGAGTCAGCATATGCATCGGACAGAATAAAAGAATTAAAATGTTAAATTGAAAGATTCAAGTATATGCATGTTCATTTTAACCGTTTAAAAAAGCTTCAGTTCCAGTTTAAAGACAGGGTCAATTTTAAACGTGTCGAGGTCATCAGAGTTAAAAAAAATATGTTTTAAGTTGTTGAAAAATGTCCCGCGTATTTAAAATTTCACGAGTTAAGGTCTGAAATTTCAACATTGAAAAAAGACCCTCGTGTCAATATTAAACGTTGAATAATTACCCTGGGTCTTGCATGAGTATAACTAAACATAATTATAACTATACATAAATGTTACTTTGTTGATATGCAAGAAAACTGCACTTTAATAAAATACACATATTTGTGTTACAAATAAAACAAAAAATAAATCTTAACTTGGTCAAAACAACAGAAAAATAAGGCCAATTAAGATTTTGAGTTGATTTTTTTCTCTTCCTCATGTTTAGATACTGATCAATATGAAAGGTTTCTTTATATTTGTTTTTGTTTTCCATTACATCAAAATAGGTCATGAGTTGAGTTACTATTTCTTTTCTCTCTAATGTTCATAATCAAGTTTATTGTAATTTTCAGATTATCCTGGATTGCTTTTGCCACGTTATTAAACATGAAAACTGTGCTGGTCATCTTTATACTATTTGTATCCTGCTATGCTGACGTTTTTTCTCCTGCCAATGGTATGTTTAATACTGGAAATGAAGATAGTGATGATAGAATAAATCCCGCCGGAAATGAATTTGGTGATTCAACGGATGATATAAAATAAAGCAGCAGAATGTTATTTGCCAATGGTTATTCAGGGGACTTACATGCACCTAAACGTACACAAAACAATTTATTCGTCTCTTCTTACCAGGGGACTGGTTGATTCGGATTGGGTAGATAAGCAGATATGGATTCGACCATAATATCTACGACGATCGTTGAAGACATGTTGCCATTGATTAAAGACATGTTGGCATTGATATGGGTTATTTTGAAGCTGGAATTGGTTGTCTTAGCGCTGGAGTTGGGAACGATCTAGGGAGACCTGTGATTGATGAATTTTTGAATGTAATGAAAATTTACAGGTTTTTTTTTCAAATTAAAGTGGTAGTCAAAGAAGTCAAGAGGTTTATTTCTTTTTAGATAAAATAACTATGTGATTCAATATTCAGCATTCAAATATCAATAATAATAACTTGTATTGGAAAAAAGACTCTCATAAATTTGATATATTACATTATTATAGATAAACATGTAAATATTTCTTCTTATATAAAAATAGGCTGCAACAAATGATGACAACATTTATGCTGAGAAGGGAGGTTCATTTCTTATGTCTTTCTCTATTGACACAATATGTAATCGTATGTATAATTCATAAACACGTTCAAAAAAGTTAAGTATGCATTGGCAATGAACTGGAATATATTTGAAAAGATAAGTTTTTTTATGATTGTGGGTCATAGTAAACAATTACAAAATTTCTGGGTTTTTTTTGTTCATCTCAGAAATTAATTCTAATTATAAAATTCGTTGTCAGCATCGGTTCGTCATTTTACATTGACAAATCAATTATTCAGAGACTGGTTGGCATAAAAAGAAGATTTTAAAATGAAAATCCTTTGTGGTTTAAATTATAATTTTAAAAAATAAAGATCACCTTTGTAACACTTTCTTAATATATAGCACATGGTTTTTTTCTTAATTGAGTAAGTCATATATTAATTGGCATGTCCAGGGTTTGTCGTTTTGATTTATATGTGAAATATAATTTTATCAGTGACGTTAGCAACATTTCTATGCAATAAATGTTTCCCGATGAACTACTTTTATTTTTTATTTTTTTATATCTCGTATGAATTAATTAAGATCTCATTGCATTGTTTAAAAATAACATTGTTTTATAAACATAAATCAGAGTACACTGGTGGTGATGTGTATGTAGCAAGCTTGAGAATATGCTTCTTTAAATAAGAAGTTTTCATTAATGAGTTCCTCTCTACTTGGTATCCATTATGATTATACATGTATAACAGTCTTAAACTTAAAGTGAATTTCAAGATACAATTGCAAGAGGAAACATGATCAGAAAGAAGGACAATTGTGCACGAATTTCTTAGAACATCTATTTTCTGATCAAGATATAGACTAGTGCAGGTTTTAAAATTTGTAAAAGAACAATGTACACACATGCAAAAACAGTACATTTATTTTACAATGTATAAAAAATTCAAAAAACAGTTCATAATTATTTATAAAACAATTTTTATATACATGTGATGCAAAGAATACTATAGAAAAGTTCGTTAATCCATATTTATTTGCCGTGAGAATAAGGCAAAGTATATCATGTACAAAGAAGAACAATATGACACAATTTTAGAAAATAAAAGTTAATTAGTCAATATTCTATTCAATAACAGTTCAATAAACCAATATTCCATTCAATAAAAGTTCAATGCACAATAGGTGATCTGTAGAAGAATAGCAATGCATTAATTTAAAGATATATATGAAACTTGGCTATTTGTGCCAAAAAACAACAACAACCGATTAGAAGCTTTTCACAGCGCTCTTCCATTTGAGGTGAGGTGTGACAAAAACTTATTCGTATGATATCAATGGTCAAATCTTTCCTTACACTCTTATAGAATAGAAATGTTTTAAATTCTAAAATAAGTTATGATTGAAGAAATAGATTATGATATTATCCATTTTTATAGTACAATTAATTTTTCAGTGCACTAGTTATGGAGATTCACATCATATCTACTTTTCAAACTAATAGTTATGTTAATAATATATCCATTATATTTTCCTTGTGAAGGGGGGGGGGCTTTAGAAAAAAATATATTGTGCTGTAATATTCTGATTAAATAAAAAATGGAAGAAGTCATGGTAACGATTATATATCAAATTTAATAATAAAAAGACACCGCGCCGCCAACGACATCAGCAGTATAAATTTTACCTAGTAACATATTGTTATCAGTATTTTGCTTTTACTTTTAACAAACAGAAGAACAGTAATGTTGTTTTTATCAGCTTGTTTTATTATAAAATATAAGTACTATTTCTTATTAAAAAAAAAACTTCTCTTTCTAGTTTAGATGTATGGTTGCGTATTTTTCTGTTTGGAATAGATTTTTTTTTTGATTTGGAATTGTCAATGTAATGCTCTTAGGCATTACATGTGAGTGAAGGTTTGATACCTGATGGTTTTCTGAAAGTATACATTGGGAAGTTTTCTACCTAATCATAATAATACATTTGACTAACTGGCAAATTCTGCAAAGTCATTAATACAACGGTTTTGATTTTTCATATTTTTTTTTTGTGGAGTTAGTATAAATTTCAAGATTTAAATAGTGCAAAATATTTGTACTGATAGATTTTGTACCTGAACAAATTTAGTACATATTTCTGGGAACGATTCTCATTTGTGTTGTGAACATTCTTCATTTGCATTAAAGTAGATTAAGATCTTTTATAATTTTTATAATTGGTCAGTCAATTTAAAAGTCTTGCCATTTTGATAGGGAATATTTTGAATGTCAAAGACTTTGTAGAACGTGCAGAATTAGCGTTCTGTCTATTAAACAACCGGTCGTTGAGACCGGAGAGGAGTAAAATGGAGAATATTTGAAAAGTCAGGTTTTCTAACAACTAAAACTAAAAACACGTGGTTGTAGATACGTCTCATGCTTAAAGGGGCATGGTCACGATTTTGGTCAAAAATTATTTTTTCGATTTAATGTTTACAATGCTTCAGTAAGTCATTTTTAATAGGCAACCAAAATTTGAATGTCATTTGATGAGTTATAAACGAGTTACACAGCTTGCAATTCTTCCCTATGTAAACAAAGTGTTTATTTACATTTTGAATGTTGAAGTGAAAATTCTAGTTTTAGACCTTAAATGAATGAATTTATCGTAAGGAACCGTTTATTTATGCTTAAAATGAATAATAAGATGAACAAACCAGCTTGAAAAAGATTTTTTACCGGTATATTCGACCTATGTAAACAAAAACAGGGCACGAGCCTTGTTTACATGACGAAGAATTGTGAGCTCTGTATATTGCTTAAAACTCAACGACTGGCACTAAAATTTCAATTGATCATTAGAAATGTATTGCTCAAGCATTGCAAATAATAAAAGCAGAAAAATAAAATTTGACCAAAATCGTGACCATGTCCCTTTAAAGTAAGGCTAATGAATATTGATACCCTATTTCCCTTATGTCACACCTATGCCCAGGAAGGATACCTGATGGATAAAATCTTTTAAGTGTGGTATCACCCCGACTGTCAGACTTAGCTTACACAAACATAAACGAGATTTTACAGCTAGAAAAATTAATTTTGGATCTCTCCCAGATTGAGAAAACTCTTTTTAAATTGTTTGTGGGGCAAATCGATGTACAACTTCAATTAACAAAAATACAATATCTGACCGAACAGGAAGATCTCAACAACATATTACAAGACTGTACCATTCAGGTAAAAAGAATAAAACTGTTAAATAACCAGAATTAGTCGGAATCGGACATATTACACATCAATTTTATCGAAAAAAGGAGTTTATTAATGATTGTCCCTTTGGCAATGTCGCGTTAGCTGCTTTCTTCTCAGCTCATGCTCGCTTACACCTTTACAAGACGTTAGGAAATGTTAGGGGATCGTGGTTTTTTTTTCGATACATAAAGTATCGTCTATCAACATGTGCAATGACAGTACAACCCCGCCATGGTGAACAGTTTAGGAGGATGAACAGATGAACTAATAAGTGATACTTTCAACAAGTAAAAAAATATATTACTATATTAAAATCACGGACTGCACGAAATTACATCAGACTTGAATTCCCACATATACGTATCAACCATTTCTTCTATCTTACGCACTGTTGCACCTAACAATAGTCCATTTAATTAAAGAAAGTTAATATGAAGATGTAATCAAGGGCTCAGATTTGTATATTTCATGTATATACATGTAATGATTTCGGAAAACCATTTCCAATCTCAAATTTTGAATCTCGAATGAGCCTTCTGAGCTTTTCTAAGAAGTGAACAGTTTTCATTTTGAAACAGAGTTTATTGAAGAAGATTTAGATTAAGAATGATGAATGCTGGGAAAATATAATTTACATGTACCTCCATAAACCTCTCACTGACAGTTAAATTGAGAGCATCTTATGATATAAATAAAAAAAAATTACAGACTTTATTATTAAGTTTAAGGTGGCCTTTAAAACTTACTGAGCAACATTTTTTTCTTTGGTTTAATTTTCTCTCTACGCTTAATCCATTAATTAAAACTGTAGATATAAAATCCCTTAAAATGCTTTCTTATTTACTTACGTCTTCTAGATCCCCCGATTTGATTTATTTTAAAATGTACTTTTCCAAGTGACTTTGACATCATTACTTATAGATAAATGGTGACCATTAATGAAACTCTGAATTAAATCTTTCTTTTTTAAAGGATGTTATGTTTTATATACATAATTAAGTAGATTGAGGCTGTCTATTAGCTGATTTGATAATATGCTTTCTTAAAACTTAGAAGTTTTGCTTGGAAATAATGCTAAAATTAAATTATCATAAAAATGAACCGCTGAATGAAGTTACAAGATAAAAAAGGAACTGGACCAGAATTAATTACAGTTGTATACATTTTTCATAAAAAAAAAACTGCTTTATCTACCTTTTTACAATGATATTCTCAGTCTGCCATTTGGTTAATAGAAATAGAACAAAATATACATTTTAATTTTCTGTATAATAAAACATTTAAAAAATCTGAAGAACATTCAATGTAATTGCTTTATTACACAGTGTAAGGTACCAAACAATATACCAAAGCAGATCTTGCTACCCTTTTATGCATGTAAATACGTTAGAGATAAGTGGGTACCTGTTATATTTTAAATGTACCGAATATTTTGTCCCCATTTTTGTTAGCAAATTGATTGTTATTCATAGCTCTTTAGAACCTAACTAGGCTGCAATCTACACGATTTAGCTCTCACCAGATACTTGATCATTTATACTTTCAACAACCCAAAAAAATATCACGGACTGCACGAAATTACGTCAGACTCATACTACCATACAAATAAGCAGGACCAATGCTTCTTTATTACGCACTGATGCACCTAACGATAACTCAGTTGATAGAAGAGAGTGGACATGAAAATATAATCAAGGGCTCAGCTTTGTAAGTTTGATGTATATACGTGTAATGATTTTTAAAATCCATCCGTTTTTCAAGTCTGGAATCTGGAATCTCGAATGAGGCTTTTTAGTTTTCCTAGGAAGTGAAGAGTTAATATTTTAAAAACAGAGTTTATTCCCCATTTCAAGAACGTGAGTTATTCCCCCTAATTGGAACTCTCCTATTGTAAAACTGCGCATGCGTTAAAATATACGTCTACTTCCGCGGGCGTTCTTGACAACTGTCAAAATGGACGTACGAACGAAAAGCTCTGCTTCGGGATACCGCTCAAGAAAGTATTGTTGTATATGTAGTAAATATAGGGGGAAAACCGTAGAGGGACAAGTCGTCAGTCTCCACAGATTTCCAAGCGATACAGATAAACGTAGAATATGGCTGCAGCGAGCAAGGTTAGTGCGCAAGGACTTCACCTACACCAAGAATTCGTACGTGTGTTCTTCACATTTCGTGAATGGTAGCGGCCCCTCTGCAGCCCATCCTTTGCCGTCGATATTTCCGAACAAGGTGTTCAAAACATCGGTTAGTATAAACGATAAAACATGTTTGATTCACATTCGTGGGGAGGGGGGGGGGTAAATCCAGCATATCTTGTAAGATAACGTATGTAATGAATGATTTTGAGTTTAGTGTTTGAATGATAATGTTGGAAGTTGTTATGCTTCAATCATTTAGTAATATTCCTCAATTATGTTTAAAAGTGTTTGTCATTGTTTATTTATTTTTTGAATGTATCTTATTTATTAACTATCATTGAGTGTTTTTGTGTATGTAAATTAATGTGTTAAAGGGGGGTGGGTTCAGAGATAGAGCAAACATTTGAATTAGTCAAGAACAACATTACTTTGCAATCCAGGCACCCTCAACCACAAATGCCCCAGCTGTTCCCTTTTCTCATGAGCCAGGTGTGCAGGACAATCAGCTTCCTGAGAGTGAGGATAACCAGGATAGCCTTGAACAAACAGGTTCTACATAATTTGTGACTATTACTTAATATAACTGATATAAATTTAATGAGAAACTTAAAATTTTGCTACATATTTTTTATAATGTATTTCAAGGTGGTATGGGACAGCTCCATATTGTGATGCAATTCTTATCAGAAAAAAAACCTAATTGCATGCATGATTTTAATTTTTTTTCTTTTCTGAAAATTTTACCCATCAGTGTAGCGCAATGCGTTACATTATAATTATAAATCTATAAGTCATGAGTTCGAATCCCTTACTGATATGCAGTATATTTAATTTGAATTTCAGATGACCCGTTAAAGGATTCCCTAAATATGCACGATTACCATAAAGACTGGACAACATGTGCTGGTGAAGTTCCAAAAAATAAGGAAACTCAGACTATTTTGTTAACTGTAGATTCATCAACACAGACTGATGAATCCTTTTTTAACAGCATGGCCATGAAAAAGTGTGTTTCCTCCTCTGCAGAAACACAGACTGATGGAAAGCTTTTCATTGATAAAGGGATTCAAGTTTCTAGACCTGTGTTCACCTTTGAAGATGTAGAACAGGATGACTCCAAAATTTTATTCTACACAGGTATTCCTAACAAAGAGACATTTAATGCTGTGTTTGATGAGATAAAGGATAATGCACTCGAAAGTACAACACGTGTAGGGATTTCATCTTCAAATCAAGGACGACCAAGAAGACTAAGGATTATTGACGAGTTTTTTCTTGTTCTCATGAGACTACGGCTGGGATTACTCCTAGAGGATTTATCAGACAGGTTTAATGTTAGTGTTTCAACTTGCAGCGATATTTTTAATTTATGGATTGATTTTTTGTTTGTTCAGTTGCAGCCTTTGATAATGTGGCCATTCAAAGAAACAATATATGCCACCATGCCATGTTCATTTAAGGGAAAATTTAGTAACTGCAGAGTCATATTAGACTGTACTGAAGTTTTTGTGCAAACACCTAGTTCTCTTGCTAACAAGTCATTAATCTACAGTGATTATAAATCCCATATGATATTTAAAGGACTCATAGGCATCAGCCCAGCAGGTGTTACAACATTTGTTTCAGACCTTTGGGGGGGGGGGGGGAAGTATAAGTGACAAACAATTAACAGAGAATTGCGGAATTTTAGATTTGTGTGAAGTTGGCGATGCTATCATGGCAGATAAGGGTTTCATCATTTCAGATCTAACTACGCCAAAGGGTATTCATCTTATTATTCCCCCTTTCAAGAAAAAAAATACACAAATGTCCAGAAGTGATGTCTTACTGACTCGTGAAATAGCACATCTTAGAATACATGTTGAAAGACAAATGGAAAGAATTAAGAACTTTCATATTTTTGAAGGTGTGATGCAGTTAAGTATGGCATCTCAGTGTTCTAAAATTTGGAAAATTTGTGTTGCTTTGACAAATCTCCTTCCCCCTTTGTGTACTGTTCCAGAATATGACATTGCTTCATAGCTAAATAGTGAAAATGTGCTTGCATACAATTTAAGGTTCTTATGATAGAAAAAAATATTCCTGTAACTTGTTCAATGTCTGCTTCCAATATATATAGCTATAGTTATTTGATGAGATTTTCATATTTTTTAATTGCATGTGCATAAATTCAGTCTCATTATAAAGAAGTGCATGCACACATATTAAGTACTAAGAACTCATACTTTTTGCAAAACATATTTAAAATCTTCTAATTATATTTATATATATATATAAAACAATACTTCTGAATTTTTATACATTTAATGTATGACAACA
Organism: Magallana angulata; assembly: GCF_025612915.1. Taxonomy (NCBI): domain Eukaryota; kingdom Metazoa; phylum Mollusca; class Bivalvia; order Ostreida; family Ostreidae; genus Magallana; species Magallana angulata. The sequence goes on along the minus strand of NC_069118.1, from coordinate 25,443,253 downwards.
GCAGGACATAGAGTTATAGGCTATCTTAAAAGCAATGACCACCATGAAAATATTAATGTATGTATGAATCTAATTCAAAAATCATATTCTGTCAATGAATTGTTTGTCATTAAGGTAATATTAATTCATTGACAGGTACATGTATTTGTATATCTTAATTTATAGATAAGGATTTTTGCACATATGAAAACAATTCTCATTCAAATATTTTGTACAATTGTTGTAATTGGTTTAGTACAATTGTTGTATGGTTGAAATCAAAGGAATTGTGTAGCATTGATTTTTCCATTCTGTATAATTGGCATTAAGTTTCACAAAATGAAAAAAACGAAGTTTTTTTAACATTACATGTATATCAACTTGTTATTCCTTCTGCAATAAAGGAATACAATACCTGAACTGCTATCCATTTTAAGTTCTAAAAATGAATAAACACTGGCGTCGGAGGCAAATTAAAAGGGAGGGGGGCTAGACTAATCCTCAGAAATCTTGACAAGCAAAAAAAAAAAAAAAAAAAAAAAAACCTAATTCCCAAAATCATGACATTGCTAATCCATGGTGGGGGGATACCTTCAGTTCCAAAATAATTCTTACTACCAACATTTTTTTTTCCCCCTAATCGTGAAATTCCTATTCCGGGGGGGGGGGGGTGTTGAATATTTGAATCTTTTTAAAGTAAATTTAGGAACAATTATGTTTGCAGCGACAAAAAGTGGGGGGAGGGGGTGAACCTTCTTTTTTGCTATTTGCCTAATGGTTAGGTCTAACTTTGCAAAAAGAGTGGCCGGGGGGGGGGGGGGGGCTAAGCCCTCCTAGCCCCCCGGTTCCGACGCCTATGATAATAAAACAACTGAGCAAAGGGGACTGAAGATCCATGTTGCAATTTATTTCAGAGACCTTAACAACCTCTGTGTGAATAGTTCTGGAAGCATGCTTTTCAGATAAAAATCATTCAGTCTATTTAAACATTTCAACCAGAATGATTCATCAAAATATATTCTTTCTACAGAGAGTGGTGGCTTCAGTGTCCATATTACAAAATCACACCATTGTTTATTACAAATTGCCATTTGACCTTGTACCTGAAAATAATAATTATGGTTTGTTTTTAGTTTTAAATTTTGATTTTCATCACGTGAACAACAAAATTCAGAATCAAGTCTACATTCAGCTGGTGAAAGGATTCGCCATCTGTCTGATGCTGGACATTTAATTTCTAGCAGACCAATCTCACCAGTTGGTAATGTAACAATACCATCAGGACTACAACCTAGATGAGGGTATTTTGGATTAACAGTAAGTCCTGACTGACTCACTATATATGAAGGATATACTTTACAATAAAATATCCTAGCAGCAGGCTCGTGTTCAATTCCCCACCTGACAAATTTGTTGGTGGGATAGGAAACATTATACAAAAAGCATTTCAATAAATTTTGGGGGTCAGTTTCTGGCCTTAGCATACAAATTTTTCCCAAATTTGAACTTGTCAACTTTCCTTTCCTGCATTCAAACCAGTTCTGACTTTTGTTTTGACCCTTTGTAAGTTTTTCAATTTTGGCACAATCAGCATCTGACACAGAGAGAGACTCAAAAAATTTGCACAAATCACTTTGTACTTGTGAATTACACATATCTACACTATCATGATACATAAATAAAATATTATGAAGCAATGGTATATTTTCCTCAGTACCATCTTTTTTCTTTGCAAAATATGTAAGCCAGCCTGCTTTAGATTTTTTTTCAACAAGAGTTTTTCTAAATCTTTCTACGTTGAATGTTGTTGATGCTATGATGCTGTTAGTTGCAGATTTGCTGGTTTTATTTTCTAGAACTGATGAACAGCCAAATGAAAACTTTTTGAATTTTATTTCACTGCACTTTTTTGGACTAAGTTTTCTTTTCCTTGGGTTGTTCCACACACATTTTGTTGACGTACATGAAAGAAGACCACTTTTCTTTTTTTCAGCAATGTCAGCAATTGTATAAAGTAATGCAGAAATGTGGTTGCACGCCTCACCAAAACTGTGATTTAATGATGATAGAAAAATATATCTGTAATTATTTATTTAAAAATAACTTTACACTTTTCATGAGTTATATCTAAAGTGAAACAAGTACTTCATAGAAACACAAAGATTAAGTTTTTAAGTATTTTCCCCATCTTTTTTTTACTTAAATTTTTTTTTGGTAATTAAGATATTGATTATATGTATTACACTCGGACCAGTGCCAAGAGTATGTCAATATTTTTCTTTTCACGCTATATATCATTGAAAACCAACATTTTTTAAAGATTCGTTAAAAAATAACCCCTTAATTAATTTTGAAAAAATTGGATTGACCAATTCAAAATATAAAGTTCTCTATTTTTTTTTTTTTGGCATCATATTGATTGCAAAAGATATACAGTATAATAGAGTCTTTAAAAAATATCTTTGTGTTGTGTTTGAAATATCATAATTTACAAATGAGTTGTCAAAAAACTATTTCAACTTTTGTCAAAAAGTGCAAATTGAATCTAATTAAATCAATAAAAAATTATTCAAAATCTGACAAAAAATAACAACAAAAACCCTTTTAAATATGTCTTGTTTCAATGAAATGTATAGGGAAAAAGGAAAAGTGTACATACTTCTGGCACGATAGTGTACACAATTACAATTAACATACCCTGCTGTACAGGTGCAATGTGCAGCGAACACATTGCCTGTAACCTTTGACAAAAATGTTGACACATCATAGTCAGGACGCTTGCTCATGTCAGCTGATGGGAATGATGGTATAACTTTACAACGTATGGCACAATGAGAACTTTCATTATTGATAGGGTTGTATTCCACCGAATGGACATGTTTATCTTCAAGGAACACTTTTGATTTAAGTTGACGTTTAGTGTTCATTTTGATTACAAGATAATTATAAATATCTTTCTCTGAAAAATCGGGAATGTTAGTAAAATCTGATGACCTGTTAGACAGAGTGCGGATATCGGGTATAGGTTCTCCATCTGGAAAAGTTGACGATTTGGAGTTTTTCTCAGACTGATTGTTTTGCCCTTGGACAGCCGTTAGTTTAAGAATAATAACGCCGCGTGCTCTTTCGACAAGTTCCTTTTTGCTAGCTGATATTATTTGATTATTCTCTCTCAAAAATTCTCTTAGTTTGGCGATCGTCCAGTCATTAAATAGCGTTAATTCGGCGGAGGCGTCCATAACAACATACCTTGTAGTCAGCGGAAGTTACGCTAACAAAGAAGAGTTCCAATTTTATAAGGGAAATAACTCACGTTCTTGAAGTGGGGAATAGAGGAATATTCTGGATCTCAGAATGATGCTTTTCCACTAGCAGTTCATGTTAACTAGAAGAAAATATCCGTGGATCAGTGTTATTGTCAAAGTTGTCCAAAGTGTCCTGCATTCAATGACCATTCTTATTTTTGATATCTAAAAACACCCATCGACTGTTACATCAACCTTCAAACACCTAGAATGTGATGATCCCATATTTCACAAATTATCCAATCTATTTTTGTCTTGAATCTTTAAAGTTATCTAAGGGTCAGCAATAAATAGATATTGAATCATTTTCCTCTCATGACAGTACAAGATTTTGCCGAACATACAGGCATAATTTTTTCTTATAAGTTTAACAAACTTGTACAAACATTGACCCCTTCATGAGCAGCAATATGGAGTTTATACGTCAGAGAAAATGTGTATCCTGGGTAAACATAATTAACCTCCAAAAACCTTTCACTGATAGCATTAAATTGAGAAATTCTAATGATAATAATAAACAAAAAAATTACAGGCCTCATTACTAAGTTTAGGTTTTAATCTAATACATAATTCATCCGAACAAATCCGTATTCGTACAAACAAATAAGTTTTGTTTGCACAATTTGGGATTCGTTTGTCCGAACATATAACTTATCTGTCCGAAGAAATGGGTATTTTGTCCGAACAAATCCAATTTCGTCTGAAAAAATCCTAATTCGTCGGAACATATACGTCATATTCATAGTTTGCCATCTAGTTTGTCCACGCCGCCGTAATTATTATATAAAATATGATACACACAAAGCGTTTTAGAGAGTTGATATCTTGATTTTGTTGTTGATTACAGGGGGTAAAGAAATCATATAATTTAAGAAGTCATTGTAATATAATCATCGCAAGAGTTTAGTTTTACCAATGAATTGTTTATACATTCACAGTTCAGAATGTTTTGATAGTCATATTCAATCGTAAATATACAAATAAACAATGCATAAAAGTTCACATACAAACTACGTTCGTGGTTAAGATCATGAGTATGCTAACAAACTTATCAGGCTTCACAAAATAAGAACACGTGACCAATTAAATTTATTATCCCAATGAACACTCTGAACATAAAGTATTTTGATTCATTTATTTAGCAATATTTGACGATACATATTAATTATTAGATTTGAAAACCCAATAATCTTTTTAAAAAAATTCTACAAAATAAAATGTACAAAACAATATATCCTGCAAAGTAAAAATAAACACCAAGGATAAATGCAAATGTCACTAACAAAGCATTAACCAAAAGATTGTTTATAAAAAAATGTATTTCCGAGAAATTGCAATTATGCGTATGATACTTCAAAGAAAGCTGTATTTAAATGTTTGTGGCATTTATCACCATCTCTTGTCGCACTTTAATGTCCCATTCTGCCTATTTCTACTAATGTGTAAATCATGTCTATGTTAGAGAAATATATGATTATAAGTTATAAAAATAACACAAATCCGAGAAAAATTAACAAAACTAGAAAACAATTAGCTATAGATTTGCATTTCATTTTTCATAAAAGGTATAAAAGTGAAACGTACTTGACACATAAGAAGTTGTTATCAACATACTCTAACGGTGAGTACAATATACAACCAATATGTATAATCTCACAGAAAATTGTTGCTTTAATTTGTTTCTGACACAGGTTTAAAAAAAATAGATTTCGTATACACCTATTGTTAATAATTATAATAAGACTGTAAATCAAAGACGTCTAAACGTATAAAAAAAAATGTTCTACTCTTGTCACAGTTTCGAGACGATTATTTACAAATATGTTTAATAAAATCTGGCTGGAAAAGTTGGTGAACAATAAACAACAATACAGGTTGTTTCTTCGAACTGTGATGTACGGCTCTTTAGCTGAAGTAATATATTTTCCCCGCTCATACCACGTACATGTACCTGCAGACAATATTTCTGATAGCTTTTTGAATGTTGTTTCACTGTACGTAATGTCTAGAAAGTATTTTTTTTTTCGTGAAAGCTTTCATATCATATACATGTCTATGAATAGTTGATGATAGGATGATAAAGTTACCGCATAATGAAATGTAAGATAAAAACAGGAATGCCGAAATAATCGAGCATTGACATGGGAGGAGGGCTTTTTATTAGTGGTTGTCTATCTGTTACATGTACTGTGATTATATCAGTATTCTTTTAAAACCAAACTAAGTTTATTTTGTTGTTAAGTTGATCCACTAAATTTCATTAAAGTGCAATTTCTAACAACAAATTGCGTAACCACAAATTTACATATCAATGAAAATGTGATTTTCACTCAGTCCAAACAAAATATTACCCTCATATTTTTATAAAACTCCAAGATAAGCTTCTTTGACACCATTGATCACACAGTCACAAAATATGGATATCGAACTAACGATATATTGTTCAATGCAAAAAAAATATGTTTAAAGATCTAATAAATTTCTGCAATAAAGAGAAGTAAAAGTAAGTATGCCTTAAAAGATGTCCACAAAACCAAGGGCAAGAGTACTACATTATAAAGTTATCTAAACAAGCGCGTATTAATTAATAATGTCTAAAGAATTAATTATACTACCTCAGAATTATTTCTTTTTATGTAGAAAGAATATAATCATATTATAATTAGAATTGTGAAACTACTTCTGTGCTATGTATGTTTTACCAGATCTTACAAAACCATATAAGGAGTGAAATCAGAGCGACCTTTCAAAAATGAATAGACATAAATAGTATAGGTTAGCTAGTAAGATGCAAGCTTCAACAAACAAATTTTCTTTGCATCTAAGGATGACAATAATTTAATTCTGCTTTTAACGTTTCTAATTAATAATGATTACAGAAATTAAACATAAGTTTATTAATGATAATTGCTTTCGTCAATGAAATTATAAATTGCATTTTTTGACAGAATAAATTAATGTATTTTTTAAAACTGAAAAGTTTACGTATATACATATGTGTTTCAAGTTCCAGTTTAAAGACTGAATCAATTTTCAACGTGTCGAGGTCATCAGAGTTAAGAAAAAAATATTTCTTAAGCTGTTGATACAATGAAATTAATCTCACGACTTTAAGTCTAAATTTTAACAAAGAAAAAATATCAAGCTGTTGAAATATAACCCTTGTGTCAATATTCAACATTCAAAAAATGACTTACGAGTCAACCCGGTTTACAACGAGTTTACAACCCGGGTCAATTTTCTTCGTTACACCGACAAGGTCATCTTTCTAGTGAATTTTGATGAGAACTGAATGTGTGTACAACTGTATGGTGACATTCTTCTGCTCCTTGTGTGCAAGTTATTTATCTCTAAATATGACGACATGCCAGATACATGTAAATATATGTTGACATTAAAGATAGTTACATGGTACTATAGACATATGGTAGACATTCTACCTTGTTCATTTCTTGTGCATCTATTGCGTCACGTAAATGGGTTACAATGTAATTCCCGAAACTGTTCATCAAGGATAGGAGTGTATATTCTAACGGGATACGCAACTCTCACAAGTCTTGCCAAATCACGCGGTACGTGATCTCGTCAATTTCAACTTTATATATCTATGATATGACTTGATACAAAACCTTTAAAAAACTATATTGAATTTTTTAAAGATATTTTTTATGTACTTTTTAACCCTGATTTGATCATTATTACGACGGAGTTCTCAAAACCCCGATACCCGTTTTTGCCCCATTTCCGAATTACGTAAAAATCAATGTTGATTTTCTTTCTATCTAACTTAATTCACTACATATTATTTAAAATGTATGAAAAAGCTATCCCATTTAACAAGAGGAGAAAAATTATGGAATAAAAAACGACATACTGATTTTACCGGGATTAAACAGAGTTTTAAAAACATGTCAAGGCTCGCGTGATAGTTTGGGAAATAAACATGTCGAATATAGAAGTTGACTTTCCCGTTAGTATGTACGTCCTTGTCAAAGACAAGGGAAATTGTTTTTGGTTGTAACCAAGAATCCAATCTTTTATCTAAATCCTTTTTGTCAATAGAAGAAAAAATAAAAATATATCACGTCGATTGCTGATTTTTTTTTAATTAGAATACAACTTTAAGTTAAGTATTGTTAAGGCAACTTTGATACAGTATCCGTAATGTTATTTTACACAGTCGTATTTTATCCAATTTTGCGTGCTTACTGTTTTATCGTGCGTTATATATCGTTTTATAAATCAGTTTTTCGGTTTATCCTATCGTTTTTTCCGTATCTTTTTATAAGCAAATGAATTTATTTTGAAGTTACAAGTCGTTCAGCATATTCAGTGCTCGATACATTATGTAATTTATCGAACAGATATTGCCTAAATTTTATCCAGAATTCTATTAAACAAATATCCAAATTCTTTAGACCAAAAATTATTTAAACTAAAATCAAAGAAAAAAGAAAGTGTAACATATTTTTGAGTTATAGAGATAAATTTTAAAACAATACACACTCAGTAATAACAAGTAAACAAATTAACTCGCATGTCGGATATATTAAATCGTACGCGGAGTTAACATTAACTCGTATGGGTTAGTAATTTTATTAAGAATTATTAGGGCTTTTCGACTTTCGGTCGAAAAGACCTAGTGTTTTTTGTCTTTTTTTATTATTATTCTCGACAGGATTTGTGTCAGCCATTTTTTGAAAACGGAAAGAAATATTGAAACAAATATGCAACTGTCCAAAAGCAATTGTTGATGACACGCGTATGTAAGGTTTTGGACTTCTGGTTCCGTTACTTCCGATTTTTACAAAGATATCACTAAAAATAAAATGAAACGCAATATCTAACTTACTTTTTGAGTTGGAGCATTCAAATTTTAGAATAAGATGTATCTTGTTAAGTTGTACAAATTTGTCAGTATGAACGTTTTTCTATATCTTATCGTTTTTAAGATATTTGACCTCAAACTTGAGAAAAAGGGGGATAGCAAACAAAAAAATTCAAATGATCTTAGAAATTTAAGAAGACGACTTAATATTGTTAACGTAGTAGTAGTTAACATACATGTTAAGTTTTAACAAAAAATATATAGTACTTCCGGTTTTATGGGTTGATGAAAATTGTCTATAGGAGTTTCAATGTTAAGTTGAAATCACAAGTTCCACGTTTTCTCAAAAAGTTTTCAAGTTAACATTACAATATTTCACTAGTATAATGACACAAACAATGCGCAGACCGGAGAAGGTTTAGGGTACATGATTTTGAAACATTAGGGATCTGCAGGGGTTAACGTTCAAAACAGCCCTTTTGCTGTAACTTTTGTAATTCTCTTCCGATTTTCAAAATCTTTTCAGACTATTGTTTGGAAGTAAGAGTACAATCCTAATATCATGGGCCGAGGGGCCACTTTTTGACTCCTTCTAGGGGTTTGAAGGGCATAAAGATGACAACTTGTTTAAATTTCAAATTTTTTTTTAGAAAGAGTTATCTCGCTTTGCTCTAAGAATATAGAGCATAAGTACTGTAGGCATACCAAATTTGGTGTCCGGGGAATGAATACTTACTTCAATATGATTTTTTGAAAATATTCTTCTGGAAATTAGAAGTGAAGCTACCTGTAAAGTTCTGGAGTTATCTTTCTTTTCACATTGCACTACTTATAAGTTCCTATCTAAGCAACTGGGGATACCAAGGCGTTTAGAACACTTGGAAATAAATTAGAGAATACTTTTTTTTTAACATTTAATTAAAAAGGGATACTGGGGCTGTCGAAAAGCCCTTACTTTTTGTTGAAGACTGTTTTTATGTTCTGGCCGATGTACACGATAATTGGGTTAAAAATGAAACATTTCACACATTCTAAAATGCATAATTGTTGATTGCGGTCTTTTTCATTTTTTAAGGACATGCAAGTCGTTGATCACGGGACTTTTTGTTGATCACATGATAGTCATTATATGACATATAGAATATAAACATTTTCCAGTCATTTTGTCTGTGATACCACTGCCAATCTATTTTATAATACATTTTATTAATTCATTTGTCAATATTTGATGGAACAATTACTAAAAATCATACGATAATAATATGAGATAATTAAATAAGATCAGGCGTTATAAAATATATCATAAAGCCCTTTGGGATTTATTAAACCTCCCTCCAAAGAAGAAGGGGATAAACTGTTAAACCTTTATATGTCTTTCTGTCCGCCCGGCTGTCTGTCCGTAACAAATATATTCCTGTTTCATTTTTCGCAGCAACTATAAATTGAAAATGCTTGAAATTGTAATACACTCATTATTTAGGCATGCATATCGTGGACTGTATTGCTGTAACAATAGGACGTCAAATTTCTTCTATATGACGAGTTTGCTCAATTAAGCCTAAATTAAAAGCAATATATATATCAAAGATCTATCAGCAACTTTTTATCACAGATGCTTCAAATTTTAAAACGTTGTTTAGGTATACAATATCATGGTTTATATTTTTGTACCAATCGGACGCCAACTTCTTGTTAAATATCTACTTTAATCATTTTTAGCTTAATTTTTCAAAAAAAAATCGTCAAAGATTTCTCAGCAACTACTTATCTTAGATAATTTGAATTTTAAAAATTTAATATGTTTTTTGGTGTAGGTATGCCATATTGTGTGATCTCAGTTTTGATTTGTTCCACATAAACCCAATTTTTCAATTCTTGTTTAGTAGGCCTATATTCTGATCAGTTGTATTTTGTCAAATGTTCTTATAAAAATTACATTAATTTAAGGAAGTTAACAGTTCTTAATTTAAGAAATGCAGATGTAAAAAAATACTTCGGGTTAATTCCATCACAGATAAATTCTAAGTATTATTCTTTAAATGTTATTAATAATTTATTTATATATATAAATCCAAAGGATCTATTAGTTTTTTTATGTTTTAAGCACACACTTTCAACAAAAGTGTTATAATACTAGAAAGAGGAGCAGAGCTAATCCCTTTTTTAGTATTCTCATTTGTCATATGCCATCACTTTCTGTTCAATAACTGTTTAAGAATCATGAACTTCAAATTTGAGTTGTTTTTTCTCAATACTTCTATAAATATATGTTAAAAGAACAATGTTGTGTTAATTTTTAAAATTTATTTCTGTTCTCAGACCTATTGAAACAAATGTGCAGATATATTCCATCAATTAAGTTAATTATTTAAAGAAATTTTAATCATCAAGCAAATTCATTATACCAGAAAATGGGGGTAATTCATATCAAAATAGATCATTTACAAAACAAGAAATGGCTGCGAAATAACAAAAATTGTAGAAGATGTCTCATTCTTTTCATTAATGTTGATCAGTAAACAAAAAGCGAAAAAGTTAATTGACAAAGCGTCTTCAATATCATCATAAACACCTCTCGACATAGTTAAAAGCTACTTTGTGCGCAAATCAGAACAAGATAAAGTTACTGTTTATTCAATATCAATAACAACAACTTATTTATTTCCCTTGTCTCATGCAGATTACCCGAGAAACAAAGATGTATACATTGCTGGTCTTGGGTCTCGTAGTTGCATTTTGTTTGGCTGACGGTGATTATACTGATGAGTATGATTATAACGACGAATATTCCGCACATGGCGTAGGTGGAGGATATCCCAGAGAAGGTTTCATAAGACACAGAACAAGTCTTGGGGAAGGTATTATGAGACCTCTCTTAAGGGCGGTTACCGATGGTTTTGAAGTAATTGACGGAGGAACCTCTGTAGAAGGTAACGGAGGAAGAGCTGAAGAAGGTAACAAAGGAACTTCTAAAGAAGGTAACGGAGGAATTCCTGAATATTGTTATGAAGGACCTCCTAAAGAAGGTAACAAAGGAACTTCTAAAGAAGGTAACGGAGGAACTCCTGAAAAAGGTAAAGGAGGAACTCCTAAAGAAGGGAACGGAGGAACTCCTAAAGAAGGGAACGGAGGAACTCCTAAAGAAGGGAACGGAGGAACTCCTAAAGAAGGGAACGGAGGAACTCCTGAAGAAGGGAACGGAGGAACTCCTAAAGAAGGTAACAAAGGAACTTCTAAAGAAGGTAACGGAGGAACTCCTGAAAAGGGTAAAGGAGGAACTCCTAAAGAAGGGAACGGAGGAACTCCTGAAAATGGTAAAGGAGGAGCTCCTAAAGAAGGGAACGGAGGAACTCCTAAAAAAGTAAGCGGAGGAAGTCCTAGAGAAGGAGCCGGAGGAGCTCCTGTAAGAGTTGACAGAAAATCCGTAGCGGAAGTTACAAGTCTTCCATTACTTCCAAGTTTGTATAAATGGTTTTTAAAAAATTCAATATTTCAAAAATGGAACGATATAACTGAAAAAATTTTCTAAACAAAAAAAAGGATCATACAATTTCGAACAAATTGATGTAAGAGTAAATATCCAATTTAAGGTATTCAAGGTATGTAATAATGAAGGGATTTCGATCATAAACAATTTTTAATCATTTTACATTAGTTAAATATTTACTAGAAGATAGAGATGAAAGTGATATAATCCAAATTCACATGACTGATCACATGAAGTAAGCTGGTAATTCTGCACCTAACACTTTTTTTGAAAAGTTATTTCATTTTTCTTTAAATATTTGCGGTAAATAATTTTTTATTACATATTTGAAAAAAAAGATAGTTTATGCAAATTATCACAGGAAAGTTGCATGAAATGCAAGCTAGTTTTTACAATATCTTAATAAGCCATACGCTGCTCATATACTTTAATGTAAAATTTAAGGTGTACATGTAATTCATTAGAAAACATTCAACATTTGAAAAATTCCTCTGTGGGGTAATTTTATTTGACATCACTTTCAAAACGATTCCATAATTTAAAATACAGAGCAATTTATTTATCAGGTACAAATATTGGTCGTTAAACATTGAATACCTTAACACATGTAAATATAATAATGTATGTTTTATACATAAAAATGAATATGTTACATCGATTAGTTTACTCTGTAGGGTTAGTGGTTTTCATTTTGCGTTATATTGAGATGTAAGTCTCTGAGAATGTTCTTTGATTTTATGCCAATTATTTTCTATTCTGTTCTGTTCCACTTACTTGTTCTTCAGTTCTAATCCTTTATACCAAAGTGTTATATTAATATTGATAATCCTTTTATAAGTCCAGTTTTACTTTTATCTTTTTCCTGCTTGACAGTATATATATATATATATATATATATATATATATATATATATATATATATATATATATATATATATATATATATATATATGCTACTGACGATTTGTATTTTTATTTATTCTGTATATATAGTCCTCTTGTACCTTTTTTTTTGGTTTGAGTGAATTACCTAAAATTGATAAACAAATTATCAGAAGCAGAAAGCAATAGTCATGTTGATATTTGTGTAGCTCAGACGTCTCTGATCAAATACTAAGAGTAAAAACAGAACTAACTTCTTTTTTTCTACCAATTATTACTAAGTACACATTATCAGAAACGTCTTCAACGTCTGATTGCCTTTGGTCAGGAGTGTAAAGTTATGTTATAGCTCAGTCGATAAATCTTCCAACTTCTATAAAAATACGGAAATTGAATATCGTTTTTTCAATGTGAAATTTGTACTTTTGGTTAACAAAAACAAAACATTTTAGGTGTACCAAAGCCCGGGCGTTGCCCATCAAAGAAGATTTACCAGGAGCTAGACCTTGGCCCACATTGTAACATTGACGAACAATGCCCCGAAGTACAGAAATGTTGTTATGCTGGAGACAAGGGTCAAAGATGTCAAATACCAGCAGAACTCGAGCGCCCAGGTTCCTGCAACGAAAACTATATAATAGTCGGTGGTATGCAGGTACCTTGCGGCTATGACGCAATGTGTCCATATGGAGGCAAATGCTGTAAACGATTTTCGACTGGTCTAGCTGGCTCATGCACATACCCGTCCCGTAAAGGTCCTTTACCACGTGTCCAAGGTGGTCCCAATAGAACCGGTCCTGTCTATCCATCTTTGGTCACGAAGGTCACGGAAGTCATACGTATCCCAGGTGGTTCCGGTAGACCCAATCCTGTCTATCCATCTTTGGTCGAGACGCTCACAGTAGCCACACGTAACCACGGTGGTCCCAGTAAATCTGGTCCTGTCTATCCATCTTTGGTTGAGACGCTCACAGTAGGCACACGTAACCAAGGTGGTCCCAGTAAATCTGGTCCTGTCTATCCATCTTTGGTCGAGACGCTCACAGTAGGCACACGTAACCAAGGTGGTCCCAGTAAATCTGGTCCTGTCTATCCATCTTTGGTCGAGACGCTCACGGTATCCACACGTAACCAAGGTGGTCCCAGTAAATCTGGTCCTGTCTATCCATCTTTGGTCGAGACGCTCACAGTAGGCACACGTAACCAAGGTGGTCCCAGTAAATCTGGTCTTGTATATCCATCTTTGGTCGAGACGCTCACAGTAGGCACACGTAACCAAGGTGGTCCCAGTAAATCTGGTCCTGTCTATCCATCTTTGGTCGAGACGCTAAAGGTATCCACACGTAACCGAGGTAGTCCCAGTAGACCCGGCTCTCTCTATCCATCTTTGGTCGAGGAGCTCACAGTAGCCACACGTAACTGAGATGGTCCCGGTAGACCTGGTTCTGTCTACCAATCTTTTGTCACGGATGTCATTAAGGCTACGTTAAGAACAAGCACACCCCAAAACACCGAAAGATCACTATACAAAGTTTAAAATGCCTGTTTTGTTATTCTGTATCTTTAAATTAAGTGTTTGATTTATATCAAAATATTGTGTATCACCAGTGGACGCTTATACAGTAATAAAAGTTAACTTTATCAGCTAATTCTTGGTCGTTGACCAAATATTTTGTGTTAGAGAGACAGATCGACTCTTAAATGTTGACTAGTAAAACAAGACAACAAGTGTTGTTTAGAAAACATATAATAACATTCATACGCAGGTGTTTTAAATATATGCATTGGATGTAGTTTAATTATTTCACTCGTAAATAGCAAAATCAGGACAAAAGAAGGCGTGAGTAGTTCTAAATCAGATAATAAATTTCAAAAACGATTGCTACGCTCTTATAACTATAAATTGACAGTTTCGCGTGGAAATAAGACGAACAATATTATTGTATATACATGTGTAGTCAATTGTTGATATAAAATATTTCTATATCGTTCCTTACAGTTTTAATCTTCAGAACTGAATAAGAATTATTGGAAGGGTTTTTATGTAAGGTTAAGCCAAAGAATAAAAAGCATTGGCATGCTGGTTGAAATTCAACTTAGTTCAACATTTTTCAACAATTACTAATTTTTCGTGACGTTCGCTACCGTATGGGTTTAATACTAGTCTACTAACCCTGAGATCATTATCTTGTTGTTGGACCTAGCTTTAAAAAACTTCGAACTGACCAAAACGCGTTTTAGTTTTCAGAATTTTATCTAGAATGTGCATGGAATAAACTTATACACGAGTCAGATATGCATCATATACTTTTCAAAAACATATATAGTGAACAAGAAAATAACACTATAAACTTTAAGAATTAACATAATATGTGCAGATGTAAAATAAATCAATTATCAAACAGCTATTGTGTAAGTAATGACATTTAAGCAACACGTATATGAAAGGATTAATCATATGTGAATGCTTAAAATTCAAAGGAACTTTAGAAAATCTGAAATCACGAAATTTTACTAACTCAATAGTATCAGAACTTACAGCTTTTTTACACTTTAAACAACCATTCCCTACGATAACTTAAAGGCAAGACTTTGTGGCATCATTGATAGCTGCTTTTTTTTAAAAAAAGGACCTCGTATATTACCTTACCTTGTCATTGGTCATCTACAAAACTATTTTGTTAATTGCCAGTCTAATTGCGTACACAAGTACTCAGATGATGAGATAAATAAAAAGATTTTTGGAAATCAGGTTTTCCAACAGTCTGTTCGAATTTCCATGGGTACCAACTGTGCTCTATTTTTGGCAGACCTGTTTCCATATTCGTAAACAGCAGAATTCATTCAAAGACGTGTACATGAATTCAAACGTTGTTGCCCACAACTCGACATCTAGGTAAATAGACGACGTATTATCAATTGATATTTAGGGTCTTCCGTTTCCATCAGAATATGTTTTAAACTTATCAAATTTTAATATGAGCAGGTCGTCCGTCACTTCCGGTCGTACTGAATACAAAACTGAAAACCGTTTTAAAATCGGACAACGCATTGCAGAGATATTGAAGTTGACGTTTTCCGGAAATCTTCATTTCTCAGTGTAGGTTGAAAAATTTGTTTAAAAGGAAGTTAATATGATAGTAAATCGTACCAAATGTCAACAGTTTAATTGAACCCTATCAATTCAAAATCAAACGAAAGACCCACTTGTTGCTCGCAACAAGGTGCTTTCAGGTAATTCAGGCATTCTCCAGAAATTAAGCGTCAAAGTTCTGAAGCGAGAGTCTGAGTAGCTCCGTCGATAGAGTCGTGGACATGGCCTAGGTGACCCGGGTTCAAGCCCCGATTGCCGCAAATTTTTTTTTAACTATTTTCGCTTAGATCTACGATTTTTTCTTTGAAGTGATAAGTTTAATCTAATCTATTCAAAAATCGGACGGAAGACCCACTCGTTGCTCGCAACGAGGTCGTGTCTAGTTGTTACTTCCAAATTTACGTCGACTAAATATATCTTTGTGAATATGAAATAAAGGATACCACAGAGTCCAAGTCATCTGTTACATATTTAGGTGTTTTACTAAGAAAAATATTAATGGTAGCCTAGCAAAAATACTTTGTGATAAACGTGATGACTTCAAATCTTTTATCGTCAACTTTCCTTATTTATGTAGCAATATACTTTCATCGCTTATATATGGAGTTTTTTTTATATCAGTTGAAACGATACGCAAGAGTATGCTCTATGTATTAACAATTTCAAAAATAAGGCAAGCTACTGACATACTAGTTGATGAGAGAAGAGTATCAAGAGTCTGATTGAAGTTATCATTTCTTAAGTTCCACGGACAAGTTATAACCAAGATTCAGTTATCAAAGGGTTTCTGCTCTGAAAGCTTGTCTGTCAAGTGCATGTGTAACATAATAGGCACCTTTTATACAGGTTTGATGAGGTTAGGACCAATAGTAACTTAGCTATGGCTATCAAATGGCACATGCTCCAAAAACTTTAACCTGCTCCAAAAACCTTAACCTCCTCCAGAATTCAAAACGTATGGCTAAGATTAAGTTTTTAAGTCTGTCAAGTGCATAAGTATTATTTGACACACCTTCCCGCCAAGTATTGCGAAGTTTAAACTAGTAGTCATTGAGATTATGGTCATCAAAGGGCACCAGCTCCAAACACGTTCACTTGCCCCAGCATCTGCAATTCATGTCCCAGATTCAGCATCCAAATCTTTAAGGTCCTAAGTAGGTCAAGATGGATCATTTATGCAGTGTTTTTAAATATATAGGACGAGTAATAAGTTAGATACAAGGCCTGCTACAAAAAGTTTAATTAGGTCCGGACGCTGACACCGAGGGTATAGCATGAGCTCCCCCGACTTTTTTTCAGTGAGCAAAAGACAAAATACACCACAATGATGAGATGAGTAAAACCTGGTCGCAACATCAGATTTATTGATGAAGGCCAATCTAGCAACTGTGTAATAAGAATACATGTACCCCAAGCTGGACTGAGGGCAAAGACGATCTGAGTGGCAGCATCTGACCACACCTTAATCAAAGCAGTAACTCCATAGTTCCAAATCCTTCTATCACAAACGATTATATCAATATAACAACATTTTTTAATATAAATTAAAGTCAACAATAAAATATCCGAATCAGATATGAACATGTCAGAACAAGCTTATTGAATAAAATGGCTTTTCCAAGCTTGTAAAAACGAGGGTTTATATGATGCCATTTGTTCCAGGAAGGGTAATTTCACGGAAAACAAGAATAACCAGCACTACGTATTGGAACATGGCTTCGAAGTAGACCACCTACGAAGTACATATAGATGACACATTAGTGGACGCATGGTTATTCCTTTCCTTACTGAGAGACAAAATCTTTTGTTTTTCCTTGTTTATTTTGAATTTTTTTTCATAGAATTTGGTTAGGATGTATATATGACACAAGATTACTGCATCAAATGCGGTTATGTTTGCTTGGGACAGGACATTCATCTTACTGTTTGAAACGTCAACAATATGATCTTATCAGTAGTATGTATTGTGTTGCAGAATAAAGTTGTAATTAACCTAAATCAATTCTGGCTAATGACCGTTTTTAAAATACAGGAATTGTTAATTTCAATTGCTTGTAATATTTCAAGTATGCATACACATTTTATGGAAATAGTCTTTTCATGCAAACCACCTTTCAAGTAGATTTGACACCTTTGCTGAGAGCTGCAAATGTCATTATTCGAGCACACAAAAAGCATAAAGTGATTTTCTACCTATTAACTCCAATGTTTTAAATACCTTTAGACTGATCGGGTACACAACACCTTAAAAAAAAAACCAAAATACATTCTTACATAGATGCTAACAATTTTATTGATAAAATATATTTTTACGTCGGTATTGGACAACTAATAGCGAAGCGAGCTCTACCGGCAAGGCGTGTGTGAATAGAAAATTCGGACTAGTTGCACATTCATTCAACGGATTTTTTGGCGTCAGTAAATCGGACCAGTAATGCCTTGTTTTAATCGTTCCAGTAATTCCCTGTAAATATAGTTTCCCATTTCACACTCACACGAGACTATGTACATCATGCATTGTAAATAAAATAATTCCATTACATAAGACTAACAGAGTTGTCGTTCCTTCGAGTGACGTTACAATTGATTTCTTGCACATTGATCCCACAGAATTTTTCGGCGTCAGTAAATTTCGACCCACAATGCAATTTATCAATGTCGGACGATCTCACTAGACTTGATTCCTTCTCGCGAGAATCAAAGTAAAACTTTTGATAAACAGATAAATTGTGTAATTTTAAGAATATCATGCTTTTTAAGTAAACAAAACAGTATATTTCACTTAGCTTTTTTTTCACGTTTTTTTTCAAAGAGACAGACGACACTTGACCAACGTGAACTTTGACGTCACAATAAGGGGAAATTACTCTAAGTAGTTATTGTAAATCTGCTGAAATATAAATACCAAAATCTTCTCAAAATCTTGCAAAGCTAACGAATGGGGACATCTTTTTCTTTTTTTTTAAATAGGAAACCGTTGTAACTTGCTCTCATTTGGATGAATGCTCACATTTATTTTATTCACTATATATTTACAGTAATTAATTTCCAGGAACGCATTTTAAAAGGGGCGCGGCAGCATCATTCAAAAAATATTTACAAGCAAAATGAAAAAGAAATTCTCAAAATTAGGGAAATTCTAACCCGGGTGAGGAATGGTGAGTGCGTACATGTAGTATGCATATCATTTAGCTCCTTAACTGCTCAATGGTATCTTTATTTTCACATTTATTACATCCTCCCGGGGGGGGGCGTCCAAAACCGTTTTTCTTATATGATCAGCAAAAATTTTTTATACGTAAATTATATTTTTTTTTTAAACGGGGGGGGGGGGGGGGGACTCTATGATAAGTCAATGTTTTATATGTAAGTTTAAGAAAAATGTCTGCTGCAAGAAAAGAGGAAATAAACTGCAATAAACATTATGTTAAAATCTTTATTATTCAACAACATTGTATCTGAGATAAATTCTATTTGAATAAATAAACAATCTTATAAATTATGAATAATGAAAATTTACTAGAAAAAATAGGCATGTTTATATTTAATTTTGCATTCAAATTCATTTACGTTACGTTGATACTTTTATTTTTATTGATTTATCATAATTCATTATTCGATCACATGCTGCGCTCGCCCCAACGGTCTCACCGTAAAACATATTACTATATTAATGTAAAAGTCATAACGCAGTCTGTTTTTCTGATGTTCAGCTAGATACTGCTTTATTACAAATGTCTCCTTACTTAAAGAATTCTGAGCGGGAGATGTCTGGTGACATTCTGGTTCAGTGGGTTGAGGTTCCGCTCACAGGACACAGTGACATCATAACAAATTTGTATGTAATACACCTGCCCCGAGACCTGCAGACACAGATTTGCCTCCTTGAAGTAGTATTAATCTAAAATCAAATACAACAAATGCTATAAAATCTAAAGGCTCTTCCAGAAGTTGAGAAACACGTGGGAGTTGTCTTCCTTTTAAAGTATCAAAGATATATTTGACCATAATAAACTTTCAAAAACTTCCAATATACCAGGTCTTTGAAAACCTGGAACAGACTGTCCAATAATCTTGCACATACGTTCAGTGGCCAATTCCGGGTGGCATTTTTCCCATGGCAGCTCACTGGTGAAGGAGGTGAAGAGGTACAGGATACACTAGGCGATGATGACAGTGTAGCCTGGGATACAATCCTTAATACACTGATCATTTCCATTGCCCATACCTGCGGACAGCTATCAAGTATTTCTTAATATAACAAGAAAAATTTTGGACCTTGATGCTGGCTAGAGCAAAGAAATACAACTACAGAAAAATATTTCTAGTACATGTTGAATATTCTATGCTCACAATGAAGCAAACATTAAAGTATAAACAGTATATGGTGTCTAGATTTTTCACATGCCGTATTTTATAGAGGTCCATTATCAATAATGTTCAATACAATTCAATTTCACAACAATATCCACATCATTCAAGTTATTATCTTCAATATAAGCTCTCGTGAAAATTAAAGCAGTGCTGTTATACATATTTCAGATGTAATGTAAGTATTTACCATGAAACAATGGGAAGACCCTGTCAAACACAACTAATGTTCCCAGAGCTGCATACTGACCCAGGGCCAGCTACAAAACATGAGGGGACGTCCCAGCAGCAGCAACATCGGCACAAAGAGAAGCACAAAGGCTCCTGAAATGTATATGTATGCACATGTATAAGTTAATCATAGCCACACATCGCCTGGCATTTTGTGGGTTTTTTTCTAATTAATGCAGCATAAATCTGAAACTGCCTTAAGAGTTCTGCATATCTCAGAACAACGCATACATGTTTCTTATATTAATACAAGTAATAGTTATTGGGAACTGACGTTACATAAGTTTGATACAAAGAAATTGAGGTGGGTTTTTAATACTTATTAGAATGCTGATCTTGCCTGAATGGTTATGATCAATATTTATTCAACTTTGTTTTATAAACACACTGGCGAAAACAAATATACATTAAAACAGCTCTTAAATTGTTAATAACTGAGTTGGCATGGCATAAAGGTACAGGCAATGTAAATAATGAACTTTTTAGATATAGTGAAAAAATGACTTAATTGAGTTTTTCCTTGATAATACACTTCAAAGTATATTTGCTTCTGCAAATTAAACACTGCTGCAGTCAAATGATAAAGCTTTGTAATGTAAATTTTATCATGTGTACTCAGACCTCTCCTATTATGAAGTGATAATTTTGGTCGGGCGTGATCAAATCTATCATAAAGCCCTTAATTGGATTTGATCACGCCCCCTCCGAAATTATTACCTCACAATAATCAAAGAATGATTCCTTATTTCGTATATAAATGCAATCCAGCCAACATCCATGATTGCACCTAAGCCTGATAAAAAAAACATGATCCATGCTCTATGAATGCAATTCATTTAATATCTTTGACTTAACTCGTGACTGATCTTTTAAAAACGTTCATGTCTGTACTCGTCAAAAAAGCAATATAACCTACATCCACGAATGAACATGTCCTATAAATGCAATCCAACCATCATCCATGATTGTACCTGTGCCTGATAAAAATAAAACCATGATCCATGTCCTATAAATGCAATGTATTTAATAACCTTGACTTTACTCGTGACTGATCTTTTAACAACGGTCATGTCTGTACTCGTCAAAAATGCAATATAACTTACATCCACGAATGAACATGTCCTATAAATGCAATCCAACCATCATCCACGATTGTACCTGTGCCTGATAAAAAAAACCACGATCCATGTCCTATAAATGAAATGCATTTAATCGTCCATGACTGTACTTGTCAAAAAAAGCAACCTAACTTATATTCACGAATGTACCTGTCCTATAAATGCAAAACTGCTTACATCCACGACTCTACCGTGCTTTATTAACAACGTCCACGAATGTACCTCTCTAATAAATGTAATTCTACATACATCCATGACTGTATCCGCGATTCGTTAACAACATCCATGACTATACCAGCCCCATAAATGCATTATAGCTTACATCAATGATCGTACCCGTGCCTGATTAACAACATCCATGACTAAACCTGTGCCTGATTGAAAACATCCAAGACTGTACCTGTCATATCAATGCAATTATTTAACGAAAACAGTTTGAAGTTTATGATTATTCAGATTTGGATGAATGGCGAAATCTTTGTTGAAGAAATAATGATGATCATATCAATTAAGGCTGCCAATGGGAAAAACGATGATAATATTGTTTGAGCATAGAATTCATTATTATATATGCATAGTTTGATTGTTTAATAAAAAGTTTTATTTTTTTTCAAGTGTCAATGAAGTGATAATAACATTATTATGTGTGACAGATTGACAGATTTGACATACACCTCATTTGACAAAAAATTGAAAATGCATACGTACCTGTGGAAGTAGTTTTGATAATATTTGGACATATCAGCTCTTATAAATTCAAAGACTTAGTGTATAATGCAACATCAGGCATATCAACTTGGTAATGATGATATTAGGATAAAGTGTTTAGACATAAACCCATATATTTTGTTAGTGACCTTTGTATGAATCTATATGAAATATCTCATGTTTTCATAAATCCAGTGTTTAATAATTTTAGATTATCAATTTTAGAGTTTTATTTTCCTCTTTTCTATTTTGAATAAATATAATGTGCTTTTACGCACATATTAGTTATTTATGGCTTGTTTTCATTTCAAAACAAACATTTCATTGATCTTTATGATAAGAATGTTACTATATTCTACAAAAGCATTGCAACGACCAAAAAACCCATTAAGATATTTTCTTCTAACTTCAGAATGTAAAAATTCAAATTACACTGATCCTCAAAGAACATACGTTTTATTAAATTTCAAATCTTGAATTAAACTTTTTTTTCTTAAAATATCTTTTCAACACCCTTTTAACGATTTATTTCCTTATGTACATTCTTTTTAAAAAAAATCATTGTTATATTTCCTCGTCATTTTGTTACAGAGATTCTTGTTTATAAATAAACACATTATTTGCATACGTAAATTCCGCCCTTTACAACTTATTGGCCTGATAAGCTATAGATAACTACATTGATAGCAAAATATTCAAAGTATGAAATAAATCATCAAATAAACGTCAAAAATAAATTTATGTTGCAATGTATAAATACATAACAGGTACAAATAAAGTAAAAAAAGAACGTCGCGATATTCTATTTTAATATTATTTGACTTCCTGAACTTATCAGTTGAAATGTTAGGTAGTTTTTTTGGTTTTTTTTTTCAAATAGAACTATGATATATGTTATCAAATGTGTAAGAGTTATGAATGAAATTTCTTAAAACGTAATCATATATTTCCCTATGTTGATGTAAACGAATGATTGCTAATGATCTCAAAATGTGTATGTTCTGAAAGACATACTGTGAAGAGATTTCATTGGATAACATTTCTGTACCAATCAGAATCCTTTCTCAATTCAATTTTAATTTAAGCACTATATTGGCCTTTGTGAGCAAACAATGACTTTTTGATAAACAAATACAAATAGTCTCAATCAAGATTTAGCATATACCTATTTTTTTAAATCGCTTCTCTATATCATGAACACGATATTTTACATGTATGAATTTGCACATCCAAAACACAAAAATAAAAGGTAAAAACAAAATAACATGGCCAATAAACCAACATTGATTTAATTAATAACCGTAATTATACCCATAAATCATGCAAAGCACAAATTTATTGCACGAAATATTTGAAATGTCACAAGGGGTCAAATCAATTAACTAAATTAATTAAATGTTTTCGGTTTACCTATCGTAAGCATAGATGGAAAGATTACTGCTTCAATTTCAAACTTATTTTACAATTTTCCTTTGCATATTTCAAAGCATCATTTCGCAACTATTTTTATTCAATTTAAGATTAGTGTTCATGTCCCTTTCGTTTTGTTTTGTTTTTTTTTTTAACTTAATTAATGCAAAATAGTCAATATATATAGAAACTGAAAGGCATTATGAATAATTCAGTAATGTCACATAATATTCCTTAATTGCGGTTATAAATTTCAAAGCAACCTAGACATAAATAATCCATCCAAAAGTATTAAGAATCCTTTAAACAATAGTACCTTGAATCAAATTACAAATTCTCATCGCATAGGGGTTTTTATCACGAGTCACCTAAAAGTCAAAGTTCAAGAGATAATTAATAAGATGAAGAGTATAAAAGAGGCGATCATTTCTTGTTTCAGTATTCCAGTTTTTCCTTTCGGAATCAAAAGGTAAGATTTGCAAAGATATTTACATGGTTATTTTCAGTAAGTGATTTTTTACCGATAATCATAACGATTGCAGATTCTCGATCTGTTTAAAATGGCCTTAACACTGATCAAATTATAAGTAAAAAATCAAAGTACTGAAGTACTGACGGGAGTTGATTTTATCGAATATCAATTTATAAAATCAACTTATCTTGCGTGGCAATTAGTTTCTAGTCTGTATTTAAATACTTTTTTTAACATGAAATTTTATAAGACTTTTCAGACAAGAATTTAGAGAAACCCAATTTGAATCATGTTCTGTAATATTTAAAGATAGATTTCAAACTATGTATAAGTAATCGAAACAATTCTAAAAATTGTATGGATCCAAGCACTATTGATATTGAACTCCAGTTTCGTTCAACCAGACGCTCAGCTGTCTCCGTTAATCTCCGACAAGCAAGAGAGCCTCTCTGTTTGTCGGAGATTTACGGAGACAATCGAGCTTTTGTTTGAACGAGACTATATTAAACTCTGGCGTAGAAATACATGAGACTACATAAATATCTAAATTGTTCGTATTATATAAAATTTTACTATTTTCAAAGTGTTTATAGATAAGTTTCCTTGAAAAACAATGCTCCAGCATACATTACATCGAATTTTTCTACCATATTCAAGAACTAAGTATTGTCAGCGTTGATGATTTGTGCTTAGGTCTAAACACCATTTGACTTTCGGTTTGCCAGAGTGACTGCATAGGAGAGTTGATTAAAATCAACTCCCAAAAAAGTAAATTGCAGTTTTAAAGTTTCGATTTTAACTAGATTGATAATATTTTACGCGTAAAACAACAAGTCAAAAATACTCTAATGTTTTAAATCTAATGTAACTACTTTAAAATACCGGTTTTTATTGCTAACGTTTTGTATTTTTATAACAATTTTCAAAAATATGTCCATGTACACAGTACTCAAGTTTAAAATATTATACACATGATTGTTCTCTTGTATTGAAAGTCCGTGTGGAAAAAAATCTAAGAGAAATGTGGGTTTTTTTTAATTAAAATGAAGTACATCGCAAGAAGTGAAACGTGTTCTTTCTTTTCATTTTTTTTAAAAATATTATTAGAAAAGTATTTTTAATTTTAGAAGCAACTATGAACGCCTTTGTGATTTTATCCGTGTTGGTGGCATCTTGCTACGCTGGTTACGACAAGAAACAGGTTGGAGGCCCATACCCAGGTCCATACCCTTTACCAGGTAATCATCAAGTTGCATTTATATCTTCTGGTATCGCATATCATCAACGTATAATCTCGGAGGAAGTCAATGAAATATCATAATCTACTGTATATTTATGTGAAATAAAGTCGTCTTCAAAGTTTTGGTCAAAGAAAACTAATTCAGGATTTGATGTGCCATTTTACCCTAAGTGAATATGGTAATGATTAAATTTCACAGTATTTAAAGTCCTCTACATGTACAAATAAAATATTCTATCGTAGGTGGTGGTCAAAAGCCAGGAACCTGTCCCTACAACTCTGAAGGTGGCTCTCTTGGAAACTATTGCTACAATGATTATCAATGTCCAGGCCAACAAAAGTGTTGCTTCGTATATTACTCTTTGCAAAGAAGATGCCAAGTTCCCCAGGAATTTCAAAGACCTGGTCAGTGCCCAACCTATTACTATGGACAACAATTTGGAACTGGATATTGCAACACTGATTGGCAATGCCCATACGGATATAAATGTTGCAGTGGCGCTAATGGGGGCGTAAACACATGCAGAATAGCTGTGTACCGAGGATACCAAGGAGGCGTCGGTGGTGTTTACCCAGGCGTCGGTGGTGTTTACCCAGGCGTCGGTGGTGTTTACCCAGGCGCCGGTGGTGTTTACCCAGGCGCCGGTGGTGTTTACCCAGGCGTCGGTGGTGTTTACCCAGGCGCCGGTGGTGTTTACCCCGGTAGTGTTTACCCAGGCGCTGGTGGTGTTTACCCAGGCCTTAAGAGGAAAGTCTACTAACCATCTCAACAGTCTTTTTTTCTACTCAATAAATCGTAATAAATAATACTTCAGCAGAATTATTTGTCCGTGTTTGTCTTTATAAATTCATCTTATACTATCATAGCATAAAATATGACACGGCAAACAAGGCGGATGCATGAACAATGCACCACAATGCCATTAACTGATTTTTCTTAGACTATTCAAAAACTTGCAGCAGGCCCATGACAGAAATTATATCATTAAAATATATATAAAATGGAATTCTTTACTTGAAGATTTCTTTATCTTTCTTTTCCTAGTTTTAAATAACATTATCATGACTGTGATTTATCAAGTTTAAAAACGTGCACACAGTCGACAAGGACAAGAAAGAATAGCTGGATCTGTTTTCATGATAATGATCATCTCTCAAGCGAAATGTTCACAAAGCCGCTCAGTTATCTACATGTAAATGTTCACAGAAATGTGTAAGTAAGGAGTCAGGGAGGCAGAGATTTTTTTCAGTCCCATTTTTTCACTTTAAAGATGACTGATTTGCAGGGAATTAAAATGTGGAAAATAAATTTAAAGATACAAGATTTACATGCTTGAATTTGTCGTGGTAATACATCTGACGAACTGAGGGATTCGAACTTAAGGTCTGCGTTTCACAAACCCGATACTTAAACCAATGAGCTTTAACGATATACTACCAAATTGAATAATACAAACCTTTATTAAAACATTTAAATAGTCATCTTGTGACGCAGTGTGTTAAAAAGTGTATGTCTAGATGTAGCGAGGTACCTTAAAGTACCTTCCTTTTGTCACACACTCTCATCTCACATTTCATTCCTGATTTGTGGTTTCGATGATTCTCCAATTACACAACGTTATGCCTAAAGAACGTCTTCATTTTTAGCCAATGCTGCAAGTCATTCCGTTGGTTTGCTTGAGGTCAACTTGACAGTTTATCAGCTGGATATGTGCAGTGATGTTTGCCATCAGCGCCCAGCTTTGCAGCGAATTACAGAATACCAGTAGAGTTTTCAATAGCTTGCTGGGTTTACAATTTATTAAGTCAGGTATCACTTTAGATTTGAATTTAAGTCATGTGATTACGTACATGTAGTTTGACATCAAGTAAGGGAGTTACATGTATTTCTAGCACTTATGTACACGTTTTGAGATTTGAAATATTTTGGCTGGGAATGTATTTTCTACATGATATATCCAACAGTATTGATTTTATTTGAACTAACTAAGCAGTCTTTGCGCAAAAATACTTTTAGTGTTCTTCATGTACCATAAATTGATGAACTAAAATGTACATTAAAAAATCATATTTTTCATCTTTTACTTGTATAAGTTTCCCTTTTGTTCCTTCAGAAATGACTTTTGAATAACATTTAACATATTTTCCCACAAAATGCTGAGCAGATCTGATACTCTAGAATCCAGCGCTGATTTTCTTATCAAATGACTATGAATAAATAACTAATAATTGGAGAGAGTGTTCTAGATGCTTTCTTTGTACAATATGAATGGATTGAATGAAAAATAGCAGTATACACTTGAGTAACCACAAGACCTAGATTCAGACCTGATGTGACACATTGCTGACCAAATTGAATACACTATTGAGCAATCCAGCAAGCTATTGAAAACTCTACAAGAATTCTGTAATTTGCTGTAAAGCCCCTTTCACAATTGGCGCACGAGCACAAGCGACCAAATATTCGTGCGACCGACAAAATTAGACATGAATCGTTAATTGTTGCCGAAATAATCGCATATGAAAAAAGTACTCGTACGAATTTGGCACGATCTAAGCGAGCGTTGTGCGATGTAAACGCATTGAATCTTGCGATACATCTTGCGTCTGTATGCGACTGTTGTACAATGAAAGCAACTGTTGAAAGATAATAAGATAGGAACGCGCGAGAGACTAGGTGATCGGACGATTGAACGTGCGCCAATGTGATTGGACGTGCGATTATGCGTTCCACGGTACGAATGATCGTGCGAGTCAGAGGGGGTATATACACCGCCCATATTCAGTAGACATAGTTGAAAGTGAGAAAAATACAGATTTGCAGCAGCATTTATTATTAGGCCCTCTACCTCAATATGATTATTCTATTATATCTGATTGGTCTAGAAAGTCACGTTACAGGGCGATGTCATAAGAATGAAAAAGCCGATATGAGCATACGATGTAGACAAATATGATTCAATTAAAAATATCTAATCATTATGATTTTCTTTATATCACAGAACCAACTTAACTATCTATGATTTATGAAAGAAAAATCAAACAATCCCGATGTTAAAGTTAAGACTGTTCAAAAGTCAAACATTATTAGAATTCAACGTATTTTGTGTAATCATGTGTTGCTTGGTATAATAAAACATTTATTGCATTAATGTTCAGGAAATATGAAGATTTATTCCCCAGAAAAAACAATTTTTTGGGGGCGAAGCCCTCGGGAAATATGGTTTTTCCTCAGGAAATAAATCTTCATACATGTATTTCCCTCACCACCATGCAATGAATGTATATTGTAAATTTCATTCTTAAACAGAGAATATATGAAACAGGGTATTTATATATACTAGTAGCAAAGCATGGCATATTGAGGCTGATAATTCGTGAAAAGATAGTAAAACGTTGCAAGATTACTTGAGACACGTTGAGCAACAGTCTCACGGTCGCAAAACAGACGCATAAACGCCAGCGATTTATCTTACGATCTTTATAAATCGTGTAACACTCTTACGAGTACACAAAACGTTGTAAAACGTTCGTACTCATGTTCGTGCGTTGCACTGCGTTTGGTCGCGTCTGAATAATGTACATGTCCACTATTCAGAGGAGACCTGATGCGACCAGTAAAATGTATGCAACGAATGCGAGTGCTCGTGCAACGTAAGCGAGGGCTCGTGAAACGTATGCGAGAGCTCGTGCGAAGCTCAAAAATTTCGATCGCAAAGTGGTGTAAAGTGGTCGTGCGCCAATTGTGAAAGGGGCTTAACAGTGAGTTGTCCAGTAGTCATTCCGCTATCTGGTTGTTATAAAGACAATTATGAAGTTTATTGTTACCGCCCACCCTATAGCTAGGCAAAGATATTCTTAAGTTTAAAGGCAGAAATAATTTTATTTTTCTAATGAATTGTTATAACTCACCTTGCATGTACACTTTGCTGTGCACGTTGCTGTACATGTCGCTGTTAAATAACGTCTTTCAAATGATGTTGTGATATGTGATACCTGTCCATTGATAACCAATTTATACTCTATTTTCATATATCTTAATACAGTAGCTTCTGCAACACAGAGAAGCTTTGAAATTCCTGAGAGTCCTGATAACATATTTTTAAATCAAAAATTGCCTCTGTTCTCCCTTTTTCCATTTCGCCCTTTTTTGTTTATTTTTTTAACATAGGGATGTTGTTTTTTCTCATTTACATGATAGTGTTTTTGTGCATTTACATATTGAATACAAAAGCTATATCGAAAGAAATATCAAAACAATAACAAATAAAAGGAATCTGACTTTTGTTTTAGTTATATTTTTAGAAACCTTCTCCTCTACTGCATAATTTTAGCTGCGCAGAAACATGATATCTCGCTCTATACAACTGTACAACTAAAAAGGATTATGTATTTAGCTTTAAAACACATGTATAGAAACTCGTAAATTTTTGTTAAAAAGGTGGAACTTTATATCCTGAATATTGATTGCATGGTTTATTCTCTCCCAACCAGGTTTTTCCAAAATGACATTTTTAACATTATAAGAAAAAGGTTCCCAAAAACTTGTTCTGGTTTTCATTTCAAAAAATGTTCTGATCAATTATAAGCCTTTGATCAATTTACTTTCTACTGTGGTATTTTATGTCATTGATTTTTTTGGTAATTTATTGTTACTAATGATTTTTTAACATAAACATTTGCACTAGTGGTTTCTCTGCTTAATGTTTGGAAGCAGTGAAAATCTTAATACAAATGGCGTTCACTACTTAAAAAAAGTCACACTCTTTTTCATTAATTAGTCATAAAAACCCCATTTTCTGTCTTCTTTTGTGTAGGATAAATTTTGATATTCTAAGTCAATGAAAACCGTCAGAATATATTTTTTTTTCTAATTTATAAGAATAGTTTTTTAATCAAATCATTTGGTTTATAAACACAGACAAAAATATTTCAACACAGCATATTTTAAAGTGTGAGGGCAATAACTTATCTGTTCTGAGAATAATTAGCTTTAAACATTTCCTTATTAAATTAAAAAAAAGCAAAAGTATACATATAAATTTTATTTATGTTTACTAACAGATAAAGGATGCATACCCAGCATATTACAAAAACTGAGAATATAACTAAACTGTTTTGGGAATGGTTAGCTAAAACATGTCCTAAATCACACATAACATAGAGAAAATTACATACCCTTTTCCATATCACAGCTTGTATCAGCCAAAGACTCCAATGTCAGCCGGAGGGCCGAAGGCCCGAGGGATGATATTGGTCGAGGGCTGATACAAGCTGTGATATGGAAAAGGATATAAGGATATGTATTATTAAATTTATTAAATTCTTAGTAATTTAAATTAAAAAAGCCATCGACTTGAAAAAATTTATTTTACCTTTTACTTGAAAAAAGTCTGTACAAGTACATGTATTTAATTTTTTTAAAAAATGAGTTCTAATTGTTTAAACAAACAGAGCTACAGAGCGGAATTTCCTCAGGTTTTAAAATTTGACTTCTTCAAAACATTTGCTAGCATTTGAAGTTTTAACTTGCACTTAAAAATGTAGACTGTAAGAAACGTTTAATTTAATTTTGAAAACATGCAAAAATACTGAGGCGAAAAAAGGCAGAGAAGTTCCGCAAGGGGTGTGATACGGATCCGTATCAACCCTGGAAGGCTGATAACCTGTATCAGCTCCGGAGGCAAAAAAAACCCGTTTTTATTACTAAGTATGTAATAAATTACATTACATTACATGAGTTTATAAGGTTCATCAATATTAAAGATCCGAATTAAAGATATCGATAACATTTCTTGTTAGCAAACATGCTTGACATGTTTCTTCAAATATAATGCCTTCAATTCCTGCAATTGCGTATCGACAATATTTATGACTCATTAAATTTTACAAGTGCATTTATTAAGGACTTAAATTGTTTGAACTTCGGTTAATAATGAAATTGTGATGAACGTATCTGTTTAAACCTTTGGTCACATTTTAATTAGAAAATGTCCAAATTGCATAATGCACTTTTAATTTTAATGTTCGTCAACATAAAATGAAAAGTACACTGTTATGAAAATATTTGATCCATATAAGCCCTAGATTCAATAAATGTTGACGCATTACAGAAATGTGTACTTATACAAATATTTCCTCTGCTTTTAATCTATAAATATCAATTATAAAACAATCTATCCGGTATTAAATTTGTTTTCAAAAGTTTTTTTTTCTTTTTTCCAATGATTAAATACGTTTTTCCACCATAGCATTTATTGGTAATCTCAGTATTTATGTTTATTCTTTGAAAAAAAAACTTGCTTGTTCCTATAGACCTGAATATAAAATTAATGTATTTACTACTGCTTATGTCATAACATTTTTGAAATGTTCTCCTAATAAGTCATTTTCTACTCTAAAATGCTTCGGATAAATGTCAGTCAGATTATTTAACACATGATGGATATTCAAGGTTAGAAAATTAGGTCTTTATATGGATCAGATACCTTAAAGGGACATGGTCACGATTTTGGTCAAAAATTATTTTTTCCGATTTTAATATTTACAATGCTTCAGAAAGGCATTTTTAATGGGCAACCGAAATTTGATGGTCATTTGTTGAGTCATAAGCGAGTTACAGAGTTTGAAATTCTTTGTTATGTAAACAAAGCGTTTGTTTACACTTTGAAAGTTGCAGTAAAAATATCAGTTTTTAACCTAAAACGAATGTATTAAACGTAAGGAAGTGTTTATCTATGCTTAAAATAAATAAATAGATAGACAAAAAGCTGGAAAAAGATGTTTTACTAGTATATTGAACCTATGTAAACAAAAACAAGACACGAGCCTTGTTTACATGACAAAGAATTGTAAGCCCTGTATCTTGCTTTTAAATCCACGAGTGACTCTCAAATTTTATTTGATCATTAGAAATGCATTCCTAAAGCATTGTAAATAGTAAAAACATAAAAATAGAATTTGACCAAAAACGTGACCACGCCCCTTTAAGAGAGCTGGATGGTCATATTCATTTAAAGCTTTATTGAACTCCTTTAAAAGGGGATCTCAGTATTGAGATATAGGACAATATTAAAATTTTAAAACCGATTGTTTTGGGCCTAGAATATCAGATTTAAAAATGTATGGTAAATCTGGTGGTTACTTTCTTGACTGCCTCCTTAAATCAGCAAACAAACAAAAAACACATGGAATAAAAAAAATTGATGGTAATTGACCTTTAAAGGCATAATATATATATATATATATATATATATATATATATATATATATATATATATATATATATATATATATATATATATATATATATATATATATATATATATATATATATATATTCTACAATAATTATTCTAATCTATGTTAATAAATTTCTTCAATTTATCAACAACTTTTGGGGGGGGTTTTTGATCTTAATATTTTGGTTCATCGATGCGACGTGTATAACTTCTGCCAAATACACATAATATCACGAAACACAGGTGGTGTGTCTTGAAACAGAAAATTATAATGAAAAATTAAAGTTACCGACAATGTTCCTAACTTTGGTTAGTAATAATACTCTCGAATTCACAGTGTTATTCTATATTCATATGATTTAATTTATAAAAAGGTGCATATCTGTATTTGTTTCTTTGGTGAAATCCAAAAGCTGTATAAAATTGTATATATTTCATCAACGCT
This sequence comes from Magallana angulata, assembly GCF_025612915.1. Classification (NCBI taxonomy): domain Eukaryota; kingdom Metazoa; phylum Mollusca; class Bivalvia; order Ostreida; family Ostreidae; genus Magallana; species Magallana angulata. The sequence continues at coordinate 25,410,442 of NC_069118.1, read as the reverse complement.
TGATATTTTGTAGTTATTTACAAAATAAAATGACTTAATGACTGACTGGCTAAAACTGTAATTTTTATTCAAAAGTGATAGAATCATAGCTATAAATTTTGGTTATATTCATTAAAAAAAATCTGAAATATATTCCCTCTTCCTTATATGATGAAGGAATAGCTTAAAACAATAGACCACATCTAAATGTCGATGAAACTTTCACGGTACCACGTGATGCTTTATCAGCAAAAAAATTAAAGTGGAAACGTTTTATAATTACAATAAAAAAAAAACAAGTCAATCAGAGTATCTTTTTTAAATAATGTTTAATCATTTCCGTCTAATTAATATGCTTCTGAGGCTAATAGATGATCGATCCTCAATCTCTCTGACAGATAAGTCACCCAATGTGTGCATTTTCCGTGGCAATTGCAAGGTATAAAAGCTCTGCAGTCTCCTCTTAGTGTTGTACGTCTACTGCTGGAACACACGGTAAGTTTCTTCAGACAACTTCCGTTAAGCAAATAAGTTTTCTTTAATAATTAATGTAACAAGAAACCTTATTTTGAACAATTTTAAATTTGATGCATAGAAACTTCTAGAAGTTTGATTCATTTTGAGAAAAAGAGGGAGAATGTTTCGGAATATATCATAATCGGTTTGAGTTTGTTGTAGAACATAATTTGTTAATTTGATAAACGGAATGATTTCTTTCATTAAAATGCTCTTACTTCATATCTCTCTCTCTCTCTCTCTCTCTCTCTCTCTCTCTCTCTCTCTCAGTGTGTAGGTATTTCCTAAATCAACATTAGAATTATCCACATATAGAATGTTTATTTCTTTTCTTTTTAGAAATCACCATGAATACCCTAGTCGTCTTCTCTGTCTTGGTTGCTTCATGCTTTGCCGGCTATGACAAGAGACCCCAAGGGGGTAAGATCAAAAACAGTATCTATCAAATCAACGGTTTAGAAAAAAAAAATTAAAGAAGAAGGTATTACAATTTCATTTTTTTTTTTACAGGCTACAAATATGGAACTTGCCCTCACTACATAGACTATGGTGGACTTGGACAATCTTGCTTTTCGGATTACCAGTGCCCTGGCGCCCAGAAATGCTGCAACTACAGATGCCAAGTTCCTCGAGAAGCACAAAGGTATGGTAGCTGCCCAAACAATCCAGCCAGCCCAGGAACTGGACAATACTGCAACACAGACAGAGATTGTTACTACAACCAGAAATGTTGTACTGGTATTTACGGCACCGTCAACACATGCAAGTACATTGGCTATTACGGATATAATGGAGCAAATGTATTCGGATCCGGTCAATTCGGAGGCAACCTGAATGGCCTCCAGGTGGGACCTTTTGGCACAGGACTGGGACAATCCGTTGTGTTTGATGACGATTTCAGTGGAGTTGGCGTTCCCGCTTTGGGAGGCGGCGTTCCCGCTTTGGGAGGTGGAGTTCCCGTTTTGGGAGGTGGAGTTCCCGCTTTGGGAGGCGGCGTTCCCTTTTTAGGAGGAGTTTCCCCTGTGGGAGGTGCTCCTTTTTTTGGAGGAGCCCCTGCTGTAGGCGGTGTTCCAAGCTTTGGTCCAGTAGTACCAAGAAGGAAGACCTATTAACGACATACGCCTTAACCATGTCCTTTCTATCTTAGTTCTCAATAAACCATATTAGCATTTTAGTATATTCTTGATTTTTTCTTTTCCTGGTTATTTTTTTTCTGACATAAGACTGACTATCAACTCCTTATTTTTGTGGGTTTTTTTATAAATTAAATCAGTACGTCGGAACTTTTTTGCGAAATCCGTAGAAGATATTGAATAGAAAGTTTCTCAAATCAAGAGCAATGTATACTATATATTTGTATTTTCGTGTTTAAATAATGAAAGTATCAAGCAATTTTTCGTTGAAAAAGGTGTAAAATAAAAACGTTAACAATTTTTTAAACATATCGTTAGTGTAAATTCCAACAAAATCAAAGTAATATGCACATCTCTGATATATTTGTACATTCGATCTGCAAAATATCAACTTCCTTTTTTTAAACTGCATTTATCCGTAAAATAGGGGTACATGCACTCTTTTGGCAGTCACCCGCTACTTCACCCCCGCAATTTTCATGTCAATAATTGGATTTTTCTTTCGAAAAAACACATATAAAAAAACTAGGCAAAAATATTTTTTCATGTCCTTAACATTGTCTGAATATAAATGAAACTTCAATACACATAGTTGTATCATTCTTATCTTAGTGCAAATTTACCGTATCGTTTACTCAGCATTTACATAATAAAGGGCCATTGCGAAGCACAATGCACCTTCTTTACTTCTAAAACTTTAATGTTAATTAACATAGCCAACTATATGACAGTTTACCTATTCAAAAACGCAATTTTGAATCTGTTCCTTCTAGTATCGCATCTTTACATCTTTAAACTCTATTAAAAAGAGAGAGAAATTAAAAGCATCAGATTCTATTTTTTTTTTTTTTTTGCTCTTCTTAAAATACATGCATATGTGTCACGTGTATGAAACATTTCATTTTCTTCCAAACAATGAAACTACAGACCAAAAACCTTGTCCATTATAAACTTCAGCATCGTGATTTTCTTCTATTTGGTTTAAGGACCTGTAATCACACATGAATATGTCCAGACCATAATTGTGGCATTATATACAGAGCCTTTACCTACAACACTCCCAAAAGACACGTTTAAGTGTGCGTTAAGTAGGTCAAACTAGCAATTCAAAATGGCAGACAGCCAATCTTCAAAATTTTCTCTAAAAGTCTCTTCAATGGGTAAAATATTGACAAACACTAATGAATTGATCCAAAATAGTATTTCATCATATCCAATATGTGAGTCTCACAAATTAGCTGGCTTTCCACAAACGTGGTTAATTAGGTCAAAGTGGCGATTTAAAATGGCGGATAACAAAATTTTGTTAATTCGTCTACTATTTCTGAAATGGACATAAAGCGTGAGACAAACAATAGATATTCAGTCCAGCTAAGTTTTAAATCATAACTTAGGTGTGGATAGTCAGTAATAATTTGCTATTGTCAAGAAAATGTCGTAAATTATATAAAAAGGAATGGCGATTCATAACGGTGGACATCCGGATTTTATATTTTTCCCTTTAGTTTCTTATATGGTGAAAAAGCGAAAAAGAAACAATTATAATTTTTTAAATAATTTTTTAAATCATAAATAAGATGTGCTAAGTCTGACGAATCAAGCTGGTTTCCACTTAAGCGATGCTTTTCCTGTCAAAATGGAAATTCCTTAAAATAGGTCAAAATGGCGATTTAAAATGGCCTACAGCCAGATTTCATCATTTTTTAAACAAGAAACAAAGTATTAAAACAATTATAGTCCAATCCAACAAAAAGATTTTATTCATAATTAGGGAATACTGAGTTTGCTAATATATGCTTACTTTTACAAAAAATGGCGTTATTTGGATCAAAATGGCGTTTCAAAATGGCCGACAGCCAGAATTCATAATTCTTTTTTAAAGCCGTTTACAGGGATGAAACGTGTAAGTATTACATTATACAAATATGCACATGAAAAATTAGATTGGAACACTTTAACGAAGAAGAATAACAGTTCCACATTTTATTTTTTTCCGTTTTGTCTTATTAGGGCGTATACCGGTATACTACATGTATTTAAAGATTCTGTGTTCATGCTTTTCAATACCCGTCTTGTTCCTAAACCTTTCTGGGGGTTTTAAAATTATACTTTATGTACCGATTTCTTCGACCTGCAAGTTCGTGAAATACAACAAATGCTTACAAAGCAAAGTTTGAGAGAGGATAAATATTTCTGCACTATAAAACTGTTGTTTTTAGGCTTTATAGACATCGATGTCAAAATCTCATATGATAACGGAGATACAATCAGGTACTTAGGAACAGTGTACGGCATGAAGAACTATTCTAGTATTTGTCTGTCTCTTCCTTGAATACATTTCCAGCAAATAAATCTAACTAATATATCATCATATACACTGGAAAAGCTCGTGATTCAAAATGAGTCGAGATCAACATATCGTCCAGCTTTATATATGAGTAATAAGTATGCACAATATGTTTTGGGCAACCCAAAGAATTTTACTCATTTTAACATCACTAGGGACAATTTATACATTGTAAAAGAAATCAAGCTGTCTATGTCTTCGTTAAAGATAAAAGAACCTCTTGCAAAATTGTTAAAATATGTTTGGCCAAATGTGCTGAGGAAAGTATAGCAATGCGTGTCCATATTCAGAGGCAAAGTTGAGGCTTTTCTATGCTAGAACATGTCATTGTTAATTTGCAACTTATCCTCACAACAAAGTTTGCTGATGGATGTATGAACCTCTTTAAAGCCAATTAGCATCCCTGTCAATGTTGTTCAAGAAAAAATGTTCCATTTTATAGAGCTTTGAATTAGCACTTGGTTCATATCATTCACTGATATGGCGTGACACAACTTCTTATTTCTACAGCATATCGAGAAAATCGACATAATAAATGAACAGAAACAAGTATGAAAATGGGAATTTACTGACCAGAAAATCAAATAGTTTGAGAAGTTCTTTAGTTATATGGATAACCAAGACACATTGCCCACTGAGACGGTTTAATTTGCTTTCTTCCTAAAATCAAAGCCCGGGAATATGTCCCAACTTGGGATTTGCCTTACGTTGCTTATGAAACAAACACACACCAAGGTAATGAAAGGGAGACAGGCATATATAAGCATGCCCATATTACCATGCCCAGCCGAGATGGGATAATAAAATTAGTGATGGATGTTTGTTGCTGGAACTAATGACCTTAAGATCTTATACCTAAAGCTTTCTTAGATTTGATAGCTTGCAACTGCTCCACAGGTTGCAGAACCTGTATGCGTGAATGTAAACGTGCCTACTTCCCGGGTAAAGACATTTGCAAATTTCAATCACAATATTATCATTAAAAAAAAGATTGTATAAATAACATAATTATATACTGTAGCTTAATTAGGGAAAACAGAATGTTTTTTTTTTCCAAATTAAAAGCTGGGGGGGGGGGGATTCTATTAATACAAGTGTTCAAATTTGATTGTCAGTTACATCATTAGTATTGGAATTATGATATTCAAACATTTTCCCCATTTAAGATGCCTTTAGTAGTCTATATAGAGATCAATGAAATTTAGTTACTAGTAAACACCAATTTGAATTGCCATTTTGACAAAATTAACGTCATTTTCATGAAGACAAACACATTTCATCAAACTTGACACTACCTAATTATGACAAATATGTTTGCTAGACCAATATGTGATTTTGTATTGTTATTTATTTATTTTTTCCATTAAAGAGACTATGAGACGAAAAATGTTGAAATCTGGCTGTCCACCATTTTTAACTGTTTATCGCGATCAACATATTTTGTTGGACTCAACACACCTTAGTTATGATAAAATGCTGTGCTGAACCAATTTATAATCGTTTGTTACCTCAATTTTTAAGAGAATTAAAGAATTTGCCTGTCGACCATTTTGACCGCCATTTTGATCTAATTAGCGCCATTTCTGTCATAGCAAGCATATTTATTTATTTATTTTTTTCAACCTTTTATTGTCCCATCACTTAATATAAAGCAATATAATTGGTGCCAGGGTTGGGGCCCTGGGATCACCAAGTACTAAGTTACATACAGTTATATATAAATATATAAACTTGTACACTTTCGTGAGAGGTTTTTCTCTTTAACATTTATACATCATTCATCCAATCACATGCATATGAAAATATGTAGACAACTATAATTTTACGTAAATCTTGCTTTTGCAATAGATAATTGTATTACATCATCTGTAACTGCATAAAAAATAATTATCCTTTTTCTTAAAACATTATCAGGTTCCATCACTTATTAAAACTTTCCACGTCACCATTTTTTTTATAAATATGTTTCTCACAGTGAAAGTAATAAACAATTTCCTCTTTAACCCTTTCAAATGAGGGTTTACAATTATTGCTCCTACTTCTATAAATATGTTTTTTAATTATGCATATTATTAAATTAAATATATTGTAATACTTATAGTATTTTCCTAACAAAACATCAACTTTTTTTAGAGATATATCTATTCCAAACAGTCCTTTGAACCAAATCAATGCATTTTCCCAAATATTTTCAACAAATTCACATTCCCAGAAAAGATGACACAGTGTTTCTGGATATAACTTACAAAAACTACATAAATTTGTATTGGTAATGCCAATTTTACATAAGAATGTATTCGTTGCTAAGATTCTATGTATAATTCTATAATTGAACCACCTTAATTGTATATCATTGGTTATTTTAAAAAACAAAATATTTTGTTTTTTCCACCAGGAGTTGTCAACATTTAAGTTTAAAATATTTTCCTATTTGATTTCACTTTTTGGCTTTCTGTACTTCTGATTAATAAAAACATCATAGAAATCTCTTCCACCTTGTTTGCTTTTTGTAATCAATTGTAAGAATTTTGGGAAAAGAGGTTGACTTCTTTGAATATTATCATAGTCATAATTCAAATGTAATTTTCTAATACAATCAATTACTCCAAAAAATAATGTAAGTGGTGTTTTTAAATCAAATTTTGTACAAAATTCATGATATCCTAGCAAGGTTCCGTCCGTATTGTAAAAATCAAAAACAAACTGAATACCCTTTTTTAACCATGATCTATAACAAACACTTTTGTTGTTTATACATATATCTTGATTATACCATACTGGACTTAAAACAGATGTCAGATTATCAATGCATAGCCTCAAGTCTGATAAAGCTGAAAAAACATCAATCCAAAAAGCATTCTTGACATCTTTCTTAAACTTTCTATAGAAATCTACACCATATATAGCTAGATAACTTATATCTGGAATTAAATCCTTTATTAAATGCTTCCATTGTGAACTACAGGAATTATCAAAATATCTGCGAATCCATGTGATTTTTAAACTTTTACAAAAAGAGTCAAGACATGTCATTCTCATGCCACTGTATTCATAACTTTGGCATATAATGTTTTTAGCTACCCTTGCTGTTTTGTTATTCCATATATAATTAAACAATAAGTTCTCAATTTCTTTGAGTTTTTCTTTAAATGGGCTTGGTAGAGTCATCAATAAATGACTGAATTTGGGTATAAGCAAAGTCTTCACCACTGTTATGCGGCCTGCAGTAGTTAAAATCCTTCTTGACCATGATGATATTAATTTCTTAACTGATTCAATTTTTGGCAAAAAATTTAAATCAAACATAGTATTTGTATCTAAGTCTATGCAATATGTAACACCTAAGACTGTAAATGGTTCCTGTGACCACATAAGGTTTTTGTATTTTTCATATAAATTATTGCCAGTATAAGCAGTAGATCCAATCTTTATACATTGTGTTTTATCATAGTTTGGTTTCAATCCAGAAAATTTGGAATACTGGTTGACTAAAGATAAAGTTGATCTGATGGAGTCCTCTGACCCATCCATGAATAAGACTGTATCATCAGCATATTGTAATAATTTGTATTCCTTATCTTCAATAACAATTTCCTTAATTAGATTATTATTTCTAATCATTATACCCATTATTTCTGCGCAAAGTAAGAACAAGTATGGTGAAATTGGGTCCCCTTGTCTACAACCTCGTCCCATAATCAGAAAAAATACCATGATTTTGAATAACACATAATTTAGGCTCTTTAAACAAAATCTTTATCCACTTTATAAAATTCTCACCAAAATTAAAAAAATGCAATACTTTGTAAATAAATTTCCAAGAGATAGAATCAAATGCTTTTTCAAAATCGACCAGAAGAATAAGACCAGGATTATTATATTCCTTACAATAGTGCATAATGTCATACAATAATCTAGAGTTTTCACCTATGTATCTACCAGCAAGAAAGCCCTTTTGATTTTAATGAATTATTTTCGTTAAAGTTGGTTTCATTCGATTCGCCACGACACTAGAAAGCAGTTTATATGTAATATTCAATAAGGTGATTGGTCGCCAGTTTTTTAGAGATTCCCTTGGCTTATTGCCTTTTGGGAGAATAGATATAATTCCTAGCTTTTGATTATAAGATAACTGTCCCATTTCATAACTATAATTAAAAGATTTGAGAATATAAGAATTCATATCCATCCAAAAAAATTTAAAAAATTCTGCAGTAAAGCCATCTGTTCCAGGTGTTTTGTCATTCTAAAATTTTTGCGGGCTTGAAGCACCTCTTGTTTTGTAATTTCTGCATCTAAAATTTCTTTTATTTTATCATTTATTTTGGGGACCTCTACTTTTTGTAGTAAATCTTTTAGGTTTTAAGAAATGAAGATAATAATTTTTCTATTGATCGACGTATCAAAGAAAAAATTGACCGGAAAACTTCATCAATGCGCGTAGCTATTGAGCTGAATTAAAGGATTACTCACAAATAGTGAGTTAAAATCTGAACCGGCTGAATTGAAAACGAAGGGAAAATACATGCGATAGCTTGTGATATTATTCACTGTGCAGAAAAACTCGTAATAAAACTAGTTTTCATGTGAGATCGCTGGAATATGCAACTGGACATAACCATCCAAGGAAAGGCGATCGTGGATGAAAATAGCTGATATGTCGACAGAGAATAGTATGTATAAGCGACTTTTGTAAACGTTGTGGTAACTAGATAGCCAGTGATGTACTTAAATGGTATATCATCAGCCGCTTGGAATGCGCAGAAGGAGTTGATGCATCACTCATAGCTTTTCTTTACGACGCTTATTCTGATGACCGATCATGTACGTGTGTAAATTTAAAAATTATCGTTACCAAATTTGAACAGCAGTGTTACCGTGAAAGTTTATAGGCCTATATGTTCGTTATAATATTCCTGGAAAAGGAACAGCCAGCCTCTCTGTAAATGTTGATTGATCTCAAGCAGACGAAATCGTGAGAAGACGCTTAATTTTCTATTTCGTGAATCAAATAATGTGTTTTCTTTATTTTTGAAGGTTAAACTTTCAATTTTTTTATATTCACAAGGTTGCATTTTGTTTGCTGACAATAAAACAGACACAACTTTACATTTTCTTGACAGTGTTTATCTTGGAAATTCCCGTTCTATAAATAGTGTTAGATCAGAGCAGTTGAGAAAAGTATATCCGGCGTAAATTTTATTGATGCAGGTATCAAAGAAATATTTCGACCAATCAAAAGCGGCGATATCTCATCAAATGAATAAATATTAAATGATTACATCATCAAGATCTTGATCTTTATTTGCATACAGTTGTTTATAAAACTTTTTTACTTCTTGTAATATTTCTTCTTGTTTATTTATATGTTTACCCTCGATATCCAATTTGCTAATATATTTGTTAACATAATTTCGTTTTTCTAAAGCACAAAAGTATTTTGTAGGTTTTTCTCCATCTTTTATCCACTTACAATGACTTCATAGCAAAAGCCCCTTTAGTTCATATTTTCTAATTTCTTCCAGATCTCTCTCAAGGTCGTTTATCATATCTAAATATAGTGGCAAATGGTTATCAGAATACATATCATGTAAAATTTTAAATTATTACTAATCTTTACTTTATGTTATTTTATGCATATTTATAGTTTAAAAAATATTTTATCCAAAATATACATATAAGTATATAAACGAATCTGAATTGAACAGCAGGCAAAAATAGTCTATATTAGTTCTCTCCATCTGAGATTAAAGTATAAATATTTATAATACTGATAGTATATACTTTCCAAAGATTTACAGGAGTATCCACATCTTAGACATTTTGATGATTCAACTAAATCATGATTATACAAGACTGCATTAAGGTTACTTGAAAAATTTCTTCACTGGCAATGAAGTATATTGAATTTTTTTTGTCCATGGTTGTATAATTTAGATTTTATTTTTTCTACAAGTTTATTGTTTTGCAAGCCTAGCTTAAATTTTGCTATACTTGTTGCAGATTATAAACCGTTTGGCAAAGCATATTTTTCGGACTTAGCACGTCTTATGCAAAAATAACTTTGTTGGATTGAATTATTATTGTTTTTTATGCGTTCACCCAAGTTTAAATTTTTTAGGAAAACAATTATAAAATCTGGCTGTCTGCCATTTTGATTTGCCATGTTGACCTAATTAACGCTTTTTGGGGAAGGCCACCAAATTTTTTAAAACTAAGCACACTTTAGATATGATAAAATACTAAGCTAGATCATTTCATTATTGTTTGTCAATAATAAAAAGACTTAATATATATATATATATATATATATATATATATATATATATATATATATATATATATATATATATATATATATATATATATATATATATATATATATACATATATTTGGTTGTCCGCCATTTTGAATCGCCATTTTGAGCTACTTAACGCCATTTTCATGAAGGCCAGCATATTTTTTTGGAATCAGCACACTTAAATTTTGTTTAAAAACCAATAAAAAAATATGTTTAAAAAATAATAATTATTTTGCCGTTAAAAGTTTTTTTCGACTAACTCGGACTAGACTAAAATATAAAAAAATGTTAATATATTCTTTATTTCACAATAAAGAATAACAAGGTTTGAATGGTCGTCGTAACTGTTTAATTTTTCATTTCATAAGTATTTTATTCAAGTATATAAGAATACATGAATTGGATCGAACAGGAGGCGCAATGCCTATATAATATGTTATTTTCCTACAATCAAGGTACGTGTATAATATTAATATATAGTTTTACACAGAATGTGTTATCATTGTCATGCATTTCAATTTTGTATAATAGGTCAATATCATAATTAGCATTGGAAGGAGGTACAACAAAAGGACAGAAAATATATATTTTTAAAAAAATTGTAAATACTTCAATTCACAATATAGAATAAAAAGGAGCTGATGGATGTGATCAGTTTTAGACTACATATATCAATAATATAACTAGAGTTTTCTGTAGAAAGATATAGGACTAGATAAATCAGTTCTAGAACATGAATACTAGGATTCTGTCTATACAAAATAATAGTTAGGGGCTAATTAACATATCCTCTTGAAATTTCCAGTTGGATTTGATGGGGAATTTGTTGACCATTCAGTCCCCTTTAGGTAAGTTTATATATCTTATATATATTTCTTTTTTTTTACAAAGACATACACAAAGATTTGTCGACAAAAGTATTGAAGCATTAAGATTAAGAGACATTTATTGAAATATGGAATTCCGCCTTTTCCATCAACGTGAAATATATTTGACACCTAAGATTCTGACACCTAACATTTTAATTTCCTCTTTAATAATGATTTAATTTTGAATTAAGGTGATATTTTTTTCGTTTCTAGCGACCGGCATTCCTTATGCTGTCTCAACACAACGCCTACGGATGACGCCTCTGCGCTGCATGGTTGTTATTTTCCTTTCCTTTCATTTATATGGTAATTTGCTAATGTTTGTTTTGTTCATTAGTATCTGTATGCTGTTTATAATGAATGCTAAAAATTTTTACAAAGAACAATCGTGCAATTGAGTTTCGCAAATGCATCTGTATTAAGACTATGGAAAGGAACCAAACATTTAATCAAGATCATTGGATTAGAAAAGACAAAGGAGTAAGTTTATCAGCAGCAAAAAAAATAACCTTGACGGCAAATAGTAAGAGCAAATTTGATTCTGCCGCAGAGCACTTCATTAGGGGAGGAATGTTCATCAACTTTAAAGAAATTGTTGATTGATATCCACAAATCATTAAAAAACCACAGTGTCACAATAGGTTAACGTTAATGAATATATCTGCCTGGCGGATTAAATGATTCACTTTTCAAGTATATGTACATAATGATTATTGAACACAATTAGACATTAACAATGGAGATAAATCAATCAACATGCATAAAGAGTAACGCTAGGTTAATGATAACACATTTATCATTTGGCTGTTCTTTTTAACATGTACTTTAAGATTATATCAGTGTGTGATTAGAAAACTTTAGAATGTGTATTAGCATATGAAATTCAAAAGGGGTACAGTCATCATAATTATCAAATTACTTTGTATTGTAAAAGTGTTTTGAATAATGTAGAAGTTCGTGCAAAAATAATTGCCGACGGTTACAATTAATCCTCATTTCACACTTTCAACCTTAGCACAAGTAGGTTATACAAGAGGTCTGTTGGCTATATATACCAAACTTACAAATGTACTTAGGTAGTCAACCAGCTTCCATAATTCTGGACAACAATTCAATTAAACAACAAATTCATTCTAAATGCATCGCATTAAGTTTAAGGATTCGTTTTCTATTGATCTTGGTATCGTTTTTATAACCCAATGAGTCCGTTTGCTCATATTCCCCCAACGCCAATGCTGTTGATACAATAAAATATGAATATGAGGAAGTTCTGGGAAAAACAATTTTTAAATTCTTTGAAAATTCTTTTTGAATATCAAATTGGAGAAAAATAATATAATTTTACAAAACAAAATAAAAAATAATACTTGTATTACAGTTTTTACTGAGTGACTTCCTATCTTATCATTTAAAATAAGTTTATCTTCCATTCGGTTTGTGGTCATTTGCAAATCTTAAAGAAAGCTTTAAAAACTTTAAAGCGTTTTTAAACAAGATTTATTCTTCAAAACTTGTCACCTCCAATTACAGTTACCATCATTTCTGCGTTCCGCAGACTTTTTTTTCTAAAATATAATTATTTCTGACAGGTCTCTACTCCTACCCCACCCCCACCCCCTCCTACAACAGTTGTGGGCCATTCACTGCAAATAATTTTACACAAAAAAATATCATCCTAGCTTTCCACGGTATTGATAATAAACATCTTTTCGTTCAAACTCATTTGAAAGTTGTTGTGTGAAATTGAACACTACCCTGATCCCTCTCTCACACACACACACACACACACACACACACACACACACACACACACACACACAAGCGCGCAATTTATTGTTATTTTGTACGAATTATAAAGGAGTGGTTGTATAATTTCATTTCATTCTCTTCGAACTGGCTTGCTTCCATATCATTTTAATATGATATTATCGTCCATTTTCTTTCAGAGAGCTTTTTTTACCTTAATTTTGATTTTCGAAATTGTAGTCAAGCAGCCAAACGCTAATATTTTTGACCATGTCCTGAGGTAAAACATTTAAAAAGACATTTTTTAAGGCACTTTATCATAACGCATTTTCGTGTAAAAATTTGAGCAATAAAAAACGCCATCACGCAGTGATATCAGTTTGTATTTATGAACATTTTTGGGAGAAAATACCAAATAATAAAACAACGTAGTACTACGTATATACATGTACAAATGCACATGCATGAGTGTTCTAATTATTAGATTGAATTTTCTAATATAAAATAAAATTCATGCAAGGAAGCATAACTTCTCACATATATCTCAAGAAGGCACTTAATCACAGTAATATATGCAATATAATTACAACAATAATTAATCATAGTTGAACCTTGCTCTAGACGCCATCAATATGTCAGAGAATGATTTTTGTAATGTTAATTGGCCATTGTTGTCACCTTTGAAGAGTGACAAAAAAACGTCTAGTATCATTGAAAGTACGCTTCTTTATAAAACCTGATTCAGATTTTGAAGCAATTTGATATTCATTGTCATTCTTTTCTTTACATTGAGACATCTGTAATACCTCATAATTTAAGTTGGGACTTTTGTAGGTTTTTTTTCGAAACTAAAGATGCCATATCTTTCAATCTTTGAAAAAAATGAAATAACTGCATTTTTTTTACTATTTCATATTTGATATAAATATAAATACAGATAACATATTTTGTTCACAAACATATTTCCTGTGATGTATTATGCCGTAGTTAGTATCCAATACTCTGAAAAATAAAACGTTTTTATCAATAGACAATAATAATAATACATAAAACACCTTTTATGTTTTAGAAGCATTTAGTAGGAGTATTGATTCATCACAATGCATTATGAGTTTTAAAATTGCATACCTGTAAACTAATGTTACAAATTAAAATGGTTGTAATGTTATCACGCATTGAGAAAATAAATTTAAAGGTTTTTTTTTTAAATTAAATGCTTACGTGGCTTCCCATAACTTCCTCCAATAGCTCCTACAAAGAAATTTAAAAAAAAACATAATTAATACATTGTCTTTGTAATCTTTGACAATTTACATTTCGTAAGTTTTGAGCAACAAATGTGTGTGTTTTGCATGATAAAAGACAATTTTATACCCCCTTTCCTGCCCATCAATCCGCCATGGCCGCCTCCTATTAGTCCACTTCTTCCACCAGCAATGTATCCAGCACTTCCTGAATAATCGTCATAGCCATATCCACCTCCGATTCCACCGATACCACCAGCACCTCCAATACCACCAACTCCACCTAGTCCGCCATATCCTCCACCTAGTCCGCCATATCCTCCGCCGAGTCGACCATATCCACCTCCTATCCCGCCGTATCCTCCTCCAAGGCCGCCATATCCTCCTCCTCCAAGACGGCCATATCCTCCTCCTCCAAGACCGCCATATCCTCCTCCTATCCCTCCATATCCTCCCCCAATTCCACCATATCCTCCTCGTATCCCTCCATATCCTCCTCCTCCGAGTCCACCATATCCGCCTCCTATTCCACCATATCCTCCTCCTAGTCCACCATATCCTCCTCCTCTCCCGCCATACCCTCCACCTATTCCTCCGTGACCTCCCCCCATACCGCTATATCCACCACCACCATAATATGTTGCAGATACCGCTACGATTAGTGTGCAGAAAATGAAAGTGGACCTCATTCTCTGGCGAAATTAAGAGCAATTACTGTTGAATCATTAAAATTTATTGCCAATTTTGGTGAATGGTAGGTTTGTTGCTTATTTGTGGGGATGTAATTTCGTGGATGCGTCGGTTTTCAGTTTACGTATCAAAGAGTACTCTTCCTAAATTTGTTTTCGTTAAGGATGTAAATTGGGGGGGGGGGGGGCTCTACCACGAATGCCACGAAAATTGAGCCAACACGAATTCTAATGATTCCACAGTATTTCAACAGACATTCAAATGTAGCAGAAAAAAGTTCATTCTTATTTGTTATTTGTATCATTTTAGCGACCAACTGGCCTGAAAATTACTTGGCGTTTATGACTAAAAAAACATGGAAAGCATACGATATTTGAATCAGTGAAAACAAATAGGAATTTTAAACGTCCAACTTTCTTTTCTTTCGATGATTATAGCTCATAAGTTAATGGTATAAAACTTGTGTTCATAGAAACTTGTTATAAATCGGAACTATACACTTAAAAAATTAGCTTTTGTTAAAAAATAAAATAAAATGATTAAATCGTAATATTGATAGCGAATTATATTCCATCAGTTAATTCTCTTACCGATGTCTCGTGGACTGGACAGCTGGTCTTTGGGCTAGAGGACGACCCATCGCTATTTATTGAACACTGGTCAGAAACATCGTGTGTTAACCTGTCAGGAACATGTGTACATCTGACGATTAGCAGACACTGCTCTTGTTCACTTGAAAGGTAAGATGTTTTATGCAGTGACTCCTGTTATAACTCTTTCAAAATGGACCAAAAACGTCGTACTTTAGAGTTCATTGTTTCATATCAAAATTTGATTCTTATTTTTGTAGATAAGTGCTATTTGTTGTAGCTGTTCTATCTAACACGTCTTCAAGTTGTGTTTTCAAAGTTGCACATGGTATGGATGAACAGTCTGTAACCTTTCTTGATTTATTAGTAAATTGCTTGACGTACAAGTCTTAGATTGTTTGACATGTGCATCTCAAATGAAATTGTTCAAGAACTAAAAATATTAAATAACTTTTTAAATGGTCGCCATTATCACAGAGATAGTTGGTGTAAAGTAATATACGTATGTATTAAAACTGTGATAAAGTCATAGTAATGTTTTTTTTTTAATATTTATTCATTTTCATTTATATATACATGTAAAAACACTATTTTATTCAATGTAATTAGGCATCAGGCACAGCCTATTTAAGACATTTCTCTTCATCAAGGTCAAAGGAAACAAATTGGAATGTTCAATACTAGTATTCATAATACTATTCAAACTATAGCAAAGATTCAAATAAAAAAGAGAAGAAAATACGTGATATTGGAATAAAAAGAAAAGTTAAGACTTTTAGTAAATATTTTTTCACAGATATTTACTAAAAGCGTTTTGTTTCTGTAATAAACGTATGCACTGCTTTCAATATTTGAGTTAAAGAAAGTTGGCGCAGAAGATTGTAAGCTTGCAGGAATCAATTGGGATTTAAATGTTTATAACCTCGAAAAGTTACAGGTTTGAACAAAATTTATTACTCAAATATTGCAAGTTACATTATGTTTAGATTTGAAGTACATGTTTATTCGGTATAAAGTAGTACTCAAAAAACATAGTCAAATTTTTGACATGAGCTATTATCATTCAAGATTTATTTTGAAAAAGTGCATAATTAGTCAACTCTACGTCACCTCTCAATATTTTTTTTTTAAAAGCGACATTTTTTATGTTGAAATATGTCTTCTACATGGTTCAACCTTGTAAATTAAGAGAAGACCTAGAGACAACAACAAAATCATTTAAAAACAGCATCAAATACGTCGTATTGCTATATTTAGACCTATCATATAATTATAATTAAACTATTTTCTTTTTTTCACCCATTCCACTATCAATAGAACACAAATAACAGTTATAATTTAACCGATGGAATTCGTACTCCCCCTGTCCGCCGAGATGCATGCCGAATCTATACATCTTAATAGCTCACTTTTTTTGCGTCAATGAGATACATATAAAAAAAAATCAGACTACAGCCTCGCATTTGCCTTACATGTAGGTGACATTAAATATTAATAAAGATGACAGCTTAATTGTTTTAATATGCAGTCAAATGGCTTTATTTTCTGTCTATATACATGTATACAGTCAGTCGTAGAGGCCATGAATTTCATAATTTAGGTAGAGGAGTTTGTGAACATCATAACCATGCATTCAGTTTTTTTCCCACATGTGTCTGAGTGAAGAGGATTTTTTAAGATTCAAATGATACATTTCACCCTAAGACTATGTTGGCCCCGCCCTAGGGCCTAATCCCCTGACCCAGGGGTCATTAATTTCACAATTCAGGTAGAAGACTTCGTATACGTCATTACCGTTCATTTAGTTTTTAACAAATATACATGTATATGGGAGTAAATATGGTTTCTAAGATTAAATACATTTTTGTCATATGGTCATATTGGCCCCATCCTAAAGCCTGAACCCCTGACCCAAGGGTCATGAATTTCACAATTTTGGTAAAGGGCCTCATGGACATCATAACCATGCATTTTTTTCCTCAAATGGGTTGGAGTAGAGAAGATTTTTTTTTTAATTCGGCTTTTTTTGGGGGGCATACTTGGCCAGTGGCGCCCTGGGGGTAGTAGGGTCAGGAATTTCTCTTACCATAGAGATGCTTCACAACAAAAATGGTAACCATTGGCCTTGTACTTTTCAAAAAGAAATTGTAAATGTAAAATTGTTAACGCACAACGCTCACCACACGACGACAGACGAAAACAATTGCAATAAAGTCACCTTAGTGACCCGGGTGACTTTAATACCCCCAGTTTTGTTTCTTTTTATTTTAAACAGATCAATTGATTGTAATGAACATGTTAATTGTTAATACGTACAATATTGATCTAAATATTGGTTTTACGACCAAGTCAATATTTTGAAAAGTGAATATAACTAGTTATTTACTACATGTATAAGAACAAGATCGGGATGCTTCGAGCCAAGTACCGACACAAACGCAAAAAGTTGTTAGGGATTGCAAAGAAAAATATCTTCTTCTTTTTTGAGATTTGGTAAAAATTGCAAGCATGTGCTTACCATGTTTCAACGTACATCTAGATACGCCATTGCAGAGTAAACACATAATTATGTCTTAACTTTTGGTGTAGGAAATTATAATCATAAACCGCTAACACAACTTTATCCTTTTGGTAAAATTCAGAAAGCAAATTCTAACTATAGTTTTTTGCTTTTGTATTTTAAAGAGTTTGGAGATTTGGAAAGTAAATATTGCAAAAATGTATAATAAAAGTTATTTTTTCTTGTTTCAAGAAAATAACAAAACTGTACTGCATGTAACCATATTCTATATCATCATTTTATTATAACAAATAATAACAGAGAATCATATTCATCATAGAGTTAATATTGGAGCAGTTTCATCACTTGGTCTGGGGTCCTTGGTACGATTCCTTGGGGCTCTTTGTATTCATTGGCTGGATTCTTTATACTGTCAAACAGCAATCTATACGATTCATTGATAAGTTCCATAGATCTTTTCTTTATTGATTCCCTGGAAACGAAAAAAGAGAAGTAAAGTATTTTTATAAGCTTCTAATTATAATACATGTACATGAATCTTAACAGTTGACGAGGTTTAAAAATGAGTATCAATTTATTAGATTTCATTGAGGATGGCGAACAAGTTAACAACGGTTAACATTCAATTTATTTGAAATCTGAACTTTTTCTTTTACAGGGACATGGTCACCATTTTGGTCAAATTCTATTTTTATTACTTGCAATGCTTTAGGCAGGCATTTCTAATGATTAAGTGAAATTTGAGAGTTAGTCGTAGTTATAAACAAGACACACGGATCACAATTCTTTGTCATGTAAACAACGCTCGTGCCGATTTTGTTTACATAGGTTGAATACACCAGTAAAAAATATTTTTCAAGCTGATTTGTCTACTACCATTTAATTCACCGTAAGCATAGATAAACAGTTCATTACGTTTAACAAATTCATTTTAGATCTAAAACTGAAATTTTCACTCAACGCTCAAAATGTACTTAGTCTAAATAAAAGCTCTGTTTACATAGCAAAGACTTGTAAGCTCTGCAATTCACTTATAACTCAACAAATGACACTTAGATTTTGGTTGCCTATTAAAAATGCCATACTGAAGTATTGTTTACATTAAAATTGGGAAAATAATTTTTGATCAAAATCCTGACCATGCCCCTTTAAATTCTTACATGTAATTACAATGTAAGAGGTTCATACATTTTGTATGAGATGTTCGATATCAGAAAATGACATTTATTTTACATCAAAAAAAATATATATCTTAAAAAGCTTATTACAGTGATTTTAGCATTTTCATTTTTATCTTTATTTTTTTTCATAAACAAAAAAATGTACTATTATAATGGTTGTATCTTTTCCAAAGCTCTTACCGTATTCGAGCACTTAAAATAAGACTGCACTGTGGTAGAACCAAGGCATCTGGATTGGCCAGGAAGCTGTCAAACTGCATCTGCACAACAATAAGAAAAAGAAACACATTTACACAACGCTTTTTTAATTAGCTTTTTACATTTGAGCTACTTGACTTGCACATGTATATTCATAAAACAAATTGTATTGAATCAAAAATTTAATCAAACGAAAGAAGTTACGAATAATTTATGCCAACAATTAACATCATATTAGCAGTACAGTAACTGTTTTCTCAGTAGAAATTTATGATATTTTAAAAGAAAAAAAAATGAATTTCTTTCTTATCTTTACAATACAAAATGTATAGATCTGAAAAAAGCATGCCATTTCTTACCATTGCAGATTTCAATGTCCCAGCATCCATGCCTTGGAGAGAAGAGAGAGGACCCTGAAGATATAGGTCAAAATATCCATTCTAAATAATCATCAGTTACTTGAAGAAATGTATTAAATACAAGTTTAAAAAATACATTATGCAATAAAACCATTTCATATACAAGTCTCATAAAAGCAACATTATATGACAGATGTGAACTAAGTAACGGTACCCTGCATTACCTGTTTTGGCTGATAGGCTTGAACCATCTTGTAGGCCTCTGCCAGCCCAACCCTATTCAGTACCATTGCTGCTTGCTCATTTACTAACGTGTCCAGCTGTGCCTCGACCTGGAGATGAATGTCAACAACAAAATTTTCAAGTTTTTTTTTTGTGCATGTTTATTCATAAAATTTCAATTTTTGACCCAAAGACCATAAAATATGAAGTCAGATTGATTTTGAATACCATCTTCTATTTCTGACAGAAAGGTTTGTAAAATTGCCAGTTTGCAAAATTTGTAAATGCAATTACATGATCAAAATATCATTTCTTTTTAGGAAATTATTTAAATTTTAGTGCATGTAATTTCATGACTATATTATTTCAAATGCTGACTTTTTTTTTCAATTCTTGGAACCAGATCTCCTGCAACAAACCCCTAATGCACAATTATCTAAATGGCATAAGCAACAAAAGAGTAATAATCCGATGACTTACCTGGGCTTGCAGCATTTCTAATCTAGTGTCTGTGAATTCATACAGAGACAACGTGGTCTGCATGATGTATATACAGTTGATCATGTAACAGGCCATGTCTATGGCATTAAGTCGACTTGCAGACACTGAGCACATCTGGACAAGTGGATCCACTATACAAGACAATATCTGTAACCAAACGAAAACATGTCAAAATTAAGCCTGTAGAAATTTCTTCCACTAAAAAAATCACATAGCTCTGGACTGAAGCTAAAAGATTTTGTATTCAACCAATCACTCTAATGATTTGCTTTTTGTTCAATTATTTGGTAAGTTGTGAGTTCAGTTCTAAAATGATATGTCAAGAGATAGTCCTTTTATGGTAGCTTTTTTGATTAGTATGAGAAAACAAAGAGATGAGCCTACTAAGTGTTTCCATCCTTTGACATAATACAGGGGTTGACTTTTCAGTTAAGCTTTGCTATGATGTCAACTCATTTAACATATCATTTAACATTACAGTAATTCTAAAATTACTGACGTCTGATGAATATCTTAAAACCTGTTTAAAGTCCTGTTTCTTGTCATCAATAGCCACAACAGAGGCATCATGACAGGCAAGTACATCCTTCAACAACTGCATTGTCTGACTGAGTGCTGCTGGGGTTGAAAGGTCAGCCGGAGGTAATTCCACCTAAATTTATCCAAATAAAATTAAAACCATGAACTGTCAAAAAAGAAATTCATGAAGCATCAGCAAAGTATTCATAGCATATAAATTTTAATTTTCTTTTATCAAATCATGCTGACAATAAAATGAAATACAAATCCACACATCACAGAGAAATGATAACCACATCTAACTCCATTATTTCTAATTCTAATGAATTTACTAATTATTCAATCTAATCAAAATTAGAACTACCATCCACCCCCGGTTTAACCAACCGGGAGCGGAATGAAGTTAACAATTTAATTAAATTGGTAATTATTTTAACAAACTTTGCTGGTACATTGCACAGATTAAAAAAAAAATTGTCAAACCTTGTCAAGAAGTTTATTGGCATGACAATTGAGACTGTTGAAGAACATCCTGTGACTGAGATCTTGGATTTCTGTGATGGTAGTCAGCAAGGAGGCCTCCTTGTTCACTATTTGTCTGTGTTGGAAAAAAAATATCAAAATTTAAAAAAAAATCAAAATAATTACAATTAAATTTGTATTGAAATAACATTCAAAAATAGGAAACTATACAATTTTTTAAGTATTAGTATTAATAGTGAATTCTTATACTGTCATGTAGTTATATGCAATAGTTATAATTACAGCTCAATATTTTGCAGATAAAATTTAAGCACTAAATTTAAATTTTATTGATGCTTCAAAATACACACTTTATTTTATTGCATAATTATATGTCTTTAAAAGCAACCAAATCAACTCAAAATCCCAATAAAGAATATAAAGTTACTGTATTTAAATAACAAATTTTGATTAAAAAAGCTTATAAAGATAAAACTGTTGTGTTTATAGCAGATGGAACATTTCATGCTAGGGATACAGAATTTGGCCCCTTTCAAGAAGCTTAAAGTCAAAAGAATTCCATTGTTGCTGCAGAAAAAGAGATACATTGTACTTGTGAAATTTGATAGAATGAAAAAAACTAATGAAATTACAGCTGATCTTAGGTAACCATCTATTTCATGAACCAAAGTATCCAAAACATATACTTACCTATGCCCTCTATTTGGTAATCATATAATTGACAATTACTACACATGTATGTAAAAACAGTTATTTTGGACTTAATTTTTTTCTTCAAAAATTCCATTAAAAAGATATTTTTTTTCCTTTTTCATGGTGTCAGTAGGAAAAACAGACCTTGCGAAATTGGCAACTCTGACATTGATTTTATCAAATGGCTTACCCTATTGTATTGTGATAGAACTTGAGTAGATTGTTTAGCTTGTACAGTGTGACTGCATCTTGTTCGGACACCAATACTTGCTCCACCCTCACCTGAAAATGAAACAAGACTAAGACAATCACATGACTCTGCTTTATGCATATCAGATTTATCAAGACAAAAATTGATACTGCTAAATGTCAGTCTTCTGGAGAATGTTCCTACATGTATAATAATAACTGATACACACAATATAAGCCATAACTGACAGGAAAAAATATAAAGAATCACGTTATAGCAACAATTTCCACATTATTGCTTTGGCATTTACATTTTCCTCCCATAAATACATTAAAATTTCCAAAGTGGAATTCAAGAAATAATTTTGTTTGCCGGGGGTCTAAAGCCTTTTTAATAATTTGAGATCTTCCATGGGGGACCACCACCTCCCTTCCCCTACCTCCCCACCCCCCACCCACCCCCCTCTAGATCCATGTAAAAGGAGAAATCATGTCTTCCATGGTCTAAGTTTACCAGTCTTATTAACTACTTAGACTGTCAGAGCTGTGAGAGTAGCATACCTTGAATGGTCTACAGACGCCTTCTGTTATGTGTCCAAGTATATCCTGAACTTGCTCTGTGGTTACTGAAAATAAAATAATTCATGAATATTTTAAAACAGAAATTTTGAAAACTTTACCTTTAATCTGATTTACGTTTTCTTTAATTTGAAATCTTGACCAATGAATCTATCTAACAAAAAAAGGTTCAACCTAACTGTTGAACCTTCCGAGTACATTGATGAAATTCATTCAACTGGTATAAATCATAAAAGATTTATTTGCTTTTTCCACCTGTGCACTTCTTGAGCAGAGAGTGAACATATTCCTTTTCTGAGGCAGCTGCTTGATGTAACCATGCCAACATGTCTCCAACGTACCGCAGGGGATCATGGGAATGAAGTTCAATAGGTCGAGGGGTACCACCAGGTCCTTTAAAAATCATCAAAATAAATATTAAAATTTTTTCATATTAAGATTGCTATTCAAAATCATATTGAAATCTTTGCATTAGGTAATACATATCGAATTTTTCATAATGCATTGAAAATATGATTTCATATATTAAATTTCTTGTTCTTTAAATAGTCAAGTCTGCCATTGATTTTAGGAAGATAAAATATCACATAATTTTTTTCACATGTGCATAAATATCGTAATATGTATTACATGACTGAATACATTGAATTTTTTATCAGATTCATAATACAACAGGATAAATTTGCTTTACCAAACACTAGAACATCATTTTTGCAAAATATACTTTCTAGAATTATATTTTTAGCACACTATTAAAATTTAGGCTGAATGTACTGTCACATAAACATTTTTTGATCTGACCAGAGGTACAATACATGTATAGGTATTTTGACTAATCTATGATTACAGAACATATTCCAAACTTCTACTGTTATACACTCTGAAAGAAAACCAATGATAAAGAAACTTAGATTGTACTAAAAGCATACATGAGAGAACATTTGAATCAAAGTTAATATACTTTTGCCAAGCATACACTATGAATCCTTTCAATACTTTGATTTGGACCATATGAACCCAATACTCACCCCCTCTAGTGAGTGCATCTATAAGTCCTCTAACTACAGCCGTTCTCCTTGCTGTTCCATACTCATCTAAAGAATATCTAAAACAGAAACCAAGATTAGAAAACTGGCATAAAAAGGTCTGATTCACACAGCTATTTGTAGTACAATATGGGGATATTTTGGGCCATCAATCCAAAATCATTTTAAATGTAGTATACATGATCAACACACAGTCATATGGTAAGCAAAACAATGTAAATATCTATAAAATTTCTGAATCAGTCCAAATAAGTTTTAAGGCACTTTGACTTGAGTTATCTTTCCTGTAATACAAAAAACTATGCTGAGAATTCAACAGAATTGGAAATCAGTTAAATCCTTAAAATACAGGACTGAGTCTTATACAATTGATGTTCTTTAATGTATAAGCAAGACAATTATATGTTTTCAAGTCTAAAACTAAAGAGAGGGAATATTTTCAAATACAAATGCAAGTACGATATGTACATGTAGCATAGTAAAATCTAACATCAGATTAGTATGTATATGTATTACTTATATGTTCAGAAAGAAAATAAATTACATCTGTCCCTCACATATAACAGTTCTGCACACTTCTTACCATACTTACTGAAATATTCTTTTTTTTTTAATTAATAAACAATTCATATCTTTGTAAAGGTGATTTTCTGCACATATACGTAAACATGCAAGCATGTAATATATTATGCTAATATAATGCAAATGTAGACTTTTATATAATTGTCACAGATTTTCTGGTGATTTACCTAAAGAGCACTGGCCTGTCCTGCAGGGCTTCCATACTTTGACAAAGCATAGGGGAGATGTCAGGGGAATCTCCTGTTAAAGTTCTGCATTCATCTATAAGTACAATCCATAATATTCAATGTTATTTGCTTCACTGCAGAGTTAAAAATAATATATGGGTGCATGTGCCCAGCAACAGGATCATTTGCACACTTAAATGTAATGTTTTAAAATTTGTGCATTTATATATACCTTCTTGCCATTTGATTTTACATATTTCAAACCTTATTTATCTAAAAATAAATATGTTCATAAAATAAGATTATTCTGTATATGTTACTGTTATAAAATAAAATAAAAATCTATGTACTACATGTTTTTGGTAGGGTTTTTTTATTCTTAATAAGATACAAGTCATGAACATGCTAATTCAATGCTTTCAGATACTTGCATATACATATATATGCTACACATATCGATTAAAAGACAAAATTACAGAATTCAAAGGGAGCTTACTCTGAGTCCATCTGTATAATCTTTCAAAGGCAGATTCCTGATGAAGGGCCATTGCCTCCATTATTTCCAGACTGTACAGTAAACATAGCTTTTTTAATAACAGTTTTGTTAAAGATCAATGTTATACAAATAATGATTGTAGTTAAAGGCAACACTCATCAGATTTAAGCCCATGAGGGATGATATATTGCCCTATACGAAGCTGAGGGCACTTTATTTGTCCCAAGAGGCCTAATATAATCAACGTTGCCAAAAACACGGTCAACATACATAATAATATGAATACTTGATATTATAATAATAAGAACTATTAAAAACTGTATGCAGATTAACTTTACATATGTATCACAGCTTAGTTAATGCTTTTCACTAAATAGATTTGTGGAAAATTGCTCGATCCTACCCAAAATCAAACTTAGATATTGTTCTGATATATCTCTAAACTAAATTTTATTTCTGTACGTGCAACCCCTGCAAAGTAAATGAATGGAAACAGAAAATAATTGAAATTTTTCTAAGTCCAAGGGGCATTACTTTGTTGAAAATTGCTTGATCGTACAAACTTGACCTAGATATTGTTATGATAAATCTGTATACCAAATTTTATTTCAGTACATACAACCTCTGCAAAGAAAATAAACAGAAACTTGGTGGACTGACTAACAGACAGAGAGACAGACGGACAGCAATATGCCCTCCCTTCTTCGAAGAGGGGCATAAAAACAGCAACAATATTAATATCATATACAATGGCAAATAACTCTTAGACTAGTGGTTGATATATGACAACAATACAAGATCATTTTAAAAGCAAAATATGTGAAGAGCCATAGGGGGTCTCCATTCATTACCCATCTTATCTCTTAACTTTAATTTTGTATCAAATTATTTAGAATATATGTTATAAAATTAGAATAACCACGAATATCACATTTAACCCTTTCAAAAATACACTGATAATGTATTTAAGCTCAATTTTTACTCTTTTTAGAGTCTTTATTGAAGGTTATCATATATACATGTAACATTACATATGTCCATACAAACCCTGCAGTTTGTTGATTGGTCCTCAACAAGATTTTACAGTCATTGTGAATCGTCTTGACTTTATTTAAGCTGTTGAAAAACTCCTACAAGAGAACAGACTGTGTGTATGCAATTTATCTACATTTTTATGGACGTAAAGATTTGTTCATATACAATATGCAGAGAAAATTTGACATTTGTCAACTTGAGGTTTTTTTTTTGTCCAGAGTTAAGCGAAAATTAGATCATCATGAAAATTACTAGACATAAGGTACCCATGAAGGTCAAGATCTTGTAAATCATTCCAGAGTGTCTTATTGCTCTAGAACCATAATGAGTCATTCATTGATTTGTTACATCTTTTAACCGTAGTTTACGGTCTTAAATGAAATATGTAGAAAATGTAGCAATTTCTTGACATTCTATATACTACATAATGGGAAAAGTAATCCTGATACCTATATTCAATCTGACGCCATTTTAAACCAATTTTACCAAAAATTCAAGCCCTGATACACTCTATAACACAAAGCTATTGTTATGAAGCATCACTGAAAGAACTTATATCTTGGATTTCATAAACTTGTAGGCACCTTTCATTTTCTAGATCTTAACCTTAAAACAGATCACTTACTTGGCTCAAAGACCCATCTCGGTTTCCACGAAGGGCTTTAACCTCATTTGGTTTCAGTTGAAATTTATCCAGAAAAACATCAGCCACCTGTAGTTTCATCTGCACCTTTTGACTGTAATTATGAAATGTATAATAGTCATCCATGAAACCAATACAGTAACTGAATATTAAATTAGCTTATAAATATAAGGATGATCTATTATAAACAGTCATGGGTGGTAGACAAACCTCTCAGCATGAAGCTTAGTAGTCTGGGATATCAAGTCGTGTGTCTGTTCTTTTGCTGCCTGAGGAAATGAACATTTATTTCAATTACAATTCTGCATCATCATAAGACTGAATCTTCGAACAAGTAATGCCAACATAGGATCTAGTCTTATAAGATTAAATCTTAAGATCTGGTATTGCAAGTGAACAACCTTTTAATATCATTAATTTGTATAAATACTACAAATTAATATTTATTGGAGATACTTTATTTTATAATGAATTAGTCACAAACTAGCACAAGATGACTTCAATAGTAAAGGAAAAAAATCTAAAGACTTTAGCATTAAAATATGAACATTTTCCTTTATCTTTATATAGTCTAAGAGCTCTTGTCTAAAGGAGGTAAATATAGCCTAAAAATGCACACAACCATCGAGCACTCTTAAGTACTTCTTCCTGATGGAAGTTATTTGGTTGGAATTGATTTAAAAGCAGAAGATACCTTCAGACGTGATGTCATGTCCTGGCAGCAATCATTCATTGCTTTCACATCTGCATACACACTGTCAAGTTGCTAAAAGAATTAATTATTAAGACTTGATTGAGATTAAACATTTCAGATTTTTTTATTCAAACAAAGTAACACAGGAAAAATGGGAAGCATTTTGGTATGTTTTTTAATGTCAGTACAATGAGAAGATCTTAAGTCAATATCTATGATACATTTTGTATGCACTGTCATTTGATATTTTTCATCAATGTGCATAGCATTACAAAAATGCCTCTTTAAAGAACCATTATAACATGTATAACAAGACCTTGGACTTTCAGAAGTACAAAGCTATCTATTTCTTGCGTCAAAACAAGTTAAGAATGACGCTGTTTCAAGCGAAATATACACAGATTGCATAGTCTTAGCTCAAAAGCCAGACAAATTGTGTTTATTTCAAAGAGCCATGGCTGAATGGCCAACAATGAAATAGACAGGCCTACGTCACATTGCTGTTTGACACAACTACCAAAAGTCCAAGCTATGTTATAACGGTTCTAATTATAATCATCATGATTATGAATTTAACAATAGAATGTAACATAATATACAGGGTTATTTTATGTTACTATGTTATTTTCGTCCTTCACTTGCAAACAGATTTACCATGTCTTAAATTGTCCAGACAAAGATGTGTTAAATGAAATAGAATTTGAGACGTTGGAATACGTTGGAATTTTTCCTTGTACACAGTATTACTCTAAAAATGCTACAGCTTTCTAAAAACTTAATTCATGATTTCAGTACAAATTTTACTCAGTTTATTAAAATAATTCCATACCTCTTTAACTCCTTGAAAAGTTTGTAAAAACTCTTCATTAATCGACAGACTTCTACGTTCTATATCACTTCTGAGGTTTCTTCTAGTTCGTAAGCTATTTTCATTGAAAAATGTGGATAATGCCTTAAGTGATTCAAGCATTTCCTGAAATGGAAAGAATAAGAATGAACTGTTTCTTTGTTTGAAACTTATCAACCAAAGTTTCATAAGATCTCTGCAAACTCTGTGGACTAAAGTATAGAACAAATGATAACAGACATGCTTGAGCACTATACATTCATCCTAACTTTTTTTTTCTTTTAAATTCTAGTCCATTACCTCTCTCCCTGAAGGTTCACACAATAAAAAACCTATGGATATCTGGAATTTAACCACGACAAGCCAGCAAAGTTAATGTCAAATTTTCAACATGAATTAAGAAGGAGTGAGAAGATTCCAAGATTTAGTGTAGTTATCAGTACAAGAGAAGAGCTGAATCTGCACAGGAGTCGGCGATTTTATCAATTTGTTGTAAATAAATGAGAAACAAGCAAAATCCTACCAGTGAGCTTCGCGAGCGTAGCGAGGCTCACTGGTAGGATTTTTGCCTGTTTCTCATATATTTTCCAGAAATTGATAAAATCGCCGACTCCTGTGGAATCTGGGAGTCAAACCATTAATTAGCACAGTTTATTGTACCACAAAACGCAAGTAATTGTTCCATACCTTGTCATTGTCAAGTCTTGTTTCTAAAATTTTGTTAAGCTTTCTTGAAAGAGGATTAGCTGCTGAAGGAGAAGCAGAATCCGTAGTTGTAGCTCCATCTCGGTCTGTCATGTTGGCAAACAATCAGTGTTGAATTTACGCTTCCTTCTTAATCTTCATCACGGAAGCGCTTAAAACACGAATTGCGAAAACCCAGAACGCACATAAAATTTCCGGATAATTCGTTGGTCTAAATATCCTCCAAAATAGAAAGAATTATTTATATATCTTTGGTTTATATATATTTATATACAAGCATATTTCAAAAATTCTTATTACAGACTTTAAATAAAAACTGAATACTCATTCAAATTTTATACGCCCTCTACTTATAATATTGCATGAAATATCCTGCTTGCTGAATTAAGATCAAAATTCGGTGACCACGCATAGTCACAGATTTTCTTCATACTTGACAATTTCATAGACTTTAAATTGACACAGCAATTAACACTAATCAATTTCACTTGCGTTTCTTTTTTATCTACTGGTTTTCAAAGTTTTATTTTTGAAAATATTTAAATTTGTATAAATTATGATCTGCTTAGAGCAGCACTGTTGCACCTATTTACTCAAATGGACCCAAATATACCCAAATGAACCTAAAAATGATGACGAAATTAATTTTAGACAACTTATTTTTCATTGCTAATCGGGTTTGTCCATTTGAAAAAATCTTGAACCAAATTTTTCCAGACATGTGTACATGTTGCAAATAAAACGACAATTAATTGCTTTATTGTTCACGGGAGGGGGTGGTGGTTAAAGGACATGAATTGCTCGTGCAATTCTCTCAGAATGTTTGTTATAATAGTTAATAACACATTGATATGAAATGAAAGTTTCCAATTGCATTTTACATACCAGATTTTATCATTATGGCCCATGGGATAGTTTAAAACAATTTTCAAAGCATTTACGTGTAATTCAATCGATCATTTGGGGCGTTTTTATGGATTCCTGCCTCTTGGGTCCACCGTCTTGAGTTTTAGAATTACACGTACGTTGACCATATACACAATAAATAAATCGGCTGTGTTAAATGGCAATAACATTTTTTAATCGAAGGTATTCACAGGATAGATAACAAATAAGAGCCTATTTTTAGGGGTTTTGCACTGAATATTTGGGAGAATTCAACGCCTAATCTTCTTTGCTTTTCAAACATCACACACATTTTTTTGTGTCTTGCGTGTTTAGCGACAAAGTGGTAATTTTGCACCAATCGCTCCCTTGTAGCTTCACACTGACTAATTGTTATCCGGTTATATGTAATTTAGTAGTATTTGAAGAACAAAGTTCTTTGTAGTGCTTAAATTATTTACTTCTTTAGAAAGTTACGCACGAATAACACATTACATTTTGTATGCTTTCAATGTAATTGTCAATTGTGGCGGGGTTGGGGGAGTAAACCATAAAGAAATTCAATTTGGATGTAATACATATGCCTGTGTCTATCTTCTATTTTTTCTTGTTGATAAATCAATGACTGAAACAAATAAAAGTTGTACTCTCCTCTACACATGAAATCGGCAGGTTCAAAATGGGTCTAGACTCCACTTTAATAAATCAATAATCAAAGTACTGAAGTACTGACGGGAGTTGATTTTATCGATTATTATTTATTTTAAAATCATCGATATATGTTATTTTGCATGCATGGCAAGTAAATGCCTGTAAGTATTTGAATTACGCACATTTTTATAATATGAATTCTCCTACAGGAATTTTGTGAAAATCCAATATCAATCATGTTGTGTAATATTCAAAGAACTATTTCATCAAACTACGTATCAGTAATCGAAATAGTTATGAGAAATTGTATGGATCCAAGCAAAATTGAATTCTAGTCTCGTTCAACCAGACTCTCAGCTGTGTCCGTTAATCTCCGACAAGCAAGAGAGACTCTCTGCTTGTCGGAGATTTACGAAGACAGCCGAGCGTCTGGTGGAACGAGACTATATTGAACTCTGGCGTAGGAATACATAAAATGTACGATTTTAAAAAATATCTAAATTGTTCGTACCATTTAAAATCTGACTATTTACAAGGTATCTATAAATTAGTTTCCTTAAAAAACAATGCTTAAAAACTCATTACATCGAATTTATTGATTAGAACTAAATGTTTTCCGCGGTGTTGATTTGTGCTTAGGTCCAAACACTGTTTCACTTTCGGTTTGCTTGAGTAACTGCATAGGAGAGTTGATTAAAATCAACTCCCAAAAAATGAATGAAAGGGAGAATAACCTTTAAATAAACTTTAAGTACTTTTAGGATGGAGTTTAGAACCATATATACAAACTGTTTGCAATTTAGCACGGTAAATTGTCAAGTAAGATTAAGGTATAAAACGCCGTGACCTTAGTTTGGAAACCTATGCTTCTTAAATTTACTTTATGAAAGCACGTTACTGACCTGCCTCGTAAAATTTTTAGTTTAAACAATGTCTTCAAGTCAAAAATAAATATTTTAGCAGCAACTGGATTTGGTTCATTTTTATTGCTCAAAGTGGGGGATATATTTATAATGCATTGTACGCCCCTATCCTTTAATATTTTCCTATATCATTATGTGAAGCACTTCTTAAGATATTATTATACTGTTATTTATTTCAAAAAGGCGACAAGATACAAGAATATAAAATGACTCTCTCAATGAATATATAAACACACTACCTAAAAATTACTGTAGATTTTGAAACACTGTCAGTGGCGGATAATTATACCAGACTGAGTGCAACGGTGAATTTTTTGCATACGCTTAAGATGTAGTTTTGTAAAAATCAGTGTTAACCAAATGATAGACCATTGGTTAGAAAGTAAAAGAAGTTCTTTTATTTCGAAAATTGTAGTGGTTCTAAAAAAAAAAAATCCAATTACAAAAAATTGTAAGTACTAGTAATGATATACAATGTATGCCGAATCAGCTTTGTATGAAAAAATATCAGAGAGTTTCGAGTCCCGTTAGGACCGAGAACTGATATTTTTTTTTTATAAACAAGTTTTTGAGGCATATATCATACTTAAAACACATGTGCTTGAGGACGTAATCGACCCCCCCCCCCCCGCAACTTCCACCCCCCCCCCCCCCGTATATAGACCCCCGGGACTTTCTTCATTCTCTATTATTAAATTATCCTTTTAGGACATATTTCTAATCTAATTTATACATTCATTGCACAAAATTACCTAAAACAAACACTTCATAGGGTCTGATTTTTTAAAAAATGTTTTTTAAAATGAATGAATAAATCAGATTAGAAAAATGTCATAAAAGGATAACTTGATTTTCAAAAAGTGTCAAGTCCCGGGGGTCTTTATAATTGGTGGTTGGGGGTGTTGGTGGTGGTGGTGGTGGAAGTGGGGAGGGCCGGTGTTATATAGTGCCTTTTCCCCCTAGCCATCTTTACCCCCGGAAAAATGGCTATATAGCAGTTCTTCCCCCCGGAAAAAGTTCTTTCCACCACGGAAAGCTGACTATATAGTGGGCTTTCCCCCATTTTATAGCCAGATTACCCCCACGGAAAACCTACTATATAGTGGATTTTCCCCCATTTTTACTTTCCGGCCATGTTTATTGCGGAGCACTCGTGACAATAATTTGCAATAACTGATATGATATTAATTTCTCACAAAAAGGATAATTATGGCATTTATTAATACATAGAATAAAATACATGGTTTTTCAAGTCCAAATATGAACTAAGGCATGCGCCTTCATAACATGCATGTGTCATCATCGTTTATTTCACCTGTTCTCACCCCTTTTTGGAACACCTTTTACACGGATTTCGGAATACCTCGAATCTTTTTCATCTATAATCGATGCTTATCCACAGTTTTGACTTCGACGTTATGAACACGCGAGAACACATTTGAGTGAAAATACGCTGGTTTGGAAATTTAATTTTCCAATGTATTACCATCAATTTATAAGCTTCTCCCAGGGAACTAACTGACCAATCTTGACTTAATTTTGTAGAGGAAGGTAATAAAAAGTGGAAATGTATTACTCCCTTCGTCCAAAAGGTTATCAATTTTAAATAAATACCGTTAGAATTGACGATCTTAAAAACAAATATATATTTCTTCTGCCAAATATCAAACGGGAGACAGGATGCAATGATATGATGAGAAACTGAAATGTTTTAGTTTTACTTTGATTGATGGGGTTCTAAATCATGGGTAAGGGGTATTTTAATTATGTATTAAAAGCATTTGTGAAGTTAGTGTTTACCATTTCGTTTTAAGGTTATGCATATTCATATTTTTTAGCACATTTCTACGAAACGCGAGATATTTTGATTTAAACATTTTAAAAAACAATGAAATGTCTTCACAACCAGAACAATGTCGGTATCTTTGCTGGTTACTTTGGAAAATGTGAAATGGATCCTGAACTAACTTTATGTTTATATTGTCACTCACTATTTGCTAATTTTTCCACTTTTAAGTTTGCAACGTGATTTATAAATATACAATTTTAAAAACGATGCCATATAAACCAAGATGTACGATTCCATTACCTAAAAGTTTATACTATTTGTTTCATATTTTTGCAATAAAGATTTACTTGTGTATCATATTATTTCTTCGAACAATTAAACAAGGGTAATTAAAAATACAAAACAAAAACAAAACCTCAAATCAAAGTACTGAAAGTACTGAAAAAAAGCGCTAACCTAGCTAAGTTCTAAGAAACTTTACTGTGTGCAAGCGTAGACGGAAATGAGCCTTATTGAAATTTTGGTTTATGTTTAATGAATAACAATTTAAAGTATCGAAGGCCAGATTTCTTTAAATATATGTTACTTTCTTAAGATGATGTGAATTAAAGCTGAACACGACTTGTATATGGATACTTGCCTGAAAAAAGATATGTTAAAATCACGAATTATACCTTTTGAACAGTAATTTATCACAGTTTTTGACATTTTCTTGCAAAGAATCGATTTTATTTTTCTATATTTTAGCTTCTGAATACGCACTATATTTTTTCATCACTGCATAGCATCCCGTGCTAATGTACGTAAGCCCCGCAAACCAATCGTATCTACTCGGCCATTTCCGTCACCCAGATAACTGGTTCCCTATACCTCTTACCAGTTTAAATGATGTATATTTCTGCTCATAGAGGGCAGTTATTCCTTGCACCGGAAATAGAAGTCTAACAACAATAAAGCGCTGAGCTATGCTTAGCGCTTTAAAAACAACCAACACATATATTGTGATGAGCTGACTTTTTTAAAAATATAAGCTTGTTTTTCTAATCAACTAACAAGTAAAAAAAGTCGTATATGCGCTTATGTTGGTTATTTTGATTTTTGATTTCTCCTTTTATGAATAAACGTTCATTGATTTATTTATCTAATTATCTATTATATCATTAGTCATCTTATGAATTGATTAAATGTTTTGAAGAATAATGAATTTTACCCGCGTACCTTTTAAAAAAATTTTGTTTGTAAATTAAAAAAAAAGCAGCAGAATTAAAGTAATTTTCAATCATTTTGATAAAGAAATATATGAGTGGTTGTGTATTTTTAAATGATGGTTTTACTTTTAAATGACCGTAAAAATATGTTCATGTGGTTATCTATAGTTTTTGAGATATGGGGCCCTAAAAATACATATTCTTTATAATTGGATTTCAAACATCGGGCTCGAAAACAACAAAGGCTCCTACCCTGCATGGGGGCTTAAATTGTCGGTGTCATCTACTACTGGTATACCACTATCACTGTGAAAATATGGTTAATTGGTCATCTCTAGAATTTGAGATTCGGGTCACCACTCATAGAACACTATTCAATCATTATAATGGGGTTTTAAACATCGGGCCCTGAAACATTAAGGGCCCATACCCTGAGGGCTGAAATTTTCAGAGTCATCTTCAAGTGATAAACCTTTGCCACTATAAAAATATGGTGATACGGTCATCTCTAGTTTATGAGACATTGGACCCTAAAGAATATGCACTATAAATATTATAATAGGATTTTAAAAATCGGGCTCTGAAACATCGGAAACAAAATTTCTCTAAAACAGAGGTTTAGCCTGGATGAAATTTTCACAAGCAAACAAACAGTCTGATAGATTTATAAAAAAAATTCCTAAAACATTCTTGCTTAATACAATTTCAGAACACAGAATTATGAATATAAGTGTTTAACTTGTAAAACTTTTTTCAATCAATTACCTAAATTAAGTTCTATGTGTAATTCCATGACACACATGTTCAACTTTCAGCATCGTCTATAAAGATAATAAATCGGCAAAACGAAACTTTACCTGTATATATGAATGCAGATATACATGTATGCAACATGGGAGTGTAGACACATTGATTTTAATCCTTACTGGATTTCCATAAATATTTTTTATAAAATCTGAACCAAAAACGTGCGGGAGAAACCCTACTATGGGGGAAAAGCTACTATATAGTAGCTTTTCCCCCCGGGGGGTAAGGCTACTATATAGTAGGTTTTCCGGGGGGAAAAAGCTACTATGGGGGAAAAACTGCTATACAACACCGGTCCTGTCCTCAAGCACCTATGACTTAATACAGTTATTGAATTCATTGTTGATTTACCTCAGACAGTCTCTAAAGGATATCAGTACTGTTACAACTGGTAACGGTCTGTTATAAAGATATATATCGGACTGTCACAGGTAAAATTTTAGACTGCTGGAACAAAGGAATGAAATCACAGCAGTGTTTCAAGCAATTCTATCATGTCATATATATGAATTTGAGACACGCGCCTTCGACGGATGCAAAAATGCCACTTTGGCACTGGCATAATTATTAGGAACAGTGTTGATAAATAAATATGTATAACAGTTTCGAAGTAAAAATGATATTGATACAATTTAAAAACTATAATTGCTTAAAAATCTGCCCCTGACATAAGCCCGAATTTTTCTGCAGCGTCGATCGGTTTACGCTTAGTAATTTGATACCACACGCCATCTAGATCTTTTAGGTCGAATGAATTAGAAGATGGGTTACAGTACTATATCTAATCGTAATCAATTCACTTTCTGATAAGTTTTTTCAACATCATTAACCCTTGTCCTGGCAGTGAAAAAAAAAACAAGTAGAGTAGAGTAGAGTTTTAAGATTTTATTGGAATATCGATTATGTTTAAATTTTCATGAATATACAATATATAGTATATTTTTGACAAATACTATTTGGGTTCATTTGTCGGAAATTCGTTGTAAACTTTAGATTGAATGCTAAATCCAATTACATCTTCTATGAAAGTTTGTTTTCGTGAAAACTTGATGGGATATATGTAAATGATAAATAAACAATTGAACTTGTTGTTTTTTTTATTTCTGAGGCTGCAAATTTTATTTTTTTAAACTAAAAAGATGGTTTTGGTTTCAAACTGTAATTGGTTTTATTAAGGAAGATACCAAAACTAAACGTTCGCAACTTTTGTGTTTGATTGGATATCGCCAAATCTATAAAAAAAAAAAAAAAAAAAAAAATAAGGAAAAGTAATCATTTCCGGGATAGGGATAATAATGGTAAATGTTCCTGGATAAGGTAGTTATAAAAGCACATTCAAAAGAGAGCGGAAATATTTTAAAACAGGAAACAAAGAGTTTTTTACGGGAACCATAATTGATTAAGACGGTAAGGCGTTAAGACATGATTGTATTTTTCCTTTCCATATCCTTTATATCGTTGCTAACTGAGGCATGCTACTACAGTCCCAAGTGTGTAATACAGGTAAGGATGACCTAGTTTTTTTTCTCGTATTTTTTTAAAATACCGTTTTCTTTCCATCGCATGTGCATATATTTTCATGCTTCTGCCTCTAACATTGCTTTTTAATAAGATTGAGCGACACTGCGGTATTATTTTCTAAAGCATCTACTGTTAGTATCACATGTATTTTGAATGCTAAGTTTCAGGACAGGGGTAGCATAATTATGCATAGTTTTAACGTATTAAATATATTAATTAGGATACAATTTATTTTTATTTAATCTTCATTTACAATTGTATCTAACGATTTTAACTTAAAACGGCGAATGCTTGCGCGACAAAGGTTAGAAGAAAGAGAAAAGAGTCGTCAATGTTTCCGGGTAAACCGGTAAAGGAACAATGCTACCTGTTGTGTTGTTATCAGGAAGAAAAATTATTACGTCCTCGTATTATTGCGTCTTTAATCAGGTCCGGGGACCATAAAAAGTTAGAGACTAAGTAAGATCACTTTTAGATCCTAGTCTCACTCTGATAGTTTTATGGTGTTGTTGTGAGAATGTTTGAATCAATTATGCCAGCGTTCTTCTAAATTGCACACGCGAGTCTTAATTGAAAAAATACACTTTAAAAAATCGACTTTGACTCTGAAACCCAATGTCTTAATGTGTATATTGACGTACGAATAATAAAACGTGTATGCAGACACGTAGCATCGGGAAAGGGGCTGTCTCCCCCCCCCCCCCCCCCCCCCCCCACTTTTTTGCTGCCAATTTGCTTTGATTAAAAAAATCTTAATGTGTATATTGACGTACGAATAATAAAACGTGTATGCAGACACGTAGCATCGGGAAAGGGGCTGTCTCCCCCCCCCCCCCCCCCCCCCACACTTTTTTGCTGCCAATTTGCTTTGATTAAAAAAATCTTAATGTGTGTATTGATGCACGAATAATAAAACGTGTATGCAGACACGTAGCATCGGGGAAAGGGGCTGTCTCCCCCCCCCCCCCCCCCCCCACACACACACACACACTTTTTTGCGCAGCAAAGATTTTTCTGAAAATTGAATTAACATGGAGATGCTATGTGCCTGTGCTGCTAAATGTTGAATGTGTATGTAAGAGTTCTAGCTCGTAAAAACACGCTGCTAATTATTACATTTTAAATACCAGATAGCAAAATTGAAGAGTTTATGCAGTGAACTATTTTATGATATATAGATTATTACATGGCATTTGTTATATCGCATCCCATATTAACCCAAATTCGTTGTATATCAGCCCCAGATACGTATGGTGTACGTATGGTGTACAGCGACTGAAAGTCCAGTTGCAAAAATGCCATTGCATTGGCATTACATGTGCATGTACAAATCTAACACTAATTTTAAAGCAATTCGATGATTTAATTTGTTTTATTTTTTTCTCATTATTTATAGAATCCTAATCATGGAAACTGTTACATGAAGAGAAGAGGTATTTACAACAATATATATAAACAGTTCATTGAATCATCCATTATAAATATTGAATAACTCTCAATATCTAGTATGTTATATTTTTCATTCTAATGATAGACCTGCATTTTGTTTGAAGCTATGTATTTTTATACTGATTGTACTAATTGTACTCAAATATTTTAACGTTACGATTTTATTACTCAGATATACACAGGGTAAAGCCCTATGAGTATACCGGCAAGCTGTCTATAAAATATTACAACGTAACAACGAGCACGCAGGCAAAACAAAGACTTGGAAAAATACAGCTTAGTATAGAAAGAGGTGAGACAGTCATTGATTTCTAGTTATCCTCATAGGCGTCGGAATCGGGGGGGGGGGGGGGGGGATGGGGGGGGGGGCTAATAATTGATCCTAGGTTTACCTTAAAAAAAATAAAATATTAATAGTAATATTGGAAATGAAAAACTATATCATCATATATCACTATCATATATAAATATATAACTATATCATACCCCCCCCCCCCCCCCCCATTTCAATTTTCATGATTTTGGGAAATAGTTTTTGTGGGTTTTTTTTTGCTTGTCAAGATTTCTGATGATTAGTCTAGCCCTCCCCCCACCCCCACCCCAACCTTTCAATTTGCTTCTGACGCCAGAAAAGGGGTGTTTCTACTTAATCATTTAATTTGGTGGCAACAAATCTACGGAGATTGTCAGATTTTAGAGGGTTTTTTTGGAAACGTAAATTCAATTTATATAAATTACAACTTTTTAATTTTTGCTTTTTTTTTTCATTTTTCAGGCACAAAACGAGATCTCCGATATATAACGATAGGAATCTATGAAGACAGTCTATCGTGGAAATATCTTGTTAAGATTAACAATACAAAGGTAAAAAAAAAAACCAGTTAAACACAGGATAAAAATTTAATTTTCAATTATTTTTATACCATAGTAAACATATGAGTTAAGATTATATATATATATATATATATAGAGGATATCTATATTGTGTGATTTTATATTTGCTTTATCCAACGAGTTGAAATGGTGTATATATTCGCGAGGCTTGCCGAGCGAATATAACCATTTCAACGAGTTGGATAAAGCAAATATAAAATCACACAATTATAGATGTTCTATTTATCTCATACAATTTGATTTATATTATGAAGCTTTTGAGACAGTCCCTTATGTGATTTTTTCAAAGATAAAAACGATGATGCAACGTTGTGTTATGCGGCTATTGTGACCTTGCGCAATACAATTTAGTACGTCATTCCTGAGATAAATCTAACCGTTTTAATGTAAAGTTTCACTGAAATAAGCCTTAAAATATTTTTTTAGCTCTAAATAATTTTTCATACAGCTTATTTACTTGATTAAATGGAAATTCCGATTAGAAGACTTGAATAATCAAGTTTGTTTACATACACAAAGTTGCGAATGCTCGTTAGAACGAGGAACGGTTGTTGATGTTTAATAAAACAAACACTCGGCTAGGCTTCTGATTCGGAATTGAAAATAGTGAATAAGGATGCTTACTGGTGGTGGACTAAAAGTATTATGAAACATTATTTCGGTAAGTTCTTGTACAGGCGTACTATAACTAAACACAACCATCATCGCGTCGCGTCGTCAGGATGAACTCCTTGATAGTGAACGTAATTTGCAGTTTTATTAACTTCACAAATTAAAGCAAATTGAAAGTCGGAAGTGGGCTAAACTTATCAAAAATCTTGACAAACAAGAAAAAAGGGTCTTGTGGTTACGGTTATGAATAACTTTGCAAAAAAAGGTGTGTGTGGGGGGGGGGAGGCTACCCCCCCCCCCCCACTCACAATAGCCCCCCGGTTCCGACGCCTGTGCTACGCAGTTATGTCTTTTCCTTCATATTTGTAATCTAAATCTTTGACAAAATCAATTTTATATCAATTTTTGTAGTAGATATAGTAATGTTGAAAGTACTAGCAAATTTTCGAAAGTAGGTCACTGAAGCGTTGAAGCGAGGGGTTGTGTCAAAAATAGTTCGGACCGGAAGTATTTGATATAGCATCACCCGTGTGATATAGCAAAGGTTTATCACACGGGTAATATACACCACACGTATGAGATAAATATATATATATATATATATATATATATATATATATATATATATATATATATATATATATATATATATATATATATCTCATACGTGTGGTGTATATTACCCGTGTGATAAACCTTTATATATATATATATATATATATATATATATATATATATATATATATATATATATATATATATATATATATTTATCTCATACGTGTGGTGTATATTACCCGTGTGATAAACCTTTGCTATATCACAC
The DNA here is from genome assembly GCF_025612915.1 of Magallana angulata. Taxonomy (NCBI): domain Eukaryota; kingdom Metazoa; phylum Mollusca; class Bivalvia; order Ostreida; family Ostreidae; genus Magallana; species Magallana angulata. The sequence goes on along the minus strand of NC_069118.1, from coordinate 25,369,801 downwards.
GGGTGATGCTATATCAAATACTTCCGGTCGGAACTACTTTTGACACAGCCCCTCTCTTCAACGCTTCAGTGACCTATTTTCGAAGATTTGCTAGTACTTTCAACATAACTATATCTACTACAAAAATTAATATAAAATTGATTTTGACAAAGATTTAAATTACAAATATGAAGGAAAACACATAACTGCGTAGCACAGGCGTCGGAACCGGGGGGGCTTGTGAGTGGGGGGGGGGGGGGGTTAGCCCCCCCCCCCCCCCCACCTTTTTTGCAAAGTTATTCATAACCGTAACCACAAGACCCTTTTTTCTTGTTTGTCAAGATTTTTGATAAATTTAGCCCACTTCCAACTTTCAATTTGCTTTGTGAAGTTTATAAATCTACAAATTACGTTAACTATCAAGGAGTTCATCCTGACGACGCGATGAAAACAGAGCGCTCTGGTTGTGTTTATATACAAGAACTTACCGAAATAATGTTTCATGAGACTTTTATTCCACCACCAGTAAGCATCCTTATTCACTATTTTCAATTTTGAATCATAAGGCTAGCCTAGTGTTTGTTTTATTAAACATCATGCATCAACAACTGTTCCTCGTTCGAGTCAATTCAAACTAACGAGCATTCGCAACTTTGTGTATGTCAACAAACTTGATTATTCAAGTCTTCTAATCAGAATTTCCATTTAATCAAGTGAATAAGCACTAAGAAAAATTATCTAGAGCTAAAAAAATTATTTTAAGGTTTATTTCAGTGAAACTTTACATTAAAACAGTTAGATTTATCTCAGGAATGACGTACTAAATTGTATTGCGCAAGGTCACAATAACCGCAAAATACAACGTTGCATCATCGTTTTTAATCTTTGAAGAAAAAAACCCAATATATTTGGGTCCCACAAGGGACTGTCTCAAAAGCTTCATAATATAAATCAAATTGTATGAGATAAATAGAACATCTATAATTGTGTGATTTTATATTTGCTTTATCCAACTCGTTGAAATGGTTATATTCGCTCGGCAAGCCTCGCGAATATATACACCATTTCAACTCGTTGGATAAAGCAAATATAAAATCACACAATATAGATATCCTCTATATATATATATATATATATATATATATATATATAATAAATTTTTGGTTTTTCTGTTTGAATTTTTTTTTTGTTATTTTGAGTACAGTCATCATTTTTAAGCCTATGAAGAAACTCCCTTTTATCTTTCCAACAGCTATTTGATGAGAATCATATGGAAGTTCATGTGTCCTGTTTAAAGATGTCTGACCAAAGAGTCAACATGACAATTGCGATGAGAGTCAAAAACCCAACGAGAAGAAAGCCAACCAAAAATCGACAAGGCAGACGAAAATACAAATTACAAAACAACAAATGTTTACTTATCATATTTAAAACAAACCATCAACGTCAACTGATGGCCATTACAGTCACTGCAAAAAACCATCGCTTGTGTCAAAGGAAAAGGAGGTTCAATAAAAAAGAAAATATGCGATGCATATGTCAAAGAAAAAGAAGAAGGAGAAGGAGGAAAAACAAAAGAAAAATTATTAAAAATTCTACAGCAGATTCAACAGATTATCTTCAAACAAATAGTTTAACTTTGAAAGGCATTTATTCAACGCCTAAAAATGAAAAACAGATTTTACCAAAGGGTAAGCTGCTGTATTAAGGGGGCTGGGTGGTTGTTGCCATTTTTTGGCTATTGTGTGGAATCATTAGAATTCGAGGTGGCTCCATTTTCGTGGTCTTCATGGGTATCCCTCACTCACGAATTTAAATCCTCCACAAAAACTTATTATAAAAGATTAAGTTTTTCTACTGAACTGAAAACCGACGCATCCACGAAATAACATCACCACGAAAAAGCAAAAATCCCATAATCCACGAAAATTGACCCCCCACGAAATTAAATGATTCCACAGTATTTACATTAACGTCCTTAAAATGAAGAAATCTGAAAATGATAGCATTAAACTTCCAAGGCTAATATATGTATTAATTTTATTCACCAAAACAACAGTATTTAGCTTAAAACATAGTTTCTAGAAGAAAAAAATTATTGAAGATCTTAATATAAATGTTTAATTGTTAACCACCCAACCTCCTTACATACTGAAGTAGTTTATGTTCATTTTGCTATTTCCTTATAATGTTTATTCAATCGTTTTTCATTTTGGAGATTGTTTCAAACAACTGCAATGTACTTTACTTAATATTTCAGAAAACTGCATAGTAGATGTCCATAAAAGAACTACTTCGTTTTGGTGGGACAAAAAAGACCAAAATATTCATATAGAATCATGTGGCATTATGAACAACGCGTCAGAGTTGATCGTTGGAAAGATAATTGAAAATGGAAATGTGAGAGTCGCTTTCATAATCAGAAAAGCCTTTATCAATGGAAGAATGTTGAAAAGACTATTGTGGCTATGTTGCCGTAATTTTTAGTACAATTACATCATATTTTAACTTTAATATTACTAGGAGTTTAACGTTCAATTACAGGTTTGCGACAGTTTTGTCGCATTGTTCGTTTATTTCTGTCTTTACATTGGATTTAAAAGAATCTAATTGGCATGTTTTTGTACTCTAGATTGTGTCTTGTCTTACGCCATACAAGAAAACGGAAATCTATTATCCACGGGTAAGTGTTGGTTTCTATAATTTGCATATTTTGGTGAGAATATATATTTAAGTGCATTTTTAAAACAGTTATATTTCATGGGTAAGTAGTGGTTTCTATAATTCATATGCTTTTTCATGAAAGCTTATTTTTAAACAGTTAATATCTGTCAGTCTATATTACAGATTTATTACTACCATAGACGTATGAAATCATTTGTAAGTCCATGTGCTTTTAAGAAGAAATGAGTGGAGGCTCATAATACATGTGAGTATTGAAAACAAGTATGCAAGTACAATATATAAAGCTAGCTATTGAGCAATACTTCAATATCTGATTTTGCATTATTAAAAATGCTTTACTTATATATTTAAAGTTCAACAATTTGATGATGAAGTATTATGATAATTAGTTTTATTTTTTGGCTGATTTTGATTGAATAAAAAAATATCTGTTGCGTCATTTCTGACGTCATATACTGCCAGTAAATACAAATAAATCAAATAAATACGAAAAAATATACATATATCACGTTATATCAACTTTCCTAAAAAAAAAATAAAAAAAATATATATATATACCTGAAACACTTTTAAAAAATGGTAAATTATGGGGGATAAATTTGAATCATATGATTTTCAGTTTTTTTATCAGTAAATAGTGCATGTTAAAGTTATAGTAACATTGGGTTTTTTCATTTCACAGAAAAACATACAGATGCAGTATCTTCAAGGAGTATAGGTGGGAGTATCAGTGGACTCGGCTATCATTTTGCATGTCAATCATATAACTATTTTTACATCTACCGATTTTTTTATTTTTTAGACTTTTTTTCTTTCAAAAAACTTGTGTTCATACAGCTACATGTACTGCCAAAAACCAAATTTTGATCATTTGTCAGCTGTTGAATATATTCATTTCTTTTATAACTGCCTTCAAAGGCAACATTTAGCAATGTTCGATTCCTAGAGTATCGTTGATTTATAAACTTATGAATACAACATGTCGCAATGTTTTGTTGACTCAATTTGATTGATTTATTCATTCAATAATTATATATATGGTACAAGAGGTACCAATTAAATACTTTATTATATGTATATATTTACATGCAAATGATGTTTGACATGGCTGTTCTTTGAAAGGCATTTTTAATCAAGAGAATGTGCAATGTATATACAATTCATTAATTTTTTTAACTTTCTATCATTATTGTTATTGCTATTTTATACACTTACGTTGAAAGCCCAGACTGCTTAGACTGAAGACATATATTTCATCTCAGTATTTTCTCTTACATAGGCACAGTAAACTATGTCATAGTTTATAAAGTAATCCTCACGGACCAGTCCTAAATTATTTAAAATATATTTAATTTATCTTTATTGGTGTACACCAAAACAAAATATTTCATGAAAATAATTGTTTCTATTGTATGTCATTGTTTGATGAGAATTATCGTTGAAATAAAATAGGTTTTGAAGATATGTTTTGAGAACTCATTTTACGTTTAGCAGCACATTAACTAAGCCTTAATAGAATAGAAAAAATATTTTGTTTCTTAACGGGAGAACTTTAATTGTATGGTGTGGTTTTTTTTTACTTTTTCATTTATTTATTTAAAGGACTGTTTTCATGGTTGTTTTGTGGTTATCTATGGCGTTGACCTTGAATAAAATCTTAACACGCTTCTGAAAAATATTGCAATGAAATAATGACAAACCAATTCTTTAAAGTGCATTTTATTGTTTCAAATATTTAATTTAATTTCAATTTTTGTTTTGCAAAAACACGTCCTCTCAGCTATAATTTAACAAAACCAATAACCAAAAAAATTGTTTTTAAAAATATCAAAACGTTTTTGCGTACACTAATGAAATGAATCAGTATTGTATTTATAATGGAAACCATGTTAACTATTATTTCTTTGTTGACAGAAAAATTTATTTTACTAATTTTACTTCGTTTAAACAAAATAAAGTGTTTTAAAGTAAGTAATAGCATACAACACATTCTCTGACCTGTGAATTTTTTGCAAGATACATATTGTTTATTTAAATAATTCGTTATTCATTGATTACTTTTCTTAAACAATATTGAACCATACTGTGCAGTCAGTTTTATTCATGGGGGTCAAAGTTCGTGGGTAGTCAAAATTATCATGGTTTTTGTATTCGTAATTTAGTTGGTAGCAAGTTCGGAATAATTTACGGTAAGAGTAAGAATAGTAGTGAGTGAGGGAAAAATTGGGTCCACTCGGGGTTTATCTAGTGTTTACTCGTGGTTTACTTGGGTTAATTGGAAAGTGCCTTTGAGGTTAACTGTACGCACTGAAGTGTAAAGCATCATACTGCATGAAATTCCTGTCCCTTGTATATTCCGAATACACAATTAGCGTCTGCTTTCAAGGGTATACTTCTAACCGTGTTTACTTTCTGTGTCCACTCTGGGTTTACTTTGGGTTTACTCTATGTTTACTCTGGTCCACTCTAGTAAACCCGAAGTAAACCAAGCGTAAACCTAGAAATTAAACCCAGGGTTTAGTTAGGTTTTACTTTCCTTGATATTGGGTCTGATCGGTACTGTATGTATTTTTTAAAAAGTGAAGAAAAAGATATAATTTCAAAGTTGACAATGTGTAAAAGTTTGGTCAACGCCCACTAATCGTCATCAGAAGGTTAATAACGTGGTCTTACACCCAGTCTTCCTAGTTAAAGTTTCACTACATACAGTGCCGATCAGACCCAACCTAACAGAAAGTAAACCCCAACTAAACCCTGGGTTTACTTTTTGGGTTTACTCTGGGTTTACTAGAGTGGACCCAGAGTAAACCCAGAGTAAACCCCAAGTAAACCCAGAGTGGACACAGAGAGTAAACCCCGATCAGAGGTATACCTTGAAAGCAGACGCTACATGTGTAATCGGAATATACAAGGGGCAGGAATCACAGGCAATTGGATGGTAAGATAAAATACAGGTCTGCTTCACACTCCAGTGTGTATAGTTGATTCCAAAAGCAATTCTCGAGTAAACCCAAAGTAAACCCCGAGTAAACCCAAAGTAAAACCCGAGTGGACCCACATATTTAAAAAGTAAACCCAAAGTAAACCCGGGGTTTAGTTGGGGTTTACTCTGGTGTTAGGTTGGGTCTGATCGGTACTGTAGCCAGACTGTCCGGGGGTGTGGGGGAACTCACTATATTACCAGTCTTCTAGTGAAAGTTTTATTATATATTGTGTAAGTCAATCTATACAACACCGGTTTTCAACCTGCCCTTTTGTATTCACTGTTATGGATGAGTTTTAACCCCTAGTATCTAAAATACATTAAATATGCACCTTATTAATACTATTATAATTTATTATTATTGAATATCTATAAATTGTCCTTTCTTGATACCGTCGATTTCAAAAGTGTGTGATCCTTTCGCAACCAACAGCACAATGTCATTAGGTAACTTTTTTTGGTAAACTAGGAAGTAGTGCTTTGACTTTATCATTTGAAAACAGGACATATTTCAAGGTAACCGAATCTGTATCTGTATCTGAAAATGAATAAACTCAGTGTACTGAGAAGTGCAATGTATTATACCTTTAATTTTTATCACGTAAAAGTAAAACAAAGCATTTAGGTCTATAACATATCAACACAACTGCAATGGATAATTGTTTGATTTTGTTAAGGAAAGCATTGCTTCAGTTAGATTTTACTTTTGATAGTATTTATAAGTGAGGCTTTATTGATGTTTCCAGACGAAGAAGAGGAATAATAGTTTAAAGCAATATGATCTGTATTTTTTAGAATTTTATTTTGCTTCAAAAACCTGCTAGTATGTAAAGTCTGCATGTAACTTAAACTTTTATGATAAATAAGATTTGAAAAAAATCATTAGTTTTTGTTAGTAGAAAGATTTCTCTTCTAAGGAAGATATAGTAGATCAGTTTTTGTACAGGACTACAATAATTCATTTTTGCTTCAATTAAGGCCTCTTTACGGCTTTTACCACAAAATAAGGCTAACAAAAATTTAAAAACCATGATATTTTTGTCATTTTAGTAGAAAATAACATTTTCGTACAAAAAACAAATTCAGCATGAAAATTGCAGCTCATAATGCTTTAAGCTGAGATTAACTATCGGAGATACAATGAATGATGAAAGCATTCTTTGTATTTGAAACTTTTTCTGCTATACTTTTATGTATCTGTTTAAAATGTAGCATTTAACAATCTTCTATTAAATATATCAATTTTTTGCATCATATGAATAAGAAAGTTTGACAGTATAAATTTTAAAACACTCGAAGAATGAATGAACGCAGAAGGGTATCCGATTTGTGCAAATCATTTTTTTCTCTTTGACCAAATCATATTGCGAGACATGTACCATCAAAACACTCCCTTCATTAAGACCGAAAAAGACGTCACTTTTGTTTGTTATTTCAATATTATCTTTGAGTATGTATCATCTATCAGACTCACATTGCAGTCCTGTCCCGGAACATTTACAATCTATAAAAATAATGTTCTTCATTGATGAAACTGTGAGACTAGCTATACAGTAAAACGCGTTTAGTACGAACACGGATATTGCGAATTTACGGACATAGCGAAGTCATCTTGGATCCCCAGCTATGTAAATTTAATGAATTTCTTATACGGTTATAACGAAATAAGGATATAACGAAGTAATTTCATAAGTCCCAGTGACTTCGTTATAACTGAGTTTTGCTGTATAGGTGGGTAGTAATAAATGGGTAGTTTTAAGTGGATATTACAAAATGGATAGTACAAAGTGGATAGCAATATGTCTGCAGTCGTGCAATTAAATAGCTGGATATTTTATGAGTGAACGGTTTAGATTCTTTAATTCAGCTGATTAGACACATTTTGTGTTTTTTAATACATGTAATGCTAAAAAACCCAAAGGCCAATGGGTAAGATATTTCACGTTAGTTTTTAGTTACGCTTTCTGTATTTTCTAAGTTACATAAAACTCTAATGTTGGATTTACACTTCCTACAAACTTACAGCTATAGTTCCAAACCCCTTTGTTAATATCAAGTTGACAATAAAACTATCACCATATCATATCTACACTAAATCAGAATATTTCCACACATGTGCGTGCCACAAATCATTGGTTAGTAGTTCTAGAGAGGGTAGTTTTTATAAAAGTTTTATTGTACATCTCGGTATTGTACATTACGGTACCTCTCGTGGAGTCATGGCATTGATTTGGTGGTCATTTTGTAGACAAATGTTTAATATTTACTTTAATAAAATGTCCGCATATATATACTAATGTGACTTAAGAAGTAGAAGTAAATCTTAGGCTTTTTTTTAGAACACCTATTTGTTCATCAGTTGAAAAATAAAAATATTATTAGGTCCTCTTCGTACGATTTCATGTTGTGCAATGAAGGATACTGTACCATTGTAGTTCTTGAGAAGATTTTTGATGAAAGCATAATTATCATGAAAAAGAGATAGGCATTAAAGTACATGGCATGCAGTTATGCTTTTGTTTTTAGACCGCAATATTCTTCAAAATTTGATTAAAAATAAGATATTTGTTGTAGTTGAATAATTAAAAAAAAAAACTAATATAATTAAGAAATTCTGATAGATATATTTGACGAACAAGTTATCAACTACGAACGGATATATGATACGACAGAAACACAAAAGCTTTTAACCCGGAAAAATACTATTGTCTCCATGAGGAAAGATTTATTACACACTATAAGGAAATTTCCAAAATTTCCTGGATAGGAACCAAATGAGGCCGACTTTAGTTATCATTGTGCATGCATATTTCTGCGCATTCATGTAGAGTACAGTTTTTTTTTTATCTTTTAAGTGGCGTCGGAAGCAAATTGAAAGTGGGGAGGGGGGGGGGGCTAGATTTATCAAAGATTTTGACAAACAAATAAAAAAGGTCTTTGGTTATGGTTATGTATTAATAACATTGCAAAAATGTGCCCCCCCCCCTTCGGACGCCTTGACCTTTTATGATTTTTTTTTATACCAATGAACACAATCAATAAAGTAGAGTTAAAATCATTTTCCGTTGTTCCGTAGGAGAGAATTGCCATTGTGCTTTTACAACGTTATGATAAAATGAAGCTTTGTAAAAGTATTTATTGTACACCTACGAAATTTTACACATAGAATAATGCTATCTTCAAGGTTGTTTACATATTTTATATTATGAAAAACTTGTATTTAATAAATACAAAGATCTAGGAAAATGGAAGAGATGAAAAACAAGATGAAATCTCTTGTACAGAACTAACAGGGTTTTTTTTTCTGTTGAAATACTGAAAAGTTTATGTTCACTTAAACGTAACAATCCCAACTATGACTCTGCTACACACTATGCATATATCAACATCAGGAGGACAATGTATATACAGTTTCGTCGTCTTTATATTGGATTTTTTAAATGCCAGAAAAATTTGTTACGAGTTTTATAAAAAAAAAAAAATGGAAACTATCTAGATTTTTACGATGTTATTTTTTTCAATCGGTTAAAACGACACACAAAAAAAGGAAAACCCGACTTCGTTAAAAAAACGATGTTATCGGGGAGCTTAGTTGACAGGTAAAGGGAAGTATTTAAAGACCTTGACATCAATCGAAACTCTTCCGTAGCGTCTGTTTACAGGTGATAAAACGACTCAAAACGCCGCTTTGTAAAAAAAAAAAAAGGTCATGTTTACCCATCGTTTTAAGAATCTTTAGTCAATTTGATAAATGTATCCCAGTCCTATGTGCTTTAATTTTCTTGTATTTCTGTATTTGACAATAAACTTCACTCAACCTATAATTTTTCCCCTTCAATTAAAATTGTTTGGGGGTTCAATACGTGATAAAATAAATGTTTCAGTGTTATAGATGCATGCACAAAACAACAACCCAATATTAAGCCAAAAAAATGTTTTATAGAGTAGCATTTAAAGAATAATAACTTACTAATGCAATCATGAAGACTTAGGATGCAGTATAACAAAAACCCGAATTCTGAAGTTAGTAAGGATGTTTACGTTTAATTGAAAAAAATGTTAAATAAATGAGTAATCGAGATCAGTATCATTTTGACTATGATACATTTGCCCTAGTCCTTTAAATTTGACTAATTAGAGTATTAATTATGTGCAATATGATACTTATCATCTCACAGCTGGGGATAATTTTGTAAAAGATGGCTGGTAGTTGCTACAGGATATTTTATTTCAACTCGCATTGGTTGCATTGATAACAACGGGTCTTTGAATATGCAAATAAGCAGGAAATATTTCAGAATATGAGGAAATTCTCGTTTTGCCGTGTATCATTATTGATTATGTCGTTATAGCGTGCAGACATGATTATTATTCTCTTGACGCTGTCTTTTATCTCGGTGCTAACTGAAGCATGCGAGACGCCCAGGTGTACTATACAGGTAAGAGATTTCCTTTTACGTTTGTTTAGTTGGAAAATTGCCTTAAGTTTTTGAAATATCAGTTGTAGTAACGTAGTAATTATAGTAGTAGTAGTAGCAGTAGTAGTAGTAGTAGTAGAAGAATAGGTGTATTAGTATTAGAAGTAGTATCAACAGATGTAGCACAGATGTATATATGTGTGAAACGAAAGAAGAAGTGGTGCATGGAGATGGTTCAAATTTCATGTAAGCCGTAGAAGCAATCGATGTCAGCAGTAAAAACATTTAAAAATGTTAAGATTGTTGATTTACATGTTCAGAATATTTATCCATATTTCTTGGTTGGTATAATACTCCCGTAGTAGTCCTTGTGTAAACAAGTTTAGCAATTTTTTGGTTGAACTAACTCTTAGTGTAAATTTTTTTACCTTTTTAATTTCTCCTTAATAAACAAACACTTTTTCATTATTGCATTTCTTAATTTAAAACTAAGTTTAACTGATTCTTCTCCTACTGATACCACTACCAATACTTCCTGGCTATTGGCATCCACTACACTAAAATGCATTTACCATATAAAAAGTACATTTATTTTAGCTTTTCAAGTTTATTACACTGTAATATAAAAAATGTTCTTTAAAATACAGTTTACGTTTGGTAACAATATCTCCTTGCAATGCATAATAATGTTTTATGCCACAAGGCGACGTGAAAAAGCGCTTACACACGGCGTCCTTTTGACATAAAACAGGAAAATGCAGGTCAATATTTAAATTAGTATCCGAGGTCAGGTAATTCTGGTGCAAAGATTGGCAAACGCTACCTGTAGTTGATGTTTATCCAGGAAGTTTTATTTAAAGTTTTCCAGTATTTGTGTTGTAATATTAAAGAAATAGCTTGATTTCTTTAGTATTTGCCTGTTTGAAGTAGAATACAGCAACAATAACCGAATTCAACATAACGTTATTTAAAAAAAGAACGTGTGTTTTCTCATCAAGCTCTTCTGTCAAAGATGAAAAACACTTTAACGTAGACTGGGAAATTGATGATAATATAAGAAAACATATTTTGATAGATTATATACTGATCACCCATATTAGTTAAATAATGATACAGGTTATTCGTTCAAAGTGTTAAATCAAGATTTAATGTATAGAGCCAATTTTTTTACACATAGCCTTTAACCATAGAAAAAATATTTTGCATATTTAAATTTATTTAATTTGATGGGAAAAAATTGATTATAGGTCTAATGAGCCGGATGCAGTTTACTTGCAATGTTTATAATGCACAGTGCCACTATAATAAACGATTGCTTTCTTATCTATTTCAGAACACAAACAGTGGATTATGTCATGTCGACAAAAAAAGTATAGGTATGGCTCTGAATATAATGTGCATTTTGTTTTGAATTTGTTTCATTTAGAAAATGTTTGTTATTTTCAATACACCAAACCAGTTTTATTGATTTATTGAATTTGTATTAAATGAGATGTTTTATGCAAAACACTGCACTTCTAAATGCATGTTCTATTTATCATTTAGATAAAGAAAAGATACAGCCATATATCTATAATGGAAAAATCTCCGTGAAATTTTACAATGTAACAACAGAGCCTAAGCATACCAACAGCAATGAAAATATTCAGATAAACATTAGAAAAGGTGAGACAATACCAAAATAACAATTTAGACTCTTCGTTTAACCTTGCTTGAAATCAATTGACTTAGCAGAACTAATTTAAGGTGATAAGAACAATATGATTAATTGTAATTTAACAGATAAAACTTATACAATCATGCAAACTGCTTATATCTACTTTATTTTGTTCTTGCTATCGTTTGAAGTTACCAATGGCATGCCAGGTACGAAACAAAATCTGCAGTTTATAACCATGGAGGTTACGAAAAACAATCTACCATGGAGATACATTGTGAATATACAAAAGAAAGAGGTAAATTAACTGAAATTATGATTATTTTGAACATGGAATAATATAACAAACTAACATAATTTTGATTTTAATCTAAAGCGTATTTCTTTTTAAAAGACGGTACGAAAAGACAAGGAGTTGATGGTTATTTTGTCTTGTTTACAAATGTCAACGCCAGCAAGCAAAAGCAACATCACTATTGCTCTAGGAATTGAACCATTGAAGAAGCAAAAAAGGAAAAAGAAAAACCAATATACCAAGAAAAATTCAAAAGATGTGTCAGAAATTGGGGCGATCTCTTTTCAACATTCTATGACAAGAAAAAAGAAAAACGAACCAAAAGGAAATAAGATGAAAAGATCTGCTCAAGGTACGATGTTATTACATCATCCAAAATCAATGCAGATATTGAATTCGTTATCTTTGTAGAGACTTTTTATTTACTATGTATAATATTTTAGATAATATATTGAATATTGAATAGGTAGTGAAAAGAACTGTATTGTGAATATTACTTCAAAAACAATAACGTTCTGGTGGTCGCCGAACAAAGGAAATAAAAGAGTATACAGATGTGGATTGATGGATTCTAATGGCGACATAATTACAGGAACTATGTCTAAAACTGGCATGGTAAGACATAATAAAAGCTAATATCTAATTTGTTTTTTAATAAATCTTCCTGGTGAAAATACAAGTTCTTTTTTTTCATTGTATCACTTGTATTTGTAAATGTTGGCGCTGTTTTGAAATGAACAACAGTATGCAATTCAGAAGGCTGGATGGTCCATAAAATAACCATTAGATCAACCTTAAATTTTAAGTTATAATTAGCCATTAACTGTAATTAAGTAAATATTTATCAAAACATTTAAGATAAATGTTGTGAATATTTTCAATATTTTTATTCACATCCCTCCTTCCAAAGAAATCACATTGCTTATTCCGTATATATTTATATACACCCTCCTACCTTCTAAAGAAGATAAATATAGTCCAAAAATGGTCATGACCAATCAGCCCTCTTACAAGGGAGTTTGATCAAAACTTAGTTCACAGTGCTTAAGTAGGGTATTCCTTATAGTCGACAATGATTATTTGAGTTTCAGCCGTCGAGTTATAAGCGAGATACAGAGCACAAAATTCTTTGTAATGTAAACAAAGCTCAGTTCATGTTTTTCTTTATTATGAATTTTAAAAGAATTCAAGGCCTAGACCTCAAATTAATCTAACAAACATTAAAACATGTTTGTTTCTATTCAAAACGAATAAGCAAATAAAAAAATCGGCTTGAAGAAAGACATTTACCGGAATATTTAAATAAAGTAAACAAAATCATAGAACGATCTGAATTCTTTACTTAACAGAGAGTTGTAAACGTTGTAGCTTTCTTCTTACTCTGTTACTGACACTCCAGTTTTGGCTGATCATCATAAATGCACTATTAAAGCATTATAAAAAAAATAAACAAAAAACAATTTTGACCAAAATTGTAACAAAGCCCTCTTAATTAATTTAAAGGAAATCTTAAATTCGTTGGTCATACATACTTATATACATTTGTTTATGGTCTATTATCCGTTACGTAGCATTTTTCTTAAAAAGAAAAAAATGAACAGAGTGATAAAAACACAATTTTTTTTTCTTCATTATCAATCCATATCAAGATTTAGATGATAAACAGGGTTATATATTTTTTAATAATTTACTAAACCGACGAATATTCAGAAAGAACTCCTCTTGCTTCAATTTCTATCTACTCGTGAAAACAATATATATTGTCAATAGAAATACTAAGTACATATTTATTAATTGAATTTTATTTTTTTATTTTAGCCTGTTTATTGTGTTACACCATTTATTAAAGATGAACACTATTATGCACGGGTACGTAAAATTTATATAGTTAGAATGTAGAATATCAATAGTGAGTCTTTTCAAATCATCTTTCTAGTATTATCAAACATTATTCTTTTAAAAGATTTTCTTCTATGTCGGAGGAAAAAGATACCACGCAAGTCCATGTAATGTATCTGTGGATATGAGAACCATGGAAACTTACAAACGTGAGTATTTTGAAATTTCGATATTTCAAATACTTTTAGATATGGACTAATACAAAATCATGAAATAAATCTGAAAGAATTTATCTTCAAAGCAAGAATGTTAACAAGAGGGTCATGGGTCTTGCTACATGTGGCAAAAAAACTACTACAGAATATTATTCATACATATAAGAAGATTCTAATCATTCCGGATCAATTGCATCAATGAAGGTTTAAGACAAATGATCCATAAAACTCTATTTGAAAACAATGCAGTTAAGTATTTTGTCTAGTCATTCAGAATCTTACAAAACTAATGCATTTTGATGTCTATAAACCGGCTGCTACAAAATAGGTAGATTTCTTTTTTTAATCTTCTAATGCACATTTTCTGAAAGCACTATAACTTGTGGTATAAAATAATTGATTTGAATGCCACGTGTTATTCTCATATTCTCAAAAATTGATGATGAACATTATCATGACATGAAGATGTCAACAAAGTTATCAATATCAATAGAATATTAAACTATGAACAAAATGTAGATAAGCGGTGCTTCTTTTGTCACGATAAATTTCTCAAATATTTCACATAAGAAATAAAGAATTGCTTTTCATTTTGCAAGAGTTGACTTTCCCAAAAATCAAAGAAAGATACATTTAATGTTCCTTTATATCACCATTTATTTCAATTTATCTCTTATCAGAGTATCAATGAACTTTAAAGAAGTCGTATTATTATTGTAAACATTATATGCAAAATAAATTTGCTGACTCATTTTTACAATATCCATTCCACATCCTTGATTTGCTGTTTCATTATCAACATTTTTAATAGTTAAACAAATTCGTCTAAAAAAATGGGTTTAAATGTTTTCATAAATCCTTTTGAAAATATTAAGGGAATATTTAATTGAAACAGAGAGAAATTATTTGCTTTTCAATATTTAACAATCATATCAAAATTCTTATTTAACATTTTTTAGAACTTAAGATACGTCTTCCAGATTTTAATTTGAAAAGTATTTGCTCATGTAAAATATGGTTACGTGCGTTTGGTTAGAATGGTCACTTTATTTTCAGCCAATGACGGCGACCCTGCCCCTGCCCCTGTCGACAGCACACTTGTCGCCGTACTCGTTATACTTTTCACCGCAATGTGTATTCTTTTTGTCTTCATTATTTGCCTGTTTTGGAGTAGAAGGAAACTACAACACATCAACGAAGTGGATGACAGTATGTATGCCATGAATATAACGTACAATTAGATTTTTCAATGTGTGTGAATGAAAAATATCATACTTCATAACAGTATGTACACATAATTTCTAAATATCATAAAGCTTTACCATGAAATGAACATCGTATTTATAACAATTCTTATTGGGGATAAGTTTTAAAAATGTAGTTTCGACCTTTAGACTTGCAGTTAATTTTGTTTATAATAGCATGATTCTATGTTTTTAAATAAAACAATATCAAATTCCGAGCAGATCATTCAATGGTAAGGTGATACAACTGTTCAATTGTTAAATCATAATTACCATAAAATTATTTGTCAATCAAAATGAACAAATTCAGTAACTTTTATAATTTTTTTAATCTAAAGAATAAACGAAAAATATCAATTATGCCTAATTTTGTTTTAATGTAGCCCTATACTTACCGTACTTTTTTACAGTGTCTTCTGATCCAAAAGCAATGATTGTGTCTGTCAATGAATTCGAAAACGGTATTCCCCAGCTTGTTAGTTTATTGGAAGGAGCGAAGATAAACGTCGTAACTGTTGCATCTAACGTTAAAGAAAATATGTTGAGTCGACATGACTGGTTGGAAAAAACTGTTGGCGAATGTAACCACTTCATCTTTATTGTTACAAAACAGATGGGAGAGATTTTAAAAAGGATGATTACCGATCATCCAAAGCAAAGAGAAGCTGATTCCTCCATAGATAGTGAAGGAGAGACATGTGCATACACGATAGCTTTGATAAAAAATAAGTTTATCAAGAGCTTGAAATACGAAGGGTTTTGCGTAAATTCCTGTCATTTGGTAAGTTTTGACGAAAATTACTGTGACGGTATATTGCGATCACATCAAGGTAGGGAGTTGTTTCCTTGCATCAAAACTCATTCCTACAATCTGTACTTAAAAGAAAGGTTTCAGTTTAGCCATGCTTGTCGTATTATCAACAATATCAAGAGAAGCGAAAAATCTAAAGCCAGAAAAGTTCGTCAACCGACTCCAAGTCAGATATGCAAACGTCCAAAGGAGAGCATGGACATCGAAAGCGCGTTTGTCTCTATGATACCTTCTACATATTGTAATTTTATTCCTGTTAGCCAAACTGAAAGCAACGAAAACGATTCGGACATTGACATCGATGTTACCAGTGATTTGTTAGGCTATGAAATGTACTGTTGAGATTCGTTTCTATTATTCATGTCGTAAAATCAAAATTATGACTTTCTTAGCCATACACGAAATTTTATATATGTATATGAGTCTGTCTCAGAATTTCTTACTTGCAATGAACTACAAAACTGTACACAGGGTTATTTTCGCCCCATGTTATTTTCGCCCTTTATTTATTGTAAACGTTTAATTCTCGCCATCTTGAATTCACCCAGGAATTACAGCTGTGTTTAACGATATATATGAGACGTTGGAATTTGTACAGTCTTAAATTCGCCCACTGGAAACGAGGGCGAACATACCGAAAATAAAACGGGACGAATATTTCCCTGCCGGCATACAGTACATTCAGTAAATGAAGTGTATTGAAAATTGATTTACACCGATTATCCGTTTAACAAACTAGTCAATTGTCTCAAAATTATTAGTCAACTTAAAAGCAGCTTATTCAGAGTCTCATTTTTTTTAAGGATAACTGAGTATTTTTACAACGTCATTACATATTTTTATATCAACATGAACATATGATGAAGTGTGTTTATCATTCATATTTGTTTTTTTTAATATTTTCAGTTGTATTTTGTATAGCATACATGTACATAAATAATATAATTTTTCAATCATTATATCATAAACCGCAATGTTCAGTTTTTATCGTGTAATAATGTTATCATTCTATTTTTTATGTATAACACAAAATTGTTTTTAATATATTTTGATCTCATATTTATGACGTCTCTCTGAGCTTCATATCTGCATGAAGAGGAGGTTTTATGACAGTATTGTCTCAAATATTTGACATCACCTCAATGTAGAAACATTTAGATATATAAGTTAAACGGATGAAGATTTCTTTTAAAAAATAAAGACATTGTCTTTAAAGAAATGCGAGCAAAAGAATCAAAGAAAAATTTTAACGATGGAAAAGAGGAACCTAACCATGACCTCGTCACGTCATATCGACAATCATTTATTTTCAAATTATTTGCGTTTTAGAACACTTACTAGCTGGGTTGCATTACTTTACTAGCTCAAGAAGACATGTTCAATCGTTTTTATAAGGCGCCCCTGTTCTGACGCCCTTGTTATTAGTTTTACGTATTAAATCAATGTTATTTTGCTTTATATATACAGCCATGTGTTCAGCTGCAATATTCCTTAGACATGATGTGCATTAAGAATGTAAAAATCTCATTTTTTTTATTTGGTTTAATTTTCAAGTGTTATGTGTTCATATTTTCATGTTCAATGTATAAACACAAAAATAAATTAAGTTTGAAACAATATTTTTATTTTTCCTTAGTAAATAATCAATATACTAGAGCAAATTTATATTTTGAGTTGGGTAGATCATTTATCGAAAATACGTTTATTATGAAAAAACTTTTCTAAAAATGTCAAATATTCGTACATGTATTTAAAAAGACAACATCTTTTAATGAGGTCCACAGACGGTTCTTGAACAGTTTCTTTAAAACTTAGTTCTACAAAAAACTTGACGATCTAAACGAAACCAAGTAAATGTTTCGGTAAAACTTGCTTATAGCAATATTCGTGAAAAAATTATTTTGATTCGATTTAACCCTCATCGTTTTTATTTCAAATCGCTAAACTTTGAGTTCTCACCTCTGTAATCAAATATAAGAAAAAAATTATGAAGTTGAGGTCAACATTCGGACTTGAGGCAGGGTATTGTTGAGAAAGTTGGTGTCGGTGGGCCTTAATAATGATAAGTTTTAAGTCAAGGGAAAATGATATGGACCTCACATGATATGGACCTCACCGTTAGCGTGAATTAAATATAATCGTGCTCGAAGCACTTACCATGTTTTGACTTTGAAAAAAAATGTAATTAATATATTTTTCTTATTGAATACATCATCGAAACAATGACCTAAATGTTTTTTCAATATTATGCATCGGATGTTTTTTATTTAATGTTCGAATTCGTAGGTGTAACAACTCAATAAGGTTTCATTATTTCTAATGCATATGAATATTAAAAAAAGAGATTAAGATAACAAAATAAAAATGAAAATAAAAAACCATTTGAAAGGCAGTAACCACTATCAAACATTGATTGATATGAGAGAAAAAAAATCAATAAATATTGCAAAATTCAAAACATTTTTATCTTTAACATTCATAATTCAAATGAAAAAAAGTATTACAAGTACCATTTTGAAAATGATATTCCCTCAAATCAAAGCATTAGCGGGTTTTTTCAAGGAGCATAGCATCTTTATATCCAAAAAGGAAAACGCTTGATTATTATGGCAGTATGACTAGACTTTAACTTGTACATGTGCTAAGATGCACAGAAATCGTTATCATTATCAAATTATATTAAATTTTATTTATTGTTGATGTTTGTTTTCTCGGAGTACCTTTGATTTTAGCAAGATGTAAGCAAGACCTACCTAGTCAAAAAAAAAATCTTGAAGCAATCCAATACTGAAACATCAAGTAATTGGCGCCTTTTATATTACAAAGTGATCACTGAATGGGCGTTATTTACTACAGTACTATACTCGTAAAACCGAGTTAAAATTGCCTGATTCCCTGCTATCTAAATTTTCAAGTATTGTTGACTTCCTTGAAACATAATGTCATATCTACATTGTATTATACAAATCATAATCGAAAGGGGGACTTCTAACAATCAGAATAAAATATCCCTGTTTTACAACAGTTACTGAAGTAACTGAATAAAGTCATTGAAAAACATTATTAAATACTATATAGTGATATAAACTCTATTCTAATACTATAACATACATACATATTTTTAACATGCATATATATAGAAGCAGAAGTCAGTGATGATAATCAAATTCTTCCTTCAAGTTGATTAAAGAGTCATAGAAACTTGCTTAGGAGCGGACAATGTTAGAGAATACTGTTTCGCTTTCACTTAAAGACAAAAGAATAACAACGCAATTGTGACAGAGGTTATACTATGTTAATTGTAAGAAAGTCTTTGGCTTAACAAAGTTAATATACAGTCAAATATACATGACAAATAAGGTCAACATGCATACACTAGAGTATTCTCTCAAATCCCCTGCCCCCTCCCCCAAAGAAAAAAACAAATAAACAAAAAACCACTTTCAGACTAAACATCCAAGAATAATTCAGAACACGTTTTATCTCAGGATCACATATCAGTGCATTGTACATGATTTACAATTTACAATGTATAAATAATGAATATTTACATATTATTAATTACCGTTGAACATTATGATATGCAAGCTTAACAAAAAGAAAATGATAACTAACAGTAAAAACAGGAAAATAGTAGAAAATAATCTAATTGTAAATACACATGTAAATTTGTATAACACGTTACACTGAAGCTATAGTCAATTCAGGGATAAACTGAACAATGAGCATCAATCTTATATGAATAACAAAGTCAAAAACTCTCCGCTATATTATGATTTAAATCATAATCTTCGACTGAAATACCTCCCTGACACTCAATGTGTTTTCATAGGAAAAAAAATATTATGCCATAATAAAAACATTACCTTCAGTTGTATTGTGAATTTATTAAAATCATCTGAACTTCTGTACCTTTTATTTCCACAATTTTCTCTTTTTTGGAACATTTCAGTTTTTCTCAATTTTGAACTTTCAAGAAATTTTAAATTTTTGTTTAAAAATAAATACAAGCAAAAATATTTTTAGAAAATGTCACCTCATAAATTTTGTTATAGGATATCATTTACGGTACAGGTAAATTCAACTAGAGGTGCAGTGTTAACCCTTCAGTTCTTTGGAACTTAAATCACATTATGTGCGATACATTTCAAATCCTATTATCAATCAAAGATTTATTATATTTTCAGACACGTATTTATCTTGTCTTTATACATTCACACATTCATGAAAAAAATGCTTAGAAGGACCCTTTTTTCATTAAAAAAAGACTATCAATAAAAAAACATTTGATACATAATTACTAGTCATATAAATCAGTACCCTTTAGTCTTGCATCATAAAAAACACCTAAAGTTGAAGAACAAATCCTCAAAAAGGCAGCACATTTCACTGACAACAATATTGCGAAAGAAAATGATATGCACCAATAAATGTCTAATGTTTACCATGGTCCTTTTTGAGGATACGGACAAGAACCCCCTCCAGCTGGAGGAGGGGCACTGGGGGCTCCAGGAGGGGGGCTAGCCCAGGATGGCATAGGTCCCTGATTTTGCGGGGGTGGTGGGTTTTGTCCGGGAGGTGGGTTTTGTCGGGGTGGTGGGTTTTGTGGGGCTTGACTCTGCCCAGGTAGAAGAACATCTGGTCTGGGTGGTTTGGGGGCAATCTTATTGGCTAGCATGTACTGTACCACTTGGTCAGGTATTTCAGCGAGGACCTCTTTGGCAAGAGCCGCCTGTGAGATCTGAGCATTGCCTCCATACTGTCCCCCCATGAAATCCCGGAAGGGCACAAACTGGCAAAAAAATATTAACACATTACGTATAAATACTACATGTACCCAAAGATTGACAAAAAGTTTTTACAAATGACAATTACAGTTTGTATATAAAGGTATGGACAGCAAACATCATTTTGATTTCCCTACAAATAAGATTTGCTTAAAGTGTGTTTGTTTATTTTACCTGCACAATATCTCTAGCAGCATATTTTCCATTTGAACACAGTCTCTTTTCATCCGCATCTAGTATGTTCATTGCTGAAAAGATATCAAATTAAAGTATAACTTATCAAATTAAAGTATAACTTTAGAAAAAAAGAATAATGCTTGACAATGTAAATCAGCCAAAAATAATAAATATTAAATAAAAATTAAAATGACCGTAAAAATTTCCTTCTACAATATAATGTGTTTGTGAGCAGACTCTGCACTTATTATATAAAATTCTGAGTGAATTACCTGTAAAATCGGCATTTCCAACACCAACAATGATGATTGACAGAGGCAAGTGAGATGCCTATAACAAAATGAAAGCATTGCAAAATTTAAGAAAAAGCACGGATGTGACATGAAACATTCACTGACATTGCAAGCACTGCCTGAAATGTGCGCTTACATTGACTATGGCATCAATGGTGTTCCTTGTATCTGTGATTTCTCCATCTGTCAGAATTAGCAGCACAAAGTAGTTGGTGCCATCTCTTATAGAGGACGCAAACCTGTCCAACGATAAATGCACATTCACCTTACATGGAAGCAACAGCAGACCAAAAAAAGTATGCACTTTTAGCGAACATACAAATACACTGCAATTTTAAAATACTGGTAAACATCCTTTTTGAAAAGAGACTTGGATTTTTAAAGCAGCTAAAAAATTAACAATTGATTCAGATATGCTTAATAAAATTGATAAAAAAAATCTAAAATTAATTTTTAAAATATTTTTTTCCCTTAAATATTGATCAATCTTAAAGTAGTAATTTATTAAGGCACACAAAAAATCAAATCAAGTCGGAATTTCATTTTCCATTTCATACCGTGATACATGATTTATTACAGGTGAGAAATTTGTAGGACCATAAAGTTGCACTCTTCTGATAGCATTCTGGTAAGCGTCTAAAATACCCGAGATTCCTTGAACATAGGGATTGGCAGCATTAAACGTCTGCAATTCAAAATATTTACATTTGAAAAATAATATAATATCTTCTTCTCATAGGAACCAGATAAAGAGCAAGATATTTGTTTCTGTGTGAACATATTCATGGGTCATGAAGTCATATCTACATTTACAGTAAAACACGCTTAAAACAAAGTCCCAGGGACACACAAATTTACTTTTATATAAGTGTAATTCATTTTATCCATTAAGTTTGCAACATGTAATAAAGTCTTGAGGAATGAAATTCACTTCGCTGTAAGCACCAATTCATTAAAGGCATGTTCGTTAAAACCATGTTCTACTGTATATACAAGAGGGAACCTTACCACAGGAAATTCATGTGACACAGAACCATCAGGTAACTTTGCTCCAAATCCCAACACCGGAAAGAGCTTGTCACTGTAAGAACAGAGAGAAAACTGTTAACATATGGAACACCATAGCTGCATTATGTGGTTATTTTACGAGAAGATGTTGCTTTATTATATTTGCTGTGGTTATTTCATGTGAAGATGGTGCTTTATTATACATGTATGAAGATGGTGCTTTTTTATATGATAGTGCTTTTTAATGTGAAGTTGCTTTTTTTATATGATGGTGCTTTTTAATGTGAAGGTGGTCACTCAAAACTTATTTTTGAAGACATTAACATTAACATTAATTATCAAAATCTATTATTTTTATCTTATATATATATATATATCTAGTTATTATAAGGTAGCTGTGGTGTTCCATATTAACATATCACAAGTGTCTGTGTATTATGCAATTTGCAATTTCCATTTTTAGTGGAATGTCGCTTCCACCAAGTACATCACCAAATGTAAAACATACATAAAGAAAAGTATTTAGCAGATTCAGAAATTTGCTAATTAATTCAAACCCAGGCTAACCAGTCTGGAGAATCATTTTTCTGCTTAATACAGTATATGCTAAATATAATATGTTACAGTGATATGTTATGTGTATTATTGCAAAAGACCATATTGAGAAGTAACAGTTGTTTTAACACATCATACCTATATATTACTTTCTTGAAGTATATGATGACTTGTTGATTAAGGACTTTATTTCCATGGATTTGGGGTGTTTCTATCTTAAACCTCCCCTCCCCACCCCACCCCCCTAAAAAAGAGGACATTTTCAATTACTGACTCCAAATTTTTGGGACAAGCAAAACTACAAATCTGATGAATGTGTACCATCCAATCTAAAAAATATCTTTATGTAAACAGACAACCTAATATCTTCCCGTTTTAGAGAATGACCTACCTATCGTAGTCCTGAATAATCTCCCCTACTGCCTGAATGGCCGCTATATACTGGTTGGGCTGGTAGGGGTTGATGTAATGCAATGAGTTGGGGGAGGAAGGGTTTCCATTGGATCCAGTAAAGTCTATTGCTACTGTGAAATTCAGCTGTGTACTACAAACAAAAAGAACAAGAAGAATATAACTCTTAAAACATCAAAACTCAGTCATAGTTCCTTTTTTTTTATCACTATTTATCATTAAACATTTGAACCTCGATATCTCAAATTCTGATATCTCGAACTAAATGGATATGTCAAAGTGATTTGTAAGTCCCAACCACTTATTTTATAAGTATATTCCCCTCAGTATCTTGAATATCTCAAAGTTTATAGACAGTCACATCTAGCTCGAGATAATGTTTTGAGTATTTTATTACATTTAATCATTATATTGTACATGTATATATATATGTATCTCAATACTAATTAAATGGTTACAGTATGCATAGAATGTTATCTTAATCATTTTGGTTTCTTTTATAACGTTATTATTTTCTGGTTGCACTTACCCGCCTTTCAAATAATCCAAAAATGATGGTTTTATTTCTTTTTTGACACTGAGTAAGTGAAGCTGAAAAACAAATATGAATGGATAGAACAAATGAAAAACAAACTACCGTTAGTCCTTTAAAATGTTATTCTTCTTGCCCAATAGAGCCGTTTTAACAAAAGCTTGAAATATGGGCAGTACGTGACAAACTCTGATTTGCGGGAGGTGGGGTCTAATCATGGTAAACTGTCCTGTCATTGGCTAATAGATACATGTATAAGTACATCTGAATGCAATGACTGTTGTATGACTTCATCCAGAAATGCATATTTTAGTTGAAACAGTGTCAATTTTACATAAAAGAGCAGATCTTTCCTAACTGGACAGTCTATGAATATTGATAAGCTTTTCTTACACTGTAGCAAATTAGAAGTCAGGAAGTAAATATTTGACACCTTGTTTTGATGGGCAAACTACCTGGTAAATAGTAACCTCCCATCAAATGTCCAAGCTCATGTTAAAAATGGCTTTAATAATCTGATATACATTCTTACACATGGGACAAAAATTCATTCAATAAATAGAGCTTGATGGTGATGGTCACTTTAAGACCATACATGCATTGATATTCTTGAGACAAAAGCTCTGTAATAGGATACCAAAAAATATTTCAATTTTTAAGAAAAATATTTCAATTTTTCCTTTACTAGATAGAAGTTTATACTAATAGATATCATATTTCAAATTTGCAGGAAGATCTGATGGGTAATTTGTAGCACCATCCAGCTTCCGTAAAATGAAATACAATTTACCTGTCCTGAATTTTTGTAGCTCTTCTTCTTAGCTCTTTTCTTTTGATTTATCAGCTGAAATAAATTCACATGTAGTAACAATAGAGTAGCCGATATGCATGCATATTCCATGCACATTACATAAAACAGATTTTAGTTTCACATCATCTCTCTTCATGTTTCAGTATTGTGCAATCACTCTCTTCATTTTTAATTGAAAATTCTATCATATGAATTTTGTGGAAGTTTTTTTTCTTTCTATTTTTTATGTAAAATATTGGAAAAAGACAACAGAACTACATTACATACACATAGTGATACATGTACATGTTCTGTGGTTTATAATGATTGTTTGCTCTGATCAGCAGGAGATTCTCCAAATAATGCAAAAATGTCCATTCTCAGTTATCTTACTCTCCAGATTGTATGGGCTCTGTAATCATGCCACAGTTTTTCAACATGTCTTACCTCAAAGCTTAGGTTTGGTTTTTCTGTTAGTTCCCTGACATTGGTAGTGCAGTCTCCAATAAAATCATGGCTGCTAAAGTGAAACAGAGATCCAATTATGTCAATTGTAAAACAGCAAGACCTAATTAACTTTTTACATGCTATGAGACTGTTTTTGAGAATGGAGAGTATTTATATGTTTGATGTGCATTAATAAAGATGCAAGTTGTTTGCAATGATGGATCATGGGTCTAATAAATTATGCATGCATGTACATTTAATTCATGAAATGTACACTCTGCACTCTGACTGTTAGTGATGGTTCATTTAGTTCACATTTAACTAAGAAAATGATATTAATAACAAATAATAAAATCACCTTCCATCACTGTCCCAGTCATAACATTCTATTTTCACAGTCCTACAAAAAAAAAAATCATCAAACATTCAGTACTATTTTTACGGACTAAAAATGCATTGGTATTATCATTATCTCTATACAGAAATTTATCCAATCTGGACTTCTCTATACACATGTCCCTATTTCTTAGCCTTACTTCAGGTTAAGAGGTACATGTACGGGTATGTACTTTTATTCCACACACACACAGTAAAGTAAAAGGCCATGCAAGTATACATACCTATCATAATCTCCACTGCACAATTTTGCGGCTGCTATCTGGAATGGTCGCCACGTTGGGTTGAGCGTATTTTTTATCACCTCTGTCTTGTGGACTGCTGTAAAACTGCAGGAAAAGGAACCTCACATATAAGTAAGTGCAAGGTCAAAAGTCAAACTTCAACTTTATCGTGTTGCCATGAACATTTATTGCATGCTTTTTATTTGAGTTACAATTTAGAGTCATTTGGTGAGAACTAGAAAATTATTAAACCTGTCCAGTAAATGTGTGTATTAGGTATGAATCGTAAGTGACTGTACCTTATCACTAAACGTTGAACCTTTTTTTTTTTTACATCTGAAGAAAAATGAAATTCTTCAATTAAAGAAAACATAAAAGAATTAGAAAAATTTCTTAGTACAAACCTGTTATCTTCATTAGCTTTATAGAAGATCAGGAAAGGATCAGATTTTCCTAGGAAATCTTTTTTATCTAATTTGGTCCCACTAAAGTGAAGAGTGAGGAGTTCCTGTAGGAAAAAAAACACCAATAGATTGTAAAAATTTAGGGGGAAAAAATGCAAATGATAATTATAATAGACACTAACATAAGATGCAATTCTATAGAAACAATTATCCTAGTAAACGTAAACCAATTTCACTTAGTAATTCTAAATTCTAACATGTCCAAAATTTATCCATATACATGCACTGGGGGTATGAATAGATAGATATGGAAAGAATATGTCCAGGGAAAGAATGTGTTTTGGCAAAAATATTTTCTCAATCATTGTACATATGTAGTCAAGCATTTTCATAACAATAAAAGTTTCATACCTTAGAAGAGCTCATTTCCTCGGCTCTTACTGAAATCAACAAAAAGAAAATTTCTTAAGCGCCTTCCAAATTAAGTGAAATGAACAAAATATCAAGGAAGCTTTTTTTACATCAAGAATTTGAAAGCTTAAATCATTGCCGGGGACTGAACATTCTGTACAGTACATGTTTCGTATAATGATCTAGGCATTTTTTAAAAATTTAACTCAGTTCTGCCTAATATCAACTTACCAATAATCTGTCCTTTTCCACTGGCACCCCTACAATTTTGAAGATCAAATTTCTTTACAGGTTAAAGAAGTTATAATTTCAGCTACATTATACATTTAGTACATCAATACTTTGTACATGTTGTACTAATGATAATTAATCACATCAAGATGATTAAAAATTGATAATATATACTGTCTGATTTAACTAACTGAAGCTTGGCATCCATTCTCCCACTAGAACCCCCTACTATTTCACCAAGAGTACATTCCAGTCTTCCCAGGAAATCCTGTAGATGAAAATGAATATGAATTTACAATGTACTTTCCTGTGAATTCTGTAAAAGATAACCAAATAAGCTGAATATCAGACTTTAAATCCTGCAAAGAAGAGGATCAAATTTTTTGACAGAGCGTAAATAAAAACTATTTCATAATTTTTACGTACATATATTTACATTTTCCAGTGTCTTTGCCTGTGATAACAGTGCAAATCGATTTTGTACATGTACTATAAAACCCAAATGACGTATAATTGTGGCGCAAGTTGGGTTTGCTTATTTATACTCAAATATTTAATCGTACATTGGCTTAAAATTATATAAGGAATAAGGAATCATTCTTTGAAAATTATGAGGTGATAATTTCGGCCTCAGGGCTTTATTTGCTTTGAACATGCCCTGACCAGAATTACATGTCTCACCTCATAATACTTAAAGTATGATTCCTTATTCTTTTTAAAGTACTTACATGAGATGAAAGAGCTTGCTTAGGAGAGTCTACATCATATCTGAAAAAATGATATCAAGACAACAATGCTAATTAAAGCTCATACTACAGATTTTTACATTATATACACTGTAAATGTAAACTGTAATTCATTATATCAATTTTATTAACTTTATAGAGTAAATAAAGAAAATAAATTCATACAAATTTAGAAGTCTATAGAAAGATATCCAATTTTTACCATTTTCTTTTAAAATAAAGGCTAATTGCCTAGAGATACCAAGGGGTTTTTGGCATAATGATTGTAATCTTATTCAGGCTTTATAATATATGGTTTATTTGAGTAATTTTCATTTACAAAATGGTTCTTGAATCATATAATGCATGCATGGTTATCTAAACCTCTGCCCTGACAAAGGTATTCGATTTCTGGGGTGCGTCTTTTTACCCCAATGAACCCCAATGATACCCCAATGAACCCCAATGATACCCCAATGAACCCCAATGATACCCCAATGAACCCCAATGAACTTTGAAATACCCAAATGATACTGAGTATGTTCATAATTGATACACTTAATGAATTTTATGTATCAACATGATACAGGATGGTACAGAAAAACTTTTAAGGGATTGTGTAGGAATTCATGAGATATTTCAAAATTTAACCCTTCAGCCCCTACCTTGAAACAGTTATAGAGTTATTGCCCTTATTGTACAAAAAAATTGTTTTCGCTATTTAGCAGTTATTGCCCCTGACTGTTTCTTTATTTTTTTTTAAAAACACTTAAAACTTTTGAACCTTTCATCGTAGGGTCATCAATCCTCTTTAAACTAAATGTTGACCTTTACCAGTCAATGTGACATAGAGGTCAAAAATCAAGGTCAAACAAAAAAAATTCCCATATTTAAGTTTTTTATTTGTTTCTACAAAGTTACGCAGAGAAAATGTTTTATTGATTATATTGCAACAAAACATAAAAAATGAGGTGGAAAGACCTCTAATTGTTCGAGAACAATTAGTCTACTAGTTCTTATTTGGGACAGTAATAAAAATTATAGATAAATTTGACCTTGGAACAAATTGTATATATCATCCATTTCAGTGTGGATTTTTTAAAACCCTGCCAGCTCCTCTAAATATTTAGCCATGGTTTGGATTTTTTATTTTGATTTTAAAGAATAGTTTTAAAAAATAGAATTAAGAAAACTTTCGGTCAAAAATGAACAAAAACAAAAAGGAAAAAATAACCCTTGATATTAATTATATACATGTACGGTGTTTATTCACACGCTTGCGCGGAAGATCTTTTAACTATGCACACATTTAGTTTTATTGCGATATTAATATTTCAAAGTTCATTAGGGTATTATTGGGGTTCATTGGGATATCGTTTGGTATCATAGGGGTATCATTGGGGTAACATTGGGGTATCATTGGGGTATCATTGGGGTTCATTGGGGTATCATTGGGGTATCATTGTGGTTCATTGGGGTATCATTGGGGTACATTGGGGTTCATTCGGGTAAAAAGACGCACCGGTTTTCTTTGGAATAAAGTTCAAGTATTCATGCAGAGAAAATTGATTTTACAGAAATCTGATAAATGAACATGTGTATTGTCGTCGAAATCCGAGTCTTTAGTGAAAGATCAATGGGGTGCGAACCATCCCGGATTCCAATAATCGATGACGCAAATTGCTTCCCAAAAAACGCCACCTGGCCTTTATTTGTGCGTCCGCTTGTTTCATGTTGATGTATGTTCGTTTAACATTTATGTCTGTTGGTTTTACTTTTTGTGTTTGATTTGTATTTAGATATCTTTGGTTGATTTTATGAACATTTATTTTGCAAAGAAAACTGTTGGTTTTGCACTTATGGTCATTGCGTGGACCCTGAGGTCCACGCAGAAAATATATAAGCGAGGTTAAACCGGATGCTATGGGGAAAATTCAGCCTGCGCATGTGCTAGCCTGGTTCCTGTGCGTAATGGGTAGCTCAGGGAACCAGGCTAGCACACGTTTATCTGAATCGGGATCGGGATTCCGTGCCATATGCACACATAAGTTCAAAGGCGCTGTAATTGTAAAGTGGTTGGTAAACAGTACAGAAACAAAGTATTCCTTTTAAAGAAATGATTGGCATGTGATATGAACTATCAGTATTATGAAATAAATTAATGTTATGCATCAAATAGCATAATTTGCAATGTTTTGTTGTTTTCCGAATACACATGTAACTTAACTGTACATTTATAGTAGGCGAGGCTAGAGAACTTCCCGATTAATTTTTTTTAAGCATTTAAGTATGATTGAATAATTATGTCGCTATAAAAGTTTAAATCTCAAGAAAAATGCATCAAAATATGAAATTTTAAATTTACACAAAGCTGTAACAAAGTAGTGCGAATCGTAATGTGTGCGCAAATAGTAGAATTCACCGAATGCCTGATACTATACATGCAAACTTCATTCATAGATAGATCATAATTATTTTAGAAGTATGAATCCTTTAAATTCTGAGATAAAAAGTCAGGGCTATACATACATGTATACGTAATACAACATACAAAAGTGGTTAAAAGCAGAGGGCTATAGTCGGTGGAATCTCTGATAATCTTAAGGCTTGAAATCACGTTTTCGTTGGAAACACATGCAAATGGTCCACGTATTGTAGTCCTTTTTTAAAGGACAGCAACTTGTTGATAATATTATTTTAGATTGCTGAATTTAGTTTATCGTTGATTTTGTAAAATTGTATTTTTTGCCCTTTCCGCTGCCCATATACGTCTTTACGAATAAATGATGAATGCAGAAAAAGGAAAGTTGAATGAGATAACCCCCTCTCTCCCCAATTGCTTTTTAATTTTGCTCCCCAATTGCTATAAATTCTTATCTAAAAAAATATAGAGAAATTTGACATTGAAACAAATTGAATATATCATCCATTTCAGTGTGGATTTTTTAAAACCCTGCCAGCTCCTCTAAATATTCAGCCATGGTTTGGATTTTTTATTTTAATTTTAAAGAATAGTTTAAAAATTTTTTTTTAGAAAACTTTCGGTCAAAAATGAACAAAAACAAAAAGGGAAAAAAAACCACCTTGATATTAATTATATACATGTACGGTGTTTATTCACACGCTTGCGCGGAAGATCTTTTAACTATGCACACATTTAGTTTCATTGGGGTATTAATATTTCAAAGTTCATTAGGGTATCATTGGGATATCATTTGGTATCATAGGGGTATCATTAGGTGTATTAGGGTATCATTGGGGTAACATTGGGGTTCATTGGGGTATCATTGGGGTTCATTGGGGTATCATTGGGGTTCAATGGGGTATCATTGGGGTTCATTGGGGTATCATTGGGGTATCATTGGGGTTCATTGGAGTTCATTGGGGTAAAAAGACGCACCGCGATTTCTGGGTATGTATGTGGTCTTTTCATTGAAACCTGTGTATGCTGGTATTCTTACACTTCAAATTTTAGTTTCTGGCTTTCTTCAAAGAAATAACTCATCACAAACTTGGTTACAAAGTCAGGATTTAGTGTGTCCTTTATCATCTCTGTTCTACCAAACTGTGAACCAAAAAAAATTAACTGTTTGTTAAACCACATCTAAAAAAGAAAAATATCAAGCACATACAGATGGTTTGGAATATGCAATCAAGACTGTTTAATTAACACAGTAATATTTTGTGGAGAGGACCAAAATAATTTAACATGTAAAAGCTATCTACATGTAGTCCTGTACCTGGCCACTACCCTTACCTCATGATAAGACCCAGATCTCACATCCTTGGTGAATAATACACACATAGGGTCGGATTTGGAGAATGTATCTTTGTCCTGAAGATTTCTGGTGAATGCAATAAAATAACAAACAAATTAGAACCATGATTGCTATTATCGATCCCTTGACATATTACGTTTACGAATACTATTATAAGATATTTACTAAAATTGCAGTGTTCATTTGAAATAGAAAAATAAAATTGTGTTCACACAACAACATTCATTTTATATGATAGCTGTGTATCGATATTTTCTTGCATGTCCAATACAATAAAAAGTGTGTTTTGCAAATTTAATAATAACATTAGTTGGTACTGGTTCTTCATTGATTTGTTTGTAAATGAAAATTAATATTGTTTTAACTTTCATAAAAATTATGTCCTTCCAACTCACTGACTGTTCATGCATTTAACCTCACACTAGTCACTTTGAAGATTTTTAAAATGAGAGAACCCTTTGGAAACTCCTGTCACTTTGAAATATCAGTTTGAACAATCATGACTCACCCACAATGACAGTGAACCTGAATGGATCTGTGTCGATGTATTACGAAATTACCAACATCTGAATCAGATGCAATATATTTTTCCATGTATTATAATACTGTGTATTATAATAATTCTGTTAACCAACTTTTATTCACATGCGAGAAATTTTTGCGAGGTGTGCGAGAGCCTCGTCGTAGCGATTATTTCTCGCCGCGATGTCGTCTAGTTATTATAAAAAACGGGTCTGGAAATGACTTGATCGTGAAATCTGGTTGTCCCGAAACACTCTTGCATGAGTAAATCATGAAATAAAGTCGTCACAAATAAAAGTGGGTTTACAGTACTTCTGAAAAATTAACATTTGGAGCAGTTCTATATGGGGGCAAGTCAAAACCCCTTGCATTGCCCCCTGAATTTCAACTGCTGACAAAACACCACAAAGAACATATTTGCAGTACATGTACATGACAGACTTCCTGCTTTAACACCCCCCCCTCCCCTCCCCATTATAATCTAGTAGTCTTTAGTAGTATCTATGGTGTTTTTACTACTTTTAATAATATGTTTTAGATACCTTTGAATTGTATCGAATTGTCTACATGTACCATATTATAACCGTTCTTAACAGGGTTGGCAAAAAAGCGGGAAATACTCATATTTCCCAGGACAGTGGGAAATACTGGTAAATCCCGGGAATTACTGGTATTTCCCGCGAAATACTGGGAAATAAAGTACAATTACATATTATAGTACTTCATACTTAGTCTTAATCAAATCTGTTGGGATGTAGACAATAGTACACCTTGTCAGCTATGACATTTGATTTTTAGAAGTTCTGACCGACCAGTTATGCATTTGTTATCCTTTTATGATTATTCCAAACATGGTTCATTCATACACCATTCTAATTTGTTTTTATTATATTTAAGACTTAAGTCAGGTATAGGAGCATCTATACAGTTATCATAAACATAAAATCAAAAGTTCCATTTTCTGTTATTTTGTGTGTGTGAAAATGGGCCAAGAAAATTATGAAAAATAAAGTGTGACTTGTGTCACTACCTCAGTATGCAACAAACTTGACAAGCCAATTAGCGCCACTCATAGTATATATCTCCCCAAAACAGGAGCACAAAACTGTCAAGAGTCAATAATTTATTAAAACAACATGTGTGGTTATTTAATTGTTACTTGTAACACCTACAGTAATTATAACAGTTTATTTTGTGCTTGAATTATAAATCTGTAAAACACTTAACTTGGGGTTCAAAAAGCTAGACTAATCTTTAGCAGCTATAGACTCTTTTGGAAGAGGTGATCTGGTGAATTTAAGATTCATAAACTGACAGTGAAATGGCAAAGTATGCTAAATTGTGTTTTGATGCTTATTGTTAATATCTTATATCCTAAACATACATTTTTCTTTGAGCAAATTAAAGAAATAAAGATTATAAATTTGTATTTCCCAGTATTTCCCAGTTTAGTGAAAATCTTTAGTATTTACCAGGACGGGAAATACCGGTATTTACCGTCGGTAATTCCCAGCACTGGTATTTCCCGGCCAACCCTGCTTCTTAAACATGACTGTGTTCGACATTATCAAAATATACAATCCTAGGAGTGCCAAACAAGTCCCCCCCCCCCCTTCCCCCACCCTCGGTGCTCATTCCCTGTTACAGATATCGGGTGGATGGAGACTGGAATCCTTAGTATTTCTGAACGTGTACACTTCTATAAAAATAATAACAACAACACTGACACAACTATGTATGATTGATGAGGACATGAAGATGGGAGTGTCGATTATGTTTCGGAGCCGGAGGAGGGTTTTCCCATATAGGCATACTGCATATATTACCTGCATGACACACTTATTTCTACTTGGGTGGAAGGGTTCACGGCTGACCCAGGCACAAATCCTTGAGCCATGGTGCGTCCTTTTTGAGCGTGCACTAATGTGGCGACACCAAACTGATTTACAAATGTACCAGTAGCAGTGATGTTTACACTTCTTCACTTCCGCTAAGATGTAAACATGATAAACCCCAAAACGAATACGGAGTGTTGACAGTTCCGGAAAATGAGGAAGAGGGAAGTTGAATTGTAAAACCCATCTTTCAGGAGTCGGCAATCTTATCAATAAATAATACCTAGAGTCAAAATAAGTAAGAAACCAGCCATGAGCTTCGCTCACGAAGTGCGTGAGTGCTTCATTTAAAGGGGCATGGTTACGATTTTGGTCAAAAATTATTTTTTCGATTTTAATGTTAATAATGCTTCAATAAGGCATTTTTAATAGGCAACCAAAATTTGAGTGTCATTTGTTGAGATATAAGCGAGTTACAGAGCTTACAATTCCTCTCTATGTAAACAAAGCTTTTGTTTACATTTTGAATGTTGAAGTGAAAATTTGGGTTTTAGACCTAAAATGAATATGTTAAATAAATTGTTAGGAACTGTTTATTTATCAAAATGCTTAAAATGAACAAGAATATAGACAAATCATCTTGAAAAAGATTTTTTTACTGGTATATTGAACATATGTAAACAAAAACAGGGCACGAGCCTTGTTTACATGATAACTGAGAATTGTGAGCCCTGTATCTTGCTTAAAACTCATCGACTGGCACCCAAATTTCATTTGATCATTAGAAATGCATTCATAAAGCATGATTGTAAATAATAAAAGCAGAAAAATAAAATTTGACCAAAATCGTGACCATGCCCCTTTAATTTGAGAATTGCTATGAAATATGAAAATTTAATTATATAACATAAATAAAATTGAAATTTGTTTATATAGATATTGAAAACAAAAATTGATATAGAGCGGGAAATCAATTGCTTAGAAATTTGAAATGGAGAGAGAAATTAATTGCTTAATAAAAATTAAATTATGCGCTTGTAGCATTGTAAATTTTGGGTTTTTAATGTGCATGATGTGCTTACAGTAAGTGAGCCAGTTTATCAATGAGAGGTACATGTATTAACTAAAGTTAATGTATTTTATTAACCGAAATTTGTCACAAAAATTGAATTTAACTGGTAAAATAAATGCTCATAAAGTTAAGATCTTTTAGATACGTTGTTATGAATTTCATTTTTTTAGAGAGAGAGAGAGAGAGAGAGAGAGAGAGAGAGAGAGAGAGAGAGAGAGAGAGAGAGAGAGAGAGAGAGAGAGAGAGAGAGAGAGAGAGAGAGAGCAAATATGTTGGTTACTAATACAATGTTTAAAAGAGTCCAATATACAGCGATATTCATTGAAAAATTATCAGATCAACTTTAGAAAAAGAAAACCCGAGGGTCATACAGTGAAACTTAATGATAAAAAGATAAGTGTTAGTGTGTTTTAAATTAGAACAACGAATACTTTTTGTTCTTAATTTGGATTCACTGACCGTTCCAAGCTTCAAGGTTCATGCTATTTGTATTTATGAAACTTGATATACGAAACGTTACACCTTTATTGCGAAAAGTCTTTCCATGGCAATACACAATTAATTGCCGATCAGTGCACGGTGGAGTTCGATTAACAATGGCGAGCGGTACTGTTCAAACAGATTCGACGGAACATTTCCCTGACGAAGAACCAATACCAGATTCCACACCTTCTAAAAAGGATGACGCCAATTCAGATGCAGAGAAACAGGACACATCGGTGTCCAGCCAAAATACCAGCAGTGAATCCACCCCTAGAAAAATTTCAAAGAACCTCAAGCCTTCGAACGGAATCGCCTCCAAACTGGGGTACACACCTGGAATCTCCCCCAGAGGAAGAGCTGGGCCGTCGGTGCGGAGTGGGGCTTATGCCTTTGGCAGTAAAGTTGCTTCTTCGTCATCGGAGTCAGCCACGCTTCCGTTCCTAATGGACAGTATATATACGGACACTGTTCTTGTTGTGGAAGGTAAACGGTTCTACATACACCGCTCGTTGCTAGGGTACGCGTCAGAATATTTTCAGAAACTGTTTGCTAACGCCCATGCTGCTTCGGGAGAGAAAGCTTTAAGGATGAAACCAGAAGTTGTCATCAAGGACAAAAGTTACAGCGACTTTTTGGAACTTCTAGCATTTTATCACCCGGGTGTTATACGGGATCTTACAGGTACATGTACATGTATATAAATGCATTTGTATTCTTTTCTTAAATCATATTTTGCTATTTCTCTCTTCTCGAACTCTCCCCTTCTCTCTCTCTCTCTCTCTCTCTCTCTCTCTCTCTCTCATGAAAAAAGCATATTATTTATGTAAATCACAATTAAATATTTCAATATTTTATAAGATACATATATTCTTCTTAGTCATATCTGTATTACAGATATTTACTTTGACAATCATGTGTAAATACATGTAATTGTTATGTCGATTTTTTCTATTTTATTTTGAAGAGAAAACGGCCGTTAGATTGCTGCCCATCGCTGAAGAATACGAAATGCTACCACTAAAGAAACGATGTGAAAGTGTCCTGGTGAATTATCTGAAGAAAAATTCTGCCATGTTTAGCACCGCGTCCAAAGGTCCTCCAACACAGCGATTTCGTCGCGACAATGCGCCAGATATTTTATTGAAATGCACAAAAGCGGCCGACAAGGGGAACTCTAAGGTTGTCTTGGAGCAGTGTCTGAAAGTATTTGCTAATCCGGACATTCCTTTGAAAGATCTGAAAACAAACCCTGAAATATCTGACCAGATTAAGGCTAAGATATTCGAGACACGCGTGGATACAACATCGAACAAATTATCTAAAGTTTTTGGTGAACTCGAGAAAGAAAAACACGAAAACCATATTCTGAAGAAGCAACTGAACGACAGATACCATATTATACAAAAAGCTGGAGTGCGCATGTCTATCATCACCTCAGATGATGACAAGGCACACCCTGTTCCTTCGTCAGTTCCGGTTCTGCACACTCATCATTATCACAGTCACCACCGACAGAAGTTAGATTCGGAGAGAGAGAAAAAACAAAAACCCCTGCCTTCAACGAAAAGAAATTTAAAACATTAACACTCGATCTACCGATGATTTATTAAATAATTTAATTGTAAATTATACCGTGTATACATGTACATATATGATACATGTAGTTGTATGTATACTAGACAGAAATGTTTTAAAATCTATGAAGATATTGCAATATTTAGATTCTTAATAGACAACCCAGTAAATTAAAAATTAACTATATGACAAGGGGGTTTCGGGAGGGGGGGGGGGGGGGCTTCCATATGAAAAAAATCTAATACATACACCGAAAAGATATAATTAGTTATGGGGCATTTATTTTTATTATGAAAAAAATCATACGAGTAACGTTCGTCAGGTGCCTGCGTACAAAAGGTGTTTGACTTTATCAAACTTTTGATCGAAAAGGAAAGATCTCAATATCATACGATACATTTTTTCTCTATGGCAGTTTTTTTCCTTCGTAAGTACAAAAATCTTTTCGACAAGTTTTATTTCTAAAATAGAAAATTAAATGAAAGATTATATGAACATCTCGTCATTTAAAACAATAATAATGTAGATATATGAGATCTTTTCCCGAAGTTACGAAATATACAATTATTCGCCTACTTGATTTCCGACTGGTAGATGGTATGGATCGACTTTCTGTAAATTACAGGAATTGTACTCTCTGTAACACTTGTAACTTAGCGGACGAATTTCCCCTATATTCTACAGTAAAAATCCTTTTCAACTTTACAATAGAAATTAATTTCTACCTCGCAAGAATTGTCACGAACTAAATTAATACGTACAATAAAACTGAGAACTGCATGTTAATTGAAGATGCCATACTTAAAAACATTGAAAAAACTAAGCACTTTTATTTAAAAAAAAAATCCAGGAGCAAGACTGTTGTCCAACTAAAACTTGCATTGTTTTAGCATTTGTTATTCTTCTTTATGTATAGTTACGTAACCCCCCCTTTTTTTTACTCATATGTTAATGTAGCTTATATCGTTATGCTGTGTACATGTATAATTAGACCCTTGACATTACTATTCATTGCCAGCATACAATTTGTACCTCACAGTGCCATTTTATATATATACATGTACATGGGTAACTGGTTTGAGTGAATACGGTCACGAATTGAATTAATCAGTCGATAGCGTAAAATTTCAGTTTATATGCGCCGGTGTAACGAAGAATTTTGACCCGGGTGGAAAATTGACCCGGGGGTCATTTTACCACGTTGAATATTGAGACCAAAGGTGTTGAATAAAGACCCTAATCCGTTGAAAATTGCATGACCCGCATCGTGGAATTTTGATCATGAAACCGGTTTAAAATTC
This sequence comes from Magallana angulata, assembly GCF_025612915.1. Classification (NCBI taxonomy): domain Eukaryota; kingdom Metazoa; phylum Mollusca; class Bivalvia; order Ostreida; family Ostreidae; genus Magallana; species Magallana angulata. The sequence goes on along the minus strand of NC_069118.1, from coordinate 25,331,717 downwards.
AACAACAAAGAAGCACAAATCAACCTTGAGTTTAACTATAACTTGAGTTTATTTAATTAAAAATTATCAGTTTTTACATATTTATTCTTTAGATTTACATGTTTACATGTTTAGGCGGGGGGGGGGGGGGGGGGGGGGGGTGGTGTTGGTAAAAAATGAGACTTAAATAATTATTTTTTGAAATTACATATTATCCCTTTAAATATGTAATAAATATTTGATTAAGTGAATCAAAAACGCTTTGGAGCTCTAATATAAGTATAAACATGGAAAACAATTTTACAGTTTTATTTAATGAAAAATCAGAACTACCATAAAGTAAATAGTTCATATAAAAAGGTACACTAATGTAAATAAGTTGTTTAAAAATTTCGTCTCATTGTTGAGTTTACCATGGCTATCCAGGGGAAATCCATCAGATTCAGACTCACAGTATTAACATCGACTCTCATCAGTTAAAAAAAAATCCTTAAATAAGTAAGCTTTACTAGCTTTATTCCGTAATTGACGTAAAATAATATTTCCTGTTCCATTCCGAAGCAAACGGTCATCTTTTTAGCTTTATTCACATAGTATTGTAATGATACATGGATATCATATTTTCCGTCTCAAAACTAAATGATTAATCGGACATATCAACCTGAAAGAAATTAGCCACGTCCGCATATGTATCGGACAGTATGAACATTTTAAAACTGAAACTTTCAAATATGTGCATGATTGTACATTTAAACCGTGTAGAGTAAGTTCCAGTTCAGATCAATTAAAACTCTGAGGTTGAGGTCAATTCTCAACAGGTTCAATTTTCAACGTGTCGAGGTCATCAGAGTTTAGAAAAATCTTTCTCATACCGTTGAAAAATGACCCCGGGTATAAATTTCACGAATTTGGTCTCAATTTTCAACGTTGAAAAATGACCCCCCCGGGTCGATATTCAACGTTGAAAAATGACCTCCGGGTCAATTTTCAACCCGGGTCAATATTCTTCGTTACACCGGTCTTAAAAGACGAAAAAAGTAATTTTGATAATGAGATAGTATCTTGACATTAAGAAATAATTATCCTGCATCTATGGGAATTTGTTTCTTTAATTTGGCACCCAATTTTATGCAATTCAGCATATAATTCGTGCGTGCACATGTCATTTTTAATGATATTGAAGTATAATGGCATGATTGTGATTTGGTTTAATTATCTGTGGCGTGGTGCAATTTTATCTAACAGTTGTGTGTACTACCGGGATTCAATCAACCTTAGGCAAGAGAAAATATCTATAGGCCGAAGAATACCATGTACGACCTAACAAAGAATGTTAAAAAGAAAGGTGGCAGGGGATAGTTTCGAAGGAAAGACCCGGTCAAAATTTTGAAATAAAGGGAGAACCTGAGGTTTGGCTGGTTATTTGAGGTGTATAAATTGCTAGAATATTTATTGCATTCATTTTGTGGATAGAGGTGCTCATGTCAATTTCATTGATATACGACACTTTAATGCTGGTAGCATTTTTCATAAGATATGGAATGAAAATGCGAAACTGTGGCCAAAATTTTCACTTTCGGTTTTGTGCTTGAAAAGTAGGGTGGGTTCAGAACACGAAATGTCACTCGAAAAGAAGGTGATTGACCCCCTATCAATTGGTGATTATTTGCATGGGTATACATTAAGCTACCAATCCTATGGTAGTTTATGGCAGTTGCTCGGGACTGGAGCGTGGTGCTGGACCCGTGAAAATGTGAAAAAAGGAAAAAATTTCTGAAATTTTTGAGACCATCCCTGGCTATTCTATACAGTGCTATTTGTAAGTTGTACTTGTTTTATTCTGAAATGTTTAAAAATTCTCAAGAGTCGGGACCATGTGTCCCCTGCATGCAAACCAATTTTAGCAAATTTAAAAATCCACTGAAAAATTAAATCACATATATGAGCACTATCTGCCTCACATTTCGTCGACCAAAAAAACTATCCCCTGCCACCAAAACCAATATTTGGTTTCGGTTTCTTTCCGTGAGTCTAGTTCGTGAAAGATCTAGATCCTCACTGAAAAAAGAAATTCAGAGTCGATAATGCTTACATAAATATGACTGTTGGTTACGTCATATATAAGTGTTGGCAGCAGTGGAAAGTACAAAGGTAAATATGCATCAACTTGTTGCAATAATGGATCTCGAATTGCCTCAGCTCGAATTTCCTCACAGCTGTCACATGCAATGATAATTATATTTAATCGTTATGAAATTTGAAAAATCAAGTGTGTCTTATTACAAATTCATAAAATATCAACAAATCAAGTTTATTTTTAATAGATTGATTTAACTAGCTTGGTTTAACAGTATAATGTTTATTTAATACTACAATCTTTAAACGTGTGAAATTGACAGAGATTTTGTATCATTTCAGGGTTACACGGAATATTGAAGCCTATTGTTATCAATGTAAAATATTGGTCCGTTTAAATTTCAATGTGGATGATTCGGATAATTACGAGATCTTGCCAGGAAAAATCATTCGACTCAAAGGAACGTGTTCTCGGTGCAATTCAAACATTGTCATGAATCATATCCTCAAGGGATGGCAAAGAGGACTTTTCTAGAGAATAAATAAGTGATTTGAAAATGAAAATGGAGACTTCAAAACAACGATATTCTGTCGGTGATTCTGTAATAGAGGGGAATGAAGCACACAGTTGATGATGGTTTTGATTAGTTTAATATGTTCTGTGATATATTTATCCTGTAGTCCTAACGTCCTAACCACACCAACATCATTCTGTAATATTCTATTGTTAAATGTATAAAGACATAAAAACTAGATATTTTTACCATGCTGTGTATAATTCAATTATGTATGGAATACATGTATACATATGCAAGTTTTAATCATGATTATTTGAAATCTTAGAAGAATGCATGCGTACAAAATATTAAATCAAATTTTATTAATAACATGTTTAATGGGTTTTTTATTCTTGATTTAGTACATGACTTTAATTTTATGGTTAGCATGTAATTTAAGAAATTATGACGATATTACTCGTGGATTAATGCATGTCTAATACAATTAGAACACTCCGATAAACCCTACCTCCACCACAAATATTACATAATCATTAATTTAATTTAGCTGGTTAAAGTTCTTTTACTGCAAGAGTAAAGTAATCAATCTATGCATACCAGTATATGCCCGAAGCCATCAAGGTCGAAAAAGAATTTTCCATAAATCTTGTGTCCTGCTTGCATGATCTTGAATTATATGAACTTGAATGATGAGGGTAACCACAACAGGGGAAAGTATGATTCTCATTTTTGTCTGGTTTAAACTTCAACTTGTCTTTAGTTAGGGCCCCATTCTGAAAGTGCTCTACATGTATAAGAATCAGTCTGACTGTCTATCAGACATCACTTGTCCATAGAACTGTTCTTTCCCTTTGGCTCAATCAGACTTATTCCTCACCCACAAAGTGCCTTTGGGCAAAGGGTGTGCAGTGACCTTGAACCAAATCTCTACATGTAGGTCTAAAGTTTAGAATTTTTTATATCATTGTCCAAATTATTTACTCCTAGCTGGGCTCAGTTTTTTTTCATACTTCAACAACAGTGTTTTTAGTTAAAGGATGCATAGTGACCTTGACCAATGTCTATAGGTCAAAGGAAAGGTAAAATCAGACCACATAAAAAATCATTGTCTGGTCCAGGACAATAATTTTTGTTTTTCCCATTAGCTCAACCTGGCTTATACTTTACAATTAGTGCTATTGGATAAATTTAAACCATGTTCCTAGATCTCCTTGAATTTATTTTGGTCCAAATTTCTTTCCCCTCCACCCACACTTGTTCAGATTTGACTAAATTCTGCATGTAGGCAAGGGGCTAACAGTGACCTCTAGTCAGAAGTTATAGTCAAAAGCAATTTTCTCTTTCTTGTACAAAAAAAACACCTTTTATTGAATAAACAATTTATTAGTAAATAAATCAACAACTGAATAACAGAATTTAAGGTAACCATCACTATATACAAGTCCGACCAGATTGATAGATAATAGCTCATTCTGTGTTTGCATGTGTACCAATTTTTTTTTCGCAAACATATGATCAACCTGACAAATTTATTCCTGAAATCAGATTATAAAATTATTATATAAAATCCCTCTTATCACTTGTATGGTTCATTCTTGTGTAATTCTCAAGTACATGTTATTCACATTTTGTGTAAATAATGCACAAATTCACTTCCCATTCAATTAGTTTTGATACAGATAAAAATCATGACATTTGAATAAATATGGTCATCATAATAGGCATGTTACAAATCAAGCATAAAACTTTAAAACTTTAATTTCACTTAATATATTCTAATTGAAACACTATTTTCCAAAATGGAAAACTAGCTGTCCCAGTTTACAAGAGCAAACTTATTCTGTGATAATTAAGTCACACAAGCATATTAATCAATTTTCATGTGTTCATTACACATAAATGTAACAAATATATTAATGGAGTGACTTTGAATATTAATTGAGGACATTTGTCACATTTTTTAAATCCACTGAGCCAGCTAGAACTCGATGAATGAAAAAACAAATTTTACATACTAAAGTACCGGTATATACCGGGTAAAATAAAACTTTTAAATCAATATATATCACAGCTCTACACGAAATGATGCAAGAGAGTTTTTTTAAGTGTCATTTCTCTTATATCAAATTGAAACATTATAACGTCTGTTGATTCACAGTTTTTTTCTTCACAATCACCAAGTTGATTTTTAAAAAAATTCAGTACATAATCATATGATGTCTCTTGGTAAACCATCAAACTCCAATCTAATTCAGAGGCAGAGATACATCTCTACTCTTTAACATCCAGAGGTCCTATAATTAAGATGAAACAAAATAGTTTATTTGATGCATTTATCAACAAAATGCTAATTTAATACATGTACATGTATAAATTATATTTGTAAACATGCAGTAAGATTGCATCTTGGGTCTTTACAATTTTTTATCAAAAGTTGTTTCTGTGACAAAAACAAATACTCCGATTTGTTGAGAGGTTTTAAACACCTCTACAAGGAGTCATTCTGTAAAAGGCAGTTTACACTGGTACGGATGTATCAAAAAATTCCAGAAGCCTTAATAAAATTAAATATGATACTCGTATGCTATTAAAATCAAACTGATTTTCAAATTTATAACTCTAGTAAATTTTAATAAGTGGAATCATTTAAATTTCGTGGGGGCCAATTTTTGTGGATTGTGGAAATTTTTGTTTATTTGTGGGGATGTAACTTCGTGGATGCTTTGGTTTTTCAGTTTCTGTAAGAAAACTAACTCTTTCAAAATTTGTTTTTGTTGAGGATGTAAATTCGTGGGTGAGGGCTACCCACTTAAACCACAAAAATTGAGCAACCACAAATTATAATGATTTCACAGTACAGAGCTGAAATGTGAAATTTTAATCAATTAAAAACAATTCTAAAACCAATCTGATTAAAATCAGCAATTCTGATACCATCAGAATGGCTGATTTTAATTAATCAGATTGCTCTAAAACATTGTTAAATCACCTTCATTGTCAATTTTGTGGGGTCAACTCCTCTGGCAACCAGTTTTTTGTGAACCATTTCAAAAACTTCCTTTTCCACCCCGTCTTGAATGGAGCCTTTGACATCAATGAAGTTAATGTCAGCAGATGCATAATGGCATGAAATAGACTGAAAAATACAATTTAAACTTAAATTGAAGACATTTAAAGTGACGATAATTATGAGTAAACAATATCTTTTAATGTTTATTTTCAACTTAATATATAGTGATTAACATATTTTAAAGAAGTGTAGTATGAACTTCTTAAGTTTTCATTATTTTTAATACACTTGAAAAGTGTCCACACTGAAATATGATGAGTCACAATCCTAAATATCAATGGATTAAACTAGTTGTCCATTAAATGCCAAACACCAGTAATAAATACTGTGGAATCATTAGATTTCATGGTGGCTCGGTTTTCGTGGGTACCTCGCATCCATGAATTAACATCCTCCACGAATAAATAAATTAGAGTAATAAAGTCATATTTCCTTTATAGGTATAAGAAAATACACGAAATAACCTCCCCACAAACCTGTAAAATTTAAGCAATCCACGAAAATTGGCCCCCATGAAATTTAATGATTCCACAGTAGTGCAAAAAAAAAAAAAAAATTAATAGCTATATAAATAGAAGGAATTATAACATTTTGCAATAAGCATAATAAGCCAAGAAAATTTAAAGCATGTATTAAAAGACAGTGCTTTAAATTAGGATTTTGTTAATTACAGGCATCAGCTGAGGGTAAGATTTTTATGATGTTAGATCGTTGTTATTGTTCATACTAGGTCTTATCTAGACTACATAATATCATTATATGTATAGTGGTACCTTTCGGAACCCCTTTGTCTTATTCATTCCTGATCCATGAATCAGCAGAGGATGGAAGAACACGGTGTCCCCGGTGTCCATGGGCAGATGGACTCTAGGAGCATTGGGATCAAAGTCTCTGACCCCATGGTACATCTTGTTGACACCTCCCTGCATGATAAAAAGAAGAGTTTTATGGTTTTTTATCACATACTTAACATTTAAGTAAATGGTCATCTTTGCATGAAAAAAAATTTTGCTTGCTCCCATCCAAATGACAATAAAGATGACTGGTAATTAACTCTTTTTCTCGAGATTATTATAATATGAAGATACATCTATATATACTGGTATATTTTTTGTTAAAATGTAATTGTTTTACTTTTAATATGAAGATTTCACTTTCCTGCAACTAAGTTTTTTTTTTAATTTCCCAACCAAATGACATATTTTAAAACTTATGAAATGACCAGTGTTTAAAAACTGAGTTCATTGATAGAGAGAGAGAGACAGAGGGAGAGGGAGAACAAAAAACCGAACAACTTTTATGAATTGGCATTAGTACTTCTCTTACTTATTTTTAGTCTGACCTTGACAGCTTGAACTTGATGAGGCCACAAAAAATAACTAATCAAAGGATCAAAGATATTTTTTTTTTATCATAAGTCCATATAAATTGGAATGATAAAATTCGTTCACATGCTCCTTTTAATTTGATTGTCATGTGATAATCATAATAAAATGAGCATGTGATGAAGGTTTGATTTTAATTAGACTGGTCTACTGTAATTTGATGGACAGTTATTAAAACTTGTGATCATAAATACTAGTACAAGTATCATTCAGACATGTATGTTTAACTTTGATAAGATATGAAGTGATAGCTACCTACTCTACCATTAGAATAAAAGAATATTGTCCCACTGTAGCTCTTCATTATCTAGATGTGATAAATATGGGTGTCTGAGCCACCAATGTACTTAATCATCAATAATTGTTCAGCATGTTTTGTAACTGATCTAGTTATCTGATAACAGGACCATTGGTTTAATGATAAAGATATATGCCTTGATATTTATCACGTATATCAATGTAAACATCTGTACCAATACACCATGTTGTCTACATGCGAGTTCTCTGCCCCCCCCCCCCCCCCCCCCCCCCCCCCTGATCATGCAGGCATATTAATAAACAAATGTTTCTTGTTTGTCTGTTGGGAAAAAACCCACTTAACAACCTTATTTCATGTAGATTTGATATGTAAATAACCTCAACATTTTAATCAAAATTCTCAAATATGAAAACCATTATGATGTTTAATAACAAATACATGTAGTGATAAAAGCACAGCAAATTACTACCAAACCAATGCCACACAAGTTGACACCAGGTACACTGTAAATTAACATTTGTGATTGAGATTATCTTAATATCCCTTGTTCACACAATAATGTAGCCACATTCAGGTACATTAAATCAAGTTAAAAAAACATATTTTAAATGAAATTTATATCCACCAAGTATGATTACCTGTACATGTTCTTCAAATAGAAATTGATTGAAATTCATAGCTCTTTAAAAACTGACAGGACTGAAATCAACATGCCCCATTTACTGATTGGCGAAAATCTTCATCGATCTAAGAAAATTAACTCATAGACTGCACGAAATGCTGATGTCTGCAGACTCAAATTCCTAAAGAAGACAATTTGGCTGTTTCTTTAACCTAACATACTGATGCACATTAGCAATAATTTAGTTTATTTTACTGTTTACATACTAATAACTTTAATCCTATTTAAAAGAAGGTAATTGATTAAATTAATATATAAATTTGAGGGTTACCTCCCATTCAGGATAGTCATGTTGGAGTAGTTCCCCTTTGTGAGTACCAGGCAGTACGACCAGGCAGCCATTTTCTCGGTTGACCTTCTGCATGGCTGTCCAAGAGCAGACAACCCTGTCCGCTGGTCGGAACGGGAAGTAGTGCAGGTCCTGGTGTAGAGGGTGTCTTGAGGTTTTCTTGCCTGAAAATTTTTGTATATTTTCAGTTCTCTGCTTTTATCAATACAGAAATGAGACCCAACATTGTCCTGAAAATCAAAAATTTTACACTTGGACATCAAAAAGCGAGGAAGCTACCTAAACATGTTTTTCAGATCTAATAATAAAAGCAACAAAATAATACAATTAAGGTCAGACGACACGTTCCTTAAAAAATCTTTTTTGTATCTCCTCTTAATCAAGAGTTCCAATAAAAAATATTAATTTTATAATTACTTTAAAAATGATCAAAATTTGATTGGATTTGTTTATATGTCTAGATGGTCGAGTGGTTACAACCATGGCTGCTCACTGCAAAAAGCGTATAGGTTTTAGAGGTCGTGAGTTCAAAGCCCCGCCCCCGTGGAGATATTGTTCTGACTAACATAGAGAATTGCTGTGCTGTAGATGTATTTATTTTTATATCAGCAATTCAAGTGCATTTTCAAGAAGATTATATAGGATATTGCATACTCTAGTATTTTGCAGAAATGCCTGGTAAGGTACCCTAATTTTTTGCAAGAAAGCTTGTCAAAGTAGTAGTAAACCATTAACAAATTCCTTGAAAAAGTTATCTAAAATTGAGGAACGTGTCGTCTGACCTTAAACCTTGGTTTAGTTTAATAGAAAATGTACATTAATTTTTTGGTAAAATTATAATTACCGGTATATACATCTTTTTTGAAATTCATGTACGGATAAAAAGAATGGATACAGAATATCTTTTTAAAAACAATTAAATGCATTGTATTTGATGTAGTCATCAAATATCATGTAAGTAAAAAGTACATGTACTATATAAATAATATTTTGAGTTTGAACATGAGTCACATCTTAAATTCATAGCCCATTCTTTGGTAGCTCATACCTGGATCTGGGGGTTTGTTGATCAACATAGTGTGCATGGCCTTGACTTCTTTTCCTGTGAACGCCTGCACAAACTTGATAATCTAAAATAAAAATTTCTTTTCTCATTGCTTTGCCCTTTTAGTTTCCATAAAAAATAATAGCATTTTTGATATTGTACAACTTGTTAACATTATTATTTACCAATCACTGAAAGGTTTGATTCGTAATACATGTATTAACATTTTATTAGAGTCACCCTCTGCATGGAGTACTATGCACAATATACATGTACCGGTACTCTCAGACTAATACAATGTACAGTAATGTAGTACAATGTATGTTTAACATACATACTTTTATCATTCAGTTTCTAAGTAATAATCACTCTTCCTTCTTTTAAAAATTGATACCTGGTACTTATGATTATGAGCATTTTCAATTGGTTAAATGTTCCTTGTTTACCATATGCTACATGCACCATATCTTAAACCTTTTTAAGAGATAGCTTAGATAGGCAGATTGTCGGTTGCCCAATCCTAAAATCTTTATACATATGATGATAAAATATTCTTTATTAATTTAAGTACCTCTGGTAGTTCACAATATCCAAACAAGACGTCGTCAGTTTGAAACTCCTGAAGTTTGGTCACTGCCTGTTCCCCTGGAACAAACTCTGACCGAGCGATAGCTACATCTCTCATTATGGTCAAACCAGGAATTTCAACTTCCCTCCTGCATATCTGCTCAAATCGTTCTCTGAAATAGGAGAGAAAAAGATTTTCTGTTTACAGGGTACTGGTACATGTACTTGAAAGTTGTAAATCAATCTTGCATGTACATCCTACAACACTGTGCTGCACAGGGTTTTGACACAATCCATGCAAAAAAAAAAAAATATATATATATAGTTTAATAGGGGAGATTATACTACCGGTATATATACATTTTTTTTGGGCATGAATTGTGTCTAAACCCTGCGCTGTGTTGCGATCAAATTCATTACCTCATGTGAACTCCACCAAGTATGGATCTGATGCTAAAAGCACTCGCATCCATTACTTTTACATTTAAAATTCATGATTTCAATTACTGTACACAATATTACCCTGGTACTAATTAAGAAAGAATAATTATACAGAAAATGGAATTGGGCCAAATATTTTGCCTTTATCATGATTATAAAGCTTTATTTTCACTCACCCTAAAATCAAATTTAATAAAAAAGAATTGAACACCTACCAGGAAGAAAAAAAAAATCCATATAACTTACCTATAAACATCTAGTTTTTCCTTGGGTACCAGATTCCTTATCACTATGTATCCATTGTCCTCGTAGAACTTCCTTTGCTCATAGGACAACACAGGATTGTCTAATGTGTATCGAAATGACTGCAGCCCAGAATGAACTGCACCAGAGGATGCTGGACTTGGCTGATATGGCATTGAGGATACATACAGTTTGCTATTACATGTATATTTTTAAATTTACAGAGAAAAAAAATAGCAGCTAATATTCCATAATTCTATTTTTTTCAAATTATATTTGCTGCTCGCCTGCTATTTTATTTTTTGAGATAAATATTATAAGATCAGTTATAAATGTTAAAAGAGGGGAAAAAAATCAATAGACCCCTTCACGATAACTGCGGTACTGCTGTCTTGCAGGGCAAAATGATATACTTTGCCGAAATTTCAGTAGATAGATTATAAAATGACGTAAATGAAACAATTGACGTTACATCATATTTCACCAAACTATGTCATTTTGCCCTGCAAAAGAGCAGTACCGCAGTTACCATGAAGGGGTTAATACCACTTGCAAAGAAGTTTCTTAGAATACTAGTAAATAATACCCCTTACAATCTTAATACCGAGCGCAGCGAGAAGCGGGCGAAGCCCGCCTCGCGAAGCGAGGATTAATGGTAACACGTATATATAAGAAAATCAGTGAAAAATGAAAGTTGAATCAGGGGTACTAAGGCCAAAAAAATTTTCTTCCAGCCCTGGGCGCCGCCATATTGACAGCCATTTTTTTTTTGAAAAAATAGTTCGATCATTGATTGACTGGTACTTATCGATGTTTATTGCCCCTAGATTCGATTAAATAAGTTCCAGTGTTTCAATAGAAGGTAATTTAAATTAAAAGAAATTAAAAAGGAAACCAGATAAGTTTCAATAGCGCTTCAATCAAGAAATACGACTTGTTCTTTGTATGTCTTATCAAATTATCAGATGGAAAATAAAAACATTAACATCAAGGAACTGATCTTTTTGATACTGAATAAAGTATTCAATTTTATTACATTGGCATTCATATGAATTAAATTGATGAACAATAAAAGAAGAAATTTAAAAAAAATTCGGAATCACGTAACTCTCTTCGGCTATTTCCGACGACAAAACTTGAACGTTTTACGTCTGAAATATGACGTCATAATGTAGACTGAGCACGCGACGTTTAGTTTAACTGACGAATGATTTGAGTAGGCAACCATGCTGGCGGATCCTATTTTTGCGTTTTAGATAGGTTTTATTATACAAAAATCAAACTGCACTGTGTTAAATCTGCGCTCGGTCCAACGGTCACACCGTTTACATATTAATTATTTATAATATACAGTGATCAGTTTCGTCAGAACTATGTTTAAAATATATATCGTAAATATCAATGATTATAATAATTTAATCAATAATTTTTTTCTTGTATCTCACTCGACCTAGCAGATGAAGATCACATGAGCACGTACCAATGAACACGCACACAAGAAAACATACTGTACAACTTTTATCACAATCATCAGCTGTAAAAACAACCTTCAATGCTGTGAAAAAGGATACAGATATAACAGCATCAGAATTCAGATGCCCAAGTATTGTTCTCAGTCTCTCTGCCATCTTTCCAGAACACACAACTCACTGCCACATAAATGTACGCAGTATTTGACCTGCCCTGTGTTCAACAGTGTTGAAATGAAAACAAACTATGGACTTTGTCCAGTGCCTCTAATCTGGTCTCCAAACACTAAAGAGTTCCACAAAAGGGGCGCAAACTTATTGATCTTGCCAAATCTGTTCGCAACACATGCAAACATGATTTAATTTTAAAAAAAACCCCAAACAATAGATTGTTTTATTCTTTTATTTTACAAATTTAGGAATCTAAAAAATTATTCCCTTTGAGCGTGATTAAAATTAATGATGTTCGATAAACAGCTGATAAGACTATAGTCTAAGTGTCCCTATATATACAATGTAAAGTATACGTTTTCGTGTAATTTATGCAAACGTATATCAGCATGATGCCTGTATGATGTTATACAAAACAAACTTTGCTATCTTTCCCTGGCGTTTCTTTATCGCTTTAAGTTCATTTTTTATCCATATTATATTAAAAATGAAACGTTTCTATTAACAGTGTTTAATCAATTGAAATTATATCGGCTTATCATTTTTTAAAAACGTACACTAGGATTTTTTTCAGTGATCGTGTTTTTTTCTAGAAATTCGAAATGTGCTACCAATATTTTACATCTTTCAAGGTTGTATATAAATATTCATGAATGTAATAAATGAATGCAACTGTAGTATGGAAATAGACAATTACTATAATAATTATTGGATATTCCCCTGATGGATACTCAGAGTAGTGTTAAAATGATAAGAAAACACATATACTAATAGATAAAATTCTAATATATATGGCAATACACCCCCCCCCCCCCAAACCTACGATGGCGACACGTACTGGGATACTTGTATACATGTACATGTATATTGTAATACGGTATCTAAGCAACGTCCAAATAAAGGGACGGATAACGTTATGTATAGTTACGTATCAATTATATGATTGTGTACATGTACATATGTACAGAACATATATACGCTGTTCAATTATATTATCACCACGGTTTTGACACTTATTTAGTTGATCTCAATGCCATATACGCCCAAAAGGCGGAAACAACGTTTGGTTATCTACAGTCAAATCTGGGGTATTCTCTCTTCTTTTTATATTTATTTACTTTAATTAATACCTTTTCTTATCGACATAGTATCTGTGATGATATAATATAGTACATAAATGCGCATCAGGCTGAATTGAATAACTATAGGATTCAGAGAAAGTTATGAAACTTATACCAGTGGCGTCGGAAGCACGGTGTGTGTGTGGGTGTGTGTGTGTGTGTGTGGGGGGGGGGGGGGCTAGACTTACCAGAAACCTTGACAAGCCAAATCAAAAAAGGGGAATATGGTTTTGTCTAACTTTGTCCACAAAAGAGGGAGGGTTCAGCCCCCCCCCCCCCCCCTCCCGTTCCGACGCCTATGTATACCATAAACAGTTTCCATAAAATTAATTTGATTTACATTTGTTATTTATAAATTTAGTCTGCACATTATGCCAAGTATGAATTTATTTGAGATTAAGAAAAAATATAAAATACATGTACGTATCAAAAGGAAAACTGTGCAAGAATTGGTTAATTATTGAATCGTTTAGTTGTGATAATAAATTTGTGCACAGCTTGAAATATCATTTTGTCCATACTTAAGATAGGATAAGTTATCATCACCATAAAGTATAAGGTTTCAGCAGTTACAAATGTACAATGTATGTCATCTTTCCAAGTCAAGGTTTCTGATCCACTCCGCTCTACATAAAACATTTTTGAAAAAATCATATCCCCTCTATATATAATAGAGGGTATATGATTTTTGGGAGTTGATTTTAATCAACTCTCCTATGCAGTTACTCAGACAAACCGAAAGTGAAACAGTGTTTGGACCTCAGCACAAATAATCACCGCTGACAAGACTTAGTTCTTAAAAATAATCGATAAATTCAATGTAATGTATGCTGAAGCATTGTTTTTCAAGGAAACTTATTTATAAATACCTTGAAAGTAGTCAGATTTTAAATGGTACGAACAATTTAAATATTTTTTGTAGTCGTATATATTCCTACGCCAGAATTCAATATTATTTTAAAAGTCTCGTTCAACTCGACGCTCGCCTGTCCCCGTAAATCCTTGTCGGAGGTTTACGGTGTCAGCCGAGCGTTTGGTTGAGCGAGACTAGAGTTCAATATTGCTTGGATCCATACAATTTTCGAAAAATATTTCTATTACTGATACATAGTTTGATTGAATTAATTTATCTTTAAATATTATTTAACATGATTCATATGGGGGTTTCTCGACATTCTTGTCGAAATGTCCAAAAATCCATATTATAAAAATGTGCGTTATTCAAGTTAGAAACTACATGGTCTTGTCATGCAAAATAACATATCATTGATTTTAAAATAAATAAACATCGACAAAATCAACTCCCGTCAGTTCTTCAGTACTTTGATTTTTCAAAATGTTGTTTTAAAGAAATTTTGTGCAATGATTGTATATATACATTAGATTATAAATTTGTCATAAAAAGATAATTTAAAGAATTAAAAATATGGGTAAAGTCCTGGGGGTTTAGATGCCTGGGGTGGGGGTGGAAGGGGGCGGTCGGTCCTGTCCTCAAGCACCTGTGGTTGATGTCACGAGGATAAAGATGAAGGTTTTAAAAACTGTATTCTAGTCAAAGTCTAGCATGTAAAATTTGACCTTTACGAGATGCAGAATAAAAGTAAAAGGGTACAGTGTGAGAATGTATATAATAGAAGGACACTTTTTTCAAATTGGATATAGATATGGATGTAAACCCACCATCGTTGAGGTCTGCAGAAAAAGCCCGAAAAGTACCGATTGAATAAGGACTGCATGAGCTGTACTCAAGGTGTTGGGACTGTTCGTGTAGATGAGCACTGGTCACAAGACTTTGTACACTTCATGTACATATAGCTGCTTACAGATCTAGTCGGATAAGCTGTATTCGAGGATGTAGGACTGAATTCATTCCACAGAAGGTAACATTGCTTTAATTTTTCAAAACTATTTTACTCATCCATTTTTTTTATATGAGAGAGAGAGAGAGAGAGAGAGAGAGAGAGAGAGACTTACGAATTTTTCATAGACTGTAAATAATCTAAAAATTTTCCAAAAAGAAAAAAAAATGCTTGGTAATTTGGGGGCTGGCGTAATATGTAACTTGAATTTCAATCTCCCTCTTATGGCCCCACCATACCCTTGGGGGGGGGGGGGTCATGATTTTCAAAACCTTAAATCTACACTACCTGGGGATGCTTCCAACAAAGTTTCAGCTTTCCTAGCTAATTGGTTCTTGAGAAGATTTTTGAAAATTTCTCAAAAATTTATAATAATTCCTTAACTCCCCTTTGAAATAAGCGTAGTCCTTATTTTTCACAACTTTAAGTCCACTATGTCAAAGGGTGCTTTGTGCCAAGTTTGGTTGAAATCGACCCAGTAGTTTTGAGAAGATGTTGAAAATGTGAGAAGTTTACGGACAGACAGACGGACGAACGGACAGACAGACCACAGACAAAATGTGATCAGAAAAAGCTCGCTCAAATGAGCTAAAAAGGAAAAAGAAATAGCCCTGGTGTGCAAGGGTCAATTGAACGATAGGTAGCGAATTCTCGAATTTATACTTCTACTACTTTAAGCACATACCTATAGGTAACTTTCGAAATATTGAACTTTTAAAGATTCATTTTTACAGACATAATAGTACATAGAAGACAAATAACCTTGCTCAAGATGAAAATGATCGTCATATTTGCTGTCGTGACCTCCTTGCCCTTTGCCTTTCCCAAAGATAGTAAGTTAATTTGTTCGTATGATGATTATATAAAGATGTGTGTTTATGATATTTGCGGTGCAAGATTCAGACTGTTTATGGTAAATAAAATACCCCAGTTAATACTAGTACTGTGGAATCATTTTTTTGTTGGGGTCAATGTTCATGGGTATAGCCAACATTTTTCTAGTTCTTGGGGACGTAATTTCGTTGGTAGTGTAATCGGGATAATTTTCATAATTAAAATATTAAACAAATGATTGTGTAAACGTTCGTGGGGATGTAAATTCGTGGGCAAGGGTTAACTAATTCGAAAGCCACGAACATTGGTCCCCCACGAACAAAGATGAGTCCACCGTATTTTTAATCGTAAGCTTTGTAATTTTTTGAAGAATAAGTATACATGATAAAATATGGATTGGCATGTTATCAAATTAAAGAATAAACCTAGTATCTTCATATATTAATAAATGCTAAATATGTTAAATATTAATAAAAAATATGCTAATATTTTTAAAATTACTGACCCCTTTTTATATCAATCATAGCGAAACATGATCATTCAATGGCGTTGAACCGTTGCCTTTTTAGTTTGGTCGTGCTTTGACGCTATTATACCATTTGGTGGAATAATCAAAGAGGTGCCACCCGATTCGCCGGTGATCGTCAAGTTCACTGGCAGGGCGAATAAAGCATGCCACATGTTTTCTGCGATTTGCGAAGATGCACTTCCAGAAAACTGTGAGGTCTGCGCCACCGTAGTAGGTATTAAAGAAAAAGATTGCTCGGTTCAACTTGAGTTCCTACAACTCTTGGGTGTTTCGCTTCCGAAGACAGTTCGTGTAAGTTGATCAATATTTTTTATACAATTACATGTCTTTCAATAATCATTGGTTGAATAATTGATTGATCGTGTGTTGTTTTACGCCCTCTCAACGATCTAGATTTTCAATGCCCTGATCTAGAAATATGTAAATATGCATATTATTATAGTTAAACTTTTTTTTTAACTTAAAGCTAAAGCTGTTATTTTTTTCAACTATATATATATATATATATATATATATATATATATATATATATATATATATATATATATATATATATATATATATATATATATATTTACACTCACTCAACAAAACTTCTAAGTGTTCACCCGGTATATAATGTATTTTCTATATGAAATAAGCACATTTATTTGGCTTGCCCTTAAGGAGACTGATTTCCACTTAACTTTCACATTGTTAAGAAGGATGCATTGACCTTGACCTCTCTGGTTGCGACCCGAGACCTTGTCATATGCTAGACATCACTAACGCTACCAGTTTGTTTGAATTTCATGCAGAGCTTTTGGATTGTTTTAAGGTAACTCCGTACCGATAAAATCATGGGTTCAAAGTTAACTAGATGCTGTCATTAGACAGTAATACCCGCACCATGTGTTTGCCCCTAAATAACACTGTTTTATACCAGTTTAATTCAAAAATGAAGGCCACATGCAAACTCCGGTAATACATTTAAAAATTATAATTTTCATAACTGAAGGATGAGATCCCTGCCCATATGATAATACACATCGTGACATGAGCAGCACTTTATGTGCAATTTGGGGTAGAACTGTTTGCAGTGAATTTTCAGTTAATCAATAATCTTAACATTTTATGTCATAGGAAGTATAATGGTCTATATAATTATTACAAACAAAATTAAAAATTAAATTATGCCCCCTCCCCGTGGCGGTTGCCGGTTTTAGATTTGCTTCTGTGTGCCTACATGAACATCATCGTGTGCACAGATTTAGAGAAGGGGTGGGAGTGAGGGGTCCAGACCCCCCTCCCCATGAAAATTCGTAAATTACCAAAAATACACCTTGGACCCCAATGCTCTTACAGACATGTAAACGCTCTAACCCATTGCGCTTCAATGTTAGGTAACATTATTTGGGGGGTAAATATTTAATCAATAGTCAACATACTTTATTAATTGTTTATCTCAATAGGAAGTATACATGTACATCACAATATGCAGGTGTCCTGCACCACCTTAAAGCTGTTATTTATCTAATAAAATAGTGCAAGTGGATTTGAAGAATAGGTCATAAAAATACATGCATGTTACAAATGAATGATCTTTGTCTGAAGTTACGTACACAACACAGGTCTGCATGTCTCATTAGCGGGTACTAGTTTTACCCAGCTCTTCGATTAGATGGGCTCACGTGTATACATACATGGGTGTTGCTAAAACGCGGAACGGAAAACGGAACGGAAGGAAAACGGAAAATCTTATACATGTATAATGTTATTTACCTCATAGATTTGTTAAGTATGCTAAAACGATATACTTTATGTACCTTTTTAATTTTTTTTGAAAGATTAGCAATATTAGATTATTTATTCAAGAATATTTATTTCCTCAAAATTAACAGTACATGCATTGACCACTTTATTCTGTCCCAAAATATCCTCGATTCACTTTTTGCTGTATACATGTATTTATATATACCTCAGGGTTCAAGCGATTCTCTTTTAGAAGCATTAAACATTCTCATTATTCTTTCTTTAAAACGTCCTCTCTAGCTTATCAGCTGGTATAAATACACGGCTAAAAATAAAGAAGTCTACGGGGTTTTGCATTTTAACAGACCCGGATGATGGTGTTGAAAAATTGTGCAAGGTTCTCTGAGTGACTTCCAAATGGAGAAAAGATGTCAACATTTTCCATTATAAATCGTCCAAATGTGCTGCATGAATATTTTGGGATCGACAGACTATAGTCCCAATATATAATCGGAAAATCAAACCAGGCAACGTCTAGAGCTCTCTATTCGGATCATATGTATATAGCTGCTGGAATAAACAACTGCATGCTTTGTAATGCAAACGTGAACAAAATTGCATTGCTAAAAATACTAGTTTCACAAATTACTAGTTTCACAAATTACCGGGTATTTTAATGTTTACTGTATTTTAATTTTTTAATGTCGTCAGTCCTACAGTTTTTTTCTTCCATCTCAATGATACAGTATCGTCTGTATGATAAAAGATCGTCTAGAACACCAAAATTCAATTTTGATGTAAGTATATACATGTACATCATATTTGAAAATAATATAAAAATACTCAAAACACGCATAAAACGCTTTCACTAACTGCGTACGTTACGCTAATATGCCAGCAATACCATATAAGAGAAATAAGTAAAAAGTTATAGCTAATTTGCTCGTTTAATCATGTTAATGTTTCACAATTCGTATACATTTGACTTTTCCGTTTCGTACTCAACTAAAGCCGAATGAATACAATGCTATAATTGATAGACATTCATATGAATATTAATAAGATAGCAACATGTTGATAATCATTCATTAGATATAAATAAAAGATACAAAGTAAATCGTTTCTGGCCAGTCTATACCCTTTTTAAGGGATAAACGTGATGATATTTTCCATTCCGTTCCGTTTTCCGTTCCGCGTTTTAGCAACACCCATACATACATGTCTGTGTTTTCCGTATGCAGAAAAGGATTACGGTAGTTAAGATCAGCTAAAGGAATTCATTATTGTGTTTTAATTGGATTATCATTATGATGTTGACCAATTTAGGTAAGCATAAATACATGTAGTAGCAGCAGCACAATATAATAAGATGCCAGCATGGGATTCCTGCCAGCATACATACACATGTATATAAGTTCTACTTTCACTTTCTAAATGTAATCTCCCTTTGACAGCATACTGTATCATCATCTTTTAATATTTAAATAAGCTTATCATCGTTACCTATCCTATCGCATTTGTAAAGTTTCTAGTTTAGTTTTTAGTTTCTAGTTTTTAGTTGCAAAAGTTATTTTTTTCATTTGTCAGACTGCGTTGAGTTGACCCCATATTGACCCTGTATAAACAATTTCTTATTAAATTTGTGTATTTCATATGTAAGTAAGTGTAGACACTTATATTTTTTATATGAGTAATAATAGGAAGGAAGGAGTATTTCTTTCTTTAATGTATTATAATGCATCAAATACAATGTAGGTCATGACCTTATGGGACTGTTCTGACCCCACGAAACAGGAAAATACAAAATATCTTCTAAAGTCATTATGATGCATCAACTGGTGTAAAGTACATTAATGACCCCCAGGTGTTGTCTTTAACCCCCCCCCCCCCCCAACCCCCCCCCCCCAACCCCCCCTCCGCCTTTATGAAATAGGAAATGATATGATACACGTACTGTATATTTTGTTAACTTCTGAGATCTGAGATCCTCATCCCTAAACCGTTTAATTTATTTTTGCTCTTTGTGTCATTGCGCGTAAAATTGTATTGTAAGATTATGCCCCCTTGGAGACACCCTGACATTTCAGAACTAGAAATAATAATGTATTTTATCTTATTCATATGTTATACAGTAGTGCATGTTTGATCCATGTGGGTAATTCCTAGCCTAATGATGTCACTGCTTTGTTTAGGAGACTTTACAATTGCCCCAAATAGGTGAATACACATGGCAGTGATGCATATAACATTTTGTTTATAAATCTTAAAAATTGAATTAAGCAATTTCCAAAATGTTAATGTGAATCACGAGAGAAAAAGCAATCAAGAAATGATTTAAAATTTGCTACTGTACACATGTAAGAATGTATTAAGAAGACTGAATCTTTATATTAAGCAGGTTAGATTGGGGGGGGGGATGAATGTGGAGTATAAACATTTATAATTTGAATCATTTATTGTTATTAATTAATTTTAACTTGTCAATGAATACTACTTATTGATCCCAAGGTAGAAATATGACCTCTGATCGTATCTCAATAGATCATTTGTCAATTATGCAAGGTGTAATGTAATTTTTTTTAAGAATAACATTTTTTACCAGTTTATAAAAGTTTTTAGACACCCAAATTATATTTTGATTTTAATAGATTATTCGACAAGGAAGGGGGGGGGGGGAGAGAGAACAGTTTATATTTGAGTTTGTTTGGGAGTGGGGGTTCCAAGTCATATATTTGACAATTTTTTAATGTAATTTAAAATAAGACTAAGCCATACTACAGCCATGAACATGAATAGTATAGAACAAAACACAAACTAATACATGTACATGTATATATACATAGGAAGTATTACAAAACAGATGATTGATCTATATCTGGGTTCTTAAATTGAATCATATATCATGTACATATAATATTATTGTTTCTTTGTTCAAGGCATTTAAGATGGTATGTAGGTCATGATCCCAAGTGCTCTTCCTGAAATTATCAAATATCATAAAAACCATTGAGATCCCCACCTTAATCCAAAGATATTATTCCTCCTTAGGTCATGCAGGCGCATCAGATCATTATGGCATGTAAGTCATGAACCTAAGGGGTCATCCTGACCCCCTTAGAATCAGAAATTGTCAATTATCTTTAAATTATTGATGTTTGATGATCCTATCTCTATTTAATCTTTATTAATTATTAAGTCTCCTGAATGAAGTTTGGAGACTTATTGTTTTTGTACGGTTCTTAATACATGTATATATTCTTCATTTTCTTTTTCTTCTTTCCCGCTCTGAACTTGTTTCTCAGAGATGGCTGAACATAATTGTACAAAACTCTAGGATATGATAGGCCTGCAAATCTAGTTGTGCACCCTGGTTTGATTTTTCTCATTTTGGGTTAGACAACCACTTTTCGGGGTAGGGGGGGGGGGGGGAGGGGGGGTGTCAAAAGGGTGTGGGGTCTAACATTGAACCTTGTAGAAAGAATCATAGACTCTATTGTAAATGGTAACTTGAAAACGGACAAAGATAATAATATAGGGTTTTCATAATCATATATTGGCTGTTACTGGCAATATATAGGGTTTATTAGATCTGACCCCTGGGGTCATCCCCACCCCCCAGGAATTTGAAATTACCATATATCTCAGAAACTGTTATAATCATGACCCCTAAACCATATATATTCATGTTTCTGATGTCAAGGGGCATCAAATGTTATGTAGGTCATAGGCCCTGTGGGTGGTCCTGACGCCCTCAAACAGCAAGTCCCTTAATATCTTCAAAACAGTTGAGATCCCCACCCTTAAACCATATATATTCTTGTACCTTGTGTCAAGGGGCATCAAACGGTATGTAGGTCATGGGCCCCGGGGGTTGTCATGACCCCCCTTGAACAGGAAGTGCACGAATATCTCGAAAACGGTTGAGATCCCCACCCCTTAACCATATATATTCTTGATCCTTAAAGGGCATCAAAAGGTATGTACCGGTAGGTAATGGGCCTCAGGGTTAAATTTAATTTTTCAAAACCGTATTAATGCACATCTATGGAACAGTTCCTTTCATATCCCAAGATATGATGTGTCTATCCATTAAATCATAAAAGGAGTTCTAGGATCTATGTTTTTTTTAAAGTGATAAACGTCAATTTTCTGCTACATTTTGACTCCCTGGATGAAATTTAAATTTTGAAAACCTTACTGCACATCTATAGAACAGTCCCTATCATATCCCAAGATATGATTGTCTATCCATTAAATCATAAGAGGAGCTCTTGGATCAATGTTTGATTTTTTAGTGATAAACGTCAATTTTCTGCTACTATTTGACTCCCAGGATGAAATTTAAATTTTTAAAACCTTATTGCACATCTATAGGACAGCCCCAATTATATCCCAAGAGATGATGTAGCTACTCCAAAAGTTGTAAGAGGAGTTCTGGGAACCATATTTTTTTTGCCAAAAAACGTCATTTTTTGTTGCCCACTGATCCCCTTAATTAAAAAAAAAATTCTGGAACCTGATCATGCCTCAATATGACACCCCCAATCATATTCTAGAAGATCATTTGGCTACTGCTTAAAAAAAATGACGTTTTTTAAACCAGTTTTTTTTGTAAAAAAACGTCATTTTTTAGCCATTAAATGACCCCCAGGACAAAATTGAAAATTCCGAAACCTTATTGCGCATCTATAGGATACCCTAAAACATATTCCAAAAGATGATTTGTCTACTTTTGAAAATGTAGGAGGAGTTCGAGGAAGAAGGTTTTTTGTGAAAAAACGTCATTTTTTACCAATTATTTGACCCCCAGGACTAACAGAGAATTTTTGAAACTTTTTTACAAAACAACATGATACCCCAAATCAAACTCCAAGAGTTCAGTTTGCTGGTTTATAAGATGTAAGAGCAGTTTGAGAAAGTAAAACGTGACAGACGGACGGACGGACGGACGGACGGACGGACGGACGGACGGACGGACGGACGGACGGAACAGGGTAACAACAATATACCCGAACTTTCTTTAGAAAGTGCGGGTATAAAAACTAAACTTTTTTTAACTTATTGGACTTGAATTTCATCAAAAAATAAATAAAATATATATGTATCCATACTATTTAAGATGTAAGGTAATAAAAACCAAAGGCTGAAATTATCATCTGAAAATCACACTTTCTTTTGTTTAAAAACTAAATATAAGTGGATGGATACTTGTTTGTCTATTTAAATTTTATTGCCTACTTTGCCAGAAAACTAAAATTAATTTAAAAAAAGAAAAAAATTGTTTACATTAGAAAAATTAATGCATTTAGATATATCACTTAGAGAAAAGTAGAAAAGAGTTATTTCCCTTTGTCATTATTGAATTATGTCGAATATAAGGATGGAAAACGCTTATTAAATATCTCCAAGTAAACAATGATTTGAGTTTTTGATGTGCACCTATCATAACATATGCAATGCAGATATTAATATTTCAAAGTCGCTGGCTGTGTGTTCAATAATCATTTTGACCATGCTAAGTGGATTTCTTTTTAAACTATCACCAAAGACTAATATCAATCATAACAATTAACATTCATACACGATACGCAGAAAAAATACCAATTTAAAGTTTTGACGTTTTGTCACGGATAAATGATTTCAATCGGTGTTGTTTTATTTTTAGCTCACCGAGACGAAGTCAGGGGGAGCTTATGCTATACCCTCGGCGTCGGCGTCGGCGTCGGCGTCCGGACCTGGTTAAAGTTTTTGTTGCAGGTCCTGTATCCAAGCTATTACTTGTCCTATCTTCACCAAACTTGCATGGATGATGCATCTGGACCTACTTATGGACTTGAAAGACTTGGATGCTGAATCTGAGTCCTAAATTTCAGATGCTGGAGGAGGTTAAGATTGTTGGACCAGGTTATAGTTTTTGTTGCAGGTGCCCTTTGATAGCAATATCTAAGTTACTGCAGGTCTGTACTTCACCAAACTTGCATGGATGGTGTGTCTTATGATACTGATGCACCAGACAGGCTTGAGTGCTGAATCTTAGCTATAGGTTGCGGATGCTGGAGGAGGTTAAGGTTTTTGGAGCTGGTTAAAGTTTTTTTTGCAGGTGCCCTTTGATAGCAATATCTAAGTTACTGCTGGTCCGTACTTCACCAAACTTGCATGGATGGTGTGTCTTATGATACTGATGCACCAGGCAGGCTTGAATGCTGAATCTGAGCTATAGGTTTCAGATGCTGGACAAGGTTAAGGTTTTTAGAGCTGGTTAAAGTTTTTGTTGCAGGTGCCCTCTGATGATTATATCTTAGTTACTACTTGTCCTAACTTCACCAGACTTGCATGGATGGTGCGTCTTATGATACTGATGCACCAGGCAGGCTTGAATGCTGAATCTGAGCTATAGGTTTCGGATGCTGGACAAGGTTAAGGTTTTTAGAGCTGGTTAAAGTTTTTGTTGCAGGTGCCCTCTGATGATTATATCTTAGTTACTACTTGTCCTAACTTCACCAGACTTGCATGGATGGTGCGTCTTATGATAATGATGCACCAGACAGGCTTAAATGCTGAATCTGAGCCATAGGTTTCGGATGCTGAAGGAGGTTAAGGTTTTTAGAGCTGGTTAAAGTTTTTTAAACAGGTGCCCTCTGATGATCATATCTTAGTTATTACTTGTCCTAACTTCACCAGACTTCCATGGATAGTGCGTCTTATGATACTGATGCACCTGACAGGTTTGAATGCTGAGTCTGAGCAATAGGTTTCAGATGCTGGATATGATTAAGTTTTTTGGAACAGGTCACATGTTTAATAGATAATAGTACTTTTTCAAACTTGCATAGTTGATTAAACTGTAGTATGAATGAATCACAGAGGAAGGTTCAGATGCAGAGCTTGATCTCCATTATCAAGGATGCTATAAAATATATCTTAGTTATTACAGGTCCTAACTTCACCAAACTTGAATGGGTGGTGTGTCTTATGATACAGATACACCTGACAGGCATGGATGTTGAATCTGAGCCAAAGGTTGCAGATGCTGGAGCAGGTTAAGGTTTTAATTGCTAGTGCCCTCTGATGATGATATCTTAGTTATTACTGGTCTGAACTTCACCAAACTTGCATGGAGATGCGTCTTATGTATACTGATGCACCTGACAGGCTTGAATGCTGAATCTGAGCCATAGGTTTCGGATGCTGAATGAGGTTTAATTTTTTTGGAACATGTCACATGTTTTATAGATGATAGCTTGCATAGTTGATTTAACTATATTATAAATGAAACACAGAGGTTGCTTCAGATGCAGAGCCTGATCTCCATTATCAAGGATGCTAAAGAAATCTCCTACCTCACTCAAACCTGCCCGATAGATAGATGTGTTTGTTGATAAATGATATAACATGATTCCTATAATATAGTATTGTATGGTATGAAACGATATTGTTTAATATGATACAATATGATATCATATGTAATATAAAAAGTTATATGATACGATATGATATTGTATAAATTTTTTTGATATTTTATGTTATGATATTGTATCATGATATCGTTATGTATAGTATTGTATATTATGATACAATATTGTATAATATTATATTGTATTATTATTTAATCACATGATACTATTACATAAGATATTGCAAATATAATATTGTATCCTATGATACTATATTGTATTTTCTATAATATTGTATCATACGATTTTGTATAATATGATATTAGTTTCTGAAATATAGAATTATATCACATGAAATTGTATAATATGATACTGTTATATTATATAATATCGTATCATACGATATTGTATAATATGATATTGGTTTATAATATGATTTATTATCACATCTGATTCACATGAAATTGTATTGTATGATATTGTTAAATATATAATTGTATCATATGATACAATATGTATAATATAATATTGTATTATATAATATTTTACTTTATCACATAATATTGTATCATTTGATATGATACAATGTTGTATCAAATAACATTGTATAATATGATACAATATCATATTATGTAACAAAAATGATACAGTATCATGCAATATCATACTATATTATACAATATAATATCATATGTTTCAATGTTATGATGTATTATGTAATATGATATTGTAATATAATACTATATTGTTTATTATATTATGATATTGTATTATTTGATCAAATACAATAACGTATAACACAATACAATGTCATATCATACGTTTACAATATCATATCTCATCATTGTTTATTATGGTATTTTATTGTATTATATGCTATATGTTGTAAATATGATAGGATGCAATATCTAATTTTAAATTATTGTATTGATTAACTTATGAACATATGATTATCATACAATTTTTTAACAGATGATATACGATATTGTGTCAAAACAGAATCCAAGATCATAAAGTATGATTTTCATTTAATATGATAAAGGTGGTCTCATAAAGGTGAAGTCTCATAAGGGTGATGCCTCGTCTCGGTGAGCTTTGTAATCTGTGATTACCTATGTTTTATCCGTGTTATTGACGAGCAAACATAATTATCAGTTACAAACTGTTGAAATTTTCACATCATTTCAATTTGCTATTTCAAAATTATTCTTTTTATTACGGTGAACACTAAGAAGTTTTGTTGAGTGTATAATTTGTGAAATTAACCTCTGATAGTTATTTTCATTCATTGCTATTATCATAGCTTTTTGTATGACAATTAACGTCCAAAACCTACATACACATACATCATACAGTTTTATATTGTTTGAAGATATCCTAACTTTTAGTAATTTAATTATACGCTTATTATTGATCCAGTTAAACTTGCCTGTACAATTTATTTGTCGTATATATACATGCAAACTTAGCTCAATATAAAAAATGGATATCACTCATGTAGTAAATTATTTATATTATATACTCTGTGATCTTACCCAAAGCATCATGATAATTTTATTGTGAGCCGAACAACACACACTTACTACAAGACGTCAACAACTTTACGCGTGAAAAAAAAGTGCCAACCTAACAAACATTGAATTTTCAAACATATTCTTATCAATTTATGAAAATGCTTCACATTTATTACGCTACACTTTTCAACTGTAATATTTTGTTACTTTTTAATTCATCTGACTTACGTCTAAGTAATTAAGTGTAAGAAATTACGTGGTACAAAAATCTCCCATGATTTGCAATGCTATATTTTAAGAAATAATTAAAAGTTAATAAGGCACAAATGACAAATTTCCAGATTCGTGGTAAGCCTGTTCCATAATGGAGTATAATAAATCTTGTAAAGTCCAAATCATGAATTGTTCGATTGGTCTATAGGTGACTTTCATAACGATTTCCGACTTATGACTTTCACATTAACTTTAGACGTGATCCTTTTAAGGATCAGATTAACTCCAGCCTAACAATTTGATTAATTGCAATTGATCATGGATTGGTTGATTGAACAATCTTTTTACTAAATAAATGTGATAATTTATGTTGATTGATTGAACAATTTGATTGTTGATGTAATGATTTATCTATTTACTTATTGTGCAACCATATACATGTACCTGCTCACCAATTGAGTGGTAGGTCGGTCTTTAAAGTGAGATAAAAAAAAGTAATTATTATTATAAGCCATAATCATGACCAAAATCCTCAATTGGTGTTATACTGTTGTCTTTCATATCCAACTCGTTTGGTGTTTTCCATCTCCGAGCCTGGCGATTTACTTTTGATAATCTGATATTTGTCCCTGATGATGTCAGATTTGAATTGAGGATGTTTATTATTTTGCAGACCGAAAAATGCTTGGAGAGGGATATTGAGCCATACTGCTCAACATTCTCTCTTGGAATGATAATAAAGAAAACAGACAATTCCCTGACTAGCGCTAGTTTTGAGATCCTTCTTACAGCGAAAATTTCCGCCGAAACAAGTAAGTCGATTCATAGACGTATACCAATGTTAAGGTGGTATGGGACACTTCCATGTTGTGACGTAAATGTATTGTTTATCGAAATAAACAAGAAAACCAAGTGTTATTATATATTAAGTAGTTTCTTTCCCCATATTGTCATCTTACTCCGTAGCGCGGTGAGTTAGAGGGTTTACTGACAATCTGAAAGTCATGAGTTCGAATCCCGTTGGGGATTTTACAATTTTTTACTTCTCAAAATATTTTTAAACGATATTTTTTTGGTTCAATATTGTAAAATTTGAAAATTCTAAACCGGTGACAGATGTCCCATACCACGTGAATGAGATTATGAGGATTGCGTGGTTGTAACCATTTTACATGTAATAGACAAATGAGAAAATAAACAAGAACAACGATGGTCATCATTTAATCGTCGTGATAATCTTTTATATCTTCAGACTGGGGAGCCATAGCCGGTGTGATCGTAGGATTAATAGTGATAGTGACTGTCGTTATATCGATCATTGTCTATTTTGTCGCCTGTAGGAAACACAGGGCTGGGAACCAAAGGCAGAGTCCAGCTGGGAGCACAGGTACCATACAATTTAACATATGCTTTACAGTTCAGAATAATCATTATGGTTTAAAGAGGCTGGATGATCAAGCTTAAGCGAAGGCTTCCTAACAAAAACTGAACGAAGGAATGGTGGTCGTGGAAAGAGCAACAACAGAATAAACAAAGAGCAAGGTTTGAATGAGATTGTCATTATTCTTCTTGGACATATAATTATTATTCTTTTGGAATAAAAGATATAGTCATACATAGATATGTGTAACGAAAAAAAATTGGGCATGCTTTGAATACAAGTTGATTGGTACATGGCATTATGTATATGAAAGTATGATAAAAAGAAGAAAGTAAGGTTAAAATGTATGAGGAATGTAAGCTTATCACGAACCGATGACCAATCATGCGCTAAGAGAATGTTTTTCACTAGACCTTAATTAAGTTTGTTTTTCTTGAGTCCTGTATGAGGGGAATTACAAATTGGCAGACACGCATCTTGTGCTCTTTATATTTAAAATCAATTCAGAAATTTGACCTCCGGAAAGAATCGAATGCAATTTGTTTCAAAAGAAGGTAAGCAATATTCAATATATTGCTAGCATGTATAACAGAAGAAACCTCTTTTTTAACATTAGTTTTCTCGTCTTCCTTCTTGAAATAAGATTTTTAGGACCCTCAACCAAAAAAAAAAAAATACAAAACAAAACAACCCCCCCTCCAAAAAAAAAAAAAACCAAACAAAACAAAACTAAAAAAAAACAGACACAAAAAACCTACAGCCCAAAAATGTCTTTGGTCATCAGGTGTGATAAAAAGTTTGAATGATTATATGTTTTCCCCTTTCAGCCCCGTTGACACATTTGAGCAGCCCAAGCTACCAAATGGACGAAAGCTATACCATCCAGACCTCGAAAGGAAACAATAACACAAAACCGCCAAATTGACGATCCTCCAGGAATCCAAACCCTAGCAAGGATGAATATACTTGAAATGACGGTCACTACATGTACCACAATGAATTTGTATCATATATTTATAAAGCTTGAAATGGATTCTTGCATGTTCAGGAATATGTTCTATGCATTCTATGTATCCTCTGCTTCACTGCCAACAATATATTTACAGCAATGAAAAAAGTAATAGAACAAATTACAACAAGGAAAAATGAATATCTTTTGTAAATACGTAAGTATAATGTTTTGGTCATTGTCAATACATTTGGTCTGTATATTATTTCTAACTTTAAAATTTGATGCATGGAGTTTGATCTTAGACATTCACTCGTCAATAGTCTTGCAAATATCTTGTATTATTATATTAATTGTACATATATATTGTTCAAGTTTACTTTGTTCAAAACACATTTTCTTTGTTTAATATCACGACTCTATTTATTGCATAAAATTCGATATGCCACACTTGTTTTTTTTATTACAAAAAACAAATGACCGTCTTTGGTAATGACATCAGTGGGAACTGTCCCGTGTATACATGTACACTTATTGACTGTGTGCGACAACTCATTGGAATTTTTTATTTCTTATATTTTTATTATTCTTGATTCGAGTAATGAGAAAGCGGTTTTCTTAAGGTGTTTTAAAGTCTGAAAATTGTGATTTTTTTATGAAACCATGCCGTTGTTAAAGAAAATGAGAAATGTGAGTTGCTCCACGGCCCGTAGATTACCGTGGAATCATTAAATTTCGTGGGGGCCAATTTTCGTGGATGGCTTAAACTTTACAGGTTCGTGGGGACATAATTGTTTGTATTCTTAAATATCTACAAAAGGAAAGGAAATATGACATTATTACTCTAATTTATTGATTCGTAGAGGATGTTATTTCGTGGATGAGAGGAACCCACGAATTCCACGAAAATTGAGCCAACGCGAAATCAAATGATTCCACAGTATGTAAGACTAGTATATACGTTGTGTAATATTAGCTCACTATCCTTTACAGAAATTAAGATTGTTTAAAATCGAAATTTGCACATATACAATGAGGTATAGCTCCCTTTCCCATGTTTTCGCCGTCTTTGGTTTTTAAACGGGAAGTACCTTTTTCAATAAATAGAAATACCATGAGCGTTAAAGTGTAAGGCCAAGTATATGTAATGCTTTGCTTTACATAGGAACTTTTTTTTAAATATTAATGTTTCATAATAATTTGTGTTTTATAAATATAAATAACTATAATTTGAGATGATTCATAGTTTATTTTTACATCTTGAATAATATCCATTATATTCTAGCAACTCACTGTAATTCATACACAATAATCAGTTTTTTTCTTTCAGACGAAAAATCTTGTAATTTTCGAATTTTCTCTCCTTCTAGGTCTCCTCTTTCCATCGAGTTTGAAAATCTCGTGCAGGTAGTGGCTCGAGAAAACTGACAGTGCGGTACTAACGTTAAAATATGTTATGAGTAATGTCTTTTTTAAAATTATAAATGCACGTGATGTGGGTGGTTAAAATATAATAAACATCAACTAAGACACTTAAAGCAAAACAAAAATTGACAATACTTATACTATCATAAATAAGAAATATAAACATGCACGTAAATTGGGTGGGGATTGAACCCAGGGCCCTAAAGGCAAAAACAGTTCGCTCAAACCACTACACCGCGCACAGCATAATAAAAATCGGGTTTCATTTCACTTTAAATGGTACCGTACAGGTGTATTCAGGAAAAAGAGGGTTATGTTTTTTAATGTGAATTTTAAATACGAAGACCACCTTCAACCAAAAACGGTTTTGTAAAATAACATAGCACGATATCTATTTCATCTAGTAGTTTATTCTCTAGTTTTCTGGTTTAAGGTTGTTCAATGTCTTCGCTTTGAATTTTTAATTGCATATGTAGCAATTTCCTATTGGATTAATACACCATCTTCATATTTCACGAGTTCTTTATGTTATATCCATGAAGGTTTTTTTTCGCAAAAAATGCTCTATTTGTGATTTTTTGATAGCCAGAGATAATTAATTTTGCTATTAAACAACACAACAAAATACACTTATTAACTGTGTGCCAACACATTAGACTTTTCTTGTTTCCAAAGGAAAAAAGCGGTTAATGAACTGGTGAAAATGGCGGGCGGACTGCTGCCAAAATGATTTCCCTATTGTTCATGTACTGTTAACTCCTCATGCAGTTTTCAAGACAGGGAACTGTTGTTTTGTAGATCAGTTGTACATATATCAAATATGTGCATATTACTTAGATTTTGATTTTTGAAATTTTTTGGATAAATACCAGAAAAACAGAGCCTTCAACAAACGTAGCAAAACTTTATCAAGCACGGACTTACGCTTTTTTCATTTTGGAAAAAGTATCTCAGAGGAAGTAATTCTATTACAGTGTATCACGTACCCTATTTCATCAAGAATGTTTTCAATATAACATACTTCATTCTAATAGTAATTGCGCAAATAAAAGCAAATCTTTGATTGGAGGAAAGAGTTCTCTTAACCAAAAAGGAATACTGTTCGAACAGATTACGCCTTATAAGCCTTAGTCAAAACTGATCGAAAGTGCTTCTACGGATAGTCTTCAGGCGGATTTTAATGAAAAATCTTTACTTGCAGGATCTGAAAACGTACGCTGCACTTGCGCTTTAACTAAGGAACCCGTAAGATAACTGTACGATCTGCGTTGCAACAATGACGTAAAGAAATCTCACTTGACATACGACAATTCTTTTATCGGTATTTAAAATAACTTAATAATGTGAATTTTTAATGTTTCTCCAAGTGGGAAATTATTAAAAGCAAACACGATTTACGGCCAAAAAATAAATAATAAAAAAAAAATTTAAAATCTTGACTTCTCGGGATTAACCTACCATCGTTGAGGTCTGCAGAAAAAGCCCGGAGAGTACCGATTAAATTAAAGAGTTCATGGACTGAGCAGTACTTAGGCTGTTGGGACTGTTCGTAACTAGATGAGCATTTGTCACAAGACTTTGTACACTTCAAGTACATGTCGCGTATAGCTGCTTACAGATCTAGTCGGATAAGCTGTTTTCGAGGGTATAGGATTAAATTCATTTCACAGAAGGTAACATTGCTTTAATCTTTTAAAACCATTTTACTCATCCATCTTCTTTATGAATCATATGCCGATCAATAATCGAAATATTTCTAAAAAATTGTAAGGATCCAAGCAATATTGAACTCTAGGCTCGTTTAACCAGATGCTCGGCTGTCTCTGTTAATCTCCTACAAGCAAAAGATAGTTTGTCGAAGATTTACGGAGACAGCCGAGCGTTTGGCTGAACGAAAGTACATTGAACTCTGGGGTAGAAATACATACGACTACAAAATAAGAAATCGTTCGTGCTATTAGATCTGACTATTTTCAGGGTATTTATAAATAAGTTTCCTTAAAAAAAACAATGCTTCAGCATAAATTACATGGAATTTATTGATTATTTTTAAGAACTAAGTCTTGTCAGCGGTGATGATTTGTGCATAGGTCCAAACACTGTTTCACTTCCGGTTTGCTTGAGTAACTGCATAAGAGAGTTGATTTTAAGAGAGTTGATTAAAATCAACTCCCAAAAAGTTACAAGGAAATGTCAACCTGTATTTGTACTGAGTAGTTTTATTAAAGCAACTCAGAGCAAAAATAGTCAAAGCATCGCTGCTTTTGAGCAGTTTTAAGAAAAACACGCATTTCAGAATTCATTGAGTTACTCTAAGACCCCTTGTGTGCGATGAGGCATATATAAGTGTGATTACTTCACATTGTGCTGAATTATTACCAATCATCATGTTAACCAGAACTGTTCTTCTTTATTATTCCATTTAAGAAGTTGCTGTTTTGGTAACATATAAACAGTTCATACATAGCCCCACAATTTTTACAACTTCGACTGCATTTGCACAAAAGAGCAACATTTTTAGGAGTGTTTTTTCATAAATTGTTTTCAGATCTGTTTAAAATTGAAAATTATTGCCGCACCTAAGTGCGATTTTTAGAACAAATGTCCATTTAACAAAAAAGTATGATTGAGTAGCTAAATAAATCTTTCTGGTAGGTAAATAAAGCTAGTATGTAGGTAAATCAAGCTACATAGTTAAATCTAGTGATTGTACTGGACCTGTTTAATGCAGCAGCTAAGCTTTTTTATGTTCTTATTTCCCCGTTCAAACGAACATAAACTATCTAAAAACTAAAACTTAAAACAGCAATACTAGTACATAGAAACAGCTCGCATGTGCGAGTGCAACAGACTTTATAAAATCATATACATTGATACAATCTACATTATAAAAAGACCAAACATTTCATTAAGTAAACGTCGATATTACAAATACAAAACATAGTCCTGGTGTGCTAGAGTCTGTTGAACGATTGGTAGTAAATTCGAATCTATACCTCTTCTACTTTAAGAACATACCTAGGTAGCTCTCGACACGCCTGAGTTATACAAACGACCAATCAGAGACACGCCTGAGTTACACAAACGACCAATCACAGATTGGATATAGAAACTACAAAATTCAAACACGTGGTACTTGTATCATTTATAAATATATATTGTACTTTTTTAAAATTCATTTTTTACAGACACACTAGTACATACAAGTCAAATAACGTTGCACTTTTATTGCTCAAGATGAAGACGATCGTCATATTTGCTGCCTTGACCTCCTTGCCTTTTGCCTTTTTCGAAGATAGTAAGTTAATTTGAACGTATGATGATTATAAGACATATTTTAATACAATTAGCAGCGCAAGTAATTAAATCCTGTTCAAATTTTGAATAAAATTTATGGTAAAATAATAAAAAAGAAACCCAGTTATTAATATATTTCCTAGGACTATCACTCGTAAACTTTGTTATTT
This sequence comes from Magallana angulata, assembly GCF_025612915.1. Taxonomy (NCBI): domain Eukaryota; kingdom Metazoa; phylum Mollusca; class Bivalvia; order Ostreida; family Ostreidae; genus Magallana; species Magallana angulata. Next base: position 25,297,106 of record NC_069118.1, on the reverse strand, counting down.
TTAGCTCACCGAGACGAAGTCAGGGCACAGGGGCATCGTATCCGCTCTACACTCTATGACATATATATAAATATTTATATATATTTATGTCATAAAGTGTAGAGCGGATACGATGCCCCTGTGATGTATCTGGACCTACTTATGGACTTGAAAGACTTGGATGCTGTGTGGCAACGCACTTTGAAAATTTTTTTCAAAGTGCGTTAAATTTTGAACCAAGTTAACCCACTTTGAAATTTTTTTTTAAAGTGCGTAATTTTTCAAGGTGCGTTGTAACAATGCTGAGTCTGCATGGGCCAGCCATTGATTTTAGATGCTGGAGGATGTTGAGGTTTTTGGAGCAGGTTGAAGTTTTGGGTGCAGGCGCCCTTTGATAGCAATTTCTAAGTTACTACTGGTCCTAACTTCACCAAACGTGCAAGGATAGTGCGTCATATGATCCTAATGAACTGACAGGCTTGAATGCTGAATTTGAGTCATAGGTTTCGGATGCTGGAGGAGGTTAAGGTTTTTAGAGCTGGTTTAAGTTTTTGGAGCAGGTGCCCTCTGATGATTATTTCTTAGTTATTACTTGTCTTACCTTAACCAAAGGACTAAGTGCGGTTTTATGCAATTTTTGCCCCCCAAAATCAAAGTTTTAGAAAGAGCTTTAAAATAAGATGAAAGATAGTTGAAATCATATTGGAAATAAAGGTGTAAAAGGTTATCACCACAGTGACGTCATAATGTAGAAATGACGTCATGAACATTGCATTATTTTGATAAATTGATGTTTTGTAGCAAAATATGGGTGTTTTCCGACTGGTTTTTCGACTGGGAAACATCTGGTCTGTACTTCACCAAACTTGCATTGATGGTGTGTCTTATGATACTGATGCACTTGACATTCTTGAACGCTGAATCTGAGCCATAGGTCTCGGATGCTAGAGGAGACTAAGGTTCTTAGAGGTGGTTAAAGTTTTTAGAGCAGGTGCCCTCTGATGATTAAATCTTAGTTATTAATGGTCCTAAATTCACCAAACTTTCATGAATGGTACGTCTTATAATACTGATGCAATTGATAAGCTTGAATGCTGAATTTGAGCCATACGTTTCGGATTCTGGATGAAGTTAACTTTTTTGGAACAGGTCACACAATTATTCAATAGATAATAGGACTATTTCAAACCTGCATAGTTGATTTAACTATAAAATAAATGAATCGCAGAGGTACTTTCAGATGCAGAGCCTGATCTCCATTATTAAGGATACTAAAAATATATATCTTAGTTATCACTGGTCCTAATTTCACCAAACTTTCATGGATGGTGCTTCTTATATTAGTACTTATACTAATGCACTTTACAGACATAAATACTGAACTATGTTTTCGTGGATTGTAGGATTTTTGCTTATTCGTAGGGACGTAATTTCGTGGATGCGTCGGTTTTCAGTTTCAGTAGAAAAACTTAATTCTTTCATAATTAGTTTTTTGTGGAGAATGTAAATTCGTTGGAGAGGGCTACCCACGAATACCACGAAAATTGAGCCACCCCGAATTCTAATGATTCCACAGTATGACCCATAGGTTTCAGATCCTGGAGAAGGTTAAGGTTTTAAGAGCTGGTTCAAGTTTTTGGAGCAGGTGCTCTCTGATGATTATATATTAATTATTACTGGTCCGTTCTAACTTCATCAAACTTGCATGAATCATGTGCCTTATGATACTGATGCACCTGGCAGGCTTGAATGCTGAATCTGACCCATAAGTTTTGGATGCTGAATAAGGTCTAGTTTTTTGAAACAAGTCACATGTTATATAGATAATAGCTTGCATAGTTGATTAAAATATAATATCAATGAATCGCAATGGTACATGTAGCTTCAGATGCAGAGCCAGATCTCCATTATCAAGGATGCTAAAAATCTCCTACCTCACTCAATCCTGCTTGATAGATGTGTTTGTTGTTTAACGATATAACATTATTTCTATGATATAGTATTTTTTAATATGATACACTATTGTTATATATGATACAATATTATATCATATCTTATTTTGTAAAAAGTTAGATGATACGATAAGATATTTTATGAATTTTATGGATTTTTATGATATGATATTGTATCATGATATTTTTATTAATAGTATAATTGTATATTAGGTAATACAAAAAAAAGACCGAGTGTCTATATTGCATATATTTTTGATAATAACTTACTGGCCCCTTTTAATATCAATCGTAGCGAAAGGCTGTGAATTCCTAATCCAAATGGTGCCAGATGATCCGCCTGTGACCCTCAAGTTCACTGGCAGGGAGACTCGAGCATGTCACCAGTTGGCCGCGATCTGCGCAGATGCGCTCGCAAAAAACTGTGAGCTCTGCGCCACCGTAGTGGGTAATAACGATTCTGATTGCTCGGTTCAACTTGAGTTCAAACAGGACGTGTTTAAGCCGACAGAACGTGTAAGTTGATCAATACTTTTATACAATTACATGTATTTACATAATGATTAGTTGAATGACTGATTGATTCTTTGTTGTTTTACATCCCCTCGACGATCTCACTTTACATTGTCCTGTTCTAGTTTGCGCAAGCAATACGTAATTATGTATTAGAGCTAAACTTTTTTATTACAACTATAATGTTTTCAACACTATATAAATATATACAGTACAACATACTGTTGGGTTGTTTAAAGATCCTAACTTTTGAGTAATTTAATTATACGCTTTTGATTTTTTTTTCACCAATTAAACTGGCCGATACAAAATGTATGACATATATGCATGCAAACTTAGCTCAATATGCGGTGAATATCACTCAATGACAGGTAATCTGTTTTTAATATTACTTTGTGATCTTAATAGCATCATAATAATTTTATTGTGAATTGCACAGCACACTACAAGACGTCAACAACTTTACGCGTGAACAAAAAAGTGCCAACCTAACAAACATTGCATTTTAGAATGCAATCTTATCGATATATAGAACAGTGTAACAGATAACGTGGTACAATGTAAAAATCTCATGATTTGCAATTCTATTGGAATTTATTTAGAAAGATAAATTAATTCATACAAACAACAACAGCATTGACTTTAGATGTGATTCTACTAAGGATCAGGTTAGCTTCAGCCTAACAATTAATTGCAATTGGTCATAGATTGGTTGATTAAACAATCCTTTTACTGATGTGATTGGTTTATAATGATAGAGTGAACAATTTAATTGTTGATGATTTATCTATTTACTTATTGTGCAACCATACTAGTATGTACACGTACCTGCTCACATATGTGTGGTAGGTCTGTCGTTAAAATGAGAAAAAAAAAGAAGCCATAATCATGACCAAAATCGTCAATTGGTGTTGTTTTTCATATCCAGCTCGTTGGGTGTTTTCAATCCCTGAGCCTGGGAATTTCCTTTTGGGATTCTGGTAGGCTATTTGTCCCTGATGCTGTCAGATTTGAATTGTAGACAATTATTATTTTGCAGAACGAGACATGCTTGGAGAGGGATATAGAGCCATACTGCTCAACATTCTTTCTAGGAATGAATATAACGAGAAAAAACAATTCACTGACTAGCGCTAGTTTTGACATCATTCTTACAGCTAACATTCCCGCAGACCGTTACAAAACAAGTAAGTCGATTCGTAGACGTATACCAATGTTTGTACTTTTAGTGTTAATGAGTTTATGAGGGCCCCTTTAGTTTTAAAAATGAAGAGCTCTTTATAAAGAATTGGGGAGAGTTTCAAATTTTAAAAAAGCTAAAAAGTAAACCTGAATAATACTTTATTACAATAATATTCAGTAAAATAATTCAAGTTTATAGCGTATCTGTTAGTTATTAAATAATCAAACCTACTGGTATGGTTTCTTTTTGATGACATCCACTCACAGTTTTCTAAGAGTTATGTAACGAAAGAAAATTTAGTGCATGGGCCGTCCTGTGATGCTCATGTTCTAACAAAGTGTATCTACAAGCTAATTATTATGTATATATAGTATAGAAGCAAATTAAGTTATTCTATATCTGCTTATTATCTAAGAAAAGCTAGGCAAATCTTACCCACGTATGCACATTCTCTATTAATAAAACGATAGCGTTTCTGTAAGCCCTTAAACAAAATGTTATAGGTATTAAAGAATTGATATGCATAGATGTATTTTGGGTACAAGTATTTTTACTTGGGCCAATACATTTTGTGGAGGATTAATTGAGCGAAATATGCATTTATATATGTGTAACGATGGGCAGAAATTATATATGTGAATGTGTTTTTGCGTAAATGATGGAAAACACTCTAATTATTTCACCCTAAGCCAATACGTTTTGTGACGAAAAGCAACAATTTTATACACCTGAATTTGTTTGTTTGATGCTCATTGTGATACTGTTACATATTCTTATTTCAAGTTCTTTATTTCTGTAATTTAATCGTCTTTAAGTTTATTGAGCAAATGTTTTTAAAGTAATTCAAAATAGGACCAAACCAATATAGTAGACGAATGAGAAAATCTACAAGAACAACGATAGTCGTCAATTACTAATGATCGTCTTAATGTCATGTTGTAAATGTTGTATTTACTGCAACCCGGTAAATTCAGAATTTACAAGATGACAATAATATTCTTTGATGTCTTTAGACTGGGGAGTTATTGGTGGAATCATAGGCGGAGTGATTTTCGGAATAACAGCCATAGTGTTTGTCGTGCTATGGATCATTGGCACTTGCAGGAAATACAGGGGTGGGGAGCAGAGGCATAGTCCAGGGAGCACAGGTACCGTTCACTATAACAGATGCTTTATAGTTCAAAATACTGGTTTTAATAGGCTGGATGGTCAGGCGAAGGCCTCCATATGAACATTGAGCGAAGGAAAGGTGTTCGTGAAAAGAGCGTCAACAGAAAAATCAAAGAGCAAGATGTCCTCCTGGACATATAATTCCTTTGTGACAAAAACATAGTCCTATATAAATATTTGTAACGACCGAAAATTGGTCTTATATGTACTTTGAATACAAGTAACTGTAAACCGACACAGAGATCGTATTTGTACATGTACAAGTACATAAGTATGATTAAAAGAAAGTAAGAAGAAAGTAAGCTTAAATGTAAGTCAAGAGGAATGTAAACCTAACATGAACCGCTAAGAGATTGGATTTTTTGTTGACAAGACTTTTGTATTTCTTGACTCCTGAATGCCGGAAATTAAAGATAGGCATACACGCCTCTAATGCTCTTCATGTTTTAATTCAATTTAGCAAATTCAATCTATCTCGACAGCAGGTAAACAATATATAAAAATTTTGCGTGCATGTATCGTAGAAGGAAAACGGCTTAGTTCTTTTCTTGTCTTCCTTCTTAAAATAAGTTATATGAGGACCACCCCCCCCCCCCCCCCAAAAAAAAAGCCAAAAAAAAAACAAAAACCAAAAACAAAAAAACAACAACCCAAAACTGTCATTGTCATCATGCGTGATAACAATTATAAATAATTAAATGTTTTTCTCCTTTCAGCCCCGTTGAAACATTAGAGCAGCCCAAGCTAGCAAGTGGACAAAAGCTATACCTACCAGACTTTGCAAGGAAACAAGCACACAGAGCCGCCATATTTTGACGATCCTCCAGAATCTAAACCCGAGCAAAGATGAATATACGACAGACTGTTACTACCACAATGAATTTGTATAATTTATATATGTATAAAGCTTTAAATGGATTCTTGCATGTTCAGGGATATGTTCTATGCATTCTATGCTACACTGCCAACACTATGGCGATTTATCGGGTATTAACAGCAAGGAAAAAGGTAATAGTATAATTTACAACAAGAACAAATGAACATATTATTTGTAAATATCCAGTAATGTACTAGCTATAATATTTTGGTCAATGTAAATACATTTTGTTTGTAGATTATGTATACCTAACTTTAATATTTGATGCATTGAGTTTGATCACAGACATTCAGCCATCAACGGTCTTGCACATATCATGTATTATATTTATTAAAAAACCCCATATTGTTAAAAATTTACTTTGTTCAAAACACGTTTTCTCAGTTTAGCACATTTCTATTTATTGCATAAAATTGGATATGCCACACCATGATGTTTGTTTTATTTGCAAAAAACAAATGACCGTCATTGGTATGCCATCGTTGGATTCTCACGGCCAGTCTCGCATATACGTTTATTGACTGTGCGCCAACTCATTAATTGAACTTTTAATATTGATAATTATCAATTCAGTAATGCGAGGGTGGTTTCAAAAGGTGTGTGAAGTCTGAAAACTGTGACCATTTTATGAAGTCACGGTCATAACTTGACCGTTATGAAGCTATGCCGTTGTCAATGTACACGAAAAATGTAAACCTATTGTCTTTTACACTGTACAAAAATTTAGATGGTTTAAAATCATTTTTTTCAAATGACAGGCAAGTACACATTTTGCTTTTAATTATTATAAATATTTGCTAAGAACAGTATCAAGCCTTAGAATAGAAATTGGAACATTCTGAAAATTCCTGATAGTATTCTATAGCACGTTACAAAATATACGACAATTATCACAGGGTACCAATATCATTTTGATCAGTGAATATTTACATTCCATATGTTTTTTGCGTGTAAAGCGTGTTGAAAGCTACGGCAGTTATAACTCTGTAATACACACAGGGTACTCAAAGGTTAAAATGACGAGTTTTATTGTGACGTCACAAACCTTGAACCCTGTAAACTGCAACGTCACAAGCGACAATTAAAGTTCACGCTTGTGGCTGTTACTAAGGCTCTTCCAACTTTAAAATATGAACTTACTATTAGGATAAGATATAAATCACATTCGCAGACAAAGGCAAGACGTTAAAAAAATGTAAATATAAGCATTAAATCATGATTTTTTGAAGTATACATTCTCATAATTGCAGCGATGTGTGAATACAAATTGAGTAACGCGTGTTAACGCGTTATGAAAATTTGTATGCACACACCGCTGAAGTTATGATACTGTATACTTCAAAAAAATCACGATTCAATGCTATATTAAGGAGGCTGGGGGGTCAAAATATAATATAAAACCATCAGATTTATTTGAAAATTTTATATGCGACTTCTGAAGCTATCAACTACTATTTGATAAAGAAAAAAAATCATATATTTTAATATAAAATTTAATCACTTCCCATTATCTTTATATGGAGCTCTTCTTTTAAAGGAGATCAATATTGTCTAAAATGGCAGCTACCCCCCAAGCCCCCTTAACAACAGAAAAGTTGGTGTGCGTTTCAGCATGGTTGCATACCTTATCGTCGGAGAAGCCTTTTTTTCGCTTACTACTAGTAACAGATTGTATACAATCATTCTGCTTTCATTACTGATATAAGTGATATGTCCTTGTTAGTACGCTGTGATAATTGTCATATATTTTGTAACATAAATTAAAATGTTTGTTTTAGTTCTCAACTTAACATAAATAATGCCCAACTCGATTGGCTGTATCGAAATGGTAGAAACTAATTTGCAGTTTACTATTAGAATAACAAAATATAATTCCATCGTCGCAAATCACGGCCTATAGGACTGTCTCCCATCTGGTCGTGTTTGCATGAGACAAATAAATATTGACCTATACGAGTTATCATATTTGAAAACTGGCCTCTGATGCGTCGGCTTTTTCCTCCCACTTTTTTTGCAAAGTTAGACCTTACCATTAGACACATAGCAGAATAGAGGGTTCAGCCCCCCCCCCCCCCCACTTTTTTTTCGCAGGCAACATTATTGTTCCGTAATGTACGTTTGAAAGATTGAGAGGTTGGAGTTAAAGTCATACAAGCCCCCCCCCCCCCCCCCCCGGAATAAGAATTTCGTTACTTTTGAAAAAAAAAATTAGGTAGGTAAGATTTTTTTTTTTATTGGAACTATAGGTAAACTACCCCCCCCCCCACCCCCCCCCCCCCCCCCCCCCCCCCCCCCCCCCCCCCCCCCCCCCCCCCCCCCCCCCCCCCCCCCCCCCCCCCCCCCCCCCCCCCGGATTAGGATTTTCATGATTTTGGGAATTATTTTTTTCTCTCTCAATATTTCTGAGGATCAGTCTAGCCCCCCCACTTTCAATTTGCTTCCGACGCCAGTGCTTTGATCAACAAATCACAATTTACGCAACAAACTGTAATATATATCTTGATGCAACAATTGCCACCCATCAAACTTTCGTCTGTTGAAAACAATATTTTTTTCATTGCCTAAAGAGGAAAGTCAATCCGTATTTGGTGTAAATATATAAAATTTCAATGATTTAGCTATAATTCCAGCAGTCAGGAGAGAGAGAAAGAAAGAGAGAGAGAGAGAGAGAGAGAGAGAGAGAGATAGAGAGAGAGAGAGAGTGAGAGTGTGTGAGAGAGAGAGAGAGAGAGAGAGAGAGAGAGAGAGAGAGAGAGAGAGGAGAGAGAGAGAGAGAGAGAGAGAGAGAGAGAGAGAATGAGAGAGAGAGAGAGGAGAGCGAGAGAGAGAGAGAGAGAGAGAGAGAGAGAGAGAGAGAGAGAGAGAGAGAGAGAGAGAGCTATACTACTGCAGACAGTGGCTTGAGACGATGATCATATTCAGTTGATTTATGAATTTTATTTAAAAAAAAAATAAAAGAAGACATGTATCACTTGCATAAAAGTCACTCTATGTCCCTAAACATTTTCGCTATTCTGGCTTAAAGGATTGAAGTGCATAAATGTGTCAAATATAAACACGAGTTGTATGGATGTTTTTTAAGATTTAAGATGTCACTTCTGCAAAAAATGTTTCTTTAGATGAATTACAAGGTTACATTTTTCCGAGTATATTAACGATTAAGTTTAGGAGCAGGTTTCATTCCCAGGTAAATTTTAAACACAAGTTCATGAAAGGTGCATCTTAGCTGGGTAACTTAATTGATCAGTCATCATTTGGATACCGTACATAACCATTATTCTCACGGTGAGGATTCTGATTGTGACCAGTATTTTCTGAATGATTGAGCTGTCAGTAATTCCAGCAAGTTACTTCTTGTAAATCTAATACAGTGTATCACCTCTATTTTATCACGATTTCTTATTCATTATAATATGCTCCATTTTAATGGTAATTGTGATTATAAAAGTAAATCATGGTGTAGAGGAAAAGAATACTGTTGAGTGTGGACAGATAAAGCCTTAGTCACAACTTTCGTACGTGCTTCTACGGGTGATCTACGGGTAGATTTTAATAAAAATATTGCAAGACATACAATTGCATCTTACGATTTGGCTGTTGGACAATTACAACGGTTTCCTTGCAAGATTTGAAAACGTACGCTGCACTTGCGCTTCACATAAGGAACCCGTAAGATAACCGTAAGATTTGAGTTGCACGAATGACGTAAGGAGATCTTACTTGACCGACCCCTTAGTTACTCGTTCGTTAACTGCAAGTCGTATGTGCTGACCATCAACATATCAATTGAACGCACAGTACATATATATACGTCTTACTTACATGTACGTCAAGTGTACACTAATTGCTCGTGGTGCATGCGAATCGTCCGTAAACACGATTTTTATTAAAAAAAATGATTATGAAGAAAAATCCCAGTAAGGATAAGAGAATAAAAATTCTAGAAACCCACTTGTAAAAACCAAAATCAATCAAACAAAAACCTTCTTTTTTACAAAAAATATGGAAGGCAAAGAAGAAAAACAGGACCAGAAGAAACTGAATATTGCAGTAGATTGTAGAAAAATGCATAATATTCCCAATCACTTCGACTTGCGAGCGTGCGATTATAGAAACATATACTAGTACATTTTCTGAATAAGGGGACGAAAAATATATATATTGTTATCATAATTGTATCAAAATCAAAACACCAGAACAAAATTGTAGACTTTGAATTTTAAAATTAATAAATGATGTCACTCTTTTAATAATTATTAGAAATTAGATTTTTGCGCAGACCTTCTTCAAGAATTCAGAGAAGTTTCAACAGTTTATGGTAATAGATACAAAAGATAAATTATGTTTTCAAAATATTCTTCATTTGTCTCTTCCAGTTTAGCTAGTCTAATCACCAAAGCAGCAATTACAGAATAACAGTTTTTTTTTCTACCAGTTCTTTTGACGTTTCAATATTAACTTGCTGACAAGAGATGTATTTCAGCACATCCCCGGATTAAAAAAAAAAAAGTTATTTAAATTGAAAACCAATAATTGTCCAGGTAGCTGTCGTGGGGCACAGAAGGACGTCGGTACAATTAAATAGCAGGTGACTTACATGTACGACACAAATGTTAATACTGCCTCTGGTGCCCGATAATCATTAGACGGAAGTACGGTTCCTACAGGCATCTCACGTTGCAAGTGGCAACCCGTCTTTAAACGCCAAAAAAAAAAAAAAAAAAAAAAAAAATACGACTGGCAGGCCAAACGTAAGATTGTCTTACATTGAACTCTCAATAACTTTGATACGATATATCACGCTACGATCAGCCACGGGAGCCACGCCTGGGAAACCCCGTGGCACATGCACGAACACCAAACACTTACGGCCAGTGTGGACTGAGGCGTGTTTTTATTTTGTTTGCAGGTAATATCCTCATCATGTTATTCATATGTACATCTGGTACTATAAGTGATGTGTTTTGTATTGACTTCATAAAGTTACTGTATTGAACTAAGTTAAATGTAGTATGGCTGATCGATAAAATAGACAATTTTAATGATGCAGGATCATTGAACCAACAATATCTCCAAAACTTTATGTACACGTTACTATATATATGCCAGAAAACATGAGTGTTACAGTAATATATCTACATTCAGTGTATATTTCCCCAATGTTTGCATTATAAATATATATCTGCGACGTTCAATTTTCTATATTTACATCTACCGAATATGATTCTCTCTATTTCTAACAGAAACGTATAGTTAATTCATAGCTCTATAGAAACAGTCAGACTGAAATCTACACGCCCCGTCTATCCATCGGGACCGAAGAAAAATCACGGACTGCAAGAAATAAGCATAATGATGTCAGACTCAATACTCCCATAAGAGACGATTTGGCTGTTTTTTTAGCTAACGTACTGATGTACATCAACAATAATTTAGTGAATTTTGCTATCCGTTTTCGTCCGTCGTCGTGCGTCGTGCGACGTGCTTCGTGCGTTAACAATTTACATTTTTAACTTCTTCTTAAACACTACATGACTGATTGTTACCATTTTTGGTGTGAGGCATCTCTGTGGTACGAGGAATGTATATTGTGAAATTCATGGCTCTACCATACCCGGGGGGCCATATGTGGGGCCAAATATGCCCCCAAAAAAGCCAATTTTTCAAAAATCTTCTTCTCTACTCCCACGCAGGAGAGGAAAAAACTGATTGCATAGTTATGATGTCAATGAAGCCCTGGGTCAGGGGTTCTGGCTCTAGGGTGGGGCCAATATGGCCATATAGTAAAAATGTATTAAATCTTAGAAAATCTTCTTCTCTACTACCATATATATATATTTAAAATCCTAAATGCATTATTATGATGTCCATGAAGTTCTCTACCTAAATTGTGAAATTCATGACCCCTGGGTCAGGGTTTCAGGCTCTAGGTTGGGGCCAATATGGCCATATAGTAAAAATGTATTAAATCTTAGAAAATCTTCTTCTCTACTCCCATATATATTTGTTAATAACTAAATGCTTGGTTATGATGTCCACGAGGCCCTCTACCAAAATTGTGAAATTCATGACCTCTGGGTCAGGGGTTCAGGCTCTAGGGTGGGGCCAATATGGCCATATAGTAAAAATGTATTAAATCTTAGAAAATCTTCTTCTCTACTCCCATATATATTTGTTAAAAACTAAATGCATGATTATGATGTCCATGAAGGCTCTACTAAAATTGTGAAATTCATGACCCCTTTTTAGGGGTTCAGGCTCTAGGGTGGGCTCAATATGGCCAATTAGTAAAAATGTTTTCAATCTTAAAAAATCTTCTTCTCTACTCCCACACATGTGGGCAAAAAACTGAATACATGGTTATGATGTCCACTAACTCCTTTACCTAAATTGTGAAATTCATGGCCCCTGGGTCAGGGGTTCAGGACATGGTGGGGGGGGGGGGGGGGGCAATATGGCAATAAAGTGTTAATGCATATAATGTTTAAAATTTTTTTTTCTCTTTTCTCACACATCTGTATTAAAAATTGACTAATAATTATGTTTACCAGGAAGTTTTCTACTGAAATTTTAATTTTCATGACCCCTCGAGGATGGGTTTTGACTTTAGGGCAGGGCCAAAATGGATGTATAGATGCTAATGCATATAACGTTAAAAAATTATCTTCTTTACTCCCACACACCTGAAAGGAAAACTGAATTCATGATTTTGTAGACCAGATGTTTCAGTTTTTTGCCAAAATTAAAGGTTTCACAGTTCTTTTTGAAAGATTTCTGGCAGGGAGGTGGTCGTCATTACAAATTTATAATTTTTCTACTTCAGTATGAAACCTACCGGGGTGGGGGGGGGGGGGGGGTGTTAAGGAAGCATATAGGCAGTTTAGCGTCTTATTTTGACTGTTATATTCAAAATCGTGAAATTAAATAACTATTTTTGAATAAGATCAAAAACTTAGTATTATCCTTTAAAATAGATGTCAGTGCAATAAAATTGGGTAGTACGTTACTGCCACATTGGTGCAATATTACGTGACAACTATAAATAGCTTACGTATTTTCCTCAACATAAAATGAGATAGAACAACGCTACCCCGCGGTTTCCAAAATAAAATAAACATACCAAGTGAAAGCAAAACATTTTAGTTTAATCAAAACCGCTGCTAGAATTCTATGTTCTTCTTAATTAAATAGTTATTCATCCGGCTCTCATAAAACCTTCCCAAATTTTGTAAAGTTTGCACGGAAAACGGCATGTCGCATCAAAACAACACACAACATGGGATTCTAGCAGCACTTTTCAATTTAGGCATTGATCAAACTAACGATACAAATAAAATTTCAAGTTCAATATATATAGGGTAGTGTTGTTCTAGTCGGATTTTTGGTCAAATTTTGTGTTTATGTTTTTATTATTTACAATGCTTTAGAAATGCATTTCTAATGATCAGATTAAATTTGAGAGTCATTTGAAGAGTTAGAAGCAAGATACAGGGCTCACAATTCTTTAACATGTAAACAAGGCTCGTGTCCTGTTTTTGTTTACAAAGGTTCAATATACCAGTTAAAAAAAATCCTTCTTATTTGTCGATCTTTTTACTCATTTTAAGCATAGATAAACAGTTCCTAACGTTTAACACATTCGTTTTAGTTTTAAAACCGAAATTTTTACTTCAACGTTAACAATGAAACAAACGCTTTGTTTACATAGCGAAGAATTTCAAGCTCTGTCACTTGCTTATAACTCAACAAATGACACTCAAATTACGGTTGCCTATCAAAAATGCCTTTCTAAAGCATTGTAAATATCAAAATCGGGAAAATTATTTTTGCCAAAATCGTGACCATGCCCCTTTAACACCACTGCGTTATTATTTAGATGCATATATGAGACTCCATGACAAGTTTGTGTATGGGATATATGCTATTAAGGTGACCGTTAAGGCCAATTGGCCTCTTGTATTTTTGAAAATCAGTTTTTTTATTTGTTAAAAGGAAGATGTAAATATAAACAATAAAATGCTTTCTTTGGTGATTCGTGGCGAGTAATTATTAATAAATGAACGTAGCAATGTAGCTAACGCGGGTTGTATGTTTATCTTATGCAGTGTCGCCACCTTCATATCCCACATGAATCATCAAAGAAAGCATTTTATTAATTCTTTAAATGAATACACTTTGCTAATTCATGCGTCATGAGCACAAATATAAACGTCTTCACTTGTTTTGAGCATATTTATTTTTGTAAGATTAAATGAAATGGTCAATCACACATAACCAAGTTGATATTTACCTTGAAAAAATAATCATTGAATTGAATCTACGTCATACTCCTTAATAAAAAAATATGTTTCCCTTCAAAGTTTCTGGCACTATATTTTTAGTCGCAGAAGCGAACTAAATAACATGTTAATATGGCTGTTCCATATATGTTTCATATCCCTGACTGGGATACACATATATTTCATACAAATTAACATCAGTTTGAAAATATTAATATAAGTATTGGATGCTTAGTTTGGGATGTCATCGGTCCTGTAACATACCAAGCGGTGCAGACAAATTGAATTACTGCGCTAACGTAATACCTTAATGAACAATAAATAAAATATGTATGAATTGGTCCAAAATGAAAATGAACTCACTAAGTTGAGAACAAATTACTCCAATCAATTTACATACCATCGGAGGAATAAAAGTTTAAAAGTAATGCAAAACTATAAATGTTAGTACTACTGTTAGATGGAAAACAACCTTCTTGCTTAATGTTGAAATAATAAATCACTTCTAAAGTTTGAAAAAAAAAACTGCAAGGAAAGAAATTCAAATAATGTTACTAAAAATATTTCATTTTAAGTTAGTAAGTAATGAATTAAATAATTTAGATACAAGTAAAATATGTAGCATTATAAAGAATAAAATTGTAAGCGTGTGTGCTGTATTAGAAAAAAAAAGAAAATCAGCTTAAAAAGAAATACACGGGGGACATCTCATCGCTTTGGCGTTGAAAGGGTCAAGGAAGCATATGGACAGTTTAGCGTCTTATTTTGACTGTTATATTCAAAATCGTGAGATTGAATAACTGTGTTGAATCTGATCAAAAAGCTAGTAATATATTTTAAGATGGCAATGCAATAAAATCTGGTAGTACTGCCACTGCAGTGCATTATCACGTGACAACTATAAATAGCTTACGTATATTCCTTAACATCAACTGAGATAGAACAACAATACCACGCAGTTTTCCAAAATACAATAAACATACCAAGTGAAAGCAACACAACTTAGTTTGGTCAAAACCGCTGTTAGAATCTTATGTTCTTCCTAATTATATAGTTATTCATCCGGTTCTCGAAAAACCTTCTCAACTTTTATACAGTTTGCACTGAAAACTGTATGTTGCATTTAAACAACAAATAATATAGCATTCTAGCAGCATTTTACAAGTTAAGAATTGATCAAACAATCAATAAGTGTAAAGTTTGAAGTTCAATATATACCGGGTAGTGTTATTAAAGCCACATTTTTATATCGTAAACAACGACAGAGGAAAGCTGGCCGAGAAATAAATGCAAATTTACATATCTTTTAGCGAATGATTGATTAAAACAACATCTCTCCTAGCTAGTATTCTTATATTCAATTCTCAATAAATCACACCAAAATACTTTATTACAGTCGTAAGATTACTTATATTTCGAATCGCTTCACAATGCTCTCCGATCAAAGGACTATGTGCGGTATGGTCAAATATCTGTCCTCAATTTAAACCAATTTTTAAATAGTATCGTATAAAAACCAAATCTTCATAAATCATTGTTTAGTAGACGCCTATCGCTTTAATCTTGATTTTAGTAACCATTGCTCATTCGCTGTTTATCAATAACGTCAGCTAAATGACCTAATTCCTGCAAATTTGCCAAAAAATGAAAATATTGTCATTTTTGCTTTATATTTTGTATTCGGAAGTATAGAGCGCAGGTCTGCTCAAGTACGATTTTAACATATGTTTTTCTTCAGATAATTATAGCGAGCGCAGCGAGGCGGCGCGAAGCGCCGCTCGCCTAGCGAGCTCCATAGACAACGTGTACGAACGGAGGAAATTCGAGTTGAAATCTGCACATTGTTCAAAGAAAATTTTGTGGACCCGCGTGAAAACGTTCTAATATCCCAGTGATCTTTTGCGGTGTATAGCAACATGGCGGAACAGAAAGCGTTTCTACGGAAATTTCTTACCTCTACATCGCACACATCATTTTCATTTAACAATAAAAAATCCTTTTAAAAAACATTAAAGTAAACAACACATGCTTACGTAAAAAACTGTACCTATGACGTCATTTCCTTCCCCGAATTTGTCCGACAATTTACGAAAACTGTCGAGCGCAAAAAGTTAAGTATGACGTCACAGTGATCTTGTGTTTTATATTCCCGCGATACATTTAGAGGTGGATCAAGCATCTGTACTGAATGTAACGTGTAGGAAGTACACAGTAGGGGGTCACCGTTAATACTGATACTGCGCTCACTATTTACGGTGACTCTTTGGCTGATTAGTTTTGTTTTGATGATTTTATTTTTGATCAGTAAATACACATGCAAGTTCCTTGCTAAATATTTTGTCATATTGATCCAATCATTGTATACGTTAGGTAGGTGACAAAAAATTATTAAAAAAGAAAAGTCTAATCATTATTAGATCAACGTGTAGCCACGTCATTTTGTAATGGATAAATAAAAGAAAAAAAATTAAACTGTTAAAATATCTACCTGTATTTGTTATAGTTGCATATGTGGTCAAACCTTTCAATAATATTGGATATCACACACTAAAAAAATGGGGAGTGCACATGTCTACAACGCTTATATAGCGTACAAAAAACAAAATTGATGTCACAGAGGAAAATTAAAACACTGGTAACAACAAGGAACAAAATAAGAAATAACACAGACACACAATTTATTGATTTTAATGATCATTATTAAAAGGTAAAGAAGAGATAAAAAAAACGGCTTTGTGTTTATCAAAATATTTTAATAAGTCTGTTTAACATTTTATTAATGCTCAGTGGTAGTTTTTGGTTTAAGTGTATAAACCTAGGAAGGGACCATTGGAATAAAAGTTTGATATCTTCCGGTTCCTTGCGGTGGTAAAAGTTTTCGAGACAAAGCCAAAGTTTTTTGGTTTGGTTAAGTCCACGGGTTGCATCTAACAATGATGACAGATGTGTGACTCCTTCTGCGCTCGCCCCAACGGTCACACCGTAAAACATATTACACATTATATTAAAAAATGGTACTTGAGCAAGCCTGCGCTCGATGTTTCCCAGTTGAAAAACGATCAGAAAACACCCATTTTTTGCTACAAAACATCAATTTATCAAAATAGGGCAATCTTTATGACGTCATTTTTACACTATGACGTCACTGTGGTGTTAACTTTGTACACCCTTATTTTCAAGATGATTTTAACTATCTTCCACCTTATTTTTAAAGCTCTTTATAAATCTTTAATTTGGGGGGCAAAAATTCATTAAACCGCACATAGTCCTTTACACAACATTCAACTTTCAATCATTTCAGTCATGGCGTCATCCTGTGTAAATCTACGTAATACCATCTAATTTTGGAAAATATTGTCTACAGTATTTTTTATTTATTTCTTGGTTTATGTTTTGTTGCTAAGATATCCGAACATGAAGATAATAACTAAGATTGGTGATTTAACGGAATTACATAATTTATTCTTTCTTTTATAACATCCCCGCGTACCAACATTCGTGAAGAATAACATTGTGAAAATATCGGTGTCTATTTTGAATACTTAATTTTCTATATGTTGCGATTGTAATCGCACACAAACAAATTGCCATTGTCCACACATAAACTCCAGGGTCTCTCTAGATCAATGTTATCAATAAAACGGAGGAACAGTCCATTCTGATCCAGTATGTGGATACAATGGTTGTTGATGTCTGCTGTCAGGATACGACTCTGACTGTCGGTTGTGATACCATGGGGACTAAAAGGTTTGTTCTGAGCAGCTGAAGGATGACCGGTGTATTTACATCTAAGTCTGTCATCCTTATTAACCACTATTATAGCACCATCCTCACTGTCAGCTACACAGATGTCATGGTTTCTGTTCTCAGTGACGTATTTACAGTTAATATTTTCTGAGTACAGGGGTATACCTTCATCATCAAATTGAACTGTTTGTTTCTTTGTTGATCCCGAGTAACGGACAACTTTGGATTGAGTTTCATCATCTCTGACCATAGTAACCAGGAGATCACCAGTAGAGGTGACACACAGATTACGAGGCACCCATTTCTTTAATCTGATCAACTTTTCTGCCTGACCGTTCTTTATTCTGTTCACTGTACTTGTCGTCCCGCAAGAGTACAGTAAATTCCCATCACTGTCTACAACTATATCATAAGGATATGATCCTGATTTTGTCTTTATTGTTTAGAGAAGAGAACCTTTCATGTTAAAGCATTTGATATCATCGCCCATCCACTCGTCCATATCCTATCATCATTGTGATAGGCAACGTTAACACTATGTGGAGCGTCACCCTCTGTCTGTATTGTGGTAATAATTACCGGTTTATCTAGTGGCTCTCTGACTAGAGTGTTGGATTGGTTTAGTGATAAGGCGTTCTTTTCTGTAGCTGTAGCTAATGGTGTGATATGTCCAAGTAAATTACACAGCTTCTCACTGTCTATCGGTTTTGGGATAACTGTTGGCATTTTTACAAATATCATAGGTGGTAATTGGCTGAACTCTTGAACTTTAGAATTGTATTCAATTGTTTGGGATACTTCAGTGGATTTCTCAATTTCTTTTATTGCAAGTAATGTTTGCTTAATGAGAGACTGCACCTGTTTTATTTCGCTCAAATGTTTCTGTAAAAGTTCTTTGTGTTTTATCTTTATCTCATTAATTTCAGTTTTCATTTTGTTTATAACAATATCGATTTCTCTGTGCCATTCATCTCCTAGACTAGAAATTTCCGATGCAAGTTTTTGATATCCTTCATCCAGGTTGGCAATCTGATTTTCCAAGTTGAGAGCAATTTCTTCGTATTTAGGACTAATAAGATGTTTTAAATTCTCTGCATCCTTCTCAATAGACTCTTTCTTTGTTCTGTAAATTATCGCAACTTCTTCAAATATATGACCCCTGTGTTGTTCAGATGCAGTACAGAAGGAGCAAACAAAAATGTTGCTACAATTCCGACATTGAAATTTGCAAATTTTATTGGGGTGCGTTCCACATTTTGGATATATGAGGGTTGATCTTCGTTCATTGAAAGGAACTATTTTATGTTTGTCATATCCATCTAAGATGTGATCTAGTATGCAAGGCCTGCAAAGGTTAACATGACAAAAGTCACAGTAGCTGTGTACTATGGCGGTCTCACAAAGGTCACATCGATGCACATCCTGAGCACTAGAACGGGGATCCATGGTTCTAAATGTACAAAATATTCAACATTTGACTTGTTTCAGTGATATAAAAAGATCAATAATTAACACTTTTCTATAAATCATTAGTAAAACAGCCACTTCTGACAAGATTCTTATACTTTCTTATTATTTTCTTATTAATTTAAACTTAAAGGAAGGCGAACAACTACTGTATTTCTTTAAAATGTTCTTGGAGTAAATTTTCCATAGAAGATCCTGGTTAGCATTTGATGTAGCAGGTTAAAACATTTCAAAAGAAAGGATACACCGTATCAACCAAGAAGCTATAATAAAATCAATTATTTTGAGAAAGAAAATCACAAAGATTATTAGAAACCTCTGGTAGTATTCTTTTAAACGCTACGGCACCGTTTTTTAAGGAGGATGATTTGATATACATGCCAATTAACCTGCCCCGTTGGTACCCCAGCGGCTCTGAATAGGCGTTTTGATGTTTGATGTTAAAATATTGAGGTTCAAGAGTGAAAGTAGATATTAAATAGATATAATTTATATCTTTCATGTTGTTCGTCTATACATTCAAGACAAGTTAACTTTAGTGGCAGATTTGTAAGGAATATAGTCATCTAGAGAGGAGTACATACCGTGCTGCTTCATTTAATCACTACTTAGACTACCCGAAAGCTTTAACATGAACAAAACGTGCTATTGAAAAACATTAGAGTTACTTCTCTTGTCTTGTAAGTTGAGTCGATATATTTAAATAATTTATAACTTTGAATACCAGCTGCTCTATTTGATTTAAAATAATTCAAATGAAACAGATTGTAGAATGGAAAAAAGGTCAATTATACAAAATGACGATGAATTTTTTGGCATAATTATATACAACATACCGAGTAACTAAACACATTTTAAACATGTACCGTTAAAAGTTGTATCGTATAATAGAAAAAAAAAACGTAGTCACGATTCAATGGAATTGTATTCGATTCATGTGATCATATGCATTACGCCTAGTAAGTACGTGTATAAAAAAAATTTAATGTATGCATACTGATTTATATACATTAATTGCCAATTACTTATTGCATTATCATACACATTGCAACGTGGAGGAAGTTTCTCATTTTTTAATTAGTCACTTCTGTAGGGGTTAATAGTTACTTATGTTTGAAAAAGTATTGAAAAATTGAATCTACTTCAGCATGCGTGGGTAGTTTCTTGTATTTTTATGCTTCTTTATGCTTGCCGTTTTTTTTAAAGGTACGTGAACCATCTTTCAGTAACCTCTGAAGAAAATACTACGTGCTTTTAAGTATGCTGGATTGAAAATTATAGAATAACATTCTTACGCTTTTGCGGATGTCCGATCTGAAGGCGACCACAACGATTTCATCCACTACCGCTTATAACGATTGAACACTTACACTTCTGGAATTGATATTGAGTACTAGATAATTTTGTTTGCGGTAAAATGGAATGTCCCATGAGTGATTTTAATGTTAACTTTAAATACTGCTCATGCAGTAAATAAAGAAATTTAATCTCACCTCATCAAGTAATTTAATTTATCAATTTTAACACACGTAGATGTTCAGATCAGTTGTGTATTGATATAAGAAACAGTGCACTAAATAGTAATGTTGTTTGAGAAGACTTAATATGTGCGATCCGTTTACTAAATAAATCTGAATCGCAATAACTATAGTATGTCCCAATTCATTGCTTCCATGTTACTTTTTGTTGACTTTTAATTAAAATAAACATACTTGTCAATGAAGTACAGAATTTCACAGAAACGAAAACGGACATCGTACCTAGATTCAATATGTGAAATGTTAACACCTTTTCTCCATTTGGAAGTAATCGGGACATCTCGCATAATTTTTAACGTAATCATCCGTGATACTTTTATTTATTGATTTTTTTTTGCAAAGCTAAATCCTCATAGACTTTTTATTTTGGACTGTGTTATGACACCTAAAGAGAAGAGAGGACGTTTTAAAACAAATAATCTGATCTTTCATTTTCGTGGAAAATGGATTAACTCAGTTGTTTAGTCCTAAATGTATTTAAGATTATCGAGATAACACGCAAAAATTGGTGAAAGCAGAAACTTGGGCAGGGTATAGTTGTTGAAAAATATTCATATTTCGACAAAGTTCATCAAGGCATGCCATATATACAACCCCGGATTAACATTTAACTTAATATCGTAGTTGCAGTGGGATCTACCGACTATAAGTTAATATACACAATGTCATATGTAATCATATAGACGAACCCGTATCAACTATTTCCTGAATATTATAAAACAAGAATCAACATTATTTGATATTTTCATATACGTATTCCTTGAAAAGTTTGGTACAGTGTAAGGAGAATATATGATCGATATTAGAAAGCAATACAAACTGCTGAGTGTTTTTAAAAGCCATTTGAACACGCGTCTTAGAAACAACATCACTATTGAGGTGATGCATAAAAGCGTCCTCATACTTGGTAGACGTCTATAAGGCAATATACATATGTAAAGTTCGACTGCACATCAAACTTAAATTGCCTTGATTAATAAAAACGTATTTATGACGTCATACAAAAGTATAAAATGGTCTTGGTGTCGATTTGACGTAAAATGATAAAATCAAGAAAACTTGAAAAAATAAATTAATGGCTAAATAAATTGATTTAACAAAAATTATGAAAAAAAACATTGATAATAAACCATACTGAAAGATTAATCATTTAATAATAAAAAAAAAAAAAAAAAAAAAAAAAAAACCAACAACAACAACAGCAACAACAAATGATTCAACAGATTTATAAAGGGTCCAAGTAATCACTTAATTACTGAATCTAACCGTCCTTAATAACGACCTTCATGTAGATGCGGTGCGGGTTGATAGTATTAATTCGTATTATCCTTAAATGATATAATTGTTATTGAGTGCACATGCCCACATAAATGTAGCAACTGTTTATCACTTAAGTAGTTTAGAGTCATAAGCTTCCAAGTTACAATACGGACTTAATATGCAATCGCCGTTGGGTAAGAGATAAGAAGAATGAAGACTGTTATGTTTTTTTTTTTTAAACCGATAAATGTACTATGAATAAATAGCATACATTATATTGACTCTTAGTATTAAAGCCTAAATTATATTTCTAAATTGCAGAACATTGTATGTAATTTTGAATATAAACTATTGATATATTAACTTTAAATATGAGAGGTTTCAAAATCATCTTGAACGGATGCCCAAATAAAGAATGTTGCAAATCAATAAACATTCGAAAGCAGCTTAATTGAAAAATGATACTTAATAAAATGATTTTGAAATTCATTCCGTAAATTTAAAAGTACGCAATTTGCATTGTATAACCTTTATTATTGCAAAAAATTAACATATTAATCATTCCTGAATTGTAGATCAAGTTGAACGATAAGAAAAGACATTCTTTTTACGTCACACCTACATGTCTATGAAATATAATCGTAGTGAAATGTAGATGATATCCTGAACGTGTAATTGTATTTGACATGTACAGATACACGTACAAGTTGTCGATCGAAACTTCTCTGTTATAACTGCATATAGCATAACATATACTGTGAAATTTTTTTAGACGCACTCTATAAAGTTTAAAGAGTACACAGTACTTGAAATGCATTCGTGTATATTATTCTAAAACCCAGATATGCTATGTTTCAAATTGAGACTTCCTTAGTATGGATACTTGCTGTGACCATTTTTATTCTACAATGTATTGAAGTTAGATGTAAAAACCTACTATTTTGTATAATATGATCACGGGTAATTGTAGACTTGTTCATGTATAGAATAAAACAAAGTTAGGTTTGATACGTTTGATTAACTATTCATTTATTAATAAAATTAGTATGAACGATATTTTGCATCACCATAAACCTCCGTTAGTGACGGTGTTCCCTTTGTAGTAACATTTTGTCGGATAAATAAATAGTGCAATATTAAAAGACAAATCAGGAATTTGATAACTAATATCGAAAGCGTTACGCATTATTTTTTCTTGCTTTTAATTTTCAAAGTATTTCTATATTATATTAGACGACATAAGTTTATTTGAAATTAATTTAACTATATTGAAGAATAAAGTAAAAAAAAAAAAGACTAGAAGCTGACCATTTAGAAATATATTGAAACATGTATCTTCTATTTATGATTACTTGTAACTTAAAAATTTACATTTGGAATTTATCTACATCGCAAACGTGTTTTTATAATAGTATGTTATACTGTAAGAACTTAAACGCGAGTCTTTCAACTGCCTGAACAATTTTTTCAATAATGGTTCCACATTTTACATTCATACAATTATAGAGTCACCTTCCCTTTGTTATGTCTTTTACAGGGATCAGCATCGTGGTGGTCATAATTTATACCTTTGGCTTACGAGAAACAAGAGCGGGTAAAATCCAATCTCATTTAACCTCAATTTTGCAATTTTTAAACATTTAATAGCAATTAGCAATTATGTAACTACGCAACACCTGCATTTAAACATGAATCTTAACATTTCCCTTGTTCATTTTATCATGAAGCTCAATATACGTTTGGATGATGTGTTTTGTTATAAACATGTTGACATGTAGTTTAATGTGTACGTTGGGAAGGAGAAAAATTCAAATGTTAAACGTGATCAAGGTTGAAAAGATACTAGTTGTTATACAGCTACTGAGTATTTCTCTCCGATGGAATCATTGTTGATAGCGATGAAAAAGAAAACCAAATGACGATTTAAATAATTATATCTAATTTGTTTGCACATAAACATACACATTCATTTTACTTCATTACATGTGTTCAGAAGCTCTAGGAGTTGACTGCGACGTGAATCAGGATGTACCATTTGGAAGAAATAAAGTCATCACCTTCAACGGATCGGCACCCCTCAATGTTTCCTGTAATGACATGACCTTCAGGAGCACTGACCAACATATGCTGTGCATCAGAAACCAAATCTTTCAGGACCCCAACTGTGCCGTCAGTCTCCTATTAAATGATACAAAATCTGGGCAGGTAATTAACATACGAATTGTAATGACATCTAGTCAGTCATTAACTTTAATACAAATGTATATTTGTTTGCATTTTGTATCTCTGAACTAATTAACTGACACGTCCCGTCATACATAATTATGTTAGTGTATTTGTATATATTTGTCCTCATGTTATTTTTGCCCCCTTAATTTCCGTTTCTTTTTTATCGAATAATTTTAACCAATGTCTAACATTATAAAAATTTGTAGGGCAACCTAAAGTTTCACTGCCAGAGGTTATAACATCGCAAAATTGAGTAAAATATTTTACTGCGGAGCCAAAAGTAACATAAGCATCAAAAAGTAAATCAAAAGAAACTAAAAAATTGAAACATCTTCAATTGAAATCATTAATTTATTAACGTAGAGATCTTTACTTAAAGGTGACAATGGATGTTCTAAAGTATATATATATATATATATATATATATATATATATATATATATATATATATATATATATATATATATATATATATATATATATATACACACACACAGTGGAGCCTCAGTTATCCGGACGCCTTCGTTCCCAAGTCCAATCGTCCGGATAGATGAAGCGTCCGGATATCTGAAATGTGTCTATTGTTGTTGCACAAAATGGCGATTCAAAATGGCGGACAATCAAATTATATATTTTTTCTTAAAGTCTTTTTATTATTGACGAACAATAATGAAATGATCCAGCTTTGTATTTTATCATATCTTAAGTGTGCTAAGTTTGAAAAAATTTAATTGCTGGCCTTCCCCAAAGAGCGTTGATTACGTCAACATGGCGATTCAAAATGGCAGATACCCAGATTATATAATTTTTTTCCTTAAAAATTTAAACTAGGGTAAACGCACAAAAAACAATAATAATTCAGTCTAACAAAGTTATTTTTGCATATTAATTAAGGCGTGCTTAGTCTGAAAAATATGCTAAGTTGGGATATATTCCCGGGCTTTGATTTTAGGTGGAAAGCAAATTAAACCGTGTCAGTGGGCAATGTGTCTTGGTTATCCACATGACTAAAGAACTTCTCGAACTCTTTGATTTTCTGGTCAGTTAATTCCCCTTTTGAGACTTGTTTCTGTTCACTTATTATGTCGATTTTCTCGATATGCTGTAGAAATAAGAAGTTGTGTCACACCATATCAGTGAATGAAATGAACCAAGTGCTAATTCAAAGCTCTATAAAAGGGGAACATTTTCTCTTCAACAACATTGGCAGGGATGTTTATCGGCTTTATGGTGGTTCATACATCCATCAACAAATTTTGTTGTGAGGATATGTTGCAAATTAACACTGGCATGGTGTAACATAAAAAAGCCTCATTTTTTCCTCTGAATATGGACACGCATTGCTATACTTTCCACAGCACATTTGGCCAAACACATGTTAACAATTTTGCAAGAAGTTCATTTATCTTTAACGAAGACATAGACAGCTTGATTCCTTATACAATATATAAATTGTCCCTAGTAATGTTTAAAAGAATAAAATTCTTTGGGTTGACCAAAACATATTGCGCATACTTATTACTATATATAAAGCTGGGCGATATGTTGATCTCGGCTCATTTTGAATCACGAGCTTTTCCAGTGTATATGATGATATATTAGTTAGATTTATTTGCTGGAAAGGTATTAAAGGAAGAGACAGACATATACTAAAATAGGTCTTCGATAGAAATTGAAATCTAATTATCATTCAACTACTGCGCATCGTTAACAACTACAGAACAGCGAAAAGTAAACATAAATGACACTCTTAAATGGACATTCGAATTGAATACATATACTTTTGGACTACAGTAAAGATTTCAGCAACGATCTAATTGATAACATTTGATTTAGCATTGTTATTATTTTTCTGCATACTTGTATGAAAAATACCCTCAGTGAAAATATTGCAAATATGTGATGCAATGATTTCCATCGTTATCTTATAATACATCAGCATAATGATGTACATATAAAGGAACAGAACATTTTCATTTTCCTCAAGTCATAATCAAAGTAAATTTTTATTTTAGCCATGTTCCCTCAGGTTATCAATTATCAAAATAAAAATTGATTTTAGCCATGTTTCATTGTTCACTATTGTTTTAAAGGTGGAAACATTCACCTGTAATAAAGCTGAGACATTTTGTACGAAACCGAACGGAACTTTGCACATACAATTTAGCCCTCGTGACAACAAGTCACCTAGTGATGCCTTGCTGAATTTGATTTTGTACACAAAAAATGGAACGTTGCCAGGAAAAGAGGATGACAAAATAGGTAAGAAAACTAGAGCCGAGCTCGTTGCAAAGCAACGAGTAGGTCTTCCGTCGCAACTTCGTGTCGCGAAAGGATTGTCCATCAGTTTGATTAAAACATCTCCTTCTCCTGACACTTGTCAGAGCCTGACAGACCCTGTATTGATAAAAGGTCATCTTTACACGACCATTTCTTCTTACCAATTAGAGCTTTAGAAAATTGATTGGAACTCTTCAAATGGAGACCAAAAAAAATAATCCATGCCTGTTTTCTATGTAACCTCTAGATTGAGTATTGCACCACTCATTAAACAGATAAAGGCATATCTTTGCTAAGTAGGTGTTTATTTAGATTGTATGCAAATGTGGAGGTCAAGTGGAAATAATCTGTTATTGATACAGGTCTATCAGAACCTGGCGAGTGTAAGGAGAAGGGAAATGGTTTTTAATGATACTGGATTATCAATATGATAATAGTAAGTTCAAGAAATCGAAAACGAGACTCAATTGCAAAGTATTATTTTCATACCAGGCAAGTTCTTCGTTTAACTTACTGTAAGTTTAGGATAACTTTAAAAAGTACATCATTTATGTACATGTATATAATTAATTTAATTATAATAAAAGTGTGGATGTGGCGGTGGGGGAAATTTTCTAAGCGTTAACTTAAGGGAAATTTTGGTTGAGAGAAAGGGGGCATTGCTTCCACTGGACCATCTAAAAGGTACTGTTAGCAAGCTCACAAATGATATCCCCGCTAAGAAAGAAGTCATTACTCACGTATTTCTCTATTAGAGAATAATGGATGGTTCGTTTTCTTTAGTGAGTCAGACAAGGCAGGGTATATTTACAGGTCACAAGTAATCTTTATGTCAAACTCTAGCTTTTACTCATTTCCATTAATACAAGATATGACATATGTTTAATATGACTTTGAACTTGCGCAACTGACCCTGGGTCAAGTTCATGACACATCATCGGTCATCATGAATCTTTACATGAAATAGAAACTCCCAATGTTTCTCCTTAAATGACTTGGGGACAAATCATCACACACCCTCAGGTCATAAGCAATCTTTGTGTGAAGTAAGAAGTTCCAAAGTGGACCAGAAACAAATTTTGCACTTTTCCTGCCAGTGACCTTTACTTTGTCCAAATGACCTTGGGTTTAGGTCATGACGCTTCGTCAGGTAATCAGTAATATTTATATAAAGTAAGAACACTTCCAATGTTTCTCCATCAGAAAGATATAGACCGGACATGACGTACGGACGGACAAGGTGATTTTTATTTACCACCCCCCCCCTTAATTTATTTTCGTGGGGTATAAAAATCCTTTTCGCCCGTTTTGTGCGGCACAAAAAAACCCCTATATTTTTCAGTTATTTCTATCACATCACATATAAATATACATGTAAATGTATGATTTGTATGCACATTTGAGTTCTTCTCATCATCGTCGGAAAGGATAAGAAACCCTTGGGGTCCAATAATGTCTTTTCATGGGCATTTGTCAATTTGCATCACTAAATGATTTCCAAGCGGTAAGCTATCAAAGCTTTTGAGATGTTACATGTAGATATTGGATTTCTATAGATTTAAATTTAACGTAAGGAAAAACAACACTTTTTATACAAAAAAAAAATCTAAAATAGCTTTATGTACGCGTACACATAAATAAGAAGATGTAGCGAAAGCTATAAAGACTTTATTTCTTCTGTTCTAGACTTTTTCAGAGTTAACAAACTACAAGTTAACAATCTCCCATTTTGACAAGCTAGATGAAAAATAAAATATTCCGCTGAGTTTTAGGTCACTTAATCTGCATGACAACCTCATACTACACAACTTCAATGATTTTTTTTATCAATGTGCATATACATGTAACAATAAGTAAAATCCCCAAGAACAAATATCTATCGCAATTAAATGCATACATTTTTGGAAGGCAGAAAAGTCGCTATATTATAGTCTGCAAGTCAATTGAACTACTACAATTATTTTAAAAAAATAAGAAACTGTCGACACTTGCAGTACTCTGATGATTTAATAACGATCGACCGACTTTATTGCTTAATGTAGTCGTATATCATTACTAATCATTCTAATCCTGAGAACAAATTTTATTTAATCTTTGACTTAAAACTGTTAACTTATAAACCCAGAGACATAAATAACTTATTAAGTTATTTATGTCTCTGATAATATATATTTTATTCTGTTCACAACTATAGAAGTTTAGCGTGTTCAACAGGTTAATTGTTTAGCCACATTCTCAGATTACGATATCGCACCTTTAATGTGAGGTTGATTGGCATCGAATATTTAGACACTTATTGTTTAACAATTGACCGCTGCAGTGAAAGCACCCTTCCAAATGTTACTCAATTATTTATCAATAATTGCTGATCTGCAGCCCGGGGGCAATATTATGAGCTATGTGCGCTGACGCGACAGGAGATTTTCGGTCGCACGTGGAGTGGATTGACTTAGCATAGACTGACCGAATAAACACACGGGTGGGAAAGTGACATATGATACATTGAGGAGAAAAATGTACACATGTTAAGTAGTCGCCAAAAATAGGTCTTCGCCACATTTTGAAAAAAATAAAGCCCTTGCACTGTGATCATGAAACCGATAAAATCTAAACAAATCTTGTTTAAAAACCATGTAAACATTCTAAAAATAATCACTAAATTCCTCAATTCTGGACAATTCTTTTATCGTGTCAGCCTCTACCGCCAATCGCAACTTCGCGGGCCTTTCCGGCAAGCTCGGAAAAACACTTCGAATGTATTACCTAGGCGTCCATGACAACCCCCTTTTTATAAAACTTGATATAATTACAACACATTTTGATCTGTTGAGATGCGAGCTATACTTCTTTAAAGGTATCAATATACACTAAAAATATAACACAGAAACGACATACATGACTTCTTGCCGATACTTTTTTTAATGGGAAGCGACTCCATTTTGTATAAAATTCTAACATCCGGTTATGATAATACACTCAAGGTGTTTTTCCAAACTTGCCGGAAAGGCCAGAGAAGTTGCAATTGTCTCTACCGCATGTGTTAATTTGATATTTGATTTTTTATATCCTGCCTTGAACGTTTGGGGACTGTTTCGTTTTCTAAATTCGGCTAAATAATGCTTCCAATTTTGAGCTCTCTCTCTCTCTCTCTCCTCTCTCTCTCTCTCTCTCTCTCATTTTATGTGCAACCTTATGAAGACGTCAACTACTTTCTACGATATCTATAAAACATCTCGAATAAACAAATAGATGGAATCGTACAAAATATCAATAAACATGCACGATTGATAAAGTACATGTAGAAGAACACGAAGCTACCGCGGATCACTTGTCCACTCGCGCGGGATCTCCTTGGCTATGTTCTAGGGGTGATCTTCATTTTAAGGTTTAATCTTTGTGGTTTTTCGTTGTTTATCTATAAAATTATTAGTACATGTATAGTTTTTAGAACATTTTAGAATTACAAATTCACTATTGATTTATGTCTGATGATGTTTCTGATTTGGAATAATATCGCTTTTATCAATTTTTAGAGGGGCTTCTCAATTCACATTCTAATGTTTAATTAAATAAATTGAAGGTGAACAAACTTTAAGAACATAAAATTGAAACAGTTCTTGTATATATATCTTGTTATTAGATAACCGCTGACCTCTAGGTAGTGCAGCCGCGACCGATTTCCTCGGCCGCGGATGAGGGATCGGATAACTTACGTTACACACATAGAGAGCTCAGAACCCAGGAAGATTTACAATGTTTGCAGTATGATGAATAAACTCTAATTAATATAAGTTTTTTCCCCCTTTAATCCCACAGTTGATCTATCTGTCTGACACTGCTTCAGTTCGAGAATGGCATTGCTTTTATGATGAAACAGAACGATTTCTTATCGACACTCTATCGTTTAATTCAAATTAGGAAGAGTAAGCTTTAATTTCACTGTGTACGATTCTTGTGTTTGCGGCTAAATAAAATCACATATGACAGACGCGATTCTTGTGTATTAGATAACCGCTGACCGCTAGGTAGTCCAGCCGCGACCTCGGCGATCGATTTTCTCGGCCGCGGGCGAGATGGGTTATATGTAATGACGCACACAACTAAGAATTTAGGTCGATTTGAAATGCTTGCAGTAAAATGACTCAAATCTATTTCATGGAAGTTATTTTTTTTTAAACCTAGTTTATGTATCTCACTAGATAAGAAAAAGAACGTTTATATTTTCTCGTTTTTGTTTTTCTTAACGGTTGTCCACTATAAGAACTAAACAGAGGTGACTCCAAAAAAAGGCTGTAAGAAAAACATGTACACGTATACTTTTTAGACACTTTTTCAAATGAATTAAAGCATCCCGTATATGTTGGTACACTTTCAGCTGTTAATTTATGTACGTTATGCGCACGAAGACGATTCGCTTACTTGCCAAATGAATACAGGTACATGTTAACAAGACAAGCTTTTTACACTCCTATTACGCATTACCGGTACAAAATAATTTTGTAACGACATTGATAACACAATAATGAACAACTTTTCTATCGACAGCTATAGCGAAATATAAACCATTTTTGAGCTATAAAGCGAAGACTTTTAAGGGCTCTAGGCCCCTAATTTAAGGGGCCAGCCCTTTTTCAATGGTGTCAAGTGAAAGCCCTTGATATTTTGCACATATTTTGTTCTATATGTGTTTAGAGAAATTTTTAAACTAAAGAGCTACATAACAAAAACACAACCAAAAATCAGCATTTTTTGAAAGACAAATTCAAATTAATTTTTTGAAACTTTAAAGGAGGAAAATTGTAAAAACAAAACTCGGAGGACAACGTTCAAACTCTCTATTTTTAAGATTTGTGACTTTTTAACACATGCTGTGAGCGGTTTCAGAGCCTTTGCGTGCACAAGAATGCCTATATTTTTGGGAAAAAGGGTAATAACTCGGTACCGGAAGTGTCGTTTTCAACGATTTTCCTTAGATATTGAGAAATAGTAACTACCAATATGCTCTGAAAATTTGAACTTTATAGGACAATAAACAAGCAAGATATTTGAGTTTTAAAAAACGTCTAGAAGAAAAAAAAGAATAAAAAGAATTACCAACAGAATCAGTACAAGGTCTTCCGTTGAAAACGGAAGACCTTAACAAATACCTTACTAGTATAAGAATTCTCTTTTGTAAAGATTTAGTTGTATTTTAAGACGACTTCTCAATACTGGTTCGAAAAACGTCTTTCATTTTCATTTTTAAGAATGAATGATACCATAATTTTAATATTTTAAGACAAGAAAGGATGTGTACAGTGTAATTTAAAAAAATAAAATAAGAAATTGTTTATTAAAAGATATTGTTTTTTAAAAGAATAATATTTGTTCGACTTTTTTATATATTAACATGTTTATATTTTAATATAACATCGAGGCATTAAATTTGTTAACCGCTTCATTTAAAACTCTTACAGATTGGGAACTCCTGACCATCCTATTAAGAACCCTTATACCGCTGTTTTTCTTCTTGGTGTTCGGAGTTGTTTCTGTTGTCTGCATCTATATGCAGCGGAAAAAGAGACGCGCTCAGTATATGGGTAAATCTGCTGACGGCAGTACGCCGACGCCGTTCTCATTTGGAAGTCCAGCTCTCGAAAACTATCCGACAGCACCTCCACCTCAACAGTTTTCTTCTTTCGAGCCAGCTAAATCCTACTAGTGATGTTTTCATCGACCATTTTAAGTTGTGTTAACGTAGAAATTAATTATTATATGAACATATCTTTCAATTTAAATATGATGTATATTTCAATGTCTGTTTAAAAGAATGATTTTTTTCTTTTTTGGAAGGAAAGAAAGCTTTCTTGAAATCTGCTTATGTAATATGATTGTTTGGTTGTCAAACAAAGTATTTGAATAACAAAAAACTTTTAAGCTAGCTTGTGTTGTGATAACAATTAATTATATACATACCTGTATATACGCAAGTATTATATCATTCTCTGTTCTGCATATACTATGAAGATTTACATGTTCCGTTTATAAAATCGGTTCCAGTTTAAGGATGTAGATATTTTTTAAAATAATTTTAGACGTTAGAGGACCCGCTTGTTACAAAAATCCATATTAGCGTATGTTTTGAGTTTTCTTTAAGGTTTCATTGACAAAACATGTTTACGTAACCGTTATCTTAAACAACGAAAAACATGCTTTTTTGAGATTCAATATATTAATACACATTCTCAATATTCAAGTTAAAATTGTTAGTTTGAAGCGTATTTTAGTTTTGATTTTTGGTTTTGCTTTTTCTTGCTGATTACAGACGTTGGATCTTTTCCTTTAAATGATATTGTACTTTTTATGATATAAATTGGCAATTGTTGCATGCATGCCTTAATATATAGATTACTCAGGTATGTAATGTGCATGATTTGTTTGAGAAAGGGAAAAATAAATCATACAGCAATACTTAGTAAATTCAACTATTATCATGTTAAACATTTGGTACTTGAGCTAGTGTATCTTTATCAATATGACCAAACACTGACTTAAAACACATCGTAGGCAACACAAAGGTAGATTAACCAAACAGTGTAGCCTTTTTTTTAATGCTTACTGCAACCTTGAATAAAATTATCACACTCGTCACAAGGTTGTGATTCCACTAGTACTAGTGTACACTTGGAGGTAAGCAAATACAGGTATTAGGTGTGTATTTTCTGAAATCAGATGTTTGGATGTTATCAATTTTGGAGTTTATTGTCTATTTGTCAGTTTCCAGGAAAGAGTTATCTGTTAAAAGTCTTAAAGGAAAACGGCGAGAAAAAAATTTGGTTCTAAAATTGTAAAAAAAACCCCTGGGTCTTGTAGAACGTTATAGTATAGTGCTTTATTGAGACATATTTTTAGGATACATTAAACTAGATCGTGTTTCACCTCTCATCTTGCCAAAATGTTGGAGTCTATGAATTATAAACGTGTATAAAATTCGAGAATGTTTAGGGTAGTAACAATAAATGTCTCTCCGCCATGAAAAGGAATTATCAAAATGAAAGAGGAAGTAAAAAAAGGTTTACGCTTGTCGACGTATTTTAAATCTCAATTTCTGATAAATTGCTGTAAATTTTATTCACCAGAATTTCTCCGTGTAAGTAGGGATTAGAAAGTATATAATATACATTGATAGTTTATTGACATTAATTCGTAGATGCACTTAGTTAGACTGGGGGATACTGCTGATATTCATGCAGGATGTTAATATATCATTAAGATATATAGAAATGACGACACGATGTTGACTTCTAAACATAACACATTGAAGGATTCAAAGGATAATGTTTTAAAAATGTTTTTAAATAATTTCTTATCAAATATATCTTTTTTAAATAATATCTTTACATATTAAGGACTTTTGAAAACAAAGACATCATCACAACATTAAGTCTCAATTTTTCTTTGAATTACTTCTTCCTTTCAGGTTTTTTTAACCAACATTAATGATATTCTTCAATGTCCTTTTATTTTACTTTGTTTTTCGATTTTCTGTCTCTAAGTAAGAAAAAAAATTAAATGAATTCAATAATGCAATATCTCTTATATACTTAATCATTTTCTTGACCATATATTTCCTTTGTACAAACATTTTGTGCTTCTTTTTAGACCAGTGTTTACAAGCATACATAACTATGACGATCATGGATTCCTTTTCATCAATGTTAGTTACCTGCCTCTTCATTGGTTTCTCTAACATTTTCATCGTTCGTTGTGAGGAATCCAAACCATGTGAGTAAATTTTCTATCAGTTTGAGTTTATAATTAAGAACAATAATTTTTTTTCAATGACAATCTAAAGTTTACATTCCCATAGACGGGCACATAATATGCATTATCATGTAGAAGAAACACTCGGGGGGGGGGGGGGGGGGGTATAATACAATGAATCACTTTCTTTTATTTATATCTTGACGTAAACAATTTCAAAAGTTCAACCTTATGATTACAATAGTTGATAAAACTTGATCAGTTAGAAACTGCTTCTTTTAAGAAAAAAAAAATATCTATACTGCCTCAAATCAAGCTCTTATTACATATAATCATCAGGTACCTTTTACGAATATCTAAACACAACTTGATTAATTCAAATGTAATCGAATATCAATTTTGATCACTAATTAATCATTTCTGTCATATTTCTGCAATTTCTTTTTTCTTGTTGACATAAAACAGTTACACAAGACAGCTACACAAGTCATTTGATAATCTTCGCTTCTGTGCTGGGTTACCTTATACTAGTCTCACTCTTTGCAATTGTTGTATGGTATTGCATCGCAAAACCCAAGTCAAATCAACATCAGAAACCCGAACCGACAAATGATACAGGTAAGAAAACGCGTTTTGGTCCCGTTGTAACACATTTTTATTTCTACGTCGTCGTTTTGATATACGAGGGTTGTCCCAAAATAATGTAGACAAGACACATAATTAATAACCTGTTCACTGCAATTTCATTAGACTTCTATGTTTTCTTCAATGACCCTTTGGCAAACAATGCTGAAAAGTTCAAATCTGTACTTTATTTATTTCTAGAGAAAATGAATAATTAGTAACAACAAGTTTTGTCAGGCGGCGCAATGTGCGACGTCGAAAATTTCCAGTTTTACGTTGTTCCTAAACCCTCCACATCGTTTACGATAACATTTACGTTTTATTTCCGAAAATTTCTTAGAAAAAATAATATCTTTAAACATGTACATTCAATATGTATTTCTACTTTTGTTTGTTTGTTTTTTAATATTTTATAAGTACAAACGATCTGTCGGCTCCAAACTTGTCCTGCATTACTTGTTGTCTAACGTCCGTCTTACCGAAATGTGTTGTTCAACATTTTGACGTCCATTGATATAGTTCGGGGTTTATTTTTTCCACTTATTGTCATCATACTTCTTCAAATATTTTGAATGTTGTTTCACTTCTTATTCATAAAACGCATTTCTCATCGATTTTGTTAATTTCATTTACTTCCAAAGCCGCTTAGGATTTATTCAATGGTCTTTACAAAATTGTATCACTTAATGCTGCGCCGCCTTAAACGCTGACAACGTCATTTTATTACTACTTAACTTTTCAAATTGTCACAAAACGCGCTATAAAATATTTAAAAGTATTATTATAGCCAAAACATTTTCTGAGTAAATAATAGAACTATTATCAAATATCAGTGTATGTTTTATTTGAATTTTTTTCATTCGAAAAGTACTTTTCCGCCCAATTTTCAATTCATTATGTTGATTTTAACTTTTTGTTTCTGACATTGCGCCGCATGTCGAATTTCTGATCTAACATGCTTTCATTTCACTAATTTAATCTCACACAATATTCGATTTTAAAACATTATTTGAATGCAAATTTCTTGTACCCTTTGTGGAACAAATTTCATCTTCCTTTGTCTTCGATAAAATGAATAACGCCACTTGTCTACGCTATTTTGGGACAACCCTCGTACTTGCTTTCATTCATTTAATTTTAACCAAATAGCATTGCTAGTTGTTCTCGTGATCTTTATTGTAATAATAGCTAAAGTACCGAGAATAAAGTTCACGTATCCTCAATGAATGGATTTAAGCATATCAATCTGTCATTTTTAAGAAAAAATTGCGAGACATTGCAACGTCTTGAGCGACATGTCAACTTTTTGAATGTAATGTAATCGACGACGACGTTCATTAAATTCACCATTGACATTATAATAAGCAATATTCTTTTTTTTTTCAAGATCTGCATTTCACTTTTGTCACTTATCCCGAACAACCGGAAAGATACACCAGCGCACTCGATAATTTTTGCAGTGTCGATATAAACGAGTATGCACCAGCTACAGACATGTCATCCTTGGGTACTGACGACCGACGATCAGTGGTAGACAAAGAGACATATGTGGATCTGAACAATATGCACGTGTATTTCGATAACGCTGGCTACGTCGAATAAACACGTCATTTAGAACAACGATACTACACAGTATTTATATTCTATGAACTATATTTTGTGGCGAATTCAAACATGATGCAATTAGAGGCGTGTTCGACAGAGCGGGTACTCGCGAGTGGTCGCCCCAAAATTCCCTTTAACTAATATACCCGCAACACAAATTTCGGATCGTTATACCGAATACGTACTGAATAATGTACATGTATAAATAATGTATCAAAGACACCTAGAAACTGATTTTTACTTGTTTATGTACATGTGATAATTCTAATTAAACAGCTATACGACTAAGGATTCGCCACATCCTACATGTATGTATAAAATGCATAAAACTCGTACAATTACTTGTTTTTGTATCAGCTACATTGATATCAACATTGTTACTTCTAAGATCTTATATTATCAACTTGTAAATTTGTTAAATTCAAAAATTTTGTTTTTAAACGTGTATTTTCAAATAATTAAAAAAAAACAACATATATCAATATGACAAGATCGAATTGACTCTTACACATTTCGATAAACAACACTGGTTACAATAATACTGGTTTTTATAAGGGGATGCATGGTCAACAAATTAAGCATAAGATCTGCCTTAAAGTTTTAAATGTAATATATCTGGCCATAAACTTACCATTTTGTAAAGAATAATGAATATTATAAATTATTTTTTTTTCAAATACGTTTCTTTAAACAAAGTATTTCACCTTAATGAGATACATTTCATTTAAAATATATGCGTTAACGACCATTCAAATTCATTTTTACAAATTTTGCGGGGTTTTTTTCAGTTTTTAAACCGGACATAATGTCTCACAGAATTTTAACTTCTTACTTAGCTGACTGTTTCATTCCCGGCTTAAGAAGAATGAATTATGGTATATTTCACACCGGGTTCTTTAAATACTTATGTCCGCACATTGCACATTGACGTTAAAGGTATTATTGGGCAATCGTTGAAGGTACGTGTTTTGACCTCGATATACATCTACATGTATGTAAAGCCTATTGATTTAATTAGTTTCAAAGTTTATGCGTATCGTATAATACAGAATATGTATGTTTCTCAGATTTGTGTACTAAACTTTTTTGACTGTAACAAACGTAACTATGCTTCAACGTTTGAAACAAACATAGGTAATTTTTACTTATACATAAATATGCATAATCAACAAAGTAATTATAACACAGTAACTGCTTATTTAATTTAATCATCCTAGTAATATCTTATGAATGTATCTTTACCCTCAATGTATAGGTCAACAATACACGGCGAGGGAAATTTACATATAAGGATACATTTATTAATAAATCGTTACAAATATCCTCTATCCTGTTCCATGCAGTGGACATTTAAAAATTGCCCTGATTTCGTTACTTCTAAATGAATAATTTGTTTATTATTGCCTGTTTAAAAGTATCGAGATTGGTCTACATTCAGACAAAACCGAAGTTTAATCAACCATGTTTTACTATCGGTCCAGATTGTTCTCCATAACACTAGTACTTTAAAAAATGATTTATGTAGTAAACATGTATGTATTTAATTGCAAAAGATCTGTACAATGCGGGTGCGCATTCCATATCCAAAGATTAGTAAATGTTGTGAGAAGAAAATTTCTTAGGAATGAATTAAAAATCAACTCAAATAAGTACGGTTGGACTTTTACCCTAACGGCCAATTCCCTGTTTCAAGGGAGATAATTAAGAATTTTAGTTGAAAATCTTTGTTAATAGCACTGACCTTATATATAACTGTCAAGAATTTCCCGAATGTCCCCATAGTAATATTTTTGAATATACTATTGCCAAATAAATTCCTATTGAAGTTAAGATACATGGGTAGTAAGAAGAAAAAGAGTAGCACGCGCGCCGTATGCAAATTTGATAAACAATGATATTAAGCATTATAGAAATTTTAGGGTATAGATGGATTCGGATACAGCATTGTTAATTATACATTACTAAAGATGCTTTAAGTTTCTACCTATTATATAGTTATCTGTATTTTTTGTGTGTGTATATTTGAAGTTTGAAGTCTACTTGAAGTCTTTCGTTCGTGAGACTGTGAATTTCGTCACATTTTTAAATCACATAACATTTTATGGTGATGAAACATTTCATTTTTACTACATGAAACCAGGTCAGTTAATTGGTGGCATGTAAACTAGCTGCTGCACGAGCGCATGTGTTAGTTTTATTCGTTCCAATGTATTAAGGTTTATGAGTTAGGTTGTTGTTGTTGTTGGGGGGGGGGGGTCAATATCAGATAGATACTATTAATAGCTTATAATTAGTATTAAAAAGAGGCATTTGTTCATTGAAAAGAGGAATTATCCAAACACATTATAGGACCCTGTAGCCTGTTTTCCAAAAAAAATGATTTCTTAGGTTTTGGATGAAAAATAGAAAAAGAGATGTGCTCGGAAAGTTTTTATACCGTATAACTGAATTCTCATGTGGAATTATGCATTTGCCATGATTGATGATAAAAACAAAGTAGAATAAACCTAAATATGTCGTAGGTATTCCAATACTATCATTTAAAGCAATTTATACATAAAAGTTTTTACGGGCATTAATTTGTTCAATTTGATGAGTAATTTTTTAAATGTAAATGTTCATTGGCGTAGCGTACCATTGTGCCATAAGGCAGCAATTTTGTCTCGTGTTATGACCATACAACAATTAAGTGTTGATCCTGCATTAATAGAAATTGCAGAAAATAGGACTTCAAAAATGTCATTTTTACCAGTGCATTTCTATTATGTATCCCAGCTCTACAAATTATTAATATAAAGTATGCGTTTTTGTCCAGTGTCACTCTCTTCCTTTGTTCTTTCTTTTCTACAGACAGGAAAAAATGATCGTTTCATCGTTTGTATTGGCAATCAGCGCCATTTTGACCATCTCACACCGATCTGTAGGGTTCAAAGATCAAAATACATGTATGTTGCATTTAATCGCCGGGGAGAAAGAAAGACAGAAAGAGAGAGAGATAAAAAGAAAGAAAGAGAAAGAAGAGAGAGAGAAAAAAGTAAGATAAAAAGAAAGGAGAGAGAGATAAAGAGAAAAAGTGAAAAAAGAGATAAAGAGAAAGAAAGACAGAAGAGAGAGAGAAAAAAGAAAGATAAAGAGATAAAAAGAAAGGATATGAGAGAGAGAGAGAGAGAGAGAGAGAGAGAGAGAGAGAGAGAGAGAGAGAGAGAGAATCTTAACTTTATATATTAATAAATCTTAATTTCAGATGAATTCGGAAATGACTGCCTTTCGTTTACTGAAGATCTTAAGGAGGATGACAAAAGATACGTTAGGTACAATGGAAAAGATGTAGATTCCTACTGCGATTACTTCAGATTTAGAGGAAGAGGTGATGACACTTCAGACAAGTATTCAGTCT
Source organism: Magallana angulata (assembly GCF_025612915.1). Lineage (NCBI taxonomy): Eukaryota > Metazoa > Mollusca > Bivalvia > Ostreida > Ostreidae > Magallana > Magallana angulata. Next base: position 25,257,263 of record NC_069118.1, on the reverse strand, counting down.
GTGTGACTCCGCTTTATTTCAACGACTCTGACTGTGCAGTCGAAATCCAGATCAAAACATCTCTCAGCGGTGTCACTGAAAACGTGTGTATAATAATTTAACCAAAGATTTCTTCAAAGTTTATAGTTATTATTGAAAATCCTATTCAATTTAGTCATATCTTCGTAATATATTTTTTATATAGTAAAATATTCACTTTTTCCTATATTGCATATGAGAAAAAGAAGTAAAAAGATAGATAGAAAATAAGGCGTTATTTTTATTATAGAAAATAACATGTGATAGAAACCAAAGCGATAAATATTGCGGACCTAAAGAAGAAGCACTGTACATAGTTTTTAATGACCGTGATGGCAGACCAACATCCGGTGCCAGTTTTAATCTGTGGATCACTGTTAAAAGGAAATCTGACTGTAAGTAAAGATGTTTCATAAACTGACATATGAAATGGGATGTAGTTTTACCTATCCGTCTGACAGATCTTTTGTCTGACCAAATATCTCGTATAATGATGTGTTTGTTTTCCAGCTTGTCTGTCATTCTGTCTGTTTTTAAGTTGGACCAGCTGTTGTTAGCTTAAAGGCAATGTCACCTCATTAAGTAATAGTTAAAAAAAATAGATATTTACAGTTTTATATCGAAAATTCTTGTATTACATTTACCTAATATTTGTAATAATTTTAATTATTTTAGCTTCTGAAAGTCTTGTTCACCTCGACCGTGTCGAATCTTGATATACATGTATTTGGATGTTTGCCCTGGTACTTCATTCTCTCTTACATTTTTTCGACTTTTTTAAACTAGATAACAGAAACAAAGGGTCAATGTTTGGTGGTGGCATGTGGATTATCATTGGTGCAGGTGTCCTCGGTTTGGTCACTGTTTGTATCATCATTGTCTGCTGGCGAGTGTTTAGACAGGTTTCCTGTCCGAATTCTAAAAAAAGATCTGCTAGTAGACACAAGGGTAAGAATGTATAATTGATGTAAAATATCATAATGATTAATCACAATTTAATGGCATCCGTGTATAATTTTAACTTTTTTATATATATGCTTGCGGCGGGTATCACCCAAGCAATTTATTTTTAAACATTAATTTACATTTTCCAATGTCTTTGATAAAATTTTGTATGCACATTTGACCTTAATTTTAAAATTGACGAATTTATTTACTTACTCAACACTTTGAACCATTTCCATCTAACCTGTTGCTTATGATAACGACACAGCAAGTTCTTTTTTACAATTTCGTACCGCATACATGTACGTTTGGTTGGTGAAAAATATCCAATAACATTAACGAATCCATGTACTTTGGTTTTTGTTCTAAAATTTGAACTTACCTGGTGGTGGTAAATATAAAACTTATGACTGTCGAGTTACATTAATATTTTCACATGTCCAACTTGACCGATATCATCATTGGTATTTTAAACCTTTATTCTCAGAACCACAAATAGAAATCGAACTAGCTATGCTGTAGAGAAAGATGATGTCCTATGCCATCCCAGATTTCGATCTCTTATTGTGCTCATCCAATGGGATCGATAAAGAGTTACAAAGACAAAGACAACGTGAAAGCAGAAGTTTGATGCACCACCAAGTGAAAAAAAAACCCGAAGAACAAAAAACGAAACAATACAAAGATGACGTCGTTGATGTGAAGGAAACAACATGTTAAAAAGACAACCGAAGAAGCATTTAGCGGCCATCTTCGTTCTTTCACACAAATGTTCATGGATTAATTTACGGACTTTGATTTGTATGGAATTTTATTAAAATAAAACTATTTTTCTATGTACGATCAAGATTACAGCCTAATATGCCATTGACATGGTTTTTAAAATGATATGAGACCAAAAAACCAATCGTAATTTATCTCAGCAAATAGCATGCTAAAAAATGTTCACCGTTAATTGTTTTCTTTGCACTTTGCTTTACATGTAGCTGTGTGTTTTAAATTTGTTTTTTAAATTACCTCAAACGAAGCGGTATTAAAGCAAGCTGTTACATGTAATATGATGCAAAAACGAAAATAAAGCATTATCCCTCTTCCACAAACAGATTATAAATACATAACGCGACCGAATAGTCAACATTTTATTCAAGAATTTTTCATCCCTAAATTGTTTTCTGCTATACAAAAAACATCCTTTTATTGTGAATACATTTATGGCACATCTGTATATAAATTAAGCTCTTCTTCTACAGGAGATAAATATAACGTCCAAAATGGCCACAACCATTCGGCTATCTTAAAAATCGGTCACGCCTTTCCTTTTGACAAGAGAATTGCCCGGCTATCACCCACAGGTGCTTGTGGACTGGACCGTGCACTACCCCCCCCCTTTTTTTCTATATTTTTTTTTCAATTTTTTTTAATTTCTTTTATTAATTATCATTAACAACCCCTTATATATGTCTCCAGCCGAAAAATAAAAGAAAACTCACGACTTGGTAGCATTTTATAATCACACTCGTTTATATAGGGGAAACGAGTGTGATTATATAAATAGTGCCTGTTTGGGAGGGTAACAGTTGAAATTGACACCCCGAGAAAACCATTGTCAACCGACGCGAAGCGGAGGTTGACAATGGTTTTTGAGGGGTGTCAATTTCAACTGTTATCCTCCCAAACAGGCACTATTTATTTTGTTATACTGAATGTCTTTTTTAAAATTTTTAAGAAAATTTTACTGCTTTTATATAGGAATAACGTGAATTCTACAGCGAACCGTACGCGCATAATTTTCGCGCATGTAACATTTTTTAATGTTACCCGTTGCCAAGTGCGTTGCTAACGCTGAGGGTAATAGTAAATATTATTAACTGCGTCTTAACCAATCAGATTTCGGTATTTAACATGAAAGTATAACAATATAAAATGCTACCAAGTCGTGATATTTCTTTTATTTTTCGACTGAAGACATATATAAGGGGTTGTTAATGATAATTAATAAAAGAAATAAAAAAAAAATTTTGAAAAAAAAAATATAAAAGGGGGGGGGGGGGTAGTGCACGGTCCAGTCCACAAGCACCTGTGCTATCACCAGCTTCTGTTTTCTGTTTGTAACAGTTTTCACCGACCGTGTCACACCGATCGCAACTTCTTTCGCTTTTTCCATAAACCTTGATAGAAACGTCCGAGAAAGTGCGATTGCAACTTGTACATTATATACTAGTATGTTGAATTGAGTTTTATTTACCCCATTATAATTATATATCTGATATCGCAGGATAAAAATTCAGTCATGACTTAGGATCATCTTTTAAAAAAATAAATAAAGGTGAGCTTGAACTGTAGTCGATTTTATACACGCAAAGGATGGTTTTTGATCAATTGGGTTATTTTGCTGAATTCTTAAGCGTTTCATTCTGAAGAAGAAGACAGTATGCAGTACCGGGGGGGGGGGGGGGGGTGGTTGATATGGTAAGGTGGAATTGCAGTTTTATCGGCAATAGCATGTTAAAATTTGTATACGTTAAAGTAAGAGATATCTGTAAATGTATAGTAATCATTTTTATCTAAATAAAACAATGTGAACAGACTTTTATCTGTTATATTTAGTATATTTTCAAGTTTTTTTTATTCTGAAAATAACAACCATCTAACGGAACCATTTGCCACAGAAATCGTACATGCCGCGTCGGTAGGGTCATAATACAGCCCTGGCTGCATGTCGCTACTGGCCTCTGAGCGACTCTCTCTCTCTCTCTCTCTCTCTCTCTCTCTCGTTGCATAAAACCCAATCTTGCGTTCTTTGACGTAGCAGATAGATACATATACAGATTGGGTGAAATATTTCCGTCGTAAATGTCGTTTCTTTGCTCGGATTTCTTCGTATGGAAGATTAAGCCAAATTCACCCAAAAAAATTGTGTTTTCTTAATGCTTCGATGTAAAAGTTTCCCGCTTGAATGCCATTTCTTTGTTTATAACAATCAATATCTCAAAAAATAAATAAATTAAAAAAAAAAAATTATTACCACAGTGTGGCACTGCAATGTAGCAATCGCCCCTAGTCCTTTTGAGACTCTAAAAATATATCCTGTGGTTTTTTTAGCATGGCCGAATCAAAAGGATGGTGTGTAACTGTAAGGAACGATATATTTAGCAATTTATCTCTACAATCTTGGCATTATATGACCAAAGTTTTTTTCTTGCACATTTATGTGTAGGTAAGACAGTTAAAAAATTCAGAATTTGGATTATATCTATTTAAAATAACTATGACAAAGCACAATAATTATTGTCATATCGCTCAGTCTAGCTACAGTGCGTACTCCAGGAATGAAATCTGTTTATTATTTGATATTTTTTTTGGTGCAAATCTTGCGCCTAAGAAAGAGGGGTCGATCCTGACTCCACTCTAGATTAGTACATTGTACTTTCTGATATATTTCATTTTAATCAAATCAAATATACAAAATTAACTTCTTTAGTAGTCATGTTGTATATTTGATTTGATTAAAATGAAATATATCAGAAAGGACAACATGTACATACAGGGAATCAGTGCTCGTTTTCAAGCTCAGCGATGATGTAGGGATATTTAGACAAGATAAACAAGGGTCATCATCTATACAGGAAAGTCGAGAATGAGACACAATTCTGATATACTTCTATAAGACATAATATATACCTATTTACTGGCTATGAGGACGATACATGTAGCAAGTCAGGTAAATAGGTATTTCATTATACCGAGGAAAAATTTATTTGTCGGCGATGTAGAATTTCTTTATGGTAAACACATTAGAGTTATCGGACTTTGAAGTTTTATAACGTTAATGGTTTTCTGTGTTTGAAATGAGGGACATCGAATGCCGCCGGTGAATGGGAAGATAGAACGGAAACTATATCACAGTTAGATAAAATAACGTGTTTATTTGTTGTAATTTTTCACAGAAGTATAATAAATATGGACAGTCCCCCCCCCCCCCCCTCTTTTTTTTATTTTACAATTTCAGGCTTGTTAAGCGTCCACATGTATATCAATTTAAAACAGGCTGATAAGACAAATGCCACACCTGAAATACATGTACATATGTACCTTATCTTGTTTAAACACAGACTTTCCACCCCCCTTAATCCATCCGCCGATGCTAGGCCGTACAAATTACCTGGCATCAGTGATAACATGGGTAGAAGGTATGTACAGTGTATTTTGAAGAATATGTCTGTATGTAGATTTTGTTACAAAGACTAGAAATCGAACGTTAAACAGTCGATACATTTAACGTTATACTGATTAGTCATGTTCAGAATGTATATCATCAAACTCATATGAATCAACATTAACTTGTTTACATTTATCAAACAGACAATGATGTATGTATCTATTGACATACACACATGGGTGTTTCGTAGTATAATCATGAGTACTCTCCCTATTCTGGTAAATATTTCCTCTATGGTAATTTAATTTCAAATATAGGTGATGCATGAAAACAACCTCAAACAAACAAACAAGCATGTTATCTTAATATATGAGAACCATGTTATATATGCGAAGTAAACTGTTTTAAATGTCGTAGATACTCTAGACCCTATATCCATGAATATGAATATGACACGAATGACTTAAATATAGGAACGCTGTAAATAAATAAAAAATAACCTGTTTTGAAAGTTTAATTTATTAACCGTACGCGTGGTGTTTTATATCTTTTAGATAATAGTACTATAAAGTTGAACTGTAATTTTCTTCTTTTTTTCCCAACAGAACCAGTAAGATGCCTATAACGTTATCTTTATCGATTACCATCTTCTTGCTCATTTTATCGCATGTAGCTTTAGTCTCTGGATATGGGACCACATGTAAGTATATGAAGACACACTTTCACTGATAAATGACAATATTTTATGTACATGTACCGGTCTGTATTTCTCCATAATGAGAGAGAGAGAGACAGAGAGAGAGAGAGAGAGAGAGAGAGACGGGGAGAGAGAGAGAGAGAGAGAGAGTTTCTGGCTAGTTGCCAGTTTTTACTTATTGTAACATCTAGCATTTCTTCTCAACTTAGATGAATTTGGAGAAGACTGTTCCGATCTTTCTAAAGATGTATATGAGAATAGTGAAAAATACGTTGAATACCATGGAAAGAAAGTCTCATCAATCTGCGACTACTTCAAATTCCGTGGAGAAGGGGACGATATTTTAGACGAGTATTCAGTCTGTGTGACTCCTCTTTATTTCAATGACACTGACTGTGCAGTCGAAATAGACATCAAAACATCCTATTCTGGCGTCACTAAACACGTATGTATTCACATGCATCATACTATCAATTGATATAAGATTTTTTTTATAGAAGAATTTGTCATTGCTTTTTCTTTGTAGTCTTTCAGTAAATTAGAATTATAGCATGTCTTTGTCACGGATCCGGAGCAAAAATCATCGGTTGTATCTACATATGAGAGAGAGAGAGAGAGAGAGAGAGAGAGAGAGAGAGAGAGAGAGAGAGAGAGAGAGTTTCGCTTAATTTTAAGGTTATAACTTTTTAATTTAGAGAATAACATGTACTGCAAACAAAAGAGCAAAGTATTGTGGACCCCAAGATGAAAGTCTTTATATAAAGTTTAAGACCCATTTTGGAAGAGATTCGAATGAAGCCAACTTTAAATTAAAGATCACAGCGAAGAAAGAATATGACTGTAAGTAATAAAGTTAAGTAGAAGATGTATGTTACTAATATAGTTAAGTACTCTGATAAATAAAAGTTTTCTATAAATGTATTCAGCGCATGTATACTATTCATTTCAATGGAGGTTTTAAAGATTTAGCGTATGAGAAAATAAAGGGAGTATTTGTTGTACTTTTTTTGACCCCCTGTCTTTTTTTTAACCATCCATCGATCAGTTCGTCTCCTTGTCGCTCTGTGTTTCTCTATGTTAACCAAATATACGTTTTAATCTTCACCTGAACCAATGAGCCATTGTTGATTAAAAGTAGTACGGTTAAAACTAGATTGAGTTTAATTAAACAGTTAAAATTGTCACCAAAAAACAACAACAAAAACGTTAGACATGTACCCCCCCCCCGAAAAAAAATCAAGATCCATGCAAGGTATGAGGGCACTACTTGAGAAATCATTGAATTTGTAGAAACAACATAGTAAAGTAAGTATATTGTAGTTTCAATTATGTTTGTACCTGAACTCTGTTCCGTTAGTATCAAAACTCCTAATTTAGATTATATGCAACACCATAGGTAAAAAGGAACATTTCTTTTATGCCGCCCAAATCCTCTTAGTATGGTGGCATATCAACATATTTATCTTGCATGTCGACATATTTGATAGAAAAATAACTTGCACACAAGGGGCAGAAATAATCCACCATATCTTAGCTTAGAACACTGTTAATTTGATTTAGACGGTTACTATCTAATTTAAAATACTCTAATGGTAGATGTTATAATTGCTACACCTTGATTGACTTATTGGATAAATAAATGTAAAATAGATGTAAATGAAATATTTATAAGCACCACAAAAAGCAAATGGTTGCACGCATTGATTTAACAAGTCATGGCTGTTGTTAAATAGAGAATTAAGCACTAATATAATGCCATGTATTATAAATTCGTTTGACGTCATGCAGACTCCACATTTTACTTTATTAGTTTTAGACACAGATGATAGCTTAGACTATTCAGCTCTGGTGGGTGCCATAGTTGGTGGCGTCATCAGCGGCCTCGTTCTCATCACAGTGTGTATTGCTTTATTTTGCTGGTGTGTGTGTAAACGGAAGCAATCCCCGGGGAGAGTTGTCAACGCAACTCAGGGATATATGGGTAGGTATTTAAATATTACTAAATATATTGAGTAAATTACAACCTTTGGCCAAGATAAAATAGCTTATCCCGTATTATTAATTTTCTTCAGCTTATATGTGCATTCTTGACTTTTGTTTCTAATATGTGACAAAACACGACATTTTAGTAAGTTAAGAAAAGTGTTGCAGGAATTTTTCGAAATGTGTAAACTTATACATCTTTGTTTATAAGTTTACAAATATAATGACATGTATATATATATATATATATATATATATATATATATATATATATATATATATATATATATATATATATATATATAGGTAAATCCAGAAAAAATTCACAGTGGTCGGATAAGATAGAGAAAACTTAAATGAATAAAAACACAAAGTCCGAGTAAAACATAAGCGCTTTCATTTTCATCTTCAGATGTTTTACAATGTTGTAAAACATCTGAAGATGAAAATGAAAGCGCTTATGTTTTACTCGGACTTTGTGTTTTTATTCATTTAAGTTTTCTATATATATATATATATATATATATATATATATATATATATATATATATATATACGTACAAGACAATAAATAATTCATATCTACATGTATGTCGATATCTGTGTTTCATTACAATAACATGTATAAGGATCTAGAATGATGAGTTGTTTTTCCTTATTCAAAATTCATCGACATTTTATTTACCGCATTATACATTTTACATTATACTTTCATGTTGAATACTGAAATCTGATTGGTTTTGACGCAGTTGGTAATCCGTTCTATTTCCCTCAGCGTTAGCAACACACTTGGCAACGTGTAACACAACAAATTGTTACATGCGCGTAAATTATGCGCGTACGGTTCGCCGTAGAATTCACTTCATTTCTATCTAAAAGCAGTGAAATTTTCTTAAAAAATAAGACATTTAGTATAATAAAATTAATAGTGCCTGTTTGGGAGGGTAACTTGAAATTGACACCCCTCGAAAACTATTGTCAACCTCCTCTTCGCATCGATTGACAATGGTTTTCTTGGGGTGTCAATTTCAACAGTTACCCTCCCAAACAGGCACTATTTATATAATGGGATTCTTTTTTTAAGGAGGCTGGATGGTCAAAAAAGTAACCTTTGAATCTGTCTAACAATTTTATTTATGATGTTTTTTACCATTCACTAGGATTTAGTAGAAAAAAACCCAAATATAAATTATAAAATTTAATTTTTGACCCTATGCCCAAATCTATATACAGAACTCTTTGTCAGAATGAGGTAAAGAAAGCCTAAAGATAGCCATGAACGTCCCATTTTCCTAGTAGTGGTAGAGGGAGTTATCACATATGCAATGCTCGTTTGTAACTGTTTTTTTCTTAAATTCTCGATTTCTTTCTCTCGAAAGACAGATGAAAATTTGTATTATGTCTCAATATGAAAAAGAACACGAACTTTGAAGTTTATGAAACAGATTTACATGTATCAACTTGAACATTAAACCTTCTGCAAACTCTTTTCTCAGTTGTATGAGTGTAGCTGTGTGAGACATTTTTATGGACAGGTGAAACAAAAACACAAATCTCAATAAATTGTCTTAAATCATTTTACATTGGATTGAATTTCGAAATTAAAACAACAGTATCCCATTTTATGGCAAATTTAAGAATGTCTAAGCATAAAAAATGCTATAACTGAAAATAGATATGATCATATATGTACATGTAGTTTGTATTTGTTTGATTGCCTTGATAAATTCATTAGAAAATTACTTTTCATTTGTTTCTTTATGTGCTAGCATTATGATGTGCATGTATAAGGAATAAAAAATGAAACAACGATGAATGTAAAATATTTTTGCAAAAAAAAAAAATTAAGTGATTTTTTTATGCTTTTCTTGTTCTTGCATCATAATGTAAATTTTATTATTTATGAAATTAAAAATGAACGAACTAACGTAAGATGTTTTTGTAAAATAATTTATAGGTGAAAATTATTCTTGATAACATTTAATAAGTTTTACTTCTTTAATTGTCAGTTACAGTAAACCCATATGTGGCCCATGCTGCCCAAACACAACAGAACACAATGGCGACGCCCTCCAGCATTTCATCACCAGGCGTTTATCCCATGACAGCATATTTACAAGCAGGGAGGCTTGCAAATCAACAGACACATGGAAACAGTTTTTCCGATGCACCACCAAACTATGCGGCGGTGACAGAGTCATCATCCTCACACGTTTGTGACACAATTCAAGAATCGTCCATACCGCCAACTTATGACGAAGTCGTTCACAAATAACGTTTAAATAAATGAATGTCTTTCTTCGGTTAAAAAAACGATGCATTGACAAAGAATTATACTTGCACATTCCGGTAACAGTCGTTAATGTTTTATTTTGCCCAAAAAAGTTAAAATTAAAGTTCTAAGTCAAAGAATTGGGATGAACTAGTTTATTTGTTATGTTAAGTAAAAACCGATAATACTTTGGTTGAATATTTATGACAGCTTTTAAAAATTGCATATATTGAATACATCTAACATTTATGGAGTTTAAGAAACTTCATAGTAAACATGTTAATGTCTTTCAAATTTGTCGCAGCTAGAATAACCAGTGAATGGCAGAGCGAGGAATACTCTTTCTCTTATTCAAACTGGGTTTCCTCAACTTTTTAAGGGTCCTATACTTACATTCATTCTTATCCTATGACAAGCTTCCATAAAACTTTTTGTTTGATATAATGTCTTCTTACACAAAATTATTCTTTTAAATGGGGTGGGGGTAAAGCATATATTTGACAGAGTATATGTTTTCAACCTCACTTTTGTATTTTCCCCCTGTTAAAACTAATTGAAAAGGAATAAATGACCATAGTGTCATGTTTCAATAAAGGGAAAATTCAATACGTTCCACAACCGAGCCATTGACGTCATTCGAATGTGGAGTTCAAAATTTTGATAGTTACCTTTCCTTTGAAACTATCCACTTTTATCAATTATCAATTTAGGAATACAAAGCTTTGAAATAGAAATCCAACATTTAACATTTCTTGCCCTAATTTCATCATTGCTAATTTGTAGACATTTATGTGACATTGACGCATTAGAGTAATGAAACGTCAAAAATCAGTTTGATTTTAATATAATAATCATAAAATTACAATACATAATGCCATATTTTGTACAAAACAATTCAAATTATTCGAACTTGAAGCTCAAAATTTGGATACTTTTAAGTTAACTTTCCCTTGTAACTATTCCTGTCATTAATATTGGAATATAAAGTTTTCAAACAAAAAACATCAAGTTTTCAAATAAAAACCAACAACACTGGATATATGTTGCCCTGAATTTGTCATCGCCAATTTTAGAAACTTAAGTGACATTGCATTGATGCATAAGAGTAAAAAAAGTCATAATTAAGTTTGATTTGGATATAATTGCCATAAAATTACAATATATATCGCCATATTTTGTATTTATTGCTCACTTTTTACTACCACAATGATCTGTTTTGAAATGTGCAGTTTTTCGAATATATTCTAAATTTAACTGATCCCGTGCATTTTTCTTTTGTAATCTAATTTAAAACTGTTACACAACAGAAAAACATATCAACATGCTTAGTTTGAGTTTTGTATTCATTCTAGCACCATTTAAAATTAGCATTTATTACAAATCTTATTGATCACTTTATTTATGCCTTTCAATAATAACTCAAACATGTTTTATATATAATTCATGCTTTCAATTCAAAATCTTGCATTTATTCTATTCGATAACTATGTATAACAGATAACGAGATAGTAGCGATTGCTATGTATAACAAAAAACAATGTGAAAGGTAAAGTTCTATTCAGATTAAATTAGATTTGACTAAATTTTTGCAACAAATCTGATCTTTTCTTATTATCTTTTGACACGTTTTTCCCTATGAGAGAGAGAGAGAGAGAGAGAGAGAGAGAGAGAGAGAGAGAGAGATTAACGATGTAAATGATTTATGGAGCTTTTAATGTTTTTACTGTTACATGTAGTGTGATATGATTTTTAAAAAATGAACTACAAGCGTGCACTTTTGGAGGGGGGTGGGGGTACCGTAGCAACCCCCCCCCCTCCGCACTTTTTTTTTAAAGAGAAGAAAGTATATCATAATGATTTGCATTGAAAAAAGTTATATAAAATTGAGAAAAATCTAAAGTGTGAATAGCTAACTTTAGCGTTTAGAAATATCATAAGAAAAAAAAAGATTATATATTATGTTTAATACCTTAATGATAATTAACTATTTCAAAGCAATACACGAAACAGGTGTGATCTGTCAATTTGTTTGAAAAATTCCTTAAAAGAGTAAGTTGAGGGATCGCCACCCTGACTTCAGTTTGGATTTTACGTACATGCAGCGAGTTAGTGATCCAGCAGGCCCCCTATATCGGTGAGCGGATATTTAAACAACGGTTATCCTACAATAATCAAAAGCAAAACACGAAAAAAGGTCTGTGTGAGTTAAGGATATGTTAATTTATTTTTTAAAAAATTCTTTAATGAGTAGGTTAAGGAATCTCCGCCCCTGACCCCAGTTGAGATTTTTTCGTACATGCAGTGAGCTAGTGATCTCCGCATCAGTGAGCGGATATTTAAACAACGATTATCCTACAATAACTAAAGTCTCAAGAGTCCAACACGTTTTCGACAGTTTTGTATGATATATGATTTATACATATTCATTTAGTACGCATTTACTTCATTTTAGCCATTCTGGGCTTGTTAAAAAAAATTAATAAGATAAAGAAAAGACTAATTAGACCAATGCTTAATAACATCTTTTGGAAGATTTCCACTCCCCCTTGATCCACCCGCTGGTGCTCTAGAATCGACGGAAGGTCTCTGACGCCACAGGTATTTGATAACCTGGATAGAAGGTATGTATTTATTTCAAAGAATACGTCTGTATCTAAATTTTTCTGTAATGACTACATATAAAGCAGTAAACATTCTACCATTAAAGTATGTGCTTATTCGTCAAGTAAAGTATCTTCAAGTTCAAAGAAATCAACATTCTTTAATCGCGGACATGTTTATATTGATCAAACCTACACTGTTATTTATTGTCATGTATATGCACCTGTTTAATATTCAAGAATTTAATTTTTCCTTATTCTGGTTAATATTTCCTCTTTGCTAATTTTATATATTAAACCATGATATAAAGCAAAACCATGTATTTGTGACAAGGGAACCAAAAATATCATTCAGTCCTCGATATTTACATTCACACAGGAATTTCGAAATTGTTATCATGACCCTCTATACTGTATACATGAATGACCTAAATATAAGGATGGTGTAAATAAAAGAAATTTTTCTGCGTGTTGAAACTTTTACAACCGTTCTGTTTATCTTCTATATTTCTATTCCATCACATAACGTTATCATGTAGTATATGTGTACTACGTTTTCATTTTTGTTATTTGTTTTCCCTACAGAGCCGGTATGATGTCTGTTTCATTATCTTTATCGTTTACCAGTTTTTTGCTGATTTTTTCGCACGTAGCTTTAGCATCTGGATATGAGACCACATGTAAGTATTTTTCTGATGAATGACAATTTAAAGAATTATACAGGTACCACTTTGTGTTTATCCAAAGATGAAATAAAAAGAGTGCTATCTGCGCTAATTGTACATCAAGCAATTCTTCTCAACTTAGATGAATTTGGAGCGGACTGTCCCATATTTACTAAAGATGTAGATGAGGGGAATGAAATATACATTGAATACAAAGGAAAAGATGTTGAATCTTATTGCGATGACTTGAAATTCCGTGGAAGAGGAAATGACATTTTAGACGAGTATTCAGTGTGTGTGACTCCTCTTTATTTCAATGACGATGATTGTGCAGTCGAAATAGACATCAAAACATCTTTTAATGGAGTCACTAAACACGTATGTAAAAACATATCTTATAAACTCAATTGATATATTTAGCATCAATTAATAGATATATTTTATATTACGCATCAATTAAAGATATTTTTTATGATAGAATTTACAATAATATTGACGATAGTGCCTTTAATTAATACACGTAGTAGAGCTTTGTCACGACCTAAATGCATAAATAAAGAGAGAGAGAGAGAGAGAGAGAGAGAGAGAGAGAGAGAGAGAGAGAGAGACTATTTCATATTTATATGCACCTAAGTCTTGTAATTTAGAAAATAACATGCACTGATAACACTGCCAATTACTGTGGACCACAAGATGAAACTCTTTACATAGTGTTCAAAAAACGCTTTGGGAAATCTACAAGAAATGCAAATTTTAAGCTAAAGATCACAACAAAGAAAGAATATGATTGTAAGTATAATTATTCTTTTTATGATTCCACTATCCGAATAAAGTTCTTTAAAATATCAATTTAACTGAGAGAGAAAACAAGAAAATAAAATAAAAGAATTCCTTGTTTTAGGTTTAGAACCAAATGTTCTGTTTAACTTTTTCTTTCTAGACTCATGTCGTCTGTTAGTCAATCTGACAATTTGTCTGTTTCTCCTTTTTTTTTTGTCAGATAATCTTTTTAACTCACCTGAATACAAAGTAAAAGGAAAACGATTAAACTTTGAATTGGTGTTTCATAGAAATAAATCTGCCCTTAATTAAAACACCAAGTGATGTCAAAACTTTACAAATTTACAAAACATAATTACTCTCGATCGCCGCCCCCTCTCCCATTCCTCGTGAAAAATGTATTTGATTTGTCATTGGGCGAGAAAGAGGACAATAACAGAGAAAAAGTGTATCATGGGGTTAATGTCCAATATTATGTAAACACTGTAAACCAATCAAAACACAGCAAAAGGACATTTTCTAATACTGTTGTTCAATAAATTGACATGGAAGCTTATTTTAAGGGTGAAAAAGTTTTAACTCATTTTGTAGTATGATTTCTTGGCTACAAGTACTAAAGGGCCGGGGACCTCGATCTTATTGTCTGTATTTGTTTTTGGTGAGGAATATTTAATTTAAATCAGAGAAGAAGTTTTGTTGTGATTTTTGAATTATTACATTAAAAATGAAATATTTGGTGTCCATATAAACAACTTTAGTTAATCCCTGCAAGGATATTATATACTTTGTGGCTGATATTAAATAGAAACTCATCACTCCAATGTTTGATGACATCATTTTTACAAATTATACAAAAAAGCAAATTACAAAATGTACTGACACTGATTTTTGACACAGATGATGAATCTCATGCATCTCTGATTGGTGCCATAGTTGGGGGCATCATTGGCGGTATCGTTCTCCTCACAGTATGCATTGCTATATTTTGCTGGTGTGTGTGTAGACGAAAACCAACTCAGGGTAGAGTATTCAATCCTGCACAGGGATATCCGGGTAAGTTTTTAAATAATATAAACAAAGGACGAGTGCACTTATGGGCCCCGGTAAAAAGTGGAAAAAGATTCAAATTAAACATAATTTTATGGCTAACATCATTTATTGATATATAATCCGTAAGAATCAACAAATTTTAGCGCAAAATTTACTGTATATAAAGAAGAGGAAGCTTCACAACATAGTAGGGGTCAGCCGACACTCGTGATTTTGTATAGTATATCGAGGACGGGCATTCAATTCAAAGCTTTTGTTTACTGTCAGCCTAACCGAGTACAAACTTGTGGAAAAGACATAATATGCATTATACATTCAGAAAACTCCTGTGAAAATAAAAAGTTTGTACTACATTAGGCTGGTACCTAAAAAAATAAATATTTCAGTGTTTTACCTATAGCAAGCGAAAGCTATTGCCTGCATGAACCATGTTTGAACCCATGCACGGAATAAATTATTTCAAACAATCACGTGGGTTCTATCCAGGTAGACTTTTGTCAAATGTGCTCACTGTAAAACATGGACACATTTTAAATCGCTTTCTATTAACTTTGTATGGTAAGAAATATTTGTTTGATCTCTATGGTAACATGCAACTTCAAAGCTTTATTCGATTTTTTAGACGTAAAATAATGCATAAAGTATAATTCAGCAAACGTACTGACCGATCCATTAACAAAAAATTGTTGATTAAAATGTCCCTCCTTCTGATTTGAATAGACACAATTCAAGTGGGTTCCGTTTGATTTTTCCGGATTTAGATTATTTATAGTCATTTAAATACCCTCCGTTTTTTAAACTGTATGCTAATTTTGATAAATTTAAGCGTGCACATAAATCATAAGTATCCATCAGTGCTTACCTACTACGGGAAAAAAGTAATTTGTTGATATTTTTTTTACAAAAAAAGGCACTGAAAACCGCCCATTCTCTATAACTTAAGTGCACTTGTTCTTACAAGCTTGAGACCAAAATAAAACATCAAATCTGCTATTTACCCTATCTGCGTGTTCGTTATTCGTGTTTCTAGCATGTGAATTATACTAGGTTATCTGACTAGTTGCATTTTGAAAAAGTGTTGCAGGAATTTTTTGAAATGTGTCAACGTATACTTGTCGTGCATAAATGTCAAAACTATCTTCAGAAAAGCACATGCACATGACATTGAATAATTTACATCTATGTAAAGTTTCTTAGCAAGTATTATGATCTAAAATAATGATTTGCTATTGCCTATTCAAAATTAATTGACATTTTATTTACTGCTATATACATTTTACAAATTGATTCTGTTGGAAGGGGTTTAGAAAGTCTACAAACTAATTTTTAGATATGGCATACAATTTTAATTATGTTATTTTGGAACAATTCAAAATACGTTCGCACTAAATCTTGAACATATTCCTATATCTTTATACAGAGCTATTTGTCTTATATGGTAAATAAGGCCTTAAGATTGTCAAAACATCCAGACATCTTAATAATGGAAGAAAGGTGTCCTCTCTGCAATTCTCGTTAACTTTGAATCTAGTTTTACTAAAATTCCCGATTTTTTTTTGAAGGCAAATTGTATTGAGCCTTTAAACAGAAAAAAAAACCATGTACCTGAGGGTTTTGAAATAGATTTACATGAATCTGCTTAAATTGATCTTAAAATCTAGATAATCACATTTTTGCAAACTCAAATCTCCGTTGTGTCTTAAACATGTATGTGAAAGTTATTCTTTTTTGTTAGATGGGCGAAACAATAACATTTTTTATTTAAAATTGCATTAAATCATTTTATATGGGATTTGGTCTCGTGATTAAAACAACATTTTCACATTTTACGGAAATTATAAGAATATCTATGTAAAAATTAAGATTCTAAAATTAAAAAAAGGGACCGTATATGTAGTTTGCATTTGTGTGATTACCTTAAATTAATGAAATTAATATTAATTGTGCTTTTCATGCTTTTCAACATGATGTATAATTCTGAATTTGGAAATGAAATAACGAACGTAAGATGTCTTTAGAAATAAATTTGAAGTAATGTTTTATAAGTTTCATTTTTTCCATAAGTTACAGGAAACCCGTATGTCGTCCATGCTGCTCAAACACAACAGAACACGATGACAACTCCCTCCAGTATTTCCTCTCCAGGGGTTTATCCAATGGCATCATATCCAGAACCAGGGGGACCTACAAATCCACAGACACATGGAAACAATCTGTCCGATCCACCACCAAACTATGACGCAGTAACGGAGTCATCATCCTCACACGTTTATGATACAATTCAAGAATCGTCCAGACCGTCCACTAATAACGAAGTCGTACGCAAATGATTTTCAAATATATGCCTGTCGACTTTTTTGTTTGTTTGAAAAAAAAATCATGACTAGGAATTAGGACATATATTTCTATAATAACTCTTAATTTTTGTTTGCAAAAACAAGTAAAACTTTAAGTTTTAAGAAAATATTGATCATATTGTGTATAGATTTTATGGCTGATTTCAAAAATTGCCCAATGATTATATTTCTGTTATTAAAGACTCTTCATAGAAAACATGTATAAATAAAATCTTGCAAATTTGTCATAACAGTTAGAAAAAATAGGAGAATAGCTACTATTTGGTGTTTTATGCTAACATATAGTATCAAACTTGAACAGACGTGAATAACGATTGTACAATTTAAATATAATGTGTCTTCTTTTTATAAGTCATGTAATGATTAAACTTCTTGTACAAAATTCTTTTCGAGTTTCAAACATTAATTTCGCATTTTCTCTCCTTAAAAAGTTAATGAAAAGGAAAACATGACCTTATGGTGATAATTTTCAATAAAAAGGCAATGTGTTCTACTAAAAAGCCATTGAGTCATCGGAACTCCAAGTTCAATATTGTGATAGTTGCTTCTCCTTTCAATGAGTTCTCTTTCATTAATATAGGAATATAAAACCTTCAAATAGAAAAACAACAATTGCAAAATCTTGCCATGATTTTATGATTGTTAATTTTAAGAAACCTTTGTGCCATTAATGCTTTTTATATTTTTGAAAGTGACCAAATTGAGTTTAATTTCAATATCTTAATGATAAAATTACAATATTTCCAATTTCTTTTTGTATTTTTCGCTTTTTTACTACCACAATGATCTGTTATGGATGATGCGGACTTTCTGATCAACTCAACTATTAACTAATCCCATACATGTTTCTTTTGTAAGATAACTTTAAACTATTAAAACTTATCAAAGATATCAAACATTTACTTTGTATTTGTAATCAAACGAGCATTATATCAAGATCGTTTTTATTACGTATTTAATAATCACAATATTTTAACTTTGGATGAAAGCTATAGCATGTTTTGATATTTCAAGCCTTCAATAAATATTTTTGCATAATTTCTGTATTATCTTGTCCAAAATTTAATTTAATTAAAATTAGACCTTTCTTATCGCTCTTTGTCATATATGTACTTCCATAAACAGGATGAATAATGAATAAAATAATAAGATAACCTTGTATACGCATACGCATGTACAGGACGAATGGAGAGAATCTTTGAAAAGTCGACCAGAACTTAGTCGCTTTGCCGAAGTGCATAAATATATTGGACCTCATCCACTCTGGTCATTGAGCCTTCAGCATCCGGAATACACTTGGAAATTATTTGAATTAATCAACTTTTCTTTTACATATGAAACAGAGGAAGTGTCGTGTAAGCTCTGTAAAAGGAAAGTAAACGATATAGTACAGCATTTTATTCTAGACTGTCCTGTCCTATATAAAAGTCGCGAGTATCTTATGCATCTTATAGTAAATTCGTTGACTGTAAATACATATGTCAAGTTGACATACAACTTGGACAGCGTAATAGTTGGTACTATTCTCGGATCGAAGGACGACGACGTCATTCCAGAGGAGGAGTGGGCAAGCTATATGCTTTCAGTTTCGGAAGGCATCACAGTGATGATAAAGGACATGCGAGCACTCTTGTAACGTTTTTTTTGTTTAAAATATGTGCGATTCAAGATGAACACTCCATGATATTTGAACATTGATTGTGTTCTGTATATAAGTAATTGTATATATGTGTTCGTGATAATTTTATGCTTGAAATTTCAGCACTATTTATTGTAAACACATTGCACCAAACACTTGTTTGATGGATTTAATCTCTAACTTATAGAGGAAATAAAGAATGTCTGTCTGTCTGTCTGTCTGTCTGTCTGTGTCATTAAGGATGACAATTACTGAGAGTGAAAACAAATCCACTGATAATAATGAAAACCCATCTATTGTATGTTATGGACCTATAATTATAGTGTTAGTTTTGACTTCCAAACAGGTGGGTGTATGATCCTACTTTTTGAGCAAACAACCATTAATTATATATTGAAAGATTAAGAAAAATCCCGGAAACTACGACCTTTTTTTAAGTGGATGTGCTGCCATCTTGTAAATTTAAGAATAATAATATAAATCTGCGTTGTAATTCGGCTTGTTTTGTCCAAAACTGACCAAAGCTGTTGCCAAAAGATAATAAAAGCAATAAATATGAGGTTCATCATGTTGCTTTATGTGCAAATATGCATACAGGAACCAACAAAATTAAAATGCCTTTTTGATCACTCTGATCAGCTGCAAAACTGCGTAACAGCAGACTTATTTCGAAGATTAAAAAATCTGATAGGCGTTCATAGGTGTCCTCTCAGCAACCATTTGTAAAGACAAAGTTTGAATCTTGCACATTTATGTTGTAACTTTGCCTCAAAATTAGATACCAGTCGGCATGGGTCTTATTTTAAGAACACGAAAAATCTAATCTTTACTTAGAACTTATGTCTATAAAGGCACATCAGCGTCACATTTTCATTAAAAATAATTTCAATTTAAACAATCTGTGTTTGATGTTAAAGTCATCTCTATTTCAGTCCAGATTTTTTTTTTCATTTCAGAATGATAAATAAATTCATTTTTAAAAGTGGGATCTTCTTTTTTAAATGCACATTTGCTCTTTGAATTAGAGTTAGATATAGGAAAAGCATATTTAACTATATGTAAATGCAATCAACCGGAACTTTAACTTAGTCTTAGCACGCTTTGTTTGAGCACAAAAATCATTCACTCTGTGTTACTCGAGATAGGTGCCACGTAAAAAAAAATACATGCCGAGCAAATACTGATATATGGCATTGATGCATTTACAGATTATAGAAAAGCAACGGTGAAAATAAGCAAAAAATACATAAAATTAGTAATACATATATGCATTACCATTTGCTATAATAATAAACTGATGATAGATACATGAATTGCCAAGTACTTGTATTTCTTGCTTATTATAACCCCCCGCAAACGAAGTTTGGGGGGGGTATATAGGAATCACCTTGTCCGTCTGTCCGTCCGTCCGTCCGTCCGTCCGTCTGTCTGTGCAATCGTGTCCAGTCCATATCTTTCTTATGGAGAAACATTGGAATTTCTTACTTCACACAAAAGTTGCTTATGACCTAATAATGTGTCATGACCTTGACCAAAGGTCATTTGGGCAAGGTCAAGGTCACTGGCAGAAAACATACAAAAATTTGTGTCCGGTCCATATCTTTCTAATGGAGAAACATTGGAAGTTCTTACTTCACACACAGATTGCTTATGACCTGAGGGTGTGTCATGACCTTGACCCAAGGTCGTTAGGGCAAGGTCAAGGTCACTGGCAGAAAAAGTGCAAAATTTTGTCCGGCCCATATCTTTCTTATGGAGAAACATTGGAAGTTCTTAGTTCACACAAAGATTGCTTATAACCTAAGGGCGTGTCATGACCTTGATCCAAGGTCATTGTGCAAGGTCAAGGTCGTTGAGAAAATAGTGCAAAATTCGTGTCCGGGCATTATCTTTCTTATGGAGAAACATTGAATGTTCTAACTTCACACAAATATTGCTTACGACCAAAGGGTGTGTCATGACCTTGACCCAAGGTCATTTGGGCAAGGTCAAGGTCACTGGCAGAAATAGTGCAAAATTCGTGTCCGGTCATCATCTTTCTTATGGAGAAGCATTGAATGTTCTTACTTCACACAAATATTGCTTATGACCAACAGTTTTAAAAAAAATAGAGCAGTAGTTATTTAAAGAAAATAGACGGTGAAATAGATTCATCCAATATTTTCTATAATTGGAAAAATACACGCATTATGAATTTTATCTTAGCGGGGGGTATCAATTGTGAGCTTGCTCACAGTACCTCTAGTTTTTTGTTGTTATTACTGATTAAACATTTTTTTGATGTGAGGTACCTTTTAACCAAAACGAAAAAGTTGCACATATTTTTTAAAAATACTATTATTTTTTTTATATAAAATAAAAATCTATAAAAAAAATGTACACAAAAGAAATATTTATATATTCATTTGTGAAGGTAAATAATTACGTTCGGTTTATACTCCATTCATTATAAGGTCGAGAAAAGACAAACCAAGAAATAGGTATTAAATGATGCTACTTCAATTTATTAATTTATAAAATGTTTGATTCCATTCAAACTAATGTAGGCTTGTAGGGAATGTACGTTCTGTAGGCTCACCTATCTAAAGATATACATAACATATCTTACACGAAAATTAACAATGTCATCCCCTTAGATCCACCGATGCGTTGGAACCATGCAAAGGTTTTACGTCAGCAGATGTAAATGAGGAAATGGGTAGAAGGTATTTATTCGGAAGCATCTGTCTTATCTTAGTTGTGTTATTATGAAAATGGCTACAGATGTAACTGAAAACCTTAAATTGTTTAAATATGTGCTTATTCGTCCAGTACAGTATCTTCCAAATTGTTAGAGCAGAACTCGAAATATCGATTCAAACGTCGTTTACTTTGAGCGACGGATTCTAAAATCGATTCAAATATCATAGATAATTTATGGATGACCTAAATTTTGGAGTGGTGTAAAAAGAGGAATAGTTTTGTTGTGTGTTGAACGTTTAACGACTGTTTTGTTTGGCTATGATATCTTTATATGCAGTTATAACTGTGTATTGTAATTCATGTAAAATTTTCTTCTACAGAGCCAAAAAGAAAACTGTTTTGTCATTTTTATTGACAAGCAATTTTTTGCTAATTATCGGTAACGTAAATTTAGTCTTCGGATATGAGACCACATGTAAGTATCTGGAACAATATACATGTACATCACATGTTTTTATTGATATGAGGCAGTTAATATGTACATATACCATCTTGTATTTTTGTAATATTTTTGCATTTAATAAATGTTAAGAAGTCAGAGATAAAAAGCAAAAATAGAGAAACATAATGAAGTTGCTTTAATAATATATAGATGCCAGGCTTTACATTGAGCAATTATTATTACTTCAGATGAATTTGGAGACTACTGCTTATCATTCCTGAACGATATAGATAACGATGATGAAATGTACGTTGAGTACAATGGAAAACCAGTTCGTTTCATTTGCGATAGTTTCGCATTCAGAGCAAGTGGAGATGACATCTTCGACGAGTACTCTGTCTGTGTGACTCCTCTTTATTACAATGACACTGACTGTGCAGTCGAATTAAACTTCAAAACATCCATTCTCGGAGTCACTAAACATGTGTGTATTTAGTTTATTAAACATTCAAGTGATAATTTGTAACGTAACTTAAATATAAATTTAAAGATTTGGTATGGTATCAATTTTTGATATTCTAATATATAAATATATTGTTTCAAATAACGTAAATTTATTTAAATATATGATAAATCTTTGTCACAAATCAATATCATGGATTGTATAAATTGAGAAAAAAATCTATATCTTTCACTATTGGCAGGTATATATCAATTTGAGAGTTAATCAAATTTTTTTTATGTATTTTATAATAAAACGCATATTTTTTTATTTTAGAAAATTTCATGCACTGAAAATAAAAGCGCCAAGTATTGTGGAGCGCAAAACGAAATTATCTACATTGAATTCAAGAACCGGAACGGCAGAGAAACGAGTGAAACAAAGTTTAAGCTAAAGATCACAGCGAAGAAAGAATATGATTGTTAGTAATATTGTTTGTTTTCATAACTTCATTATTCTGGTTAGGTGGTATAAAGAATCAATAAGTTTATTATCTACCATTTTGTAGATTTTAGAAAAAAAATTGAAAATACAATTTAGGGGTGGTTAAAAAAGAATATTTATTTTGCTTACATTTTTGAAACAAATGTTCAAATTAACTTTTTTCTGACCCCTTGTTGTCTGTTTGTGCTCCTTACAATTTATCAGTCTTTCTGCAGTAAAACTGCTAAGGGTGTTGCCTCACATATACAATCAAATACATGAACTGTTACAAGTGTAGTTGCTCAAGTGTTTCTGACTTAAGTTACCTATTGCGTTAAGGACACACGTGAAGTTCCTTAGTTTAGGTAATTATTCCAGATGAATTAAATCTTCTTTATTTGCATTTAAATCTGTTAATACACAAATATTGAAGGTACATTACCAGATTTTTTTTTTAGATAAAGTATATTTTCTATACCTTGCATACAAATCACAAAGGAATGTGTTGTAATTCAGTAAACGTATATATTTTTTAATCAAAATTATGTATCTAAAAAGAAAAAAGAGACGTATAATATAATATGAAAATATAATTTTCAAATAACTTAATAGAAATATTCACATTACTGAGATAAAGAAAATTAAAAATTAATGGAAGATTTATCTTAATGCCATGTTTAATGCCTTCATTTTCAATCACGTTAATTCTTATATCTATTTTTGACATTTTTCGACACAGACAACAGAACCGATTTATCTGCTGATGCATCTGTTGCTGGTGCCATCATTGGAGGAGTCATTGGCGGCGTCTTTCTTATCGCAGTTGGGAGTGCTATAGTATGCTGGTGTGTAAGTAGACGGGAACCGTCTCAGGGGGGAGTACTTTATACGACACAAGGATATCCGAGTAAGTATAAAAATGCTACACGAAAGAAGAAATGTTGCATGCATTTGCTTCAATTTGTCAAGTTCCGTGTATAACTGTCAGCCAAAAATATGGTAAACAGAAGACATCAAGGACATTGATGTAATCATATGTACATATATTTAATTACATATTACATGTTAAATGATATAGAAAATGATTTATTTCCTATAAAAAGTTTTAGTTTGTACATTTTATGATCTGGTGTGTTCTTGATGAGGGAAGATGGTTTATAAAATATATAACAATCAAATCAGCATGTAAATATTTTGTGTGATATTTCTGGTAACAAATTACTGTAATGTTATGAAAAAAAGTGTAAATGTCTTACCTTAAAAAAAATTCAACATGTGTCTTCATCTTAATGTAGAACTGTCGTCTTTTTAAAGTAGGCTAATAGATGTTTGTTTTGAAATAGGGCACTAGACAAGTGACGTTATTCGTTTAATCAATGTCACAGGAAGATGACATTTGTGCCACAAAGGGTTCCAGAAATTTTTATCAAATTAACGTTTTAATATCAAATATGAGATTAAATTAGTCAAATGAAAGCATACCTGTTCATAAATTCGAAAACGAGCAAATGTCAAAAATAAAAAAATAGAAATCAACATAAAGAACTAAAAATCGCAAGGATAAGTAATTCTGCATTAAAAACTCAAATTAAAAATGCAATTTGTTTTGATAATCACTCTGTTATGTACCCAATGAATTATTTGTTTTTAACAAATATTTTACAGTATCTATTGCGCGTTTTGTGACAAGTTGAACTGTGAATTTAACGTCAACGACAACAACGTCAGCGTTTACGACGGCGCATCAATAGCTATTAAAATGTAGTAAAAACCTTAAAACTAAACTTCCGCCGATTTTAAAGTCATTAAATTTATCAAAGTCGACTAGAAATGCATTTTGTGAATATATAGTCTAGCAAAATCGAAAATAATCGGACGTGAATGATGACATCAAATGAAAATAAAACCCCAACTGATAGAAATTGACGTCAAATCATTTGCTAAATGTAAGATCTTGGGAAGTTAGGCAACCGGTATACAAGTTCATGGTTAGGTCAGCAGATCGTTTGTTTTAGGGAGAACTTAAAAAGCAAAACTAGAAATGCATTGTTGTATAATAAATATTCATTCAGGGTATCTGCTTAAAGAAAAACAAATCGAAGACAATTTCGGAAGTAGAATGTGAATGTTAATGTAATTGATGAGAAGGGTTTAACAAAGACGTAACGGATGGCTATTTTCGACGTCGCACATTACACCGCCTGGAAAAACCAGCTGATTTGAATTATTTCATTTCTCAAAGAATATATTACATGTAAGCATGTATTTGAATTTTGGGATTTTGTTTAACAAACGATTATTGATCAAAATACAGCCGACTGATGAAATTACAGTGAACAGAATCTAAGTATTGCCTTTAGTTACGCAATTATAGGAAACCCTCGTAAAGCCTTGAAACGGGCGCGACCATCAACTCCTCTCAATAATTAATAAGAAGTTTCCCATATGCAATGCTTGTATTCAACAAAGTATCGTTTATTATTATTAAAAAAAACAGATGACATATCACTTTTTGTCTTTCATTACGACCCAGTAACATACATCAATTTGGTCAAATATTTAAAAAATTATGAAAATCTTTTCTAAGTGGTATACAAACTGTGAGACAAAAACTGGGCTTGTTTCGCCGATTTCAAATGAAAACATATTGATTATAGACAGGCGAAACCAAAAAAATACGATCACCTTTTCAATATGATTACATTTCTAGATCGGTTTTTTACAATCTTACAGTTTATTTCATATGAAAAAATGTCAATGTAAAAGAGTGCTGATATTGGAAATAGTGATCGTCTAAAAAATGACAATAATAGGACATTTTATGTTTTCCAAAATGTGCATGCCTTATGACATATCTGAATTTAAAAAAAATAAACAAACATATAAAAAGTTTTGCAAAAAATAATGATGATTCATTTTTTTTTAAATCAGCTACGACTAACCCGTATGAGGTATATCATACTCACCCACAACAGGATATGACGATGATGTCTTCCAATATTACATACCCAAGTAGTTGTCCAATGGATTTACATTTACCACCGCAAGGAGCAGCATGTCCACTGACAAATGAGAACATGTTTTCAAATCCACCTCCCAGCTATGACTCGTTTATGGAGTCATAAACTTCACATGTTTATGACACAATCCAAGAATTTTCCGAAACTTAATAATTATGATGCACAGCATGTTCGAAAAATGTTTGTCTTATGAGAGACAGGAATGCTCTATATCATATTCAAGCAAGTTTTCTTTTCGCCTGTTACGTGTTTTTTACTTTCATTAAGTCTCGATTTTTTTATTAGAAAACAATTTGATGGAAATAGAAAAACACGACCTAAATTTAGCCTTTACTATCTTCAAGAAGTTACAAATGACCTTACAGAACCTTTGAGATTTTTTCCAATAAAAAGGATATGTATTTCGCAACCTTTCAATTAAAGCTTTTCAAATGTAGAGCTAAAAATATTGAGATTGGCTTTTCCTTAAAAACTATTCTCTGTCATCAATATGTAGATTCAAAACAAAAGTTTTAGAAAGGACAACATGTTAAAGATACGTTGCCCTTACACTGTACACTAGGCAAAATTGCTAACGCACCACTTACTATTTCTTTGATAGTTTTAGATCTGAACGCAACAACGATTGATTCGTATATTATTTTAGTTATTTTATAACAAAGAAAATAAAAAATCATTTGTTACAAATTTATTGACCAGTTGCTTTGAGTACTGCTTATAAAACATCGGTACCCCCCCCCCCCCCGCCCCCATTATGTGATTCACATATCAATATCAGATGTAGGCTCCATTTGCTCGGATAAATGGGATGTGTATGTCTTGTCGCCTAATATTTACGCGGCGCTTTGGGGTTCTTGCTCGGTCCCTCACACTTCCGGTTTGTACAAATTTCCGGTACAACCTTTTAAACACTGTGGCTACTTAAAACGACATTGGTTTTATTTGATAAGCATGCTGCGTCATGTTTAAGCCAATATCACCGGTAATCGTTAAGTTATTAACATTTATTCAAACATCACTTAAGGAGCATCCTGCAGAGACCATACTAACTGCCCTGCCACGCTCTTCTGTCGTCAAACGCGCCATACTCCGTCGGGGTTTTTTGTGAGGTTTTAGTTATGCATGCATCAAAAATAAGATCACAAAAAAGAAAGTAAAGATTTATCTTTCCAAAAGAATGTGAGCACGATTTGAGCATTTCTAAAGATCAGTCACACTTCGGTTAACATTGCATCCATTTATCCGTTTGGGCATTTAAATGTTTTACTTATAATTAAGGTGACCTATTTAAACATTAAATATATCTTTAAGAATTTTTAGGATGTAAATATTATTTTATTTTAAATGGTGCGATAGCAATTTTGTCTAGTGTATTTTATTGTTGCCAGTTTAAAAATACTCATGTTCAATTAATGATTTTCAGTATTTTACAAGGGCAATTACAGTGTATAGATTGAATTTGATTATTATATTGATTATGATATAATAACTTTAGTGATAAATATACTATGCATACCGTCAATTATTTGTATTTTATGCTCATTTTATTTTAACTTTTGCTACTCTGTGATATGTTTTATAGATGCTGTTTCACCTAATAAATATACATTTTCATAACGTACTTTACTGTTTAAAATATCTTTGAAATAAGAAAAACAGAGAAGGCGTATTAAAATTCGCTTATAGTTCGGAAGATATAAATAAAGTTTGCGGTTTAAGTTATTCAAAATAAAAAGATCAAACCTGAGTTTTAGATGGAGCGGCCCTATACGTATTTTTTATTGAATTACCATGACTGAAACTATGTTTTCAATTGCTTACGATTTGTTTATTTCCTCGTATTTATTTATTGTTTTACCTTTTCTTCTCTGTAGTTAGCCCACTTTAAGGATATATATGTATAAGAGAGAGAGAGAGAGAGAGAGAGAGAGAGAGAGAGAGAGAGAGAGAGAAGCTTTATATTTATAATCTAGTTTGATATGACACTTCCTTTTTTTGATTTTAGTAAATAAAATTCCTTTTATCATTTACCAGACCTGTAAGGATGAAGAAAATATGCATGTTTGCCATTATATTGAGTTATAATTTAGTCAAATTAAAAAAAATGCATTTAGCCAACTGTAAGGATTTTTGTCCGATTGAAACTATGTCACCAGCTGCAGATCATGACAATAAGCCGAGCAAAAAAAATATCTATGTACAATAAAAAGAAAAAAGATTAAAAGGTCATTTGCACATAAAATTGCACTTTAATATTTGTATATATACATATACCCACTTTAGGGATATGATAGAGAAAGCGAGGGAGGGGCGTGAATTTAAAGAAAATATACAGTATTCGACATGAATTTAACAGTTTGATAAAAATTCCTGATTATACTCGTGTATTACTGTTTATTCTTGAAAAAAAAAACCCACCAAATACAGAATAAAAGAGCACCATGTATTGTGGGCCACAAGAGAAAACTCTTTACACAGCGGCGTTATGATCGCTTAGCAAAAGTTTAATATTTATTTTCATTTGACACAGGTTCTGTCACAAGAAAAGGGAGTGCAGAAATATTCATTCAGATGGGACAGCAACATTGAAAATATATAATTTTATCATTGCAAACTTTAAGAAACTTACATGGCATTGTTGCATTTTTATAGATTATAAAAAAAAACGGTGAAAATAAGCAAACGATATATATAATAAGTAGTATGTAAAACCATTTATCATAATGATGAAATAAAAATATATATTGCCAAGTACTTATATTTCTTGCTTATTTTTTGTTATCATCACTAATTAAACGAATTTTAAAGTGAGGTGCCATTCAACCCAAACAATCAAGTTGAACATTTTTTAAACACACTTATATCAAATATAAATCTTGAAAAAAATATTCACAGAAAGAAATATTTTCATTTGTGAATTTAGATAATTACTTTCGGTTTATACTCTATTCATCATTAGGTCGAGAACATACAAACCAAGAAATGGGTATTTTAAAAATGATGCTACTTCAATCAATTAATTTATAAAATGTTTGATTCCATTCATTCTATTGTAGGCTTGTAGGGAATTTACGTTTTATAGACTGGCCTAACTAAAGATATGTATAACATATCTTATACGAAAATCAACAATGCCATCCTCTTGGATCCACCGGTGCTCAAGAACCGTACAAAGGTTTTACGTCACCACATGTAAATGAGGAAATGGGTAAAAGGTATGCATTCCAAAGCCGGTGTTTTATCTTAATTGTGTTATTATGGCAACAGATCCAAGCTTTAAAATGTTTAAATATGCTTCCAATAAAGTATCTTCCAAATTGGTATAGGAGAACTCCAAATATCGATTAAAACGTCCTTGTTCACTTTGAGCGAGGGATTCTGAAATCAATTCAAAAATCAGAGATAATTTATGGATGACCTATATTTTGGAACGGTGTAAAAAGAGTAATAGTTTTTTGTTTGTTGAACGTTTAACGACAGTTTAGATAAGTTACGATATCTTTTTATACAGTTATAACTGTGTATTGTCAGTTTCAACTTATTGTATTATTGTGTATTGTCAGCATTTCTTCTCAACTTAGATGAATTTGGAGAAGACTGTCCCCTTCTTTTTAAAGATGTAGATGAGAATAGTAAAATATACGTTGAAAACAATGGAAAGGAAGTTGCTTTCTATTGCAACTACTTTAAATTCCGTGGAAAAGGAGATGACATTTTAGACGAATATTCCGTCTGTGCGACTCCTCTTAATTACAACGACAATGACTGTGCAGTCGATATAGACATCAAAACATCTCTTTCTGGCTTCACTCAACAAGTATGTATTTACATGAATCATACTATCAAATATCATA
This sequence comes from Magallana angulata, assembly GCF_025612915.1. Classification (NCBI taxonomy): domain Eukaryota; kingdom Metazoa; phylum Mollusca; class Bivalvia; order Ostreida; family Ostreidae; genus Magallana; species Magallana angulata. The sequence continues at coordinate 25,227,175 of NC_069118.1, read as the reverse complement.
TTTGGTATCAGTTAAACACATTCCAATAGAATAATACGCCATTGTTTCGTCCACATAGCAAAAATTATCAATTTTTTGTAATATACATATGAGAGATAGAGAGAGATAGGAGAGAGAGATAGAGAGAGAAGAAGATGGAGAAATTTTCTTCATTTTAAGCTTATAACTTTTTATTTAGAGAATAACATGCATTTTAAACATAAGAACAAAGTATTGTGGCCCGCAAAATGAAATTCTTAATATAAAGTTTAAGACCCGGTTAGGAAGAGATTCAAATATAGCCAACTTTAAACTAAAGGTCACAGCGAAGAAAGAATATGACTGTAAGAAACTTTTTTAAAATAAATGTATTCAACGCATGTATAATATTTATTTCATCCGCAGTGTAAGTTTTAAAGATTTAGCGATGGATAAAGGAGTCTTTGTTGTAGATTTCCTGACCCCCTGTCGTCTTTTTATCCATCAGTAGATCCGTGCGTCTCTTTGTCTGTCTGTTTATTTGTACATGTTTGTTAACCATATCGGCCTATACTTTTAACCTTCACCTGAATCAATGAACTATTTTTTATTGAGTTTAGTTGAGAACGATAACAGTAAAATTTAGTTTGTGGTTGATCTATCATTTAATTTATAACAAAAGAAAATTGTACCTTAACCCTGAGAAAAAAAAATCAAGATTCATGCAAGGTATGTATGATGTTGAACAGTAAGGTACTACTTGTGAAATTATTGTTTAAACAACCTTGTAAAGCTTGCTTAATGTACATATGTAGTTTCAACGATGCTTTTACCTGTTCTATATTCCGTGGGTGTTTAATTCCTATTTTAGATTATTTGCAATATGATAAAAAATGCAAGTTTTTTTTTAAATTTCTTTCGTATTTCTAAACATAAAGTTAGGAAAGGACATTGTTCGCAGAAAGAGGAGAGGGGTAGAATTGGAGGTTGTCCAGTTTTATGAATACATTGTCAATATCAGAATAAATATGGAAACACATTGAGTTAAGAGCAATAATTTTTTTATGCCTTTATCCTCTTAACTTACAAAATGGGCCACTGTCAATTTGTTTTTAGACGGGTAATAACAAGCGAAGCGAGTTCTACTTGCAAGGAGTGTGTGAATAGAAACATCAGTCCAGTAGCTCATTCATTCAACGGATTTTTTTTCAAACGACGCAAATTTGAGGTGCAAGCGGGGTTTGCTTATTTATGTTAAAAAAAATTAATCTACTATAATTATAAATGTCTTTGCAAAATGAATTATAAGTGAAAATTATTTTTGAAAAATGATAAAGTTTCACTTCTTTAACTATCAATAACAGGAAACCCATATGTGGCCCATGCTGCTCAAACACAACAGAACACAATGGCATCGCCCTCTTGCTTTTCCTCTCCAGGCAGTTATCCGACGACACCTCTCCACCACCAGGGGGAGTTGCAAATCCATAGACACATGGAAACAATTTTTCCGATGCACCACAAAGTTATGACGCGGTGATGGATACAATCCAGGAATCGTCCAGACCGCTCACTAAAAAATGTTGAATTACATGCATGTTTGTCGACCTTTTTTGGTTTGAAAAAAAGTCACGATTAAAAATGAGGTAATACATTCGTATGAACACTCTAAAAGTTTTTTTTTTTCAAAAGAAGCTAAACATTAAGATTTAAGTCGAAGAAAAAATAAACAAATATTGATCATATTTTGTACAGATGTTATGGCTGATTTTAAAAACTGACAACTGGCCAGGATAAATTATGATTATATATTTCACTTATGTTTCTGCAGTTAAAGACTCTTCATAGAAAACTTGTGCATCGTAAGTCTTGCAAATGTCATAGCAGCTAGAAATAATGGCAGAATAGTATAGAGAAGGATGATCTCTCTCACTCTCACTCTCCCTCTCTCTCTCTCCCTCTCTCTCTCTCTCTCTCTCTCTCTCTCTCTCTCTCTCTCTCTCTCTCTCTAATTTAAACAGGATTTACTCTACTTTTTTGCTCATTTAAACCGAAGGTTCAAGTGAGCTTTTCTGATCACCTGTTGTCTGGTGTCGGTCTGTCGATCGCCGTCTGTAAACTTTTCACATTTTTGATTTCTTTTCTAAAACCACTGGTCCAAGTTTTACCAACTTGGTACAAAGCACCCTTTTTATAAGGGGTATATTTGCAAAACAGTGAGTATAAGAATGTGTCTATAAAAATCTTCTTCTCAAGAACCACTGCACCAGAATTGCGAATATTTACACAAAAACATGCTTATATAGTGAAGATTTTTAATTGTAAAAATCGTAAACCTCGAACCAAAATTGGGGCCCCTGGCGGGGTTCAACGTTTAACATAAAAAAAGTAGGAAAAATGATTTAAAATTCTTCTTCTCGAGAACTATTGGACCGGAAATACCAATATTTTTACCAAAGAATGTTTTTTATAGTGAAGATTTTAGATTGTAAACGTCGTGACCCTCAGACTAACACTAGGGCCCCAGACGAGGTTCAAAATTTAACAAAGAAATACGTTGGAAAAATGTTTAAAAAATTCTTCTCTAGAACCACTGCACCAAATATGCCAATATTTACACTAAAGCTTGTAAATTGTGCTCTGAGGTGGGATTAAAAAATAATCTGTTATGGAAGAAGCTGATTTTCTGATCAATTCACCTACTTACTGATCTCAGGCATGTTTTTGTTTGGAAGAAAACTTGAAACTATTAAAAAATTTAAAAAAAATAGCAAACGTTTACTTTAAAATTTTAATTCAAACTTAGTCAAGCATTACATTAAGATTGTATTTATTACAAATTTAATGATCACAACATTTAAACATTTAAAGCATCTTTTGAAATTTCAATCCTTCAATAAATATTTTTGCATTATTTCTGTATTGTATTATCATGACGGAAATTCAATTTAATTAAAATTAGACCTTTCTTCTCGCTCTTTGTCTTGTGTACCTCCGATCCATAAACAGGATAAATAATGAATAAAAGAATAAGATAACCTTATATACACATACTTTTTATGTGTCATTGAGGATGACGTTTACTTGGAGTGAAAAAAAACCCATGATCATAATGAAAAACCATCTATTGTACGTCATATACCTTTGATTGTAGTGTTATTTTTCACTTTCAAACAGTAGGTCTATGATCCTTCTTTTTGAGCGTCAACTGTTGAATATATATTGACGAATTAAGAAAAATCCCGGAAAATTTAACACTTTAATAATTTTGGATGGGATGTGCGGCCATCTTGTACATTTGAGAATTAGAATAAAAATATTTTGTAGATCTGGTTTGTTTCTGTCCAAAACTTACTAAAGCTGTTGCCAAAAGATAAAAAAGCAATAAATATGAGGTTCTACATGCTGTGTTGTGTACAAATCACCCATACAAAAAAGGGACCAATGCCTCTTCAATCACTTAGAACTGCTGTAGAACAGCACAACTGCAGACTTATTTTGAGGATTTAAAAATCTGAAACATAAGAAAGGTGTTCATTGGTGTCCTCTCAACAATCATTTGTTGAGAAAAAAGTTTGAATCTTGCACATGAATGTTGTAACTTTGCCTTAAAATAGAGTATTCTATATTAATCAGTCGACTTCGAACCTTTTTTTAAAACAAGAAAAATTTAATCTATACTTAGAGCTTCCCTGTGTATGGAAGCACATTGACGTCATATTTTCATAAAAAGTGCATGTGTTAAACAATATGTGTTAAATGTTACAGCCATTTCTTTATCAGAATCAAGTTTGTTTTTTTGTTTGTTTTCCTTCATTTCTATACGTATAAACGCACTCCTTTTAGAAATGGGATATAAGTCCAAATATTAATTGTCTTGAATAATATATAAATAAATATATATATAATATATATATATATATATATATATATATATATATATATATATATATATATATATATATATATATATATATATATATATATATATATCTCAATGAAAATGTATCTCCTGGAAGTTGATATTTTCTGAGACCTATTCTAAGAATAGGGTAACCTATTTTAAGACAAATTTACAACTTAAATAAGCAGGCTTACGCCTTTTTTCTGAACAAATGGTTGTTGAGTGGACACCAATGACCTCCTTCCATATTTTGTCATATTGTTAAATTTTGAATTTAAGTATATATATACATGTAGCTGCGCAGTTCTAACTGATTAAAATAGGCATTGTTCTGTTCATGTATGCATACTTTTCCTAGAAAAAAAACGTGTAGAACCTTATAGTTATTGCTTTTTCATCATTTGGCAACTGTCTTCTGGCAGAAACGAGCTAGTCCAACAAATATTTGAACTCTTTTGAAAAGGAATACAGTTAATAAATGACAGTGACACTAAATAGATACAAAGCATTAAGTGTTCAGTACATTTTGAAAAAAAAATTGCAGTTCGAATTTACTCTATCATTTTTTGAAATCATTAAATTTAGCAAAAAACTCAATAATGATGCCAGTAAAACGTTTAAAGTATCAAACTACTTATATTGACCATATTCTTGTGGCATAACATTTACATGAGGTGTATTATCAAAATGTTGACGTTATATGTCTTTCATTTTTTAAGATCATTTTAAAATTGCAAAAGATTTGCATTGCGAGTCATACTAAAATTCTAATGAATAAGTGAGGTAACTCAACAGAAAATATCAAAAATTATATTAACTATGAAATAGAAATTTAATTTGAATATAATTGTACTGTCAAAAATGTTTTAGCGAAAAACAAATCTTGAAAATTTGTCTGAATTAACTCTAATAATGTGATAATGTCATAATGTAACTAAATATTTCGAATCTTATGTCAACAATAATTCATTTTATAAATACGTTTTGTGTTTGGAACATTAAATATTTTACTTTCCTTTAGTGGAAAGACTTTACATGTGATTATGATCGGGACAGATATTATGAAACACCCTGTATGGTTAATAATTATCAATTATTATAATTTCAGATTCATCGACTTTTTATTCCCCCCCCCAAGACATGTTACAAAGCGATTCATTAGTTGTTTTAAAGAGGTTTATAACATACTGTCTTTTACAAATGACAAACCAATGTGTGTCTCTAAGATAATAAGTTATATTTGTAGTTTATAAAATATATTTACATGTACGTACACGACTATATCAACTTGAAGTGGTTTTCAAACCTAGACAATTAAACTTTAAAGAAAATCTATTCTCTTTTGCATGCAAACTGTGGGAGCAAAAACAATATAACAAGTGAATCAAAATACAAATTAGGATTGCCATATATTTATTCTCCATGGGACTGCACCACGATTTCAAAACAAAAACATTGAAGTTTGCAGCTTAATAATGTCTAACAGGCGAAATAATGCTGACTAGAGGTAATTTTAAAATGATAATAATTTTCGCGGATTTAAAACACAAATTGGAAATCTTATTTTGGATATATTGATATTTTGAATAAATGGTTTTATTACACTTTTAAATATTAATGGTTTAAAGTAAAAATATACGGCTTGCACATGTCTAATATCTAGGAATAATAGTTAAATCATGGTAGAAGACAACAACCAATATAAAATGGTCCGGGTTAACTGTTCGTGAGAAAACCAATTCTAAAACTTTGTCTGTATTGATTTTAAAGTGTTATGTCTGAAAATTATTTGAGGTTTGTTTACATGGTAACATAATGCTACCGTGTTTCCAAAACAGCAATGCTTATCAAATCAGGCATCGTCATTTAATGAAATATACGGTAAAGTGAAATAGACATGTTAGTCAGTAAACGCATTTCATAACTATGTTCTTAACTTTTAAACAAATCAAACTAATCTAATTTTAATCGTCACAATAACAAATCAAAGTACTGAAAGTACTGAGAAGCGCTAAGCATTTGCTGTTTGTTACTGTATTAAGGAACATCTGTTAAATCTAATAATAAGCAATGTACATGAGATATACTTTCTCTGCTTTAGAATTTTGAAATTGAACACTATTTGAAAAAGAAATGGGATGAGGCAAAAATTTATACAATGAAAGTCCCAGCGGGATTCAAACTCACAACCTGCAAATTTTTAGTTTTTGCTGTACCACATTTTCTTCGCTGTTGAACAACAATTAAAGGAAAGAGAAAATCTATAAAGTATGTCAAAGAATGAAAGTGTACCATTTTTTGTTGGATTTGACAGCCTTACCATGTTTACTGGAAAATGAAAGGTTTCAATTTTTGAAATATTTGCAAAAAGGTAATTATTGGTTTCATAAACAATGTTCTAGGTTATCTCAGATTAACATTGATGTTTTGTGCAGGTGAAAACATTTATATTCTTTCTATTAGCCATGCATTTATAATTTCGTTTATATCTTAATTTAAATTGTAAAGGGAATTAAGAGTAATTTGCACAATGCATGCAGGTCTTAAGTTATTTGTAGAGGTAAAAGTGGAAAGAAATTTAAGAGATTTAACAAGTTTTATTGCAAAGAATTTCACAATGAATACAAAGTTAGAAATGCTTACAATGGTAATGTAAAACATTATTTGACACTGAAAAAAGAAATGAAAAAAAATAAACAAGTAGAGGTTCTTTAGGATGAAGGAAAACATATTTTCTTCAATAAAAAAATGTAGTTAAGTGTGATAAATATTACAAAAATCTGTTTGCTGGCCTAGAAAATTAAATATGAAATTTAATGGTGCTGGAGATTGGTTTCAACATGTAATAAGATAAAAAACAAAACAAACTAAAAACCAACACATGTACATCAGGTATGAATTAAATACAAGCACAATCCAATCTGCAAGATGTTAATAACCATAACAATACTTCTTTAATAGTAATCATGTCACAAAATTGTTCATCGATAACAATAATGGACAAACAAGTGTATCAAAAAATTGCAGATAAGGTTTAACCATGTCTTAATTTGTAACAAATGGAAAATGTTTGCAAAATTCATATAATATACATGTACACACAACAAGCAATATTGCTGCACAACAAAAGCTTAAATGTTCTTTCACATTTTGAATATATTTTTGTTTAAATCCTTTACGATAAAAATCAAAAAAAAAAACGTTTTTTTCTAAAAATTGGAATGATATTTGTTATAACCATATATAAAAAGGAGGGAGAGTGTATACTTCGAAAACATTTTTTTTCCTCAGAATTTTACATAACTATTGGGAATAATTAATTTTCAGAAGTATACAAAAAATTTTGAGTTGATAAATAGAGCTGAATGAAATCCATCTCCTTCTCATTTGAGATTGGTGTTGTGGTTGTTGTCAGTAAATGCAATGTTCAGACTGAGAATTTCAGATCCTTGTTGTGTGGTAATAATGTTAATTGGGATTTTACTCCAAGAGATAATCTTTTGGTTCATTGAAGGAGAGACTGGAGGCATGGTTGTCACTTTCTGATAATGTTGTTTCATTACTGATTATAGTTGAACTGTAATGTCCCTGTAGTTTGAATCCAGTGATTGTTCTTTAATGGCCCTATTGCAATTGTAGACCTAAGTGCTTCCATGTGTCCACTAATTTGAATTTGAAGTGGCTGTATTTTCTGCAAAGAAAGAAAATTGCAAATATATATTAAAAAATGTCAGATTGACTTTCTTTATCAGTATATCTTTTAAAAATATGGTAGTTAAGTGTGACAAAAACAATTTAAATTTGAAAATGACAGTTATAATATTGTTGTAATTTGCAATACATATATACATTCATGTAGTCAATGAACAAATAATTGACCTAAACAATAGTGTTCCTACTTGAATTAAGAGTTCCATATCTTGCAACTCATTCAACAGACAATGGGAGATTTTGATTTGAATTCCCTATCTGTTGTTCTTGTTCTGCAAGTTCTGTCTAAAGAGTGACATCAATGTACATGGGTTATCTTCTTGAAGAGTTATTGATCTAATAAATGTGTTGTTCCATTAACCGTAACAGTTTTTGAGGCTTCATTCTAAAATAAACAAATGGAGAAATTCAGATGTACATGAATAAAATACCAACATGTTGTAAATGTATGTTGTTTTCTACTATCAATGTCAAAGATTGAGATTTTACTATAGTCTTACTTTGATTATTTGTCTCTTAACAGAGAAAATGGATCTCCATGGAGAAGTCTTTGTTTCAGAAACCTTCTTTATTGGTGATGTGGGCATGATCATTTAAACTGCAGATTCCTCTATGGCATTTGGTACATCTATTCTTGCCTTCACCCATTTTTGTTGTTTTTGGCGATGTGTTCCTTTTGTAAACACTTTGACAGTTATACCATTTTTCCTCCTTGAGGTCAAGAATGCTTTTGAATGGCATTCTACAAAGAAATAACAATATTGTCACTGTTCAACTTTGAAACAAAGTCAGAAGAGATAGAGAATAGCTTTTGATGGCACAAAAAAATATTATATTGATAATACAGTTTATCTCACAAAATTAACAGGGAATAAAGTGTTTCTTTTGCAAATGTATATTTTTTCGAATTAACTAATATACAGCTGATTGTAACTCAGATTTTTCTTATTAATGGAATAACTGAAATTTAAATTTATGTCAAGTTCAAGTCTGATTTGGTATGAAAAATTATTTCTAAACCCCAAGAGGAATGTTATATTGACAACTGAGTTTATGTTACATTGACAACTGAAAAAATGCTTAAATATCATGATAATTTCAAGGTTTTTTGTTTTTGTTTTTATTCAAGTTCATCAGTATGATCATCATGATATGGCAAATAAGCCACAATTGGCTTGTGGTCAGAGTAATATGACTCAAATGTTGCACTTGATATTTGAGAAGGACACATCATATTGGTATAAATGTGGTCCAAACATGAGTCATAATCACTTGTAACAGAGTGAACAACCTGGCTTACTTTATGGTCTATGAGAAATTCTGATAAACAAGTCTGTGTAAAAAAGTCAACATTTGCATCTCCCATAATTACAAAATGATGTTCTGTTCCAAGCAATTCAAACAAATTCTGAAGGTACTGACACAAATACTCCTGTGAAGCTTTTTGAGGAGAGCAATAAAAGAAGACAAGTTGCAATATTCTTTCCCGGTGAATTATATGACAAAGCACTGTTTCAGTTGCCATAATATGGAGTCTTCTTATATTCTGGAAAGGGATCTTTGAATAAATAACTATTTCGTGATATGGCCTTCCACTTATGTATTTCTCATCATCAAATCTAAAGGTGCTATATCCTTGTAATTCATAACATGTAGCATCATCTGATGGTTTTAGTTTGCTTTCGGCTATAGCAATGATATCAGCTGATATCAAGTTTTTCTCCAACTTCATATCATTGATATGCAAATGCAGTGATCTGCAATTATGATACAGTAGTTTTAAATCCTCGTTCAGATTTTGTAAAATTGGCAAACATGAGTGTAGAGTAGCCTCCGAGTACAAACGATCCATTTCATCAGCAACACTCTTTGATACAGAAATCTTACTTTCATTTAGTTCTAATAAAAACACATCTTCTAATTTTCTAACTCGGCTTAAACCTACATAATGCATGTGTTCTTGCTTCCTTTTTCCAAAATGCAAAACGGCTTTATTCATGGTTGACCCCTGAGATTTGTGTATGGTTTTAGCACAGGCCAAACGCAAAGGAAACTGTCTTCTGATCACATATGCAGAGCGAAACATGCCTACATTAAAATTTCTTGTAATTTCTAAGACAGGAGTCCAAGATTTACTGCAATATGGAGCAAAAAGGTGTGCATACTTTGTACGTGCTTTTGAACCAACAGCTTCATTTTCAAATGCAACCCAAATAATACTGCACCTCTGTGAATTTTCCACTCGAAAGTCTAATTTTTTAACCAAACATGTTGTTCCATTAGTGAGACCATCCTCGACATCGATATTGATACAAATCTCAGCCGGCATATCTTCAACTATTAGCAAATTTTTGAATAACCCCATTGTTTTTGATGGATCATCAGAAACTTTTGACAAAATTTTCTGTTTAATGTCTTTAGTTACATCTCCACTAACAGTATCTATGGCTGAAATTGTACATTTTTTACTGGTTTCTGCATTTGTGTATGCTAGCATGTTATGCTCATCTACTTGTGCATTAATAGTGTACAAGTAAGGCAAAGAAGATGGGATGGAATCAAGTGACTTTAACCTTGTTTTCAGAGTGGCAATATCAGCAGAAGAATGCAATCCCTTGCGCATTCTATTGAGTAGTTCAGCAAAACTTTTATCATCCTTTTGACGCATGATATCTGTCAATTCAAATACCCTGAAATGGTCTTGCCAAAGATTTGCTGCCAAAGGTCCATAATCATCTACCAAATTCTGATAGATCCACCCATCAAATACCGGTTTCAACTGAAACAAATCTCCAATAGCAATAATGCTTACTCCACCAAATGGTTTCTCTGTAGCAAATATTTCTTGAAGTCTTAGATTTATGTAATTGAAAAGTTTGTTTCCAACCATGGATATTTCATCAATGAAAATAACTTTCAAACTACGGAATTTGACTCTGAAGGAATCTAACTGCTTCATATCTAATGGTTTGTACTTCAAAGATTGATTTGCAGGAATACAGAAAAGAGAATGAATTGTTTGTCCACCTATATTGTAAGCTGCCTTTCCTGTTGGGGCACACAAAAGAGTTTTCACATCATCTGGATTTTCATGGATTTTTTTTGCAAAATACCTTGTCACAGCCTGGTAAATAGCAGTAGTTACAATGCTTTTTCCAACACCTGCTCCACCAGTCAAGAAACAGTAAATTGGTCCTTCATTCATCTTCATTTTATGTAATACATGATAGAAAAATATTTTCTGTTTTTCATTCAAAGTTCTGACCAAATTCATATAATCATTATGACTAAGTGAGTTCACAGGTGTATCACAAATGCTGATTTGTTTCCTTGTTATGCCTAAATAAAGGCCAATGTCATAGTCGAGACCAATATCTTTTGGGTTGAAACACCCATGAAATATGTTTTCATCATCTGTTTTTTCATATTGGTCAACTTCTTCATTGTGCTGCACTTCTGCTGCAATCACGTGGAATTCTTCATCACAATCTGTCATATTCTTTTCAACAATGTCAATAATGCCTTCATCTACCTCATATTTAAGTTTATTGGCATTTATGATTTCAACTTTTCTTTTGTAGTGTTCCTCATATGTTCCATAGTTTCCTTGCAAATCCTTTGTCTCATTTCTCCAAGGGTAAAACAACATAAGTTGTTCTCTATAAAAGTTCTCAGGATCTTGGTCTTTGTTAAATCTTACATATCGAATTATTTTATTTGTCTTGCGTTTCCTAAGAATTGTTCCATTTCTCATGTGATACTCCATTTGCAATGAATCTACAGTTTCATCCTGTTCTGCAAGCATGTCCTCGTCTTCTTCATTTCTTTCATCCTCCGGTAAATCACCATCTTTGTTCTGATTACCTTCATTTTTTTTCTCTGAAATAACATCGAATTGTGACACAAAATCAGCCAAACAGATATTTTTTAAAGCATTTGGTCGTCTCTGGTAACGTTTCAAAGCATTATCTGACTGTATATCTGTTGAACTCTCGGGTAGTTCTGACAGAACATCCAATGGTTTTAAAAGGAATGTTCTGTTTTCATCATGATTGGTGTTAATAAATGCGAATGACCTAGTGCTAACACGCAGTGGTAACTGTAATATCAAATATGCTGCCTCCTGAGCTGATACTTCTACATGAGTCAAAAATTTGTTCCCTATATGTCTCACTTGCTGCTTCAAAGTTTTATTTCCTTGCCTTGCTTCTTTACAAGCTTCGTACATCAAGTTCGACATTCCTCTTTGCGATTTTGAAATATATGAAACAATGTAAGCAGCACAGGCATATGCGTCAAGAATAAACTAAACATCAATGTTTGCTTGCCAACATTTCAATATCATTTCATTGTAAGAATTGACTCTGATTTCAGATACATCTCTTTTTAGGAAAACCTTTGGTGATTTCAATGAAGATCTCAGAGCCATTATGTACATTTCCTCTGAAATTTCAAGTTTACAAAGAAATTCTGAAAAAGACATGTCAAAGCCAGTTTTCATTTCATTCAAAAGAGAAGCAATTCTTTCATATTCATCAACAATTTTTGGATATTTTTCCTTTTCAGCATCCTGTAATGGTTCAAGAATATGTGTTCTTGACATAGGAGGTAGGGGGAAATTGAACCGGCAAATATTTTTTCCCTTCTTTCTACATGTGCGAGCATGTCTATGAGTTTGGTAATTGATGAGATCTGGGATATCATTTCTCTTTTGACATGAAGAATGGGTGTCAATGAAATTCTCCAAATCTTGTTTGTCAGATTTTGCATACAGGGGTGCATTTTCAATCCATACAAGCATGTGAATGTGAGGGGATCCTCTTTGTTGGAATTCAACCCTATGGAAATGGTCCACAACTCTTCCCAATGGAAAATTTGATGATTTCAAAACATCACTAATGAAAACTTGCACTCTGTGATTGAAAAATCGTGTACATGTTACAGGATCACTTTGTACAAGCTCACACTTCTCTTTCCATGTTAAATTGGCAATTTCTTCACCGGTGTATTCAACATGTTTAACCTGTTGTCCAAGAATTTTGAGAAGAGATGGCCATCTGGTTTCAGCAGCTGATAGAGAACAAAACCAGGTAGGTACACCTAACTGCCTTATCATTGCAAAAACATCCCTTTTCGCACTTTCCCAGTAAGCTGGAGATCCACGCAACTGCCGTAATACACGATAACCCTCATCAAGTCTCACAATATTATCAAAAGTTGATTGATTCAGAACTTGTCCTACTGTAACTTTTTGCCCATTCAGTTGACACTTTCTCATAGCCAAATTTACTCGATCTTGAATTTGCTTGATTTGCAGTTTTTTTAGTTTAAAGAAAATATTTGGAACTGAACAAGCTGCACGTCTGTCAACACTTCTCAATTCCCATTTGCAGATAGTGCTATAATGCACGGGCATTTGCCTGTCTTTGTTCTCGGGACGTTTCTGACCACAGTAAATACTTGGAAATGCTAAATATTCTGCATTATTGTCTTGATAAAGACCAAGTGGTACCTGACCTTCTCCAGGGGCAAATGAAAAGGTTTTACACAAGGACCTTACATCAACGGGATGAAGCAATGTATCTGTGCTACCAGTTAGCCTGTTTTCAAAATTTGGATCCTCTGTCCACTCATCAGAGTCATCATCATGATTTGCATTGTTTTGATTAGTCAGTTCAGTTTCACTTGATAATGTTTCAATATGTGAATCACTTTCACTATTACCCACATCATACCCTAGCCATTCATGCATTTCTGATTCTATGTTCCAATTTTCATTCATTTTAATCCCTTCTGTCTGAAATAATGAACTGTTTTTCAAAAGCCATTTTAAAGCTTTCAAGCATTTGTTTGGTCTGATTGCTTCATGCAATACAGAGTGCTTGAAATTCATCTTTCTTTTCAGCTTAACCTGAACAGTTTCGGAATCTGACAAAGTTCTTGGTAAAGATGTAACTGTAGAATTCACATCTGATGGTACATTGACAACATTTCCTCTCAAACTTTTCTGACCACCACGAGGTTTCTCTACGACTTGCATAAATGGTATTCTTGGACTTATTAATCTTTCTTCAAGTTCAGTAATGTCAAGCTCAGGGGGTTTCTCTGGGAACCCCATTCCATTGAAGACAGAACAGGATGGAATTTTTTGAGATTTTAGATTTCTATAGCAAGTATTACATACCCATTCTGTATTTTCCACACTTTTGATCCCAAGTAAGCAGTTTTGCAATAAATCTGATGAACCAATGAGGGAAGTGGCTTTATGAACATTTTCCCTAAACCATGTTTGTGTACAGCAACTGCATATATAACAGGGTCCATGACAAACTTTCTTTTGAAAGTTTTGAACAACTTTGTCTATTCTTGCATCAGTAACATCCTTCAAAGTGAAATCATTTTCTGTTTTTTCCGTATTCAATGATGATTCGCTATTTACAATATCAAAAGCATGTTCACATGTTTTGCCACTTACTGAGTGAGTAATGTTCAGGTCATCATCTACATCTGTATCCAAATCTAAGGAAGTTTTCTTCCGCTTTTTGGAAACTCCTATTTTGACTCGACAAATCTCATACTGAACTTCTTGTAAAGTTGATGTTGGAGACAATGAAATACATAGTTTTCTCAGAAATGAACACAGATCTTGGAATGATGCTAAAGTACTTAAAACACCTGATCCATTTGGATCACACAAACCATTCAAACCCCGACTATGAGAGTCAAATACTCCATATGTGCCATTTCTTTCATTAAAAGTGATTGCAACTGCAGATGAATGGAAAATTAGGATGGCAAACTGTTTGGAACAAGAAGATGACAACACTGAATTCAAACTTGTTTCTAGCTTCTTCCCAACACCATCAACACTTCCATTGACTGACATGTTTCCATAAAATGTCGATAAAGTTTCAATTGAGAAACTAACGCATTTGAAATTGACAAACTTTGGTAAATCTGAAAACTGTAAAAGTTCTTGATTTGGTCGAAGAAAACCATATTGACACATCTTTTTATACAAAATATCACCTTTCACTAATGTAAAATTCAAATCGTTTCTGTCAATATCTTCAAAGCTTTTCAAACAACTTTGCATTATGAAGACAACACAGTTTGTCATACACTGTTTACCCCTGGATTCATTAGAGAAATAAACATCCCCTTGACTAAAATTAGCTTGAACTACTCTTTTCTGAGAATCATTTGTAGCCATTTTCTTTCAATACTTTAACTGTGTACTATCGAATGGTATTAAATTATTATCCTAATCAATAAATAAGTTGACACAAAATAAGAGAATTAGTCCTGATCTGTAGAGCATACTTGCAACTGTATCGGATTCATTTGGCATGACTACAAAGGGAACTTGAACGTCAAGCAGGCAAATATTTTATGTCGATTATTAAATTACGCTTCATATAATATCCCGCAGTTATATTTTTTAAAATAATCGATTAAGCTGTCATTCCTAAAAAAGTTAGAATAATTTAGCCAAATGATGAAACAAATGGACACATAAAACTCTACATTACTAGTATCAATTTCTAATTTATAAAAAAAAAACTAATTATACACCATCTACAAAAATCTTATATTCTTTGAATTTGTAATCAAAATTCAAAACTAATGGACCTTTTTAGAATTATCTAAACAAGGTTTCAAGAAAAGTTCTACAGTGTCAATATTAATTATACAAAATCAAAGTTCTCACTTCTCATAAAGACAACATTGTTGTAAAGCATAATTGATCTACATTTTGAGTCTTTGTCAAAATTCAAGTTGTATGTTTCTCACAATTCACAATTTTTATACTGACTCATTGTTCATAAATGCGTGTCTCAGAATTCTTAGTCGTGTCAAAATTCTAATTGAAGTTTCATAATTCTCATGTTAATCTCATAATTCTCATAAAATCTCTCATCAAGGGTATCATCAAATCTCTCATAAAGTCATCAATCTCAAATGTGTGTCAAAATTCTAAGTCGTGTCAAATTTCTCATTGGAGTTTCAGAATTCTCTCATGTATCTCATGATTCTCAAGTCTCTCAATGTTCTCAAATATATATCATTATAAACAATCGTAAATAAAATTCTCATTCAAATACTCTCATATTATTTTAGTGTCTAAATGATAACGAATAGATCTGCTTCGACGTACTACTTTTGAAAATGGTTTAAAAGCAATTGCACTGTATGTACTCTTCAATCAAATTTACCGCCAGATATATGATTGTATTTACCTTTTCTCGGTCTGATGATTCTTTCTCCGCCTACTTTAATTGTCTTCGTCTTGTTTAAACAGCTCTCAGGTTCGCCCACGTTTAAGATTTTTCTCGCCTTCTCGAAGTAAATATTGTATTATTCCGCGGGTTTCACCTCATCATTTATAAATCGAATATATCAGTAATTAAGTGGTAAATGGTTTATATCTGGCATTTCATTATTAAAAGCGTAAAAGAAATAAAGTTAAACAACAATATGAAAACTTTAAACACCTTCTTTTTAGAACTATATTTCACCGCGGAGATATTTTATGAGACCTTGTACACTAATCATAGAACCCCACTTTGTTTACATCATGATAGAGGTCGCAGTCGAGGTTGCGTTCGATTTGAAGGTAGATCCACGAATTTTAAATCTTAAGTTGCTAAAGTGTCCGCTAAGTGAGAAAATGACGAAAAATTGAAAATTATATCATGTGCAGTATCAAACATATAAACGTTTCTTAAATTAAAACTTTATATCATTGGGCGCGTATATAAAAAGTTAACTTACACGTTTTCTCTTGTAAAGTTAATATTAATCGTAATTTTGTCCTACACAATTCGGCGAACGTTGCTCTTATTATCATACATGTATATTCTATCGAAACAATTCTAACTTTAACTTGAATAGAAACTTAAACGGCACCCAATCTCTTCAATTCACAAAAACTTGATTGTAGCAAATATATTTACTATGTCTGGATATTTGTAGTATTGAACGCAACCACGATTGAAACTACCGATAGATGTCGTTGATTGAAAGATCATGGAAAGATCATGAGATCTGAGAAACCCTAATAAGCGCTTGCGCATGCGCTTAGCGCTTAAAAAGACTCATGTTTTCTTGCATATGTAAAATGAGAGAGAGAGAGAGAGAGAGAGAGAGATGATTAAAAAATGGAATGAATTTTGGAGCTCTTAATAACTACTCATTATGATAATTTTTTTTTACATATTACACATATAACAGAAATGGCACATTGATGTTTAGGTTTTTTAGGGGGCGAAAGAAGATAGAGTCATGACCCCAACTCCTGACCTCATTGTAGTTTCGAGCATTTTATGAACTAATGAGTCGATGTCTCTTTATTGGTGAATATAGATAGTTACGTCCGGTTTTACACCGTCTCTCAATAGGTTGAGAAAAGACAAACCAACAAATGTGTATTAAATGATTTTGTTTCTATCATTACATTTTTAAAATATTTGACATTATTTAAGCTATTGAAGGCTCGTAAAAAGTGTATGATAGCTCAAAACAGGCGGACACGACTAATTCTATTATTTTATTTTGAAGCCGATATCTGAATCTAGATTCTGTGATAACGATTAGAGATTAAACCTAATAACATATGCTTAACAAAGTTTTCCTTTAAAAGGAATACTGTCAACATTTTCAAAATGTGCATAATTATCAAAATATTCATATTGATGAAATCAATTATTTTATCCTTAAAATTTTCACGTGTGGTTACATTATGTGTTTCTGGATATGTTTCTTATCTATTGTTTTTCCTATGCTCAACTTTGTTCTATTTTAAGCATACTCGAAACATGAATAAATCATGCATTTGATGTTATGAAAACCCCTTATAACAATTCAAATAGCAATTATATCAACATGGACTAAACTGTGACTGCGACCGCGGAATGGCGATAACATCTTAAATACCGTGGACACTTTTTTTTACATGACCTAAGTACTGTTTAAATGAAAGATTATCTGTGTATTGAAAGCTAACAACGTGTTAACTTCAATCCATCTATTAGATAATGGTATATTATAAATCAGCTGTATTTCCATTGTCTTTTCAAAACATTTTTCGAAAGCAGTAAAAACCCTGTTCCATCATTTCATTGATTGTTTCTGATTATCTTTGAGAAAACTTTAGTTTTAGTATATGTCATTACATAAAGAATATAAATAGATATGAGCTAAATTCTTACTATAAATATAAAATAGATACAGAAAATTAAAAAAAAAATCTTTATCATTTTTAAAAATTCTTTAAACAATGGAGGAGAGAGAAATAAAAAAAAGTGGATTGCATGTCTAAATCAAAGATTTGACATGCCTTATATACATGTACAACAATTATTATCGATTCAAATGAATTTGGAGATTACCAAACATTTTTGAAAGCTCTAGATGAAAATGCTGACATGTATGTTTAGGACAATGGAAAGCAATTTAATTCTTATTGTGAATACGTAATGGTCAAAGGTAGAGGAGATAACCTTTTAGAAACATTATGTCTATGTGCCTCCTCTTTATTTCAATGACTATGCAGTCAAAGTAGACGTCAGAATATCAATTTATGGAGGCACTAAACACGTAATACTATGTATCTTTAGCTTGTTTATTTGCCAAATATTTGTCTTTAGTAACGTGAAAAAAAATATAAGTATGACTTTGTTAAAATCATAAGTTGTATAAATTGAGAAAGCCACAGAGAGAGAGAGAGAGAGAGAGAGAGAGAGAGAGAGAGAGAGAGAGAGAGAGAGAGAGAGAGAGAGAGAGAGAGAGAGAGAGAGAGAGAGAGAGAGAGAGAGAGAGAGAGAGAGAGAGAGGGAGGGAGAGCGAGAGAAAGAAAGAGAGAGAGAGACAGACAGACAGACAGACAGACAGACAGACAGACAGACAGACAGACAGACGGACGGACGGACGGACAGACAGACAGACAGACAGACATTGATACATTTGTATTACTTTTTAATTTAGAAAATAGCATACACTGACCACGACAGTGTCGTGCATTTTGGGCAACAAGATGAAACTCTTAACATAAAGTCTAAAAGTCTAATATCTACCTTTCATTTGAAAAAAAAAATCAGTCACCATAATAGTATAAAACATATTCAGATGGGGCAGCAACGATACACATATCTGATTTTATTATCGCCAACTTATATGCCATTAATGCATTTTTATAGACTAAAGATATTTATTAGATATTGCCAAATATTTGTATTTCTTGCATTTTTTAATCCAAAAATCGCTTTTTTATCGGGGTGCCTTTTAACCTAAACAGCCAGGTTGAACATTTTTGAACACAATTTATTGTTTTTATGTCCTTATATAAAATATTACCGGTACTCTTGATATAAACTAAATTAAAAAAGGACTATGTTTGGCTTATTTTATTTTTCATTGGTTAAGGTAGATAATTACTTTTGGTTTACACTCTATTCATCATTAGGACGGGAACAGACAAGCAAGAAATATATATCAAATGATTTTATTTCAATCTATAAATTTATAAAATGGTTGACTCCATTTAAACTATTGTAGGTTTGTAGGGGATGTTCGTAATATAGACTGACTTACCAGAAGATATACATGCATGTAATACAACCTATACGAAAATTAACAATGCCCTCTTCTTGGATCCACGCGCCGGTGCTCAAGAACCTCACAAAGGTATACGTCACCACATGCGAATGAGGAAATGGGTGGAAGGTATGCATTCTGAAGTCGATGTCTTATCTAAATTGTGTTGTTATGACTACAGATCGAACGTAAAACAGTAAAATGTTTAAATATATACTTATTCATTCTGTAAAGTCTGTTCAAATTTGTTATAGGATATCTTGAAATATCGATTCAAACGTCGATGTTTACCTTGATCGAGGGATTGCGAAATCGATTTAAATATCGTAGATAATATATGAATGACCTAAATTTTGGAACAGTGTAAAAATAGGAATAGTTACATGCATATGTATATGTGTGTTGATCGTTTTATAACATTTTAGCTTTATAAGGATATCTATGTAATGCCCCAGTCACACATTCACGGATTAAATGCCAGATTAGCTACGGAAGCGATCTGGAATCATTCGTGGCGATATGTATTGACCCGTGGCTTTTCCGACTGTTATCGTATCCAAACCTAGGAATACCTGTATAGCTGCGACAATTTTTGAACATGTTCAAAATTACAATACGGATGAAACCACCGTAGTAATTCCTTAGAAAAACTAACTAAACCGTTTTAGAACGTACAAGTCCGTTTTAACTCCGTATAAATCCGTAGTAATTCGTATGTATCAATTTGTATCCATTCCGTAGTGCATCCGTACTAACTCCGTATCATTAGATTTTCCGGTGTCAACCGTGGAAAATATTCAGTAGTAGAACCTTGGAGATGATCTGTGAATGTGTGACTGGGGCATTAACGATTATTTGATTTTCCGGTGTCAACCGTGGAAAATATTCCGTAGTAGAACCGTGGAGTTGATCCGTGAATGTGTGACTAGGGCATAAACAGTTATAACTGTACATTGTAATTCAGCTAAATTTTCCTCTACAGAGTCAAGAAGAAACCCGTTTCGTCATTGATTAGCAACTTTTTGCTAATTTTCGTTAGCGTAGATTTAGTCTTAGGATATGAGACCACCTGTAAGTATCTGAATTTTACAGAGTAAGCATGTACATGTTTTTATCGATATGAGGCAGTTTGTATGTTTATATACCACTCTGTATTTTTTGTAATATGTTTGCATTATTTTTATTATACCCGCACTTTCTAAAGAAAGTTCGGGTTTATTGTTGTTACCCTGTTCCGTCTGTCCGTCCGTCCGTTCCATCTGTCATGTTTTACTTTCTCAAACTGCTCTTACAAAATGACTTTTTTCACAAAAAACCTTCTTCCTCGAAATCCTCCTACATTTTCCACAGTAGACAAATCATATCTTGAAATATGTTTTCGAGTATCCTGTAGATGAGCAATAAGGTTTCGGAATTTTCAATTTGTCCTGGGGGTGAAAATGACGTTTTCTAAACAAAAAAAAAAAATGGTTTCAAAAACGTCATTTTTTTGGCAGTAGCCAAATGATCTTCTAGAATATGATTAGGGGTGTCATTTTGAAGTGTGATGAGGTTTCAGAAATTTTTTTTTATTAAGGGAATCAGTGGGCAACAAAAAATTTGCAAAAAAATTATGGTTCCCAGAACTCCTGTTACAACTTTTGAAGTAGCTACGTCATCTCTTGGGATATAATTGGGGCTGTCCTGTAGATGTGCAATAATGTTTTAAAAATTAACATTTCATCCAGAGAGTCAAACAGTAGCAGAAAATTGACGTTTATCACTCCGAAAAAAAAAATAGATCCTAGAACTCCTCTTATGATTTAATGGATAGACACATCATATCTTGGGAAATGATAGGGACTGTTCTATAGATTTTCAATAAGGTTTTGAGAATTTAAATTCAATCCTGAGGCCCATTACCTACATACCGTTTGATTCCCTTTAAGGATCAAGAATATATCTGGTTAAGGGGTGGTGATCTCAACCGTTTTCGAGATATTCGTGTACTTCCTGTTCGTTCGAGGTGGGGGGGGGTCACGACCATCCCCGGGGCCCATTACCTACATACAGTTTGATGCCCCTTGACACAAGGAACAAGAATATATATGGTTTAAGGGTGGGGATCTCAACTGTTTTGAAGATATTAAGGGACTTGCTGTTCGAGGAGGGTCAGGACCACCCACAGGGCCCATGATCTAGATAACATTTGATGCCCCTTGACATCAGAAACAAGAATATAATTATATGGTTTAGGGGTCATGATTATAACAGTTTCTGAGATATATGGTAATTTCCAATTCCTAGGGGGTGGGGATGACCCCAGGGGTCAGATCTAATAAACCCTATATATTACTAGTAACAGTCAATATATGATTATGAAAACCCTATATTGTTATCTTTGTCCGTTTTCAAGTTACCATTTACAATAGAGTCTATGATTCTTCCCATAAGGTTCAATGTTAGACCCCACACCCTTTTGACACCCCCCCCCCCCAGTAAAGTGGTTGTCCAACCAAAAACGAGAAAAATCAAACCAGGGTAAACAACTACATATGCTGGCCTATCGTATCCTAGAGTTTTGTACAATTCTGTTCACCCATCTCTGAGAAACAAGTTCAGAGCGGGAAAGAAGAAGAAAAAGAAGACGAAAAATAATAATACATGTAATAAGAACTGTACAAACACAATAGGTCTCCAAATTTCATTCGGGAGACTTAATAATAAACATTAGATAGAGAAAGGATCATCAAACATCAATAATTTAAAGATAATTGACAATTTCTGATTCTAAGGGGGTCTTATTTGTCAAATGATCCATTAAAATCAAAATATAATTGGGGATCTAAAATGTTTAATGAACTGGTAAAAAATGTTATTCTTCGAAAAAAAATTACATTACACCTTGCATAATTGACAAATGATCTATATAGATATGATCAGAAGTCATATTTCTACATTGGGATCAATAACTAATATTCTTTAACAAGTTAAAATCAATAACAAAAAATGTTTCAAATTATAATGTTTATGCTCCACATCCACCCCCTCCCCCCATCACCACCAATCAAACCTGGTTCTAAAGATTCAGTCTTCTTACAATCTTACATGTGTACAGTAGCAAATTTTAAATCATTTCTTGATTGCTTTTTCTCTCCTAATGCACAATAACATTTTGGAAATTGCTTAATTCAATTTTTAAGATTTATAAACAAAATGTTTTATGCATGTGTATTCGCCTATTTGGGGCAATTGTAAAGTCTCCTAAACAAAGCAGTGTCATTAGGCTAGGAATTACCCACATGGATCAAACACTTCATATGAATAAGATAAAATACTTTATTATTTCTAGTTCTAGAATATCAGGGTGTCTCCAAGGGGGCATATCCAATATACAGTTCGATGCGCAATGACACAAAGAGCAAGAATAAATTATATGGTTTAGGGATGAGGATCTCAGAAGTTAACAAAATATGCAATGTATCATCATTTCCTATTTCATAAAAGGGGGGGGGGGGGTTAAAGACAACACCTTGGGGTCATGTACTTTACACCATTTGATAGTCCCATAAGGTCATGGCCTACATTGTTTTTAATGCATTATAATACATTAAGAAAGAAATATTCCTTCCCTCCAATTATAACTCATATAAAAATGATACGTCTCTATACTTATATGTGATACACAAATTTAATTACGAAATTGTTTATACGGGTCAATATGGGGTCAACTCAATAGTGTAAGTCTGACAAATGAAAAAATAACTTTTGGAAATAAAATAACTGCAACTTTACAAATGCGATAGGATAGGTAACGATGATAAGCTAGCTTATTTGAATATTAAAAGATGATGATACAGTATGCTGTCAAAGAGAGATCACTTATTTAGAAAGTGAAAGTAATACTTATGTATGCTAGCGTCTCATTATATTGTGCTACTACATGTATTATGCTTACCTATACTGGTCAACATCATAATGATAATCCAATTAAAGCACAATAATGAATTTCTTTAGCTGATCATCACAGAAGAAATGTTCATGCATGTTAACAAATCCTTTTCTGCATAATATGGAAAATACATACATGTATGTATACACCACGCGAAACCATCTAATCGAAAAGCTGGGTAAAACTCGCTAATGAGACCTGTATACCTGTGTTGTGTACGTAACTTCAGACAAAGACAGTTATTTGTAACATGCGTGCATTTTTATGACCTATATTCTTCAAAACCCCTTGCACTATTTTATTAGGTAAATAACAGCTTTAAGGTGGTGCAGAACACCTGCATGTTGTGACGTATACATTAACAATTAAGTATAAATATAATATTTGCCACCAAAATAATGTTACCTAACATTGATGCGCAATTGGTTAGAGCGTTTACATGTCTGTTAGCTAGAGCATTGGGGTCCAAGGTGTATTTCTGGTAATTTTACTATTGATATAAATGAATTTTCATTTTTTTTTGGGAGGGGGGATTCTCTAAGATTCTCTAAATCTGTACACACGATGATGTACATGTAGGTACACAGAAGCAGATCTTAAGCCGGCAACCGGCTTGGGGAGGGGGCATAATTTAATTTTTAATGTTGTATGTAATAATTATATAGACCATTATACTTTCTATGACATGAAATGTTAAGATTATTGATTAACTGAAAATTCACTGCAAATTCAAACCCAAATTGCACATAAAGTGCTGCTCATGTCTATTATCATATGGGAAGAGATCTCATCTTTCAGTTATGAAAATTACAATTTTTAAATGTATTACAGTGCTTCAGCATTTTATAAAAGAACTCATAAAATAATCTTTAAAGAACAAAATTGACGTAAAACCATTTATTTAAAAATATTTCAATTCCAATAATTATACTTTCCAGCCATAAGAATAAATCATTGATTAGTTGATGAATAGCATTCATTATTTTGGTCTTAAGTCGTAAGTTCTTTTGTAAAACGCAGCCTAGGAGCTTGCATGTGGCCTTCAATTTAAACTAAACTGGTACAAAACAGTGTTATCTAGGGGCAAACACTTGGTGCGTGTATTACTGTCTAATGACATCATCTAGTTTTAATATGTTAAGAAGGTAGAGAAAAGGGCAAAAAAGAGAGTAAGGTAATTAATTGTTTTAATAATATATAGATGCCAGGCTTTACACTGAGCAATAATATTTACTTCAGATGAATTTGGAAAATACTGCTCATCATACCCTAACACCGATTTAGATACCGATGATGAAATGTACGTTGAGTACAATGGAAAGACAGTTGATTTCCTTTGCGATACCTTCGCATTCAGAGGAGGTGGAGATGACATCTTTGACGAGTACTCCGTCTGTGTGACTCCTCTTTATTTCAATGACAGTGACTGTGCAGTCAAATTAAACTTCAAAACATCCCTTACTGGAGTCACTAAACACGTAAGTGATTATTTCATGAAACATTTACCTGATGTTTGTAGCGTCAGTTAAATATATTTATTTGAAGTGTATATATCAATTAATGTTATTCTAATAGAAAAATATAGTATAATTTTTTTTTCAGGTACCGTAAATTGTTTAAAATATATGAAAAAGCTTTGACACGGAACAAAAGCATGCATTGAATAAATTGAGATATATATATATATATATATATATATATATATATATATATATATATATATATATATATATATATATATATATATATATATATATATATATAGCGGTGACTTCAAATCATGACCTTTGGAACCCGACTTTATTAGCAGTGAGCGGCCACTGCTCTAACCAACACTTGGCCACCTAGGGAAGACAAAAAACTTGTTTTTGGTGACAAACGGGCCCAAGAGTTTTAGAACGTATTACATGGTTGAGAGTTGCAATGTTTGTGCGCATATTAAAATGATGTATATGTATATGCAATGTGTATCGTTCCGATCCACTCAAATTGTCGTTAAAAAGTATTCCACTTGTATCTCAAACGAGTGTGTAGTGCACGAACAGCACTCTAGAGTCCGTTCGTCATCGAAAGCAAGAACTTCTGTTTTGCCTACATGGCCAAGTGGTTAGAGCGGTGACTGTTTACTGCTACATGTAGGAGAATGGGTTCTATAGGTCGTGAGTTCAAGCTTCGGCCGGGGCAGAGGCTATGTTCCAATATAGTGGCCGAGGGCAGAGGCTGTGTTCCAATATAGTGGATTTCCTTGGGCGGTATATATATATATATACTTCACTATAGGTGGTATCTGTCAATTTGAGAGTTATTGCAATGTTTGTGCTTATATGTATTTCTAGTTAAATACATATATTTTTTTTGATTTAGATCATAACATGCACTGAAAATAAAAGCGCCAAATATTGTGGAGTGCAAAAAGAAATTATCTACATAGAGTTTAAGAACCGGAACGGCAAAGAAACAAATGAAACCAAATTTAAGCTACAGATCACAGCGAAGAAAGATTATGATTGTAGGTAGTATTGTTTGTTTTCGTAACTTCAGTATTCTGATTAGGTAGTAAAAAAATCAATAAGTTTATTATCAACCATAATGAAGATTTAATGAAAAAACTGTTGAAAATACGATATAGCTGTTGTAAAAATATAAAGAATATCAAATATGGTTTAGTTTTACCCTTGGTGTCGGTTTGTGCATCTTACAATTGAGCAGTCTCTTTATGTGGCTTTGTCAGATGGGTTTAAACCTTCGCAGCACAGTTAAGGCTGTCAGTAAATTCCAATCCGACAAAAAGTTCGGGAAATGTGCATTATGACATCACAGAATATTACAAACCTCAAAAGACTTATTAATATATTCATTAGCGAAATTAATTTAAGGTAATCTTTTAATTGAAAACAACAAATGCTATTACTTACAATTTTGAGGTCCGTTATATCGTACACACTGAAAAACAAGCGAGATGTAGTTCTCGCTGTATTACAAAATATGACGACGTCATATGCTTCAAAATGACGCATTAAGTTAAGTCATTGAAGGCTATCATGCAGTTTTTTATTTAAGAAAAATAAATGTCATAGATTAACGGAAAATTATAAATGTATATTTTGTTTAACATTATTATTAGAAGAATGCTACCTATATACTCTTATTTTCATTTTGTTATAAGTATGCATCATATAAAGAGGCAACCTCGGTTTTGTGTAAAATATCGTATATCTTAATGCTGATTACCTAAATAAATAACTTAAATGCAAGGGCATACACTTAACTGATCCTGACAAACCTTTACATGTGAATTTGAAATATACTATGTAACTTAAAAACTTCCATGATCGTTGTAAAATCGTACAAATTAATTATTTTTTTAATGAAATTAACCTTGTGACTTTCAAAATTATTCAATATATGCATTATAAATTACGGTTTCCACTAACAAATAATCTTATCTCACAAATTTCGCAGCGTTTTTCAAAATCTACGGTATAACATCAAGTTATTTTATAATTTAGTTGGGAATTTTGACATGATTATTCCCTTGCAATATTGAATTCTTTAAATGACCTCAAAACCACAAATACATCTGCTTGTACCATGCGACTGCCATATAACGTGACCACCATGAACAAAATATTGTACTGTTATATACATATTTTAGAAATATATTGCATTTGAGTGACTGTTTTTGATTTTAAAAAGGACTTGTCAGTTGAACTAAAGTATTAGTGTCTTCATCACAAAAAATTGCCGATATTTTTATTGTCCGCCTTAACTGTACTGCGTTGTTTAGCTTTTAAGAACAAATTAGCTTGTTTTTTTTCTCTCCAAAAAATGATAGATGGAACCGTTTAAAATAGTTTGTGAGTTTAAAATTACATTAGATATGGAAATTAAAAGTTTTTTTTTTTTTTTAAATTGCGAAAGAAAACTTTAAATTTCCTCCCGCGATATAGACACATATTTCAATATATTTTTGAAAAAAGCTAATAAAACTGACTAGTTTAAAAACAAATTGCAATGGTTGTTCTCAAGTTCCATTGATGTTGATGTCGTTGTTTGAATTATTATACGTGTACATGTAAATTAAAAAAAAAACAAAAAAAAAAAACAAGGAATTTTTGTGAAAGCAATAAAAATTCACGATACTTGATTTTGTAAAATATTCAGAAAAAGGATAACTGTTATACCTAGAAGTGACATATAACCGCTTAGGGTGGGAAAAAACTTTAAATTCATTTCATACAATACTCTCATTGGCTAAAGCTTATAAAAACGCAATGATTTTTTTTCGGGGGGGGGGGGGGGGAATGCCTCATTAAGATTTTAAAAAATCACGTTGCGACTTTTTTTATTTCTGCCATTAATTAATAAATTAGGATGGTGCACAACGGATGCAAACCAATACACGCAATAATTACTAGTATACAGTTACTCTATATTTTCTGACTGAAGTTACATAGGGCGTAAAGGATACATGCGAAGTTCTATAGTTTGATATAAATCTACATATATAATTTTATATATATATAGATATATTCTTTATTTGCATTGAAATCTGCCAATACCAACAAATTCTGGGTACATTACCAGACTATTTTTTATATAAAATATTTCAATTTTTTTCTATACATTGCATACAAATTGCAACTGAGTGTTTCGTTATTACGTTATGGAACATGTATACATATTTAATTGAAACTATGTATCTAAAAAAAAAACACTATCATAAAACAGGAAAATATAATTTTGGAATAGTAAAAATGAGATAAGAAAAAATAAATAAAAATTAATGAAAGATACATCTAAATGCCATATTTCATGTCTTCGTTTTAAATCACGTAAATTCCCATATCTGATTTTAGACGGCGTCACGGGGGCAAGCGTAGAACACATCAATTGAATCTATTTAAGACAAATAGTAAAGAAATTGCCATGACCGTTTTGTAAACAGATTTGATTAATATTAATCAATATTTGAAAAATAGTTGAAATATTTTTGTTAATTAAAATTTTTTTTTCATGTTTCTAAGGTTAGTCTAACAGTTTTTTCAAACAAAAACAAATAAGGCGATTGATGTTTATCCCTACTCTGCTTACATCCGGCCTTTCTACGGAATGAGCCAATGATGTACAAATGCAATCGGAGTATTCGTTGACTCATAAGAAATAGTTCTAAAATGATTCAATGATTTTACCTGTGGAAGTTTATTCAATGATTTTTTTTTATATTTTTTGGAAGTCTCCTTAAATTTGATTCGCGTTGAATGTAATATTCTAAGTTATTTTATCACAAAAACGGAACAAAAGAACAATGATCGAGTATGTTCAATTGTAGGAATATATGAAAAGGAGTAAAACTACTTTAAGATAGTACGGGTAAAGAAAATTTATTGTAATATTGATAAATTTGATCCCGTCTTTAAGTTCTTTCAGTACTTTGATTTTATATATTCTTCGAAACAGACAACAGACCCGATTCATCTGATATTCCATCTGGTGCCATAGTTGGAGGTATCTTTGGCAGCTTCTTTCTTATCGTACTTTGCATTGCTATAGTTCGCTGGTGTGTAGCTATACAAAAACCACCTCAGGCTCAGGGGAGAGTACTTAATTCGACAGAAGGATATCCGGGTAAGTATAAAAATGGTACACGAAAATTACAAATGTTGCAGGCATTTTCTGCAATTTGTCAAGTTCCGTGTGTATGACCGAAAGTAAAAAATATGTACAGCGGAAGACGTTTAGGATATTGATGTATTCATATATGTACATAGATTCCAAGTAAAATGATAAGGAATAATGATCTATTATAAAAATTTCGTATAAAAAGTTTTATTTTGATTTTCCATTTTTTAAGCTAATTTTTTCTTGAGGAGGGTATGGTTAAAAAAACAATCAAATCAGTATGCCATTTTTTTATTTTGATATTATTGGCCACACATTACCATAAAGTTACGAAAAATGTGTAAATGTCTTAGCTTTAAAAAAAATCAACATGTTTCTCTATCTTTTGGAGAACATGTGTCTTTTTAAAGTAGGCAAATATGAGGGCTGTTTCAAAATAGCGATAGACAAGTGACGTAATTCATTTAATCACTGACGCAGAAAGATGAAACTCGTGCAAAAAGGGTTACAGAATATGTATAAAATCTTCGTTTTGATATCAAATATTGTGTGAGATTAAATTAGTCAAATGAAAGCGTACCTGTTTATAAATTCGACAGCCTGCTCAATGTCAAAAATGAAAAGTATAAAGAATTGAAAATTGCAAGGATAAAAACTTTTTGCATTAAAAAATCAAAATAGAAAAAATGCAATGTTTTGATAATTCTTCTGTTATGTATCCAATAAATTATTTGATCTTAACAATTTTTTTACAGAATCAATACCGCGTTTTAATTTGTAACAAGTTGAACTGTGAATTCAACGTCAACGACAACAACGTCTGGGTTTAAGACGGCGCATCAATACCTATCAAAATGTAGTAAAGACCTTAAAACTAATTTTAAAGTAATTAAATTAATCAAAATCGACTACATAATTATGCATTTTGTGAATATGAAGTTTAGCAACATTAAAAATAAACGGACGTGTATGATGACATCAAGTGAAAAAGAAACCTCATCTGATAGAAATTGACGTCAAAATGCTAAATGTAACAACTTGGGAAGACAGACGTTAGGCAACCGGTCCACAGGGCATGGTTGGAGTCACAGATCGTTTGTTCTTAGAGAGAATTTTAAATGCAAAACTAGAAATGCATTGTTGCATAGTGAATATTCACTCGGGGTATATGTTAAAGAAAGAATTAAAGACAATTTCGGAAATAGAATGTAAATGTTATCGTGAACGATGACAAAGGTTTAGCAACAACGCAAAGTGTGTTTTTTCCGATGTTGTACATAGCTCTGCCTGGAAAAACCAGCTGATATGAATCATTTTGTTTCTCAAAGAATATTTTAAGCATGTATTTGAATTTAAAGGTATTGTTTAACAAAGGATCAATAATTAAAATACAGTTGTCTGATAAAATTATAGTTAAAAAATTTAAGTATAGTTAACGCAATTCTTCGACAACCATCGTCAGGCCTTAAAACGACCGCTAGCATCAACTCCTCTCAATGATTGATAAGAAGTTTCTTAAATGCAATGCTTGTTTTTAACAAACTCTCGTTTTCTTATTCTTAAAAGTAAAAGATTAAAAGACCGTTTTTTGTATTTATTTGTACTTAATTAACTATTAAAAGAAACTTTGGAAAAATCTTTCTCTGTGGTATAAAAACAATGTGATACAAAAACAGGGCTAGTTTAGCCAATTGCAAACAAAAACATAATGAATATAACAAAATAAAAATACGATCACTTTTTTTCATATGATTACATCACCGGATTGGTTTTTTACAATTTTACATTTTTCTTCATATAAAAAAATGTCCATGTAAAAAAAATGCTGATATTGTAAATAGTGATCATAAGTAAATTTATATGTTGGATTGTTTAAAAATTTTGCAATGAAATGACATTTTATGTTTTGTTTTTTTTTTCTCAATGTGCATGCATCATGACATTTATATCTGTAAAAAAAATAACAAACATACAGATAATGAAGTATTACCAAAAAAAAATGGTCATTTGTTTCAATCTTATTTTTAATCAGATACGCCTAACCCGTATATGGTTTATGGTGCCGAAACACAACAGAACATAATGCTGACACATTCCAATGTTACATCTCCAAATGGTTATCCAATGACATTACATCCATCACCGCAAGAAGCAGCATGTCCACCGATAATTGACAACAAGTTTTCAAGTCCACCTCCCAGCTATGACTCGTTGATGGAGTCGTCAACCTTACACGTTAAAGGCGCAATCCAAGAATCGTCCTAAATTAACCTGCTATTATGATGTTGTACGCAGCACATGTTCGAATAAGTCTTAATTTTTTTTGTCACATGAGAGACGAGAATGCTCTATATCAATTCCAACATTTTTTCTTGTTTCCACTTGTTACAAGTTTTATACTTGCATCCAGTCTCAATCTTTATATATTTTCCAATATAACATAGACATTGCTAAATTCTATCATTTCATTTAAGAATAAAAATTTCATATCTAAAGAGATGTCTACATAACTGCAGATAACTACATTTATATCAATCATTCTTTACGTGGAGAAAGAAGGTAGAGACCTTGATTTGACCTTGAAGTTGAAACAAAGGTCAAATTTGATTAAACTGATTGACTCAAGAGAAACAGAGAGAGTGAGAGAAAGAGAGTGGTTGGAAAGAGATAAAGAGGGAGAGAGAGAGAGTATCATATCACTTTTACTATATTGAGTTGGTGTCTTTTGTAGTCGTCAAAAAAGTTTTCAATTCAATCTCTGTTGAAGCTGACCGTTGTGATATTGTAAGTGGATCCTAATGTGAAGAGAAAAAAAGGGAGAGAAAAAGTTTTAAATTTATCATCTAGTTTGAAACGAGAGAATTTTTTATTATTGTATTCGTATTACTTTATTTTGAATTTTGAAAATAACATGCACTGAATAAAGCGGCATGATAACAGCTTGGCAAAATTTTAATAATTACTTTTCATTTGACACAATTTTTTTTCTTCACTTTTTAACATATTTAAACAATGTCACCAGATCATGACAATAAGCCGAGCAAGAGAAGATATCTGTATACAATGAAAAGAGAAAGATAAAAATGTCATTCAGTTAAACAACATGCACTTTAATATTTTTATATACACATACCTATATTGATTTTAACTATTTGTAAGAGATAGGTAGAGAGAGGGCGATGAATTTATAAAATATTCGATATCCAATTTTGATAATTGAATAAAAATACAAAAGATATCTAAAATGAAGAATATAAGATAGTTCTGTTTATTTATAATTGTTAATAATGTATACATTTCATGTTCATTAAACATTCTAAATATATCGAACATACTCTCTTTTGAGACATTTTACGATATCTTAACAAGGTCAGACTGACAATTTACTTGGTTGATCAATTCAATATTCACACCTTTTGATCTACTTAAGGTATGCATACTATACACATAAATATACTGCTTGACTAATCTCCCCGTAAAATAAATCTTTTGATGAAATAAATTTGATGAAATAACCGGTTAGTTTTAATCTTTATTTCTAAAATTCAATATTATGACATTATTTCTTTATTGTTGAATCAAAACTCCAACAAATTATGTATATGTATTAATTAAATTATATTGAATTCATTATACAAAACTTAATGTCTTCACTTAAGCATTTATGCTAGTTCCACTCCGAGACGTTATACAAAGGGGTAGGGAGAAATCAAATTTCCTATCATTTACGTACTACAAATATAAAAAGATAGGTCCACTTACCCTACTCCCAACCCCCTCTGAAAACATAGATACATGTATCATTTAATATTTATTCATTTGATGAGATATCGGCGCTTCTGATTGGTCGAAAAATTTCTTTGATACCTGCATCAATAAAATTTTTTGCCGGATCTACTTTTCTCAACTTGTTTTGATCTAACACTATTTATAGAACGGGTATTTCCAAGATAAACACTGTCAACAAAATGTAAAGTTGTGTCTGTTTTATTGTCAGCAAAGAAAATGCAATCTTGTGAATATAAAAACTTGAAAGTTTAACCTTCAAAAATGAACGAAACACATTATTTGATTCACGAAATAGAAAATTAAGCGTCTTCTCACGATTTCGTCTGCTTAATTGAGATCAATCAACATTTACAGCGAGGCTGGCTGTTCCTTTTCCAGGAATATTATAACGAACATATAGGCCTATAAACTTTCACGGTAACACTGCACTGCTGTTCAAATTTGGTAACGATAATCATAAGTTTCAAATTTACACACGTACATAATCGGTCATCAGAAATAGAGTCGTAAAGAAAAGCTATGAGTAATGCATCAACTCCTTCGGCGCATTCCAAGCGGCAGATATGCCATTTAAGTACATCACTGGCTATCTAGTTACCACAACGTTTACAAAAGTCGCTAATACATACTATTCTTTGTCGACATATCGGCTATTTTCGTCCACGATCGCCTTTCCTTGGATGGTTATGTCCAGTTGCATTTTCCAGCGATCTCACATGAAAACTAGTTTTAATACGAGTTTTTCTGCACAGGGAATAATATCACAAGCTATCGCATGTATTTTCCTTTCGTTTTCAATTCAGCCGGTTCAGATTTTAACTCACTATTTCTGTTTAATCCATTAAATTCAGCTCAATAGCTCTGCATCAGCTGAAGGCGCATCCATTTTGAATACTGTTGCTGTTGTTGTTTTGTATTCATACGCGCCGCTTCATTTACATTATTTACATGTTTGATCAATGACACTTCACATTTTTTTATTTGAAAATGTTTTATTAAATGATAAGAAATGAAGATAATAATTTTTCTATTGATCGACGTATCAAAGAAAAAATTGACCGGAAAACTTTTTCATCAATGCGCTACGCGCATTGATGAAGTTTTCCGGTCAATTTTTTCTTTGATACGTCGATCAATAGAAAAATTATTATCTTCATTTCTTAAATCCTTCAGATCCCCTCCCATGAAAAAAAGTTTCTGAATCCACGCAGCGCGCATGTAATGATAAAAAGCTAGAGCCACGAAGCAACAAAATTTTCCTTAAAATTTTCACGAAATTCAAGTTTGAAACAGTTGTAATTGTAATTACAATATGTACTTATAATGTAGGGCACCATATTCTGCTTCTATGCATATTAATTTTTTTTCACTTCGGCCCCACCTTTTAGCACAGGCGCATCATCAAACATACTATGGTCGTTAAAAATAGCTGGAAATTGTAGATTTTACTGCAATATTTCCAAATTCTAATGTGGCCAATATTTCAGATATGATTTCAGACACATAATATTTATGTGCCTCCTCTTTATTTTAATGACTGTGCAGTCAAAGTGGACATCAGAACATCAATTTACGGAGGCACTAAACACGTAACACCATGTATCTTTAGCTTGTTTACTTGCCATATATTTGTCTTTAATGACGTAAAAAAAATTACAGTATGACTTTGTAAAAATCATAAGTTGTATAAATTGAGAGAAAGCCAGAGAGAGAGAGAGAGAGAGAGAGAGAGAGAGAGAGAGAGAGAGAGAGAGAGAGAGAGAGAGAGAGAGAGAGAGAGAGAGACGGACAGACGGACATGAATATATTTGTATTACTTTTTAATTTTTAAGATAGCATGCACTGAAAACAAGTGTGTCGTTTATTTTGGGCAACAAGATGAAACTCTTAACATAGAGTCCAAGGCCTCATATGGCAGCTTGGCAAAATTCTTATATCTACCTTTGACAAAATTTCAGTCACCATAAGGGAATAAAAAATGTTCAGATGGGACAGCAACGATAAAAATGTCTGATTTTATTATCGCCAACTTTAAGAGTCTTGTATGCCATTGATGCATTTATATTAATTAATATATTTATAAGATATTGCCAAATATTTGTATTTCTCTTGCATTTTTAAATTAAAAAAATCGCTAAATTAACGATTTTTTTGGGAGGTGTCTTTTAACTTAAACAATCAAGTTGAACATCTTTGAACACAATTTATTATTTTTATATAATCTATGACTAAAACTAAATTAAATTAAAAAAAGGATTATGTTTGGCTTATTTTCTTATTCATTGGTGAAGGCAGATAATTACGTCTGGTTTACACTCTAATTATCATTAGGACGGGAACAGAAAAACCAAGAAATATGCATCAAATGATTTTATTACAGTCTATTAATTTACAAAATAGTTGACTCCATTTAAACTATTGTAGGCTTGTAGGGAATGTACATTATATAGACTGACATAACTAAAGATATATGTAATACAACTTATACGAAAATTTACAATGTCATCTTCTTGGATCCACGCGCCGGTGCTCAAGAACCGTAAAAAGGTACACGTCACCACAATAGAATGAGAAAATGGGTGGAAGGTATGCATTCTGAAGTCGATGTCTTGTCTAAATTGTGTTGTAATGACTACAGATCTAACGTAATGTTTTAATATATGATTATTCGTTCTGTAACGTATCGTCAAATTTGTTATAGAAGAACTTGAAACATTGATTCACAAGTCGATGTTTACCATGACGGAGGGATTGCAAAATCGATTTATATATTCTAGATAATATATATGTGACATAAATTTTAGAACGGTGTAAAATGAGGAATAGTTATATGTGTGTTGAACGTTTTATAACAGTTTAGCTTAATTACGATATATCTGTATACAGTTATAGATGTGTATTGTAATTTAGCTGAAATGTTCCCCTACAGAGGCAAGAAACCCGTTTCGTCATTTTTATTGATAGGCAACTTTTTGCTGATTTTCTCTCACGTAGAGTTAGTCTTCGGATATGAGACTACCTGTAAGTATCAGCATTTTTTAGACAGTATATATACATGTTTTTATCGATGTGAGGCAGTTTGTATGTACATATAACACTTTGTATTTTTTGTAATATTTTTGCATTATTTTAATTTGTTGAGCAGCCAGAAAGAAGGCAAAAACATAGTAAGATAATGAAGTTGCTTTAATAATATATAAATGCCAGGCTTTACAATGAGCAATTATTATTACTTCAGATGAATTTGGAGAAAACTGCTCATCATACATTAACGATTTAGATACGGATGATGAAATGTACGTTGAGTACAAAGGAAAACCAGTTAGTTTCTTTTGCGACAACTTTAAATTCAGAGGAAGTGGAGATGACATCTTTGACGAGTACTCCGTCTGTGTGACTCCTCTTTATTTCAATGACAGTGACTGTGCAGTCAAATTAAACTTCAAAACGTCCTATTGGGGAGTCACTAAACTCGTATGTGTTTATTTCAATAAATATTCAAGAGATATTTGTAGTGCCACATAATATAATTATATTTGTAGTTTAAGTATCAATTTTCAATATTCTATTATATAAATTTATCATTTTTTCTTCAGGTACAGTAAATTATTAAAATAAATGATAGCTTTGTCAAGGGGCATAATCATGCATTGTATAAATTGAGAGAAATAGCTCTACCTCCACCCTGGCCGGGGCTGGAACTCACGACCTTTGGAATCCCAGTCTCCTAGTATTGAGCTGACAATACTCTAACCACTTGATCATCTAAGCAAGACAAAAAACTCCTCCTTTCGATGACGAACGGATCCTTAAATGCTGGTCGCGCTCTACAAGGTTGAGAGTTGCAATGTTTGTGCTAATTATAAATTAATTTATATACAGATCATTTACAAATATTTTATTGTTATTTACAAACAGAGACAGCACGGCATTGATTTTTACATGTAGACAAAATTTAGTGTTATATAAGAATGTAGTTTTTAAAATTTAGTGGTTTTAGGTATATTATTTATGTTCTAAGCTTTTTATGCCAATAACTTTTGTCTGTACAGCGCTATAGAGTAATTTAATATAAATTATATATGACGCATTATAAATTTTGTATAATAATAATAACAACTAGATCTCGTTACGAGTAACGAGTAGGTCTTCCGTCCGATTTTGTTTTCATATGATACGATGAAATATCGATATTCTCTGCCAAATCTGCGATCTTGGTGAATCTAGGTTTTTTGTCTCGAGACCGAAAACGGACAAACAAAAGAGGTTTATGAAAATAAAAGCTAGGGTTTTTTATACATATGTTTAGTGTACACTACTGTTAATCATAGCAGATGAAACACCAAAGATAATCAGTTAAACTTGTGAAAAAAATGAATTGTTTGAACTCTTCTGGTGAGTACCGGAAGTGACGGTTGACAAAAGAAAACCCGTTAAATATATCTTCAATCGATTGTCTATCATTTATAAAAGTTTGTGTCTCAATCACTTACAGTGACTAAAATCTCGCTGGTATCAATTTTGTAAAAAAGGCTAAGTACCAAAGATATTTGAAATTTTGCTTGTTTTCAAGTTATCTGTAATATAGTTTACGAGTGTCTTGGCTCCTCATTTAAGGGGCCAGCCCCTTTTTCTTGAGTTCAATCGAAAGTTCTCTCGAATACTAACATTTTTTGTTCTTACACCCATCTAAAATTGTTGTTCATTTTTGAGATACAAATGATTGAATATTTTAGGGGCCAGCCCTATAGATCCTTAATGGGGACAGACTTTGGAGTTTTGATTAGTGGAATTGATTAGAATCATCAATGCAAACATTTTCTTTTCTACATTGCCTAACAAAATATGTCTCCTTCTCTAGATATATTGCATCAAAGTTTAAGTACTTTGGCCCCTTAAAATCCCTAATTACGTCATAAATGGGTGTGAAAATGATTTTACCTGATAAATATTGCTACAATCAACAACTTTGCTTCTATATTGCATTACAAAATTTTGATCGTTTTTAAGTTATTTGCAATAGAGTTTACGAGTGTCTTGGCCCCTAATTTAAGGGGCCAGCCCCTTTTTCTTGATTTTGTTGGAAAGAACGTTTAATTATCTACTATTTTTGTTAAATATGTCTTAACAAAATATCAACTGATAAAATGATACAGATGAAAACGTATGAAGAATTTGAATGAAAATTCGTACCCAATTTTCGTGCCTAGGCGAGCTCCAAAAAATGGCGCCACTGGCGTAAAACAAAAAAATAGTGCACAACTTCAGACTATAGACTACCTATCCTGAAAATTTCATAGTCATATCTCTGATAGTTTCTGAGATCAGCTCTGCACAAAATAGGTCGTAAAAATGTACAAAATGGCCGATAAATCGGTACCGGAAGTGCCGACAGGAAAATTCTCAAAAACGTACGAAGTTTACATCAAGACTCATCTTCTCTGAAAAAATGGTCGAAATCGGTCGAATAGTTTTCGAGAAATCTCGTGCACAAAATTTGTGGAAAAAAATAATAATAATAATAATAACTAGATACGATCTCGTTACGAGTAACGAGTAGGTCTTCCGTTCAATTCTTAAACGATAAGATTAAAATATCAATGAAAATTTAGAATTCCCCTCTTAACCACTCCCTCTCAGAAAATGCATACCATTGTCAATATCCTTGAAATGCTTAACAAAGAGTTTTGCTTTTTCACATACAGCATATTTAAGGTTTAAGATTTGAGTCCCCTAAAATCTCTAATTACGTCATCAATTGGTTTGGAAATGAGTTTTACAAACTGATATTGTTACGACCAACAACTTTGTTTCTATAATGCATTACAAAATCTTGATCGTTTTTAAGATATGTATAATAGACTTTACGAGTGTCTTGGCCCCTAATTTAAGGGGCCAGCCCTTTTTCCTTGAGTTCATTAAATAGGTCCCACGACTACTAACATTTTTTGTTCTTACACTTATCTAGAATTGTTGTTCATTTTTTAGATACAAATGATTGAATATTTTAGGGGCCAGCCCTCTAGATCCTTAATGGGGACAGACATTGGTGTTTTGATTAATGGAATCGATTAAATTGATCAATGCAAACATTTTCTCTTTTACGATGCTTAACAATATATGTCTCCTTTTCTAGATTTATTGCGTCAAAGTTTAATTACTTTGGGCCCTAATTACGTAACAAATTGGCGTGGCAATGATTTTTCCTGATAGATATTGTAACGATCAACAACTTTGCTTCTATAATGGATTACAATATCTTTATCATTTTAAGTTATCTGTAAAAGAGTTTACGAGTCTTTTGGCCCCTAATTTAAGGGGCCAGCCCCTCTTTCTTGAATTCAATCGAAAGGTCTCACAAAGTCTAACATGTTTTGTTCTTATACCTATTAAAAATTGTTTATCATTTTTGAGATACAAATGCTTGAATATTTTAGGGGCCAGCCCTCTAGATCCTTAATGGGGACAGACATTGATATTTTGATTGATGGAATCGATGAGAATCATCAATGCAAGAATTTTCTCTTCTACGATGCTTATCAAAATATGTCTCCTTCTCTAGATATATTGCGTCAAAGTTTAAGTACTCTGGCCCCTAAAAATCCTTAATTGCGTAACAAATGGGCGTGACAATAATTTTTCCTGATAGATATTGTTACGATCAACAACTTTGCTTCTATAATGCATTACAAAATCTTTATCATTTTTAAGTTTTCTGTAATAGAGTTTACGAGTCTCTTGGCCCCTTATTAAAAGGACCAGCCCCTTTTTCTTGAATTCAATCGAAATGTCTCACAAATTCTAACATTTTTTGTTCTTGCACCTATTTAAAATTGTTTATCATTTTTGAGATACAAATGTTTGAATATTTAAGGGGCCAGCCCTCTAGATCCTTAATGGGGACGGAAATTCGTATTTTGATAAGTGGAATCGATTTTAATCATAAATTCAAACATTTTCTCTTCTATGATGTCTAACAAAATATTTCTACTTCTCTAGTTATATTGCGTCAAAGTTTAAGTACTCTGGCCCCTAAAAATCCCTAATTACGTAATAAATGGGCGTGTCAAAGATTTTTTCTAATAGATATTAGTACGATCAACAACTTTGCTTCTATAATGCATTACAAAATCTTTATCGTTTTAAAGTAATTTGTAATAGGGTTTAAGAGTGCCTTGGCCCCTAAATAAAGGGGCCAGCCCCTTTTTCTTGATTTTGTTGGAAAGAACGTTTGATTATCTACCACTTTTGTTATATATGTTTTAACAAAATATCAACTGATAAAAAGATATAAATCAAAACGTGTGAAAATTTTGAATGAAAATTCGTACCCAATTTTCGTGCCCAGGCGAGCTCCAAGAAATGGCGCAACAGGCATTAAACGACTACATGCTGCACAACTTCAAACTATCGTCTACCTATCCTGAAAATTTCATATTCATATCTCTTATGGTTTCCGAGTTTATAGCTGCACAAAATGGGTCGTCAAAAATTACAAAATGGCCGACAATTCGGTACCGGAAGTGACTACGAAAAAATTAAGAAAAATGTATTAAGTTTAGATCACGCCCAATCAACTGTGAAAAAATGGTTGAGATCGGTCGAACAGATTCCGAGAAATCGCGTGCACAAAATTTGGAAAAAAATAATAATAATAATAAATAATAATAAAAATAATAAGAAACAGTACGAAAACAATAAGGTCTTCCGTTGGAAACGGAAGACCTTAATAAGAAATCGTACGAAAACTATAAGGTCTTCCGTTGGAAACGGAAGACCTTAATAAAAATATCTTTGCAATGTGTTTCGTTCCGATACTCTCAAACTGTCGTTAAACTGTATTTCACCTGTATCTCAAACGACCGTGTAGTGTGTGACAATCGCGCTAGGGTCTGTTAATGTCGAAAA
The DNA here is from genome assembly GCF_025612915.1 of Magallana angulata. Taxonomy (NCBI): domain Eukaryota; kingdom Metazoa; phylum Mollusca; class Bivalvia; order Ostreida; family Ostreidae; genus Magallana; species Magallana angulata. The sequence continues at coordinate 25,186,757 of NC_069118.1, read as the reverse complement.
TAAAGTTTTCGTGTTGTCTAGATGTTCTATTGTTTAGAGCAGTGGTCGCTCACTACTAGTTGAGTGGGTTCCATAAGTTGTGAGTTCAAGCCCTGACCGGGGCGGAGATGGAACTTTAAAATAGTGAATTTTTTTGTGCGATATGTATATTTATATTCTTTACTATGAACACGCATATGTCAATTCGAGAGTTTTTGCAATGTTTGTGCTTATACGTATTTCATAATTAGATGCGTACATCTTTGTTTTAATTAGAACATAACATGCACTGAAAATAAAAGCGCCAGGTATTGTGGAGCGCAAAAAGAAATGATCTACATAGAATTCAAGAACCGAAATGACAAAGAAACACATGGAGCAAAGTTTAAGCTTAAGATCACAGCAAAGAGAGATTATGACTGTAAGTAGTAGTGTTTGTGTCGAAACCTCAGTATTCTGATTAGGTTGTTTAAAGAATCCATAAGTTTATTATCAACCATTTTGTAAATATTATGACAATACAATTTTCATAAAGAAAATACAATTTAGCTGTTGCAAAAATTAAAAATGATAATAATTTGGGTTTAGTCTTAGAAACAAATGTTCACATTAACTTTTTCTAACCCGTTGTTTTCTGTTTGTGTATCTTACAATTTATCAGTTTCTTTATATGACTTTGTCAGATGTTTTTTAACCTTGTTTAGCTTTCCAGAGCCAATTAGCTTGTTTATATCCAAAAAACGATAAATAAATCCATTTTAAATAGTTTGTGAGTTTAAAAATACATTAGTTAGGGAAATTTGAAGGTTTTTTTTTTCAATTGCGAAACAAAACTTGACTTTCTCCGGTACAGAGATATATTTCAATATTTTGTTAAAAAAAACAAAGTAAACTGTCTATTTAAAACAAAATTATAATGGTTGTTCCCTGATGCCGTTGACGATAGTATCCGTGTTTGAATTATAATATATGTACATGTAAATAAAAATACCCAGGAATTATTGTGAATATAATAAAAATGCAAGATACTTAACCTTGAAAAAAAATCAGAAAAAGAACATTATTGGTAAAAAAAGAGTTTGGGTTGTTGCAAAAATGATGTAAAGATTGTATACTCAGGTGAATAGAGAGCAAAAACTTATATTGAGACTGTTGTATTTAAAAGGAACTTAAACCGCTTAGGGTGAAAAACTTTAAATTCATTTCATACAATATTCTTTGGCTAAAGCTTATAAAATCGCCACGGATTTTTTTTTCACGGAGGGAAATGTCTCATTAAGATTTTAAAAAATCACGTTGCGACTTTTTGATTTCTGCCATTAATAAATAAATAAGGATGGTGCCCCACGGATGAAATCCAATACATGCAATAATTACTATTATTCAGTCACTCTATATTTTCTGACTGAAGTTCCTGAGTTTTATATAAATTTTCCAGATACATTGTATATTATATTTACGTTTAAATGTGTTTATACCCAAACATTCAGGTAACATTACTAGACTATTTTTTAGATTTTTTAGTAATGTTCAATTACTGCGATAAGAAAAAATATAAATAAAAATTAGTGGAAGATACTAAATGCCATAGTTATTGCTTTCGTTTTAAATCACGTAAATTCACATATTTGTTTTTTTTATATATTTTTCGAAACAGACAACAGACCCAATTCCTCTGCTATTCCATCTGGTGCCATAATTGGGGGTCTCTTTGGCAGCTTCTTTCTTATCACAGTTTGCAGTGATATAGTTTGCCGGTGTCTAGGTATACGGAAACCATCTCAGGGGAGAGTACGTACATGTAATCCGACAGAAGGAAATCCGGGTAAGTATAAAAATGCTACACGAAAGTTACAAATGTTGCAGGCTTTTTCTGCAATTTGTCAAGTTCCGTGTGTATAACCGAAAGCCAAAAATATGTACAGTGGAAGACGTTTAGGACATTGATGTATTCATATATGTATATAAATTTCATTACATGTAAACTGATAGGGAATAATGATCTATTATATAAAAAAAAACCTTACAAAAATTTTTTCACACAGTACATTTTTTGATGTATTTTTTTCTTGACATGGGTAGATGTTTAAAAAAAATAACAATCAAATCTGAATGCATTTTTTGGGTGATATTCTTGGCCACAAATTACCATAAAGCTACGAAAAAATTGTAAATGTCTTAGCTTTAAAAAATTAAACATGTTTCTTAATCTTAACGGAGAACTCTCGTCCTTTTAAAGTAGGCAGATATGAGGGTTGTTTCAAAATAGCACACTAGACAAGAGGCATTATTCATTTAATCGATGACACAGGAAGATGAAATTTGTACCACAAAGGGTTACAGAATTTGTATCCAATTTACGTTTTGATATCAAATATTGTATAAGATTAAATTAGTCTAATGAAAGCGTAGCTGTTTATAAATTCAACCGCCTGTCTCATGAAAAGTTAAAATCAACATAAAGAATAGAAAATCGCAAGAATAAGTACTTTTTGCATTAAAAAATCAAGATAAAAATGCAATGTTTTGATAATTCTTCTGTTATGTATCCAATAAATTATTTGATTTTAACAAATGTTTTACAGAATCTATAGCGCGTTTTAATTTGTGACAAGTTGAATTGTGAATTAAACGTCAAAGGCAACAACGTCAGCGTTTGTGAAGGCGCATCAATAGCAATTAAAATGTGGTAGAGACATTGAAACTAAACCATAGCCGATTTTAAAGTAATCATATGTATCAAAGTCGACTAGAAATGCATTTTGTGAATATGTAGATTAGAAACATCGAAAATAACCGAACGTGTATGATGGCATCAAGTAAAAAAGAAACCTCATCTGATCGAAATTGGCGTCAAAATGCTAAATGTAACATCTTGGGAAGACAGACATATTTAAAGCATGTATTTGAATTTTGGGGTATTGTTTAGCAAAGGATCAATGATCAAAATACAGTTGTCTGATGAAATTACAGTGAAAAAAATCTAAGTATAGTTTACGCAATTTCTTGACAACTCTCGTAAGGCCTTAAAACGGCCGTGACCATCAACTCCTCTCAATAATTGATAAGACGTTTCCCATGCTTGTTTTTAACAAACTCTCGTTTTCTTTTTTTCTTTTTTAAAGAAACAGATGACATACCGCTTTTTGTTTTTAATTGTATTTAAGTTAAAAAAAATTGAAAAATCTTTTCCCTGTGGTATAATAACAATGTGAGACAAAAACAGGGCTAGTTTTGCCAATTGCAAACAAAAACATAACGATTATAGACAGCCGGAACAAACATAAATGCGATCACATTTTTTTCAATATGATTGCATCTCCGGATTGGTTTTTAACAATTTTACAGTTTACGAGGGTTGTCCAAAAAGTTCGTGGACACATGCAATTTCATTCTAAATAACGACGCTATATTTAGGAAAGTATTAAAATATTTTAATATAGACTATAATAATGCATGTGTATAAAAATCAGAGCAATGTACATTCTTATAATGTAGTTATCACTACAGAAACATTGTCTGTACAGGCCGCACGGCCCAGTCTGACGGTTACACAACGTTTTTATAACGTCGTACGTAGCACGCTGGTTTCTGTTACTTTTCAACGTAGTCACCTTTGCACTGCAAACACTTCCCACACCTTCTTAGGCATGAATCGAACACATCCGAATACCATTTACTGACGATTTTAGATACAATGGTTCGAGTTTCATATTTAAGTTCATCAGGATCCTTTAATCTTACTCCTCTTAGCTGTGATTTGATGAAAGGAAAAATTGCGAAATCCATCGGAGCAATATCTGGACTGTATGGCGGATGTTCAAGAAGATCGAATCCTAGGAGTTCGATTTCCAGACACGTGGAAGCTGCCGTATGTGCAGGTGCATTATCTTTGTGTTGGATGATATTTCCAAGGTCCACAGCCATGGCAGGGCGTTTTTTTCTTAATTGCATTAACTAAGTCGCTGCGTATCACCTGTCATAAATGAAACCAATGTTTCGTTTTGGTACACTGTATGTGGCTTTAGAATATGTGAATTTAATCATATATAGTAATTAAATAAATAAAAATTAAGATTAGAATGTCCGGTTATGAATTACGATATGCTAAATGTAGCGAAATGGACGTTTTTAAATCTGTAATTACTATTTAAATGTGATAAAATGGGTAGCTCTCTACCTTGGAGTAGTATGCAGCATTCACCGTCTGACCGGGGGATACAGCGTTGACCAAAATCATTCCGTGCCGATCAGCAAAGAATATATACATTTGTTTACCCACGGATTTCGCAACCTTTGCCTATTTCGGTGCTGAAGAACCTCGGTGTTTCCAAATGCTGGATTCTGTTTTTGTTTCTGGATCAAAATGATGCAGCCAAGTCTCGTCCGTAGTAATGATTCTGTAAAGCCACTTCTCTCCTCCTCTCTTGAAATTCTGTATAAATGCCTTACTTGTTTGCATTCGTCTTGTTTGTGCTCATCGGATAAAAGTCTGGGCACCCATCTTGCGCAAACACGACTCATACAGAAGTCTTCAGTGAGGAAATTTAAAAACCGAAGATTTGCAAACATCACTTATTAACGCGACTTCTCTTAACGTCAGACGTCTGTCCTTCATGACAATGTCATGAATGCGGGATTTCGTTATATAGTCACAAATCAAAGGCCTTCCACTTCTTTCAGCGTCTTTTAAATCGCAAACTCCATCCGAAATTGTTTGTGCCACTTGTAGACTAGTGATCTTGATATGTGTCGATGCCTTTTTGTGTTCTCCATCATTTGTTTCGTTTCGATAGGTGTATTCCCCATGCGATCCACCGACGTCGCTTTTTCTGGGGTTTTCAAAGACATGTTCTTGCCGTAAACTCCTTGAAATATCCTCTGCTCAATTGAACACGGCTTTAAATGACGTATGAAAATGACTTACACCATTCTGACTACGTCACAGTTGAATATTTTGACATTTTGATCTGTTTTAAAAATACTGTTAATATTCATATCTTAAAACTCAATCTCGAAGTTTAGACAATGTTGACACTGGGCCGTTCGTGCTTTTCGCGACACTTTAATACAGTAAAAGAGCTAGAGCCACGAAGCATCAAAAAATGCCCTATCATTAAAAATTATCATATTTTGGCAAAATATAGGGTAGGATCTTAGCTTTTCATAACTCTTTTTCTTTTTTCGATATCTATCATACTTTTTTATAAACGGAGTTTACAATATGGCATTGTTTTGATGAAAAATGTAGAACAGACGTCATTTTTGTTAAGTAACGTCATGAAATGATAAAACTAAGTATGACTTGAATCTAATAAAATAAACAAAAAAACATCAATAAAATTATCATGTAGACATTATAATTAATTTATGAAAATAAATTTATTGATGAAAATAGCATGAAAAGCTTATTTACAATATAGTTTAAAACATATTACAGGGACCAGTGCTGAAGGTCAAAATAACGGCGGTACATTTATATATGTCAGTGTCTTAAAAGTTCTTTTTTCTGCAATTTGAAACTGCATGAAATAATGCTGATGATGCGCAATGTATAACTGAGGATTAATCATTGAATTCTACCAATGTAATCACAAATTATTAAAAATAAATATATAAATATATGAGAAATACGGTAATTGAATTTAATAGAGATATAATTTATGTAATCTCGAATTTTGATGCATTACTGTAACAGTCTGTGTACAATATTCTACATGATTATTTTACTTGTTTCAAGGCTTCGATATTTTCACCCAATCCTGGCGCTTTACTGGCGCTTTACATAGTTAGATGCCAGGGTTCAGTTCTTTGAAATGTTTAATTTTCCCAGTTTCCCGTGGGCTCACCGTGCGTTCATATGCGCTCTCCGCTCCGCTCCGTTCCCGCTCATCGTGCACAAATCGCCCACCGTGCGTTCACAAAGATTTCGCCTTGCATGCGCTCACTGCGTTCGTTCAGTGTTCACTTATTATTTTGTCAGATAATATTATATTTAGGCTTATAACAATACAAACATGTAGTTTATTGTTATTATTTCCTGATTACCAACGAAACACAATGTAACAATACCGCCCGGGGCACTCCGAATAAATCGTTCATCTTGCGTTCACATAGAGTACATATATCGTTCAACGTTCACTTTGCGCTCTGCGTTCGCTCTCAGTTCACCGTTCATAAGCACTATCCAAATTCGGTTCAGCGTGCACTCGCCGTTCGTTTAGAGCACAATCACTGTGCGCTCACCGTTCACGAACTGTTCAAGTGAAAAATAAAACCTTTTAGCGACTGTGTTTATGTAATGGATGTACTAGTATGCCGAAAGCAGTTCTGTATGAAATAATATAAAACAGTTTCGAGGCCCGTTATAGGGCCGAGAACAGTGATATTTTTTCATACAGAAGTGTTTGAGGCATTTATAGCCATTGAATATTATTGTTGATTCCTGAGACAGTCTGATTTTAAAGAATAATAGTGTTGTAACCACTGATAATGGTCTGATATCAAGAAGCTCTCTAATATATCGGACTGTCACAAGTAAAATTTTTGACTGCTGGAGCAAAGGAATGACATTACAGCAGTGTTTTAATTTTATTAATTAAATGAAAAAAGAATATCGATTTCTTTAAAAATATTCTTATGAGTTAATTATTCCTTATAAATGCCATAATGTCTATTCATTTACATTTCATTTTTTCTAGTGATATTCATGTCCTTTGAGAATTGTTACAAGTGATAAGCTATCCGTAAATGTCTTGAGAATTAAGATCATATTTCAGAGAGAGAGAGAGAGAGAGAGAGAGAGAGAGAGAGAGAGAGAGAGAGAGAGAGAGAGAATGTGGGTTTACTATTTCGGAGCGAAGATAGGTTAAAATGAACATTTTTATTTAAAACATCAAGCAGTAGCACATAAATAATGTTGTAAAATTGTCTTGAAAAGTCGAGTTCATAGCAAGCCTGTAGAATTTGTGTTATCATATCTATAGATTTGTAGTGAACTCGGCCGTAAATCGATTTTTTTAGAGGGTATGGAAGGGGGGGGTGAATGGAAACAAATACTGTTTTAAATCTCACGATCTGTTCTCATCGTTGTTGTTTTTTTTTAAAGAAAGGGCCCGGCAATCTGATTTTTTTCTATATTCCATACAAGAAAAACTTTAATTAGATTTAATACGCATAAAATAATCAAAGATGATTTCAATCGAGAATTTTATAGGCAAAAGTAAGTAACCGATGGACACACATTTAGGGTGATTTTTTATTTTATTGGACAAATTATCAACAAAGACATCGCAATTAGGATTAGACTTCTATATAGAGCACATGCTGATAATGTATTCTAAGCTGTGTATACCAAAAGCCGTCTTCATCGAAACGGACACAATCGATCTTTTAGAAAGGAGTGTAACTGCATGTAACGGTTCACCGGAAATACATTGACCACGCGACAAATCAACACTGATCAACAGGTGGCTGATAAAGAAAAGACGTATGCATTTGCAAAAATTTTTTATGCAAGGGACGATTGGCTTAATATGCAATTACAGCTGTACTTAGGAATTAAATAATCAAGTTTTTTGACGGAATAAATTAAGTTTATCATATATGTACATGTGTTCATGTGATGTCGACTGTCTTTCTCCCGCGGTATTCAGGAACACGTACTTGTGTGGAAAAAAATCTCTTGCATCTTTCCTTTCGTTTAATGCATTTCACCGTTTGACAAAAAACCCACAACTAGCTACGTATACATGCTATCGCTTATTCTACATAAAGGTATAGGAATATATATTTACTTACGTACGTACAATGTTAACTTTGCCAATTAATTATTTTTCTGTTTATAGCAATGTTCATGTATCTCATATTCTACTGCAATTGAATAATACCGTGGAACATAGAAATAATGCTTTTTAAAAATGCAGACTTTACTGGTCAATTCTATTGGCAAAATACTGAAAGAACTCAAGATTCCATGTACAGATTCAACTGACGTCGCAAACGTCAAACTATGACGTCATTGATGATGCACGATGTAAGCATGAATACACAGTATAAAATTTTTAGATAAAACATGTTAAAGTTCAGATAATATGCATTTCTTCCTCAAATATTTAATAAAATGATGATTTTGTAAATAATCACAAATAATTCTTTATCATTATTAATTAAATTCTGCTATTTCAATAAAAAGGAAGCAAATGATTACCCTAAAATAGAGTGGTCAGTGTTATTTTCTGTTATTAAAATTTTCAAAATTTGTAAAATACACATTGGCCACACTTGAGTACCTCTACGAAATTTTGCAGGCGGAAGCATTTATGCAATATCTCTCAGTTTTAAAAGTTTCAAAGAGGTACTCAAGTGTGGCCACATTCAAATTTGGGAAATACTGCAGTAAAATTTACAATTTTCAGCTATTTATAACGATCATAGTATGTTTGATGATGCACATGAGCTAAACGGTGGGGCCGAAGTGAAAAAAATTCATATGCATAGAAGCAGAATATTGTGCCCAACATTATAAGTAATTATAATTTGTATTGTTTCAAACTTGAGTTTTGTGAAAATTTTAAGGCATGTTGATGCTTCGTGGCTCTAGCTCTTTAAGTTTAATTTTAAAGAAAACATTCAAAACTACTTTAATCTGATTTGGAATTGTATGACAAATATTTTGGTATACAAAATGCATATATAAACCCGTTTAAAATGACAAAAAACGCGATTGTCCATGAACTTTTTGGACAGCCCTCGTACTTCATATAAAAAAATGTACATGTAAAAAGATTGCTGATATTGTAAATAGTGACCATAAGTAAATTCATATGTTGGATTGTTTAACAAATTTGCAATGAAATGACATTTTATGTTTTTTTCTCAATGTGCATGAATCATATGCATGGCGTTTAAATCTGTCAAAATGAATTAACAAGCATAAGAAGTATTACAAAAAAAATAATCATTTATTTTAATCTTACTTTTAATCAGCTACGGCTAACCTGTATATGGTCTATGATGCCGAAACACAACAGAGCACAATGACGACACCCTCCAATGTTACATCCCCAAGTGGTTATCCAGTGACATTACATCCATCACAGCATGTAGCAGCATGTCCACCGATAATTGACAACAAGTTTTCAAGTCCACCTCCCAGCTATGACTCGTTGATGGAGTCGTCAACCTCACACGTTAAAGGCGCAATCCAAGAATCGTCCTAAATTCACCTGTTATTATGCTGTACGCACAACAGGTTCGAATAAGTTTTTTGTCTCATGGGAGACAAGAATGCTCTATATTAATGAAAACATTTTTTCTTTCAACTTGATACAAGTTTTATACTTGCATCCAGTCTCAGTTTGAAGGAAGGGGAAAAGCTCGACCTAAATTTAGCTTTTAATATCTTCAAGAAGTAACAAATGAAATTACGTAACCTTTAAGATTTATTTTCCAATTAAAATGATATTCACTATTCATATCAATATTGATATCAACTTGCTTCAACCTTTCAATTTAAAGCCTTTTAAATTGAAAGTTCAAAAATTGAGATTGGCCTTTCCTAAATCCCTATTCTCTGTCATCAATATTTGGATATTAAACAAAATAATCTGATGGGACCACAGCGTTAAAAATATTGCGCTTACTCTGTATTTTATTGTTCCCGGTTTAAAGATATTCATGTGCCATATTTGCTTTTTTTTGTAGATTTTACAAGGACAATTACAGTGTATAGATTGAATTTGATGATTATAATAATGATTATAAGATTATAACTATAATGATAATTAAACTATACGTACTGTTAATTTGTATTTTATGCTCATTTTATTAAAAACAATTGCTACTCAATGTTTTATGGATAGATGTTGTTTTTTTTTCTTATTGATATGAATTTTCATTACGTACTTTACTTTTTAGAATATACTTGAAATAAATAACAGAGAAGATGGATTACAATTTTCTTGTTGTTCGGAAGGGATATAAAAAATGTGCGGTTAAAGGAAAGGAGTCTTTTCTGGTTTTTGACTTGGCAAAGTAATCTTGATTAATTGACTATTAAATCAAGATAAAGGGAAATACAATATCATATTTTTCCTTCTTTTTTTTACAATCAAACAACTTGGCATAGAAAAAGTAATCAAAGTTAAGAATATAACAAGGAATATATTTCTGGTGGAAAATTGGCGAAGGAAAATATCACCTTTTTGCAATTCAGAATTACTGTAGAATTATGAGTCTATTTAGCTTTTTAAAAACAATAACATTCTTGTCCAATTTTTTAAACTAATGTGAACTATTGATAAGGTATACCTGGATTTCAGAATATGTTTTTAAAATATGATTTACCTATCAATTTACATTTTTATAAACTTTTGAAGCGTTCATTCTATAAATATATTTTTGTGAAAAAAACTCACTTAAATCGGATTTTCTTCTTGGTCGATGGTCGATATATTAGATTTTCAGTCAATTTATATCTGAATGCAATGTCTTTATAATATGTAAAAATTCCGAAATATTTTAATATTGGATGCATAAAAAAAATTAAAATATCATCAACATTTACGAAAATTAGATGAATTGTGTGCTAAGCAATATCAATATTAGTTTAATATTAATTCCAATTTAGTAGTCTAACTGATAGACATTCCGAAATTCTATCATTTCATTTAAGAATAGAAATTTCATATCTAAAGAGATGTCTACATAACTGCAGATAACTACATTAATTTTTATTATCCTTTACGTTGAGAAAGAAGGAAGAGACCTTGACCTGACCTTGATGCCGAAACAAAGGTCAAATTTGATTAAACTAATGGTCTCAAGAGAGATAGAGAGAGAGAGAGAGTGGGGGAGAGAGAGGGGTTGGAAAAAGAGAAAGAGGGAGGGAGAGAGTATCATATCAGTTTTACTACACTGAGTTGGTGTATTTTGTATTCGTCAAAAAAGTTTACAATTCAGTCTTTTTTGAAACTGACCGTTGTGATATTGTAAGTTGACCCTATTGTGAAGAGAGAGAGAGAGAGAGAGAGAGAGAGAGAGAGAGAGAGAGAGAGAGAGAGAGAGTTTTAATTTATCTAGTTTGATACGAGAACATTTTTGGGAGTTGATTTTAATCAACTCTCCTATGCAATTATTCTGGCAAACCGAAAGTGAAACAGTGTTTGGACCTAAGCACAAATGTCAAATCATCGCTGCTGACAAGACTTAGTTCTTGAAAGTAATTGAAAAATTCGATGTAACGTATGCTAAAGCATTGTTTTTCAAGGAAGCTTATCTATAAACACTTTGAAAATAGTCAGATTTAATTTAATACGAACAATTTAGATATTTTTGTAGTCTCATGTGTTCCTACGATAGAGAGTAATAAAGTCTCGTTCAACCAGACGCTCGGCTGTCTCCGTAAATCTCCGACAAGCAGAGAGACTCTCTTGCTTGTCGGAGATTTACGGAGACAGCCGAGCGTCTGGTTGAACGAGACTACAGTTCGATATCAATAGTGCCTGGATCCATACAATTTTTAGAATTGTTTCGATTACTAATACATGGCTTGAAATGTATCTTTAAATATTACACAACATGATTCATATGGGGTTCCTCGAAATTCTTGTCGGAAAAGTCTAAAAATTCATATCATAAAAAGTGCGTAATTCAAATACAGACTAGAAACGAATTGCCATGCAAGATAAGTTGATTTTAAAATAAATGATAATCGATAAAATCAACTCCCCTCAGTACCTCAGTACTTTGATTCATTATTGTATTCACTTTTTAATTTTGAAAATAACATGCATTTTATAAAGCGGCGTGATGACAGCTTGGCAAAATTCTAATAATTACTTTTCATTTGGCACATTTTCTTTTACTTTTAACCTACTGAAACAAATGACAATAAGCCGAGGAAGAGGAAATTTCTATATACAATAAAAACAGAAAGATAAAAAGTTAATTTAATTAACAACATGCTCTTTAATATTTTTATATAAACATACCCCTATTGATTTCAACGATTGGTAAGAGATAGGGGGAGATGGGATGATGAATTTGTAAAATATTCGATATCCGCCATGATTTTGATAATTTAATAAAAATACAAAAAATATTTATAGTCCGTCCCAATTTATTGCTTCCTTCGCTTTTTGATGATTTTTAATAAAATTACTCATACCAAAGTGGTGGAAGCAAAAATTTGGGACAGAGTATAAAATGATGAATATAAAATTGTTCTGTTTATTTATAATTGTTAATAATGTATACATTTCATGTTCATTAAATATTCTAAATATCGAAAATACCATCTTTTGAGACATTGTATGATATCTTAACAAGATTTCAGACTGACAATTTACCTGGTTGATCATTTCGATATTCACATCTTTTGATCTACTAAAAGTATGTATACAATACACAGAATTATACTGCTTGACTAATCTCCCCGTGAAGTAAATTTTTGAAAAAAAACCCAGTTTGATATCATAACTGGTTAGCTTTATTCTTTATTTCTAATAATCAATATAATAAAAATATTTTTTATTGTTGAATCAAAACTCCAACCAAATATGTATTTGTATTAAAAAAAATTATGCTGATTTCATTCTACAATATGTATATATCTAAATATCTTCACTTAAACATATATGCTAGTTCCACTCTAAGACGTTATACAAAGGGGTAGGGAGAATTTAAATTTCCTATGATTTCAAACTACAAATATAAAAAAAATAGGTCCACATACCCAACTCCCCACACCCTCAGAAAACATGGATACATGTAAACTTCAGATCCCCTCCCCTGAAATTTTTTTTTCTGAATCCAAGCAGCGCGCATGTAATGATAATTTTATAGAAAGAGATCTCTTTTTTTTAAGCAATAAGAAAAAAATCAATCAAATTCATGCAAGTAAATCTCAAATACATGTTGTATGCATTTTCAAACGAAAAAAATTATAAGTTCAGTTTTTAAACATCGTAACGAAAAAGTGCAATTGGGGCAGTACCATACAGTACGGTACAGTGTATCATGTACAGTGTTGTGCAGTAGGGAACAGTGCTGGTCACTGCCCGTACAGTGTCATACAGTGGAGTACAGTGCTGGTCAGTACCCGTAAAGTGGAATACAGTGGAGTACAGTGCTGGCCAGTGCCCGTAAAGTGGCATACAGTGGAGTACAGTGCTGGTCAATTCCCGTACAGTGGCATACAGTGGAGTACAGTGCTGGTCAGTACCCGTAAAGTGGCATACAGTGGGGTACAGTGCTGGTCAGTACCCATAAAGTGGCACACAGTGGAGTACAGTGCTGGTCAGTACCCATAAAGTGGCATACAGTGGGGTACAGTGCTGGTCAGTACCCATACAGTGGCACACAGTGGAGTACAGTGCTGGTCAGTACCCATAAAGTGGCATACAGTGGGGTACAGTGCTGGTCAGTACCCATACAGTGGCACACAGTGGAGTACAGTGCTGGCCAGTACCCGTACAGTGGCATACAGTGGGGTACAGTGCTGGTCAGTACCCATACAGTGGCATACAGTGGAGTACAGTGCTGGTCAGTACCCGTAAAGTTGCAGACAGTGGAGTACAGTGCTGGTCAGTACCCATACAGTGGCACACAGTGGAGTACAGTGCTGGTCAGTACCCATGCAGTGGCATACAGTGGGGTACATTGCTGGTCAGTACCCATAAAGTGGCACACAGTGGAGTACAGTGCTGGTAAGTACCCATACAGTGGTACACAGTGGAGTACAGTGCTGGTCAGTACCCATACAGTGGCTTACAGTGGGGAACAGTGCTGGTCAGTACCCATACAGTGGCACACAGTGGAGTACAGTGCTGGTCAGTACCCATACAGTGGGATACAATGGAGTACAGTGCTTGTTAGTACCCATACAGTGGTACACAGTGGAGTACAGTGCTGGTCAGTACCCATACAGTGGCTTACAGTGGGGAACAGTGCTGGTCAGTACCCATACAGTGGCACACAGTGGAGTACAGTGCTGGTCAGTACCCATACAGTGGGATACAATGGAGTACAGTGCTGGTCAATTCCCGTACAGTGGCATACAGTGGAGTACAGTGCTGGTCAGTACCCGTACAGTGGCACACAGTGGAGAACAGTGCTGGTCAGTACCCATAAAGTAGCATACAGTGGAGTACAGTGCTGGTCAGTACCCGTACAGTGGCACACAGTGGAGTACAGTGCTGGTCAGTACCCATACAGTGGCACACATTGGAGTACAGTGCTGGTCAGTACCCATAAAGTGGCATACAGTGGGGTACAGTGCTGGTAAGTACCCATACAGTTGCACACAGTGGAGTACAGTGCTGGTCAGTACCCGTAAAGTGGAATACAGTGGAGTACAGTGCTGGCCAGTGCCCGTAAAGTGGCATACAGTGGAGTACAGTGCTGGTCAATTCCCGTACAGTGGCATACAGTGGAGTACAGTGCTGGTCAGTACCCGTAAAGTGGCATACAGTGGGGTACAGTGCTGGTCAGTACCCATAAAGTGGCACACAGTGGAGTACAGTGCTGGTCAGTACCCATAAAGTGGCACACAGTGGGGTACAGTGCTGGTCAGTACCCATACAGTGGCACACAGTGGAGTACAGTGCTGGTCAGTACCCATAAAGTGGCATACAGTGGGGTACAGTGCTGGTCAGTACCCATACAGTGGCACACAGTGGAGTACAGTGCTGGCCAGTGCCCGTACAGTGGCATACAGTGGGGTACAGTGCTGGTCAGTACCCATACAGTGGCATACAGTGGAGTACAGTGCTGGTCAGTACCCGTAAAGTTGCAGACAGTGGAGTACAGTGCTGGTCAGTACCCATACAGTGGCACACAGTGGAGTACAGTGCTGGTCAGTACCCATGCAGTGGCATACAGTGGGGTACATTGCTGGTCAGTACCCATACAGTGGCACACAGTGGAGTACAGTGCTGGTAAGTACCCATACAGTGGTACACAGTGGAGTACAGTGCTGGTCAGTACCCATACAGTGGCTTACAGTGGGGAACAGTGCTGGTCAGTACCCATACAGTGGCACACAGTGGAGTACAGTGCTGGTCAGTACCCATACAGTGGGATACAATGGAGTACAGTGCTTGTAAGTACCCATACAGTGGTACACAGTGGAGTACAGTGCTGGTCAGTACCCATACAGTGGCTTACAGTGGGGAACAGTGCTGGTCAGTACCCATACAGTGGCACACAGTGGAGTACAGTGCTGGTCAGTACCCATACAGTGGGATACAATGGAGTACAGTGCTGGTCAATTCCCGTACAGTAGCATACAGTGGAGTACAGTGCTGGTCAGTACCCGTACAGTGGCACACAGTGGAGTACAGTGCTGGTCAGTACCCATAAAGTGGCATACAGTGGAGTACAGTGCTGGTCAGTACCCGTACAGTGGCACACAGTGGAGTACAGTGCTGGTCAGTACCCGTTCAGTGGCACACAGTGGAGTACAGTGCTGGTCAGTACCCGTACAGTGGGATACAATGGAGTACAGTGCTGGTCAATTCCCGTACAGTGGCATACAGTGGAGTACAGTGCTGGTCAGTACCCGTACAGTGGCACACAGTGGAGTACAGTGCTGGTCAGTACCCATAAAGTGGCATACAGTGGAGTACAGTGATGGTCAGTACCCGTACAGTGGCACACAGTGGAGTACAGTGCTGGTCAGTACCCGTTCAGTGGCACACAGTGGAGTACAGTGCTGGTAAGTACCCATTCAGTGGCACACAGTGGTATACAGTGCTGGTCAGTACCCATACAGTGGCACACAGTGGAGTACAGTGCTGGTCAGTACCCATACAGTGGCACACAGTGGAGTACAGTGCTGGTCAGTACCCATACAGTGGCACACAGTGGAGTACAGTGCTGGTCAGTACCCATGCAGTGGCACACAGTGGAGTACAGTGCTGGTCAGTACCCATACAGTGGCACACAGTGGAGTACAGTGCTGGTAAGTACCCATACAGTGGCACACAGTGGAATACAGTGCTGGTCAGTACCCGTACAGTGGCACACAGTGGAGTACAGTGCTGGTAAGTACCCATA
Source organism: Magallana angulata (assembly GCF_025612915.1). NCBI lineage: Eukaryota > Metazoa > Mollusca > Bivalvia > Ostreida > Ostreidae > Magallana > Magallana angulata. Next base: position 25,170,719 of record NC_069118.1, on the reverse strand, counting down.
CAGTGGCACACAGTGGAGTACAGTGCTGGTCAGTACCCATACAGTGGCACACAGTGGAGTACAGTGCTGGTCAGTACCCATACAGTGGCATACAGTGGGGTACATTGCTGGTCAGTACCCATACAGTGGCACACAGTGGAGTACAGTGCTTGTAAGTACCCATACAGTGGCACACAGTGGAGTACAGTGCTGGTCAGTACCCACACAGTGGCACACAGTGGAGTACAGTGCTGGTCAGTACCCATACAGTGGCTTACAGTGGGGAACAGTGCTGATCAGTACCCATACAGTGGCACACAGTGGAGTACAGTGCTGGTCAGTACCCATACAGTGGGATACAATGGAGTACAGTGCTGGTCAATTCCCGTACAGTGGCATACAGTGGAGTACAGTGCTGGTCAGTACCCGTACAGTGGCACACAGTGGAGTACAGTGCTGGTCAGTACCCATAAAGTGGCACGCAGTGGAGTACAGTGCTGATCAATTCCCGTACAGTGTCATACAGTGGAGTACAGTGCTGGTCAGTACCCGTAAAGTGGCATACAGTGGAGAACAGTGCTGATCAGTACCCATACAGTGGCATACAGTGGGGTACAGTGCTGGTCAGTACCCATACAGTGGCACACAGTGGAGTACAGTGCTGGTCAGTACCCGTACAGTGGCACACAGTGCAGTACAGTGCTGGTCAGTATCCGTTCAGTGGCACACAGTGGAGTATAGTGCTGGTAAGTACCCATACAGTGGCACACAGTGGAGTACAGTGCTGGTCAGTACCCATACAGTGGCACACAGTGGAGTACAGTGCTGGTCAGTACCCATACACTGGCATACAGTGGGGAACATTGCTGGTCAGTACCCATACAGTGGCACACAGTGCAGTACAGTGCTGGTCAGTATCCGTTCAGTGGCACACAGTGGAGTATAGTGCTGGTAAGTACCCATACAGTGGCACACAGTGGAGTACAGTGCTGGTCAGTACCCATACAGTGGCACACAGTGGAGTACAGTGCTGGTCAGTACCCATACACTGGCACACAGTGGAGTACAGTGCTGGTCAGTACCCACACAGTGGCACACAGTGGAGTACAGTGCTGATCAGTACCCATACAGTGGCGTACAGCGGGGAACAGTGCTGGTCAGTACCCATACAGTGGCACACAGTGGAGTACAGTGCTGGTCAGTACCCATACAGTGGCATACAGTGGAGTACAGTGCTGGTCAATTCCCGTACAGTGGCATACAGTGGAGTACAGTGCTGGTCAGTACCCGTACAGTGGCACACAGTGGAGTACAGTGCTGGTCAGTACCCATACAGTGGCATGCAATGGGGTACAGTGCTGGTCATTATCCGTACTGTGGGGTACGGTGCTGGTCAGAGGGTAGGTAAAGTGCTGTCAAGTGAAGAACAGTGGCGTACTATGTCTCTGTACAGTGGGTTCAGTGGGATACAGTAGCTCTGTATAGTTCGGGAATATCAGGAAATTCTGAATTCAGCAGTGTTAACAAATGATGGCGTCTTACGCAAATCATGCTGTTTGAAATGATCGATGTCTGAATTGAGAGTAATGATATATACATCGCAAAAGTAACTGTAAATGTTTAAGTAACAATTGGTTAAAATGTGATCTTCTTATGCGGATTTTTAAAAGTGTAAATTTTGTTCTGCATGTATTTTGCATTTGGACTTCCGATCACTTATAAAATTTAAGACATCTAAAAAAACATGAACGACCTTGTTACAGCTAGGAATAGCGGCCGATTGGTGGAGAAATGGATAAAATCTACTGTACTATAACTTATTCTGGATTACTTTTTTTTATTTTTTGTATACTTGTATTTACTTTTGAACTACTGTAGACGTACTTTTGTCCGCGTGGTATTAATTTACGCTATGAACGCGGGCACAAATTTTCCGCGGAATTTTTTCCCAGTGTACTTAAAGTGCATTTAAATCAGACGACAAATAGCCCCGAGCGGGTCTGTCTTTCAATGACCCAATTAACTACACGCTAAGACCCGTGTTTTTACTGCAATTTTTAGATCCCTTTGTACTCTGATTTTTAATTGATAAAACTGATCAACTCATAATTTAAACGAGATGTAAACCCATAAATTGACAGTTAATAAAGATTAAATGGTGTTTTAGACGATTTTAGCCAGCGTCGTAACATCTTGACGGCTAGCTAATGACTACCGACCAGTGCACAACCGATAATTACTGCTCACTGTGAACAGTTCTTACAATTTCTAGGTAATGAAAATCGCTCAGAACTATATTTAATAATAATTATTCAAATGATTTTTTTTTTCGTTCAGAGAATCCGCGTAAATTTTTACCCGCGGATTAAATTGATATTGTGATTCCGCAGAATTGTGACCCCGTGGAAAAAAATACGTCTACAGTACCTTAACCTTCATGACAATAGTAGAATTTCGATATCATGTATTATGTACCCTTCAAATCACAATTTAATGAGATAGATTTAATGTTGTTTTTAACTTTAGTGACATGTAATGTTAGTTACATTATCTTTCTCAAACATTTATTCCGGATATAGAATAATAGATCGGGGTTTTGCAATCCCCCCCCCCCTTTAAGGATCTGATACAGCTATGAATGACTTTCTTATGTAACGTTTCTTAAAAGATATCAAGTACTAAACAAATCAACTCACTTAAATTTGACATTATAATTTATAATATATGGCTTTCATTTGAAACTATTTCCGTCACTAAATATTCAGATTGAAGTCTTTTTCTCTTATTCTTGCTAACAAAATGGTTTTGATTGTTGTGTGTCTTTTAACACAAAATTCAAATTATGATTTGAACACATTTTCTTTTCTTTCTTTTTTTCTTCTTTTTTTTAATAAAATATAACTGTTGAAATAAATCAAACAACAAATAGAATGTTTTCTTTATCTTTTTTCATTGATGAACATGCTAGATAGTTCGTTTTCTACTCAATTCATCATGAGGTCATGAACAAACAAACTAATAATATCTATTGAATGATTTTAACTTAATTTTTAATTTTTATGTTTGACTTTATTTAAACTAATGAATGCTTGTTAATAAAAGGCGACCTGACTAAAGCTACACATAAATAACATAAGGCTTATCATACAAAAATTACTAATACTATCCCTTTGGATCCACCCGCCGATATTTTTGGTCGTAAATTGTTTACGTAAAACACAACAGGACTATTTAAAAACATGGGCCGAAGGTATGTATTCTGAAGCCGATGTCTGTATCAAAATTTTATTAAATTGACTTAAGATCTAACGTAAAACTGTAAACTATTATTTATATCTTTAAATTCAAATGAGTCTTCGTAAATGTTTGTATTGATCGCATACAACTATATTTTTTTTTTATTCCATAACATACAAACGTGTGTACTACAAAATATTGTAAATATGTTCCCTTTGATAGTAAATGCTTTCCCAAATGTTAATTCTATTTCACACTAAGACAAGGCAATAAAAAACCTAATGAATTTATTATATTTTTTAGAGAACATAAAATACCAACTTAAACGTCGATGCTAACATTGACCGAGAAATTGCGTATATAACACATGGATGACCTAAATTCTGGATCGGTGTAAACAGAGATATACCATGCTAGCGGATTTTGTTTTGTTAAGGTGTGGGTTCTTCATTCGGCCCACTATCTCCTTTAAAAACAATATCGACAAAGTTTCCACATTAAGAGATTCTCTTGGATCAAATATGCCAAAACTAAACTTAGGTCGTCGAATAAATCTCATAAAAAGTCATTTTAGAAATTCACGAAGCATAATGTAAATACATTGCCATCGCATTGTTAAATGGCAAGTGCCCTTGATTCCACATATCTATAATGATTTGATATGATTAATAATCGTAAACTCTGATGCAAATAAGGATTACTATGTAGTTGCAAATGTAAAGTTTCTAAGTGTTTTTGGTATAATTTCACATATTTTATGGTTGTATTATTTTGTGTCTAACTATATATCACTGGCTGGCAAGCAAATTTAAAAATGTAAAAAATACATACAAATAATTCTAGATAGAATTGCTCGAAAATTTGATAATTGACCTTATATAATCCCCCTCCCCCTTGCCATGATGACCACGCGCACCGGGTATCTTCACAAAACAAACAATATGATATGGGTAACTACTACAGCTATTTATTTTGCACTGAAAGTTGTACAAACAGTTTGGTTTAATTACGATGTAAATGTATACAGATATAACGATGTTATATAATTCAGCTTTTATATTGTCAAACAGGACCAGGAAGAAGACTGTTCCGTCATTCTTATTGATAACCAGCTGTTTTCTGATTTTCTCCCACGTAGGTTTTGTGTTTGGAGATGAGACCACATGTAAGTATATGAAAAATGGTTTTACATAGTATTCTTTTTTGACCGATAAATTGCAGTCTATATATACATAAACTATTTTGAATTTGCATTTTACATTGCATTTTCCATTTTGTATATTATATAAAAATTATGCATTTTTTTTAATTTGTTGAATAGTAAGAGTACGTAAGAAAGAGCCAAAATTAGTAAAAAAAAAAAAAAAGGTTCATATATAAATTATTAAGATATACAATTCAGATGAATTTGGAGAAGACTGCTTATTCATTACTAAAGACGTGGATTATGATGAGGAAATGTACGTTGAGTACAATGGAAAGACGGTTGACCTCTCTTGCGATTACTTCAGATTCGGAGGACCAGGATATGGATTTTTTAACGAGTACTCCGTCTGTGTGACTCCTCTTTATTTCAATGACAGTGAATGTGCTGTCAAATTAAATATCAAAACATCCCTTTTTGAAAGCACTAAACACGTAGGTATTTATTGTTTAAGTAAAGTTTATTTAAGGCTGTTTGCTCCGATTTTCTTTTTGGCTTTTACATGTAATGGATCAAATAATTTTCCATACAAACCAATCATCTAAAAAAGTTGTAGACTTTGCCTATTTAAACCAGCAGATTCGGTCTGCTGTCAATGTTAGAAATATTTGAAGTTAATTAATAAAAACCAAATGCATAATGATCATGTTTCGAAAAGGGAACCATTCAATTTCTTCCCAAAATGATTAGGTTTAGTGAACCAACATATTATGCAATATTTGTAAACCAAACAAACTTTAGAAATTATATTGAACATAACGTACACCGCTTTATTTTTGATTTGCAAAAAATGACTCATTTATAGCCATATGAAAGTCATTATACAGTCATACTCGCATGGACGTCTGGTGCGAATTTTCATATTGGGCGAAAAAAAGCGCAGTTCCTCTTAATTTCAAGTGTGTTTTGTACACCATTTGTTCTGATAGAATATGGCTTAAGATACCGGAAAACCTACTGCAATATAAATATTTATTATTATACATATTCTTAGCAAAACCATTGCTTAAGCATACAAAAACTTTTATAGAAAATTGATTAAAAAGATCAAAAGAAACTTTTGCTGTCAATGAATGATTTAAAGATGATATTTGTAGCCAAAGTTAGAAAAATGTATAGAAAAACATCTCAAGCACTGTACATTAAGATACTATTGCTTTGCTATGAAGCAAAATAATGATTTATATAATTATATAAAAAGATAGATAGAGAGAGAGAGAGAGAGAGAGAGAGAGAGAGAGAGGGAGAGAGAGCATTTTTTTTTTATAATTATACGCATACATACCTTTTTGATTTAGAAAATAACATGCACTGAAAACAAAATCGCTCCGTATTGTGGACCGAAAAATGAAAATCTCTACATAGAGTTCGAGAAACGGTATGGTAGGGATACGAATGGAGCGAAGTTTAAGCTAAAAATCACAACGAGGAAAGAATATGTTGGTTAGTAGTATTATTTGATTTCAAAACTTCAGTACCCTGATAGGGTTTTTAAAAATCAATTTATATAATATCAACCAGAGTGTAAATTTAAGGGGAAAATGGTGTTGAACTTATGGTTTAGCAGTGGAAATGATAAAAATATTTGTTTTAGGTTTAGAACCAAATATTTAAGTAAACTTAATCTTTAATGACATTTCATCGTATAATCTCACAATGATTACACGTTATAAAAACGCAAATAATCTTTAATGCAATGATTATAAACTCTCTGACTGATTTACATAGGGCATTGATGCCATGTTTGAAAACTTCGTTTTGAGTCGTTTAAAGTCAAACATTTAAGCTTAATTGGTTTTTTTTTTGACACAGCCAAGGAATCCACTTCTTCAAAATATGTCATTGGTGCCATAATTGGAGGTGTCATTGGCGGCCTCGTCCTCATCACAGTGTGCATTGCTATATACTGCTGGTGTGTGTGTAGACGGAAACCATCTCAAGGGAGAGTACTCAATCCGACATTGGGATATCCGGGTAAGTACAAAAATGTCATTTAAGGTAACAACTTTGCATTGTGAACAAGTTTTAAATGCAATTTGTGAAATGTGTCAGTTTATGTGTATGAAGCTGAAAGCCAAACATACAAATAGAAACATGATAAAGTGCTTTGTGTCTCTTAAAACCTTTGGTTACTCAAGTCGTTTTAACAAATCGGTTACATAAATCAACTTAAATTAGTAATTTAAAAGGAAATTTAGAAAATCAATAATTTTGGAAAATATGTTCTCAATTGTACATGGAATAGTGTAAGAAAAGATAACAACGGAGCAAGTTAGGCCGAACGCAAACACTTTATGAGCATGAGAGACAAAATGTAACATACAATATACAACCATCTTTAAGTTATTTTATCATGAAATAACATCTAAAAGGAAGTATCAAGTCAATCTCACATTTTACATTATGTGTAAAAATATCTATGCAAAAGAGTGCTGAAACTGTAAATAGTGACCAAAGGTTATCTGTGTATTAGTTCGATTGGCCCAGAAATGATAACGAAATGTTTTTCTACATGTGCTTGCATCACGATACATGTATATCTAAAAACAAATAACAAATATAAAGTATAACAGCACAATAAATTAGAAATAATATAAAAATTATATATTTATTCTTCTTTCCAAAATCAGCTACGTCAAACCCATATGCTGTCCAAGCCGCACAAACACAACAAAGCATGATGGCAACGCCTTCCAGTGTTTTATCTCCAGTTGTATATCCAATTGGATCACAACCTTCACCCCAAGGAACAGCAAGTCCACAGACAATTGAAAACAAGTTGGCCTCTGTACCTCCAAGCTATGACGCGTTTACGGAGTCATCAACCTCGCACATTCATGAAACAAACTCAGAATCGTCCAAAACGCTAACTAATGAAGACACTGAACGCAAATAATGCCCGAATATGTTTATTGACACTTTTTGTAATAGTTAGAAGAAACAGGGACTCTCTCTATCAAATTCGAACGAGTTTTTTATCCACGTTTTATGAGTACCATACATGCATCCAGTCCCGATCTTCCATAAAAATTTGAAAATAGAAAATTTTGACCTAAATCTAGCTTATTCTTTCTTTGGAAATGTTATAAATGAATGACCTTTTTTGACCCTTGAAGGTTATATTCCAGTAAAAAAGATTTCGATTCGACCACCGTCCAGGTGAAACCATTCCAATATAAGGTTCAAAATATTGAAATTTGCATTTTCTTTGAAAGTATTCTCTGTCTTTAATATGTGGAGTTGAAATAAAACCTTAAGAGAGGACAACAACGTCAAAATATGTTGCCCTTACACAACATTTAATCGTTGCCAATTTATTTAAAGATACTTACGTGCCATTTATGCCTTTTATAGAATTTACAAGGAAATTGTAGAACGATTGATGATTATAATAATGTGTTAAAATTATAAGTTATAATCATAAACGTAATTCAAATACTGTCAGCTACATGTTTTTGTATTTCATGTATTTTTTCTTCTTTTTTCTACCTACTGATACGTATTATAGATGAATGATGTTTCTCCTTTTCATTTTTAGAACGTATTCTACTTTTTTGGATAAATGAAACCTTAAAATAAATAGCAAAAAGAATGCATTACAATTTGTTTGTTGTACAGAAGAAATATACATATAAAATGTGCGGTTAAAGTAATTAAAAAAAAAATGATCGGATGTCATGCATTTTATCATCAAAACCTAACATTAAAACTTGTGAAAATTTAAAAATACATATCAAACTTTAAATATAAGATTTGAATTCAATCTTGAATAAACATTCCAAATACTAGTGCTCAATACTATAAAACTTTGAATGATAACAAATTTTTTGTTTAAAAATAAGGGTTTTTTTCTTAAACACTATACATTCGGATTCGAGATAATACCACTGAAGATAGATTGGATTCTTACAGAAGCTAGATAAGAATTCTTACAATAGTGAAGGAGAAACTTCAAGAGTACTGTACAACAATATACTCCAGATGTGGTGTGAATCAGATGTGGATACTAAAAAACTCTAAAGAATAATTAGAAACTTTGAGGTCACGAAATCTGACCAAAATCATTAACATCAAAACGTACGTTTTTTTAACGCTTTATACAACCATTCCCCATAACAAATTAAAATCTAAGCTTTGTCATCGACAGTTGTTTCTTAAATAAATTTGGAAGTCGTAAAAATGCTTACCTTGTCATTGGAATCAAAAAAAAATATTTTGTTAAAAACTTTTCAGATTGCACACATGTACTCTGAAGTTGACATTAAAAAGATACTTGAGTTTCTAAAAGACAACATCAATGTAGTATTTGGAAATCAAGTCTTCCAACAATCTGTTGGAATTTCCATGGGTACCAATTGTGCCCCATTGTTAGCAGACCTATTTTTGTATTCTTTTGAAGCAGAATTTATTCAAAACCTTGTACGTGAAAAAAATAAATCGCTCGCTGTCTGTGGCCTTCAAGTCAACATTGACGATGTATTATCAACTAACAATGGTTATTTCCATATTTACGCCGACTCAATATTTCCCAGTGAACTTGAAATAAAAGATACCGCTGAGTTTGCGTCATCTGTTCATATTTGGATATTTTACTGGAAATGGACATTGATGGTAGCCTAACAACAAAACTTTATGTCACGAAATTTCACAGGTGGTGAAAAGTCAAGTCTCAACCGGGACTCAACCGGGACTCGAACCCAAAGCCTTTGGCGTACCGTGCCAGCGCTCTAACCAATGAGCTATTGAGATCCGATATATTGATATATTTACGAGTAGAATTCTACGAGTGAAGGAAATGTTGTGAAACATGTTCCTAGGGAGTGACCGTGGGATTTGCACGTTGGGCGCCAAATGTCACAGGTGATGAAAAGTCAAGTCTCAACCAGGACTCGAACCCAGGGCCTCTGGCGTACCGTGCCAGCGCTATAACCACTGAGCTATTGAGACCCGATATCTTGACTGACAGCCACACACCTGTGAACCCGATGACATGATAAACACGATCACTTGCATATGGTGTTTTTGTCTCTCAGTTAATTCGATACACAAGAGCATTTAAACAGTTTCTAAGTTGATAAAACAGGACTATCAACAGTCCCGTTTGAAGTCATCTTTTTGTAAGTTCTATGGTCGATAAAACGACCCTGTCAGCAAAGCAATCTTACACTGGGTCGCATGCTGACTGTCGTTTTTAATACTAACTGTTAGACCATAATTAATCAGCAGCGTTTGGAACTCACGACGCAAAATCATCCAGCTCGAAGCTCAACGCGTTACCGATACGCTATATGAACCGATAAAGTCTTTGACGGTATTTATATATATATAACGTAGATATATACGACTGACATCAAGCAATTAAAGTTATTAATCTTTCAAAAAACACTTCATTATTGACGGTAATTTTAAAGTTAAAGTTTTTGATAAACTTTTGAACAAATTGATTGAACATTTTTCAAAGAAATTCTACATGAGAATCACAAAAACGCTTTTTTAAATGACGCTTGATAAAGAATGTACAAGAAGAAATTTCAATGAGATTTCGTCTGCTAAACATTTCGAGTTTTCTCGGTAAGGTCAAACGTCTCTCATTTCTTGAAAAGAACATAAACCTTTGTTGACTTTTTATTGTACAACAACTTGTTGATTAAATAAACAATCAAATCAATTGATTAATTTGAAAAAACAATAGTGTTGTGTTGTGCATGTACTATGCCTAAATAGTAGTCAGGGTTTGATACATAGTGCACTCGCCTCCGGCTCTATGTATCAAACCCTGAATACTATTAAGGCACAGTGCATGCACAACACAACACTTATATAATAATGATTATCTTTTCTTCATTCTTTATAACTGTATTTTTAAACGTAAATAAACACATGAATATATAAATTAAGATATATACTTACAATTGCAAACACATAGTACATATATACATACATTTTCGTGTAAAATGTTAATGTAATACAAAACTATTGTTCACATATAGGGGGAGATAACATTTAAGTCATTGATATAATGTTCGTATCAAAATATATATATATATATATATATATATATATATATATATATATATATATATATATATATATAATTGAATTTAAAAATATCCATAACAAAATCACAAATTGATCCTATTTACCGCCTGAAGAGCCAGGAATGGCGAAAAAGTTTAATAGGATCCGGTTAATAGGATCAATTTGTGATTTTATTCTGTAAATTCATTATTTTTAAATTATTTAAAACTGTGCCGATTTATTTTTGTTGTATTGGAAAATTATATATATATATATATATATATATATATATATATATATATATATATATATATATATATATATATATATATATATATATATATATATATATATATATATATATATATATATATATATATTGTGTTTGACTTAACACATGTCCTGTGTGACTTGATTGAATTTTAATTTTCATAGCTTACCGGGAGTGTCAGGTAAATGAAAACATGCTGACATGACAAAAGCTTTCCAAATTTATTCTTATTCTATGAAAACAATGCAATCCCGTCCCGTTTGATCCACCAGCCGATGCTCTTAACCGCATAAAGACCTACGTCACTCGGGTGTGTCAAAACATGGTTAGAAGGTATGTTTTTTGAAGACGATTTCTGTATCTAAATTTGTTATATTGATTATAGATCTAATGTCAAGCCATTTACCATTTAAATGTATGATTATTTGTCCTGTAAAGTATCTTTAAATTCAAATGTTCCTTCATTTATGCTAATACACGTATTGATCGAATACATTTTGTTTAAATCTACTGACATACAAACGTGTTTACTATTATAGATCATTGTAAATATTTTCTCTATCCTCATAAATATTTCCTAATGGTAATTTATTTAACAAAGCAAAAAGCAAAAGTATGATCAAGCATTGCATTTGTTATAAGAGATCTCAGAATAGCAATTTAAGCGTCAATGTAACCTTGACGGAGAAATAGCTAAATCGATTTGAATGTCGTAGATAATATATGGATGACCTGCATTTTGGAACGGTGTAGAGAGAGGAATATCGATTTGTGTGTTGAATGTTTTATTACAGTTTGGGTTAATTACCATTTGCATGTAAATTGTTATAACAGTATAATGTAATTTAGCTGCAATTTTCCCCACAGAACCAGTAAGAAGCCTGTTTTATCATTTTTATTGATTACCAGTTGTTTGCTGATTTTCTCACACGTTGCTTTAGTATTCGGATATGAGACTACATGTAAGTATATCAAAATGGATTTACATACTATGTATTTACATTCCGATAATTGGTATTTTATTTGTACGTATATCATTTTATATGATTGTATTGCATTTCTTCATAATATTTTTGGCATTATTTTTTCACTTGTTGAGTAATTCGAAAAAGAAAGCGACAAAAAGAGAGAGTGATGATGACGTTTCATATCTAAGTTATTAATATTATACACATATTGACTGAGGAAGAGGACATCATAAATTATATAAGCCTCCGAGAACGAAATATTGCCACAGACCAACCAATATATTAGTCCCAATACGGATAATATAATGAATATTTCCCGAAAACACAATCAATATTTGTTTTGTGATCTGAATAAAATAATAAATTTAAAAAAAAATTGAGATAGGATTAAAAATGAGAAAACCTTTTTTTACGTTTTAACACAGAATTGACAATTCAATTTTGCGCAAAGCTCATTCCAACATATCGTCGATATCAAACGGTCACTGGTGATATTCCACCGCCCGTAAAAATATTTGAAATAGCAAACCATCGCATTGCGCTTTCGTTGTTTGCTTACCTTGACCGAATGCCTAGCATGACGTCACCTTGTTTTGAAGTCGCAAAGGTCTTCAATTTTCTGTCACAGTTTACACATCGACGAAGTAGTGGCAATTAATTGATTTCGAGGAAATAATTCCTTAGAGAATGTTTCTAACGGGTCAATATTAAAAGAAGAGATATGCCGGTCAATTATTCTAGAACGAGCTAATATGACAATGATTGACCTTTTGTCGCTATAAAGTTAAATAGTGGGAATATACTACTGAATATAAGAAATGAAAAAATGATCATTTCAGATGAATTTGGAGATGACTGCTCATATTTCACGAAAGATATAGGTGAGAATGATAAAGTATTCCTTGAGTACAATGGACAAACGGTTGATTCTTATTGTGATTACTTCAAATTCAGAGGAAGCGGATATATCTTAGACGAGTATTCAGTCTGTGTGACTCCTCTTTTTTTCAATGACTATGACTGTGCAATCGAAATAAACATCAAAACCTCCATAATTGGTGTCACAAAACACGTATGTATTTATATACATTACAGACTCAAGTAATATTTCTAACGTCGTTTAGAATACTTTGGTTGTTTTAGCACCAATTACAGATATTTTAATAGACAAACTTACCACAATTTTATCCCAAGTACCGTAAATTAAAATTGATAGTATAATTTTGTCACGGGGCATATTCAGGAATTTTAGAGAGAGAGAGAGAAGGAAAAAGAGAGACAGAAAGAAAGAACGAAAGAGGGAGAGAAGGAGAGAGTATCATAATATCCATATATCTTTTTTAATTTAGAAAATAAGATGCAGTGAAAACACAATCGCTCAGTATTGTGGGCCGCAAGATGAAACTCTCTATATAGAGTTCAAGAACCGAAATGACGGTGACACATATGGAGCGAAGTTTAAGCTGAAGATCACAGCGAAAAAGGAATATGATTGTAAGTAGTATTGTTTGCTTTTATTACTTCAGCACCCTGATTATGTTCTATAACACAAAAATATAACATCAGCCATAGTGTACATTAAAGATAAAACAAACGGGGTTGAAACTACGATTTAGCGGTAGAAATTTAAAAAAGATTATTTGTCTTAGGTTTAGAACACAAAATATTTATGCTCAAATTAACTTCTTCTTTCCCCTTGCTGTCTGGTTTTACAGTTAACGATTTGTCTGTCTTTATATCAGGCATTTTTTTTTGTCCTGTTTGATAGTTTTAAAGCTTTTTACTCTTTGGAACCAATATGCCATTTCTTAGAATAAGAAATAAAAGTTAAAACCGGTTTTAATTGGTCTGTGTGTTCAAGAATATAAAAGGATATTAAAAGTTGTCTCGTTACAAAACAATTTCTTCACCGTTCTCCGTAATACATTGCCTGAAGAAGCTAGTAGAGCTCCTGTCGTGATGATTAATTTGATAATAATGTTGCTGTTCCGTTGATGTTTGGGTTCATGTCTATCTATCTATCTAAACTCCAATCTGCTTGACTACACGTTATAAAAACGCCGCCACTTTTTATGGGAATATCTTATAATCTAATACAAATTTTAAAACAAAATGGCTTGTGGTGACTTTTTGACCACTCCCATTTATAAAAAAAAGATTATTGACCTGCGAATATAGATTAGTACAAGCATGCGCAGTACTTATATACGTTCTTACTGATGTTTCATTGGACATAAATGACATGATTAATTATTTCGTTTAAATCACGGAATAGTCGTATGAATCACAACATTTAATCACGATATATATATATATATATATATATATATATATATATATATATATATATATATATATATATATATATATATATATATTATTTTTTGACACAGACAACGAGTCTCATGAATATGTTGTTGGTGCCATAGTTGGAGGTGTCATTGGCGGCTTCGTTCTTATCGTTGTGTGCATTGCTATAGTTTGCTGGTGTGTGTGTAGACGGAAATCATCTCAAGGGAGAGTACTCAATCCAACACAAGGATTTTCGGGTAGGCATCAATATCATATGAACGCAAAAATGTTACATATAAAATGTGATAAAACATTTCGTTTCTTATTGGCTGCGCCAAACATTTTCAAAAAAGTAATGCTGGCGTCACTTCAAATTTTTAAAGAAAGTGTGTTTAAATGAGAGCCAAAAGACGTTAATAAAATGACACAGATAGAGAGAGAGAGAGAGAGAGAGAGAGAGAGAGAGAGAGAGAGAGAGAGTTTATCCTATATAATGCTATATGAGGTTTTTTTTCTTATCAAAAATTTTCTTTTCATTTTCTGTTCAATACAATTTATAATCTGATTCTTTCTTGAGGAGGATATATGGTTTTATACATTAAAAACCTGATCAGCCTTAATCTTCTAATTGTGATATTTTTAGCCACAAATCTAACTTTTAATAAGAAAGAAAAAAAATCAAAATATTATCTTTACATTCATTCATTCCTCTTAATACTGGATGAAATTTTCCCACATACAATGCTCGTTTGTAATTACATGTAGAACTGAGTTTACAAAATAAATTAAACATACGATAACTTTTTTTCAAAACAATTACATCTCCGGATTAGTCAAAGAACAATCTGACAGTTTATTGAAAATAAATTATGAATGACTATGTAAAATATTGCTTAAACTTTCAACAGTGATCGTTTCTACATTTTGTATAAGCTTGTCTGGCTCAAAACTGACAATAAATAAAACACACTGACAATAAATTTCTCCATGTGTCTGCATCATGATGTATCTGAAAAATGAAACATAAAATATCATTGCAAAAAAGAAGAAAAAAAAAACCAATAGAATACTATAACATGAATCATCGTTCGTTTATTTTTTTTTTAAATCAGCTACGGCAAACCCGTATGTGGTCTATGGTACCCAGACACAACAGAATATGATGGCGACGCCCTCTAGTATTTCCTCTCCAGGTGTTTATCCAATGACATCATACCCACCACCACAAGGAGCAGCATATCCACAGACAAATGATAACAATCTGTCACATCCACCTCCAAGCTATGACGCTTTGATGGCATCGTCAACCTCACACGTTTATGACACAGTCTAAGACTCGTCCAAAAAAATCTAACAAATGAAGACTCTATATGCAAAAAACGTTCGAATATGTTTATTGACATCTTTTATCGTGGTTGATGAGACAGGGGTGCTTTTTAAATATTTAAACAAGATTTTTCCCCTTTTTTATTCCAGACTTGCATTCAGTCTTGATCTTCCTTAAAACCTTATTTAAATTTAACCTTAATTTAGCTTTAATTTTCTTTTAAAATATCATGAAAAGAGATGAACGATCTTAAGTGACCTTTAAAGGTTATATTCCAGCAAAGATGATCTTTGTTTTACCACCTTCCAGTTGAAACTATTTCATTGTAAAATTCAAAATTTTGATTTTGGGCATTCATTTAAAACTCTCTTTCTTATTAATATGTAACTATTAAACCTTCAGATAGGAGAACGAAATTGAAAATACATTGTCCTTACACTCTATATATTCATTTAGAAAAGTTTCTAGTGACATTTTACGCCTAGAGTTTTTAGAATTTAAACCAGAGTTAAGGTAAAAATTGACATGTTTCTAATTTAAAAATGACATCATGATGCTTATTGTGACGTCATATCTATAAGAGGAATTTTTACTATTCAATGATTAAATTTGATCATCGCTCCTAGTAAGACTAATAAAGTCTTAATGGTTTTATAAACTTATTGTTAGATACGATGACACTCCAGAAAAATCGCAGGTTTAATAAGGCAAGTCTTAGCAATCGATAGAGCAAAAAAGTATGTCCGCCTAAGTGATAAAAAGAAGAGCTTTTAGTAATAATATCTATTTATGTTCCTTTTTTTAATATATGTCAATGTATCATATTTAGAGTGCATGTTTTTTCTTCTTGTCTGCATTTAAAATCTGCAGCGTTCAATTTCCTAAGAATTAACTTACCTATTCATGCGCCATGAGTACAAATATAAACCTGAAGAATAAACCATAAAGATGAAACTCAACATAATGTACAGATAAATACAAATGTATGCAAACATTATTTGTAATCTTTACTGGGTTTCCAGATTTTTTTTTATAAAATCTAAACCAACATTTTGTTATTTAAACCTTACTGTGGGGAAAACTAGAATAAAGTGGCTATTTTCCACGGTGGGAAAGATTACTTTAATAAACAGCAGGTTTTAGGGGAAAAAGCAACGATTGGGGGAAAAACTGCTCTACAACACCGGTCAATGATTTTTTACAAAATGGTGACCAGTTTCTTGCGAGCTAACATAACAATCAATGACTGTTCGTCTATATAGGGTTACATGTATGTAGTGAACGTTTACCAGATAATATTCATGTATAAATAAATTAAAAACTGTATTCTCTACTCTCTCGTTTGTAGTTTGTCTTCTTTGGGTCAAGTTTAATGTTGTATTGTTTCTTACAATAAAAAATATGGAGGTACCTTTTGATAAAACTGTGTATCCCAAAAATATAGACATTATAACTTTTATGTTGTTAGAATATAATTTATTCAATCATTAACCAATTTAAGAAAACTTATTGAAAAGACAGATGACAATTTGCTTTGTGTATTTAATACTTGAATTCGATATTTTTGTTATTCTCATTAAAGCAATGACTTTTTTTATATAAGCGGCACTATTGTCTAAACAATTACACTGTAATGAGTTCTTTTTTGATTTTGTCAGCTGAATGAACAATAGGATTTTGTAAAGAAAATAAATAAGTTTAATTTGAAGAAAAAAATTAATAAACAAAACAAATCATTATTCTCACTCTCCCTTTCACAACACTCTCATTCGAACATAACAAAAAAAAGAATAATAATTCAATTAAACAAATGAACAAATATCTGATACTATCAACTAAATTCAAGATTAAATCACACTGTATCAGATATAAAATGGAAGTAAACTACAAAATGTTGTTTAGAAGCTATTTCAACCAATAAAACTCTTGTTGAAAAATTTACTCAAAAAAATATTAAAGTTCAATAATTCAAAATACCGTGAATTTACAATTACTTCAAATTTCAGCTCAAAAGCATGTATATGAAAATAAGCCTGTAATAACAGCCGCTTTTTAACACTTAAAACCTCTCTGAAAATGAACTCAAGGTCACTATGCACTCGAGACGCTCCTGCCGTCGTCAAATTTCCTGTCCCTCTTGTCGCTATCCTAACCGAAAGCCCCGGACTCGCAGGTCTCTCGCTTCAAGTCTACGACCACTGCCCGGATAGAAAGCCACGCCCCACTCAGCATAGAATGCGTCCCCGACCTTCGTCAATTGTCCCCACGACCTTCCATAGGAAAATTTTCGTCTAGCACACCAGTCTGTATTTCAGGTAATTGTATCAAACACCCTTACGCACTGAAAAAAACATACTGTGACTAATAAAGTCCCGATAAACATACAAACATACTACCAATTACACTAAGAACTAATTTACCAGCGAAATGTACAAAATAACAACAAAACAACCTTACCGGCTAGGAAAACATGTGCCCGCCTAACAGAATCCAAAATTTCAATGGCTACCAATTTCTCCTTAGTATTAAGCTAACTTGAGATATTCACCATATCTTGAAACAGGAGCTGCAAAACGTGGCACCCGGCTGATGTCGTTACCGGACCCTCTACTGACCACTACACCCAAACCGGTCACTTTAAATACTCGATCTAAAAATAGCACACTCACCCGACACTCGTCACTCACATACGGTAACCCATTCATAACAAAATTAAAGAGGAACACAAATATAAACACCAGTATATACAAAACTGAATCAACTTTATTACATACACTAAACAGTTCTAAAACATAGTTTATATTTTGAAAGAAAAAAAATGTAAAAACAAAATGTATTTTGCATGTTGTACAGCGAAAATATGTCATTTATAAAACATTAAAAAAAATACTAAAGTTATGTTGTGACAATTATTTTAGGAACATGGGTAGAAGGTATGTGTAATAAAGCAGCGTCTGTATCTAAATCGCTGGAAAGTCTTATATTATAATGTCAACTTAATTTGTAAATTACATAGTTACTTATTCGTAAAATAAAAGAAAATCAAATTCAATCTAATCATCATTAACGTTATATTGATCGAACCGATCTTTGTATTTATTGATATGTGTACATACTATGCACGTATTATGAAATTTTCTAATTCATCTTGAAAAATATTTCCTTTATCATAATCTTATTTAAAATAAAGTAAAGTGTATGAAACTCATGCACTTGCGATAAATAAATTCATCTGTCAGTTGTAAAATCTTTTTAAAAGCATAGTTACTACAGACCTTAAATAAACGGATGACCTAAATCTAAGCATTGGTTTGGTTTTAAAAGGGTATAATTATTTGTGTTTTGAACGTTAAACAGTTGTGTTGATTAACCTTGAACTTTAAATCTTTAAGAAAAAGTTGTAATGAATTGTATTGCATTTTTATGTTATCCATCAGAACCAGAAAGAAGCTCGTTTCTTCAGTGTCATTGATTACAAGCATCTTGCTTATTTTTTTTTTCGCCGGTAGCCTTAGTATACAGATATAGGAGAACATGTAAGTATGTAAAAAGGTTTAAAACATCGTTTACATGTAGTTTTATTATGTCCGATGTTTCTGTTTACGCCTCTTTTCACTTAATATTTCGATTATCATAAAATTTATTTTATGTTGCCCAAACTACGTACATCCACTAAAATGTAAAATGTCAAGATTATTTTTTTAAATGACCCTCAGCGTTTACAAGTTTCTAAACACAACCCCAAATAGAAAGTATTTTGTAATGCATCAGCCATATAATAGCCCGGGTGATAACGTTGAAAAACTTTTCGAGGTTATGAAAGAAGAAACGAGATTATTTCCAACAATAAATCTCCGTAAGAAATCTGTTTTCAGTCTTGTGAGTTTTTCCAAGTGATAATGATAATGTGTTAATTAAGTTATCTTGAATATTTTACCCTCTGTCGATTTCAATTGTAATTCTTTCACAGGTATGTTTTTAAACACCAGAAAGTAATGGAAGCAATAACCTGGGATATTATAACAATATTGAAAACTGATATGTACATAAACAATTTTGTTATTACCGTATTTATTATATTTTTTCGTTATTTAATTGCGAGAGAAAGGCAGAAAGATATAAAGAACTACCTCGTAAACCTGAGAGCTGCGTTCTTAATTCACCAATTATTATCAAATTATATGAATTTGGAGAAGACTGCTCATCAGTACAAATACTCTAGATGAGGACAATGAAGTGTACGTCGAGTACAATGGAAAGATGGTGGGTTTCTTTTGTGATTCCTACAAATTCAGTGGAAGAGGAGTTCGACTTTCAGACGAGTATTCAGTGTGTGTGACTCCTCTTTATTTCAATGACAGTGAATGTGCAGTCGAAAAAACCCCCATCAAAACATACATTACTGGAGTCAGTGAACACGTATGTGTATATATACTAATATATTATCTATAATGTTCTATAGAAAAATTAAGATTTTTTTCTAATAAAATGAAAAGAGAAAAAAATGTCATAATTATACGTTTTTATTAATTTAGAAAACAACATGCATTGAAAACAAAAACACCCAGTAATGTGGACCACAAGACGAGACTCTCTACATAGAGTTTGATGACCCTTTCGGTAGAGGTAAAAGTAAAGCCCACTTTAACCTAAAGATTACAGCAAAAAAAGAATACAAACGTTAGTAGTATTGTTCTTCTTAAAAATATTTAAAATCCTGATTAGGGTCTTTAAAAAATCAACTTAACCCATCTAAGGTCTAAACCAAAGTGTAGATTTCTGAATAAAATGGTGGTAAAACAAGAGTTAATGCGACCAGCTTTCGACTGGTTGACCATCTCACAACATGTGTTCCTTTTTTAGATTATTTTATGCATAATTAACTTTTAAATATATTACAAAAAAGATAAGTTAACACTTATTTGTAAAAAAAAAAAAAAAAAAATGAGGTGGTCGTGATTAAAAGTGATATCATTTATCATTTTAAGTGATTTTAAAGATACCTCTGGACAAAAACAAAAGTTTTTTTTTAGCAATCAATGGAATTGCTTTATCTTAAAAAGCACAAAACCCACACCTTAACTTGTTCAACAAACGGGAATGCACAACTTTTACTGTGATAAGGTCGCTCATTAGTTGTGGTATGTGCTACGTCTCAAATGTGTCTTCCATCATCATTGTTACAACCAAATACACTGATCATGAAGTGTAGAAAATGAAGAATATTGTAAGGGTTCTTTAAGTTGGAAAGAACGGTTGTACCAATCAAAATGCTTCATATATATGTACATGTAATTTGTTAAAACATTTCTTACGCGATTCTGCCAGAGAGTGGAAATAAATCAAATAGATAAGTGAAAAACATATGTTATAACAACTATTCCAAACAATAACATGACAATTGAATGTATCTGAAACACGTTTACAAATAGCGAAATATAAAGACAAAATTTGACTAATATGATATATATAATAGTTCTTTGTTCACTTTTAAAATGCAGTGTTTTAAAGATGTAATAATACAAAAGTTGGCTTCTTACAAAACATGCAATGATTCTTAATCATCTGTAAATTAAAGATAATATGCATATTCATGTAGTCAACGGACATAATTAAACTCAACTTCAAAATGGTCGCCGGACTTTGAATAACGCAAACCTAGATATTTGGGTTCTGCCAGAATTCTAATAAATGGCAAGTGTACCTCAACACTTTGTAAGAATGCCTTCCATGTTTTAAACTTGTTCCAAATTAGCTCAATATGGGATCATTGTCGTCTATTTATTATTACATGTATAAAATGTCTAGAGTAAAAGGGATGAATGTTATTGTCTTACATTTTATATTCTACTCCTAACGCCACTTACAGCCAATTTATTGTTGACTTGCAAATCGATGCCTTCTTTCTTGGCAATCATCCGTTTGTATTTAAACTTTTCAATTTTTCTCTTTTTCGTTCTAGTACAAAATATATAACTGTTGTTTTATATTCAAAATTATGAGCATCTTTGAACTACATTTTCCCTCATTCCGAGTTGTTTATTCCATATTGAAATTCTGTAAAGTAATGCTTATAAATATTTCGTCTAAAATACTTAAAACTAAAATTAATTGTAAAGCTCTTTTGTGGATCTTTTTTACATTGTCTAACAAGTTTTAATGTGTTCATTTTTAATTAAAGTATGTTTTGAAAAGAAGATGTATGGTTTCAAAACCCAACATTACCCTAATGCAACGTCTCTTCATTTTGCGTAAATCATGTATTCATATCGAGTTTAGAAATACTGTAGAGTTGTCATCAATATAATCTGTTCATGACTCACACATATAAATGTGACGTTTACTACTAATTTGGAATCTGTTGGTGATAGAGGAGGTGGCCGTTATGCGATTTTTAAATTTATTTTCAATTTGTTAAAATCTATTTGTTTTGGATAGAAATATCGAATGCCAAGCATCTAATATTGTTACTATAGATACAGGTATCAGGTTGTCTCGTTTCTATCACAGTGTGTCTTGATATGTTTTGGCGGCTTGACATGTAGACAGAAGCAATCTTAAGAGATAGTATTCAATCCAACATAGAGAGACACAGGAGAAACTAGAATATCATCTCATTCACTTATTTCACCATAGCTTTGCGTTGGATTATTTGAATTGCTAAGGAGTGGCACAGCACTTCCGTTCTTATTGATGCAGTTTCAAAACCTGAAAGTCAAATATACCTACAGCAAAATACACGCATAAACATTGTAGAAGTCATATCTATTTTGAATTTCATTCCAATTGTTTTAAACATAGTCTATGTAATGCTTAATCATCTTATCAAGACCTGATTGACCTTTGATTTTACCTTAAATAATATTTCACAATGGTGTTTCTTTTTTAAGGAGGCAGGATGGTCAACAAACAATCAGGTCTGTCCTACAATTTAAATTCTGCTTTTTTGTTCATTGCATATATTTAAGTTGCGAAATCTTAGAATGTGTTAGCTTTACAATATGGGCAATTTCCTATATCTTTACATGTACATGTCAATAGGAAAGGTAACGTTTTAATGCTGATGAGCTTCTTGCTCAAAGTTGCATAAATAATAATAATAAGATATCAACAACAATTCAATTTTCATAATGATAGCTTGAGGTTTCCCATTGACAATGCATGTTTGAAACTGGTTTGTTTAAACTCTCGTAATCTTCTATTTTTTCGAGATAGACAAAACAAAATTGTACACATGGAAGGTTCATTTAGATTATATTTCTCAGATGAAAAAAACTCTATTCAAAGTATTTTCTAAATATAGTGTAAATATTGTCGGAATTTTTCTCTTACAAACTCTAACAATTCCGCTCCCTTGGATCCACCCGCTCATACGTTAGAGTCGTAAATAGCTTTACGTCACTGCATATATTTCAGGAACATGGGTAGGAGGTATGTATTTTAAAGCCAAGCCTATGTCTATATCTTGTTAGTTTTGATATAATAATGTTTACTTAAAACATAGTAAATGCTTATTCGTATAATAAATCATATTCCGATTATATATAATTATCATTTGTATAATATTGACATGTTTTCAAATCTATCTTGTTATCCATGAGAATGTATACTATACACGTGTTGATGATGATTTTCCCTGATGTTTGATCTTTTTTACTCTATTTAACATATAGCCCTGGCATGAAAAAAAAATTACAAACATGCATGTTTGATAAAAGAACCCTAAATATCAATTCAAGCATTAATTTTAACTTTAATCGTGAAGTTTAAAAATCCTTCTAAATGCGTAGTTAGTGTTGAACCTAAATAAACGGGTGACCTAATTTCTAACATTGGTATAGTGTAAAAATGGGTATTATTGTCTGTGTTTTTAAAATTTACAACAGTAGTATTGCCTTATATTGACCTATCAACCTATTCGAAAAGGTTGTTTATTTAGCTTACTGTAATTTTCTTCATTGTCTTTTTATGCTATATAAAAAAGTAAAAAGCCTGTTCTGTCATTTTCATTGATTTCTAGCATATTGCTGATCTTTTCGCATGTAGCCTTAGTATTCGGATATGAGAGAACATGTAAGTATATGACAAAAAAAGGTTTTACCAAGTACACATGTATTCGCTAATAATGTCAGTGGATATGTCGAAATACTAATTGTATTTATGAATAATAGTTTAGTTTGATGTATGAGAGAGAGAGAGAGAGAGAGAGAGAGAGAGAGAGAGAGAGAGAGAGAATTCAATAGAATGATACAGACGTTGTGTGTTTAAACCTAAGAGTTTCGTTCCTAATTCTGCAATAATTTTTTAGATGAATTTGGAAAAGATTGCTTATTAAATACTACAGATGTAGATGAGAATGATAAAATACACGTTGAGTACAATGGAAAGACGGTTGATTTCGGTTGCCATTACTTCAAATTCAGAAGAAGAAAATATGGCTATTTTAGACGAGCATTCCCTTTGTGTGACTCCTCTTTATTTCAATGACAGTGGTTGTGCAGTCGATATAGATTTCTGGAATCATGCAACACGTATGTGCTAACATTTTTCACACAATCGAGTTCTACTTCAAGCATCATTTTTGATATGTGATATAAAAGCTTTATGATAAAAAATTTAAGATTTTTAATAGAAAAATAACCATTTTATATAAATTAAAAGAGAGAGAGAAAGATAGGGAGAAATCCTCATAATTATATGCGTATATTTTTTTTAATTTAGAAAATAGCATGCATTGTAAACGAGAGCGTCCAGTATTGTGGACTGAAAAATAAAACTCTCTTCATTGAGTTCAAGAAACGGTATGGCAAAGATACAAATAAAGTCCGCTTTAAGCTGAAGATCACAGCGAAGAAAGACTACGACTGTAAGTAGTAATGTTCCTTTTAAGAATATTCAATATACAACGCAAACTACTCCGTTTTGTTTCACTGTGATTATCAGCTGGCAATGCTTACTTACATGCACTAAAGCGATATTATGATAGACTGGATCTGCAGTTGTAAACAATTATAACGGCACACAGTCGATAACGCTGGTAAGAACTATAGTTGAGCTTCAATTATTGTTTCTGGGTTTTGACTTTTTACCGCATTCCATAAAAACACAAATCTTACAAACTTTGATGCTTGGAAATTTTCCGATACTATAATTAAAACAAGAACACAAGAGACTTTAATTTGTGACAAATAAAGAAAATGAAAGTTGTTTAAAAAATTGGCTACTGAATTAAAATCCACAAAAAAGTCGACTGAGACTGTTTACGATGGAAAAAAATTCATACAATAATCTTGTGTACATGTAAATTATAAAATGTTTCTCTGCAGGGAAAACTGCAATATAACACATATAATAATAATTTTGAAATAAATTCTCTCAATGATTCAGTGACTACTTTCATTAATAAATAAAATATTTTTGGTGCCAACGAATTGAATACGGTACTGTATTTTTAATACTTTTTAACCTATATTACTAAGAATTTCAATGCTATCTTTAATGACATTGTTTTGAATAATGTAAATAACCACATTTGATTTTTTATCATTTGTTAGCACAGATAACGAAACCCGTACATCTCATAATGCCGGGTATGTAGGTGTCATTATCGGCATCTTTATTACCTTAGTGTGGGACGCTATATGCTGCTATTGGGTGTTTAGACGGAAGTCATCACAGAAGAGTGTATTCAATCCGACACAGCTATATCTCTGTAAGTATCAAAATAGTATTTGAATATTGCAACCTATGGGACAGGCTGCTTACTTGCGAGCAAACCGACTTTACCGATTGATTGTAAATGTATTGCCAAAACTGTGTTACTGGTTTTGAACAATTTTCCAATATCTTAATACAGAACTCGTTTTCTGAAGGAGGGGGGGGGGGTTAGATAACGCCTAAAAATAACTTTCAAGCCCTCTTTATGTTGGATAAAAGTAACCCATGCACATTCGATCGATCGATCGATCGATTAAGAGAGAGAGAGAGAGAGAGAGAGAGAGAGAGACAGACAGAAAGACAGATACAAAGATAAGATAGAATGTGTGTGTGTGTGTGTGTGTGTGTGTGTGTGTGTGTGTGTGTGTGTGTGTGTGTGTGTGGTAAAAGCGTTTGTGTCTTTAACGTTTTACCTGGGTATTGTACAACTCAGTTATCTGTATCAAATTGAATTAGTATTAAGGAGGCTGGGAGGTCAAAATATGATATAATATAAAACCGTCAGATTTATTTGAAAATTTTATATGAGTTTTCTGAAGCTATCAACTACTATTTGATAAAGAAAAAATTCATTTATTTGGATATAAAATTTCATCATTTCCCGTTATCTTTATATGGAGCTCTTCTTTTAAAGGAGATCAATATTGCTAAAATGGCAGCCAGCTCCCTTAAAATCTAGACATTTAACTTTTTAAAATATATGATATCCATTGTATGAAATCTATGTGAAAAAGGTAACAACAATGCCAGTTTAAAAACTATAATCTGCTGTACGATAAATTTGTAAAAATATAACATATTGATGGACAGGAAAAAAAAAACTACTAAACATTTTCTTTTCTTTTTTTTTTATAAGATTGCCCAGGTTGTTAAATCAACAACACCGAATATTATACAAAGTTGTGAATGTGTTGTGTTTGTGAAAAAATCTGCAAATAGTGATTACAAATGTATTTTGTATCAACAAATTATCGAATTTGCTTTTAATCCTTTTCCCAATATCATTGTATCATTATGTGTACGAAAATTAAATGAAATATCTCTGCATTAAATACATTGAATACATAAATGATCATTTATTTATCCATTTTCTTATCAGCTACAGAAATTCCGTATGTGATTTATTCCGCCCAAACACAACAGTCTATGATGGCGACGCCTTCTAATATTTCATCTCCAGGAGTTTATCCGATGTCATCATGTGCACCACCGCAAAGTGATTCATCTCCACGGACAAATGACATAAATGTGTCAGACGAACCTCCAAGCTTTGAAGAGTATATGGCCTCACACGTAACTGAAACAATCTAAGAAATGTCGAGATCGCCAACAAATGATGACGTTGACCACAAACAATGTTTCAATATATTTACTGAATCTTGTTGTTTGAAATACTCGATGTCTCAGTTAAGGGTAAAGCGATAAACATGTACATTGCAGCATTTATTATATGTAAATGTTCATGTAACAATTTATTACGATATTATCTTTAAATGTGGATTTTCAATTTTGTTCTGCATATATTAACATGTACTTGATGAGTCCTTTTTAATTTTTGAATTTAAGAATATAAGGTATTTCAAAGAAAACGTTTGCACATTTGTTACATATAGGAACAGTGGCTAAATGGTATAGAGATGGATAGTTTCTATCTGATTCAAACATGGATAGTTTCTATCTGATTCAAACATGGATAGTTTCTATCTGATTCAAACATGGATAGTTTCTATCCGACTCAAATATGGATAGTTTCTATCCGACTCAAATATGTTTACCTTTTATGCATATGGATTGTATACTTGCCTCCAATGTCGAATTAAATCAAACCTGTTGTATATATTAGGACTTCAATATAGTATATGTTTACCCCCAAAACGATAATGAAATGATGAGGGGTTTTCAAGAAGATAATGAACATTTTTCATAACTCAGTTGTTTTAGAGTACCCTCACTTTAACTTCCTTATTTTCAGTGCAAACAAAATTTCTAGATAGTTTGTGCAGTAGGATATCTTCATTTTGTTACAAACAACATGATTTTACAATTTTTCAATAATTCTATTGACACATATTGGCAAATTTAACTTATATTTCATAAAAGTCAAGGAAAAATGAATCCTAATTTTTGCCTAAAATCAGCTTATTTCATGCCATATCTCAAATTTTACATATTAGACCCATACTTTTTGTTTTATTTTCTGAAATTTTAAGATTTTTCTGACGAGTTTATCATTATTTGAGAAAAAGATTGCGACTTTTTAAAAATTTCTTTGCATGTTGAATTGGTAATGGATAAAAATAGCGTTTTATCAGTGCGAAAAGGTCAAAATATCAATTAGCTGAAGAAATTGTAATATTTTCTTTATGATAATTTTAATTCTATTCATTATAAATTATAAATTTGTATTTGATGCCATGGTTTCGTTCAGCAAGGAGGGACCTCTTGAATGAAAGTTCATCAAAGTTTTTCTCTCATGTTTAATATTTCCATCATGAAGTCAGATTCGTTTTCCAGCAAAATGCATGAACAACTCTGAAAATGAAAATGAAGTAGGGAATTTCCCAGTTTTGTAAAGTGTTTGCATGAAAAATGTTCAATACTTTCCTTACAATGATATATAAATTTTGTCCCTTGCTTTTGACATATGTTAAGCATTCTGATTTAAATATTAATCTTGATTAAAATGTAAAAACACTCTGAAAGTATACGAACTATTTCGCTTAAATGCATTACCTTTTATTCTTTTCATTCTAAAATTAGTGAGAAGAATCAGTTAAAAGTATTTCACGTTCACTGTATGTATGAAATCAACCATAGTGATAGTTTGAGAAAAAATAGCGGTGTTTATTCTGACCTCTGTCGTTAATTCCCCAATCCGTCGACTCAGTTTGTTCTTTGTTTGCCCGTTGTTTAAGTATCTGTTAAAACTATATATTTCTGAACCGTCTTTAGAACAAATTTTAATCGATTGTAGGTTAAAAAAGAACCGTTTCTATATATTGTAAGTAGTTTTTTATGTCTAAAAATAATCGACTTCTGATCGAAATACCATGTAATATTTAAACGTTTACATGATTCTATATTACAAACCGGAACTATCTCCCTCCTCTTGAAAAAACATTGCAGATTTACACTATGAAGGGTGGTTTTGGTTTTTTTTAAATTATTTTTTATTATTTTTTACCATTAACTATATATTAATGTTGTTAACTGAATATGTAGCTATTAATATATGCATTTAAAACTTGTATTGGGAAATGTATTGTGTTTATTTAATGAACTAGTTAAATCCCTTCGCTACTAAAAAGTAATCTCATTTATTATTTTTACAACAGATTTATTGTAAGATGCGCGGAGATCATGTAGTATGCATAACATACCATCAACAAATATTTAAGAGTATAAAAAGGTTTGATGTTTTTATTACTTTATTGGTTATTTAAAAAAAATAAAATAGAAATAAAATACAACTATTTTTTGTTGGGGGATCTAGCTGATTTCTCGTATGTTTAAAAATATAGAGTACGGTATAAATTATTCATCTTGTCAGTGACATTGATGAAAAGTAACTAGACAATCATATGGCTATTTCTAAAATATTGCATATCGATGCATCAATCGTTTTAAAAGTTTTTCATACTCAATTTCACTTTAAAGACATCTTTTACTCCGAAATCTACAAGGACGGATATAGTTTCAAAAAGTGCTCTTGAGAAACTCAGATTTTCGGATATCCGCTTGATTGTCTTTATAAATAGCACTCAATAATAGATGTTTCAGACTGAACAGATTATGTGCGTATTATCTTCCGATTTAATATTCCTTGTCCTTTTCACGCACTGGGCTAGTTTAGAATTATAGTTCGATGGAAGGAATCTGGAATCAGACTTTATAGCCATACTAGAGGTATAACTTTAGTTACTTTTTTTTTTATTCAGTTCAAAATGACTTATTTTTTTTTAATCTTCCTTTCATTTATATATACTTACTGTACATGCAAACTAAATTTGGAGCGATATGACAGTCTCTCTATCAAAACCAAAAAAAAAAAAAAATTAAAAAATCATCTGAGGCAGGTATCGATCGCAGTTTATTCTTCAATTGCAACAATGTAGTGCACGCATTACCGATGTTAGATCCACCTCTAAATTTATCGCGGGAAATAAAGCGCCAGACAATGCGACGTCATACGTTAAAACTAGAATCATTAATTATGTTTACGTATCTCAACTCAATAAGAAGGCATCTTCGCTAGCCAAGGATTTTCGGTCCACTTTGCTTCCCATAAACCCTTGGCGGATTTCATTACGAAAACTCGGTGATGTGGTGGTGCTATCTAGCGAGCAACTTGAGTTGCGCCCCTTGCATATTAACATTAGATAATCGAATTAAACAACGGGTTTTATACACATCGTGGCATTAATACAACTTGAAAACATGTTGATTATCGAATATCGGAACATAATTAACGATGCTATTAAATACGAATGAAGTTATAACTTAGGGAAAGAACGAAATGTTTTATTCATAGTGTTTTGAAAGGACCTGTACAATAGTGAAAAGTCGCCGACTATCACTTATATGAAAGCTTTCATGCTTTAAAACCAGGTATCGTTGTCGTGAATATTGCGGACCAAAGAAATGAAATAAAACATAGCTCATTGAACCATTAAAAGCAATAACCATACGCAGCAACGTATTTAATAACGGGATAGGCAGCTTCAACATTCGCCATGTTTACTTCCCATGCTAGCCCGCGAGCCTTGACAAGTTTGTAAAACTACATTGTATATTAAATCCCAGTAAAATATATAGGTTTTTAAAACCATCTGGTTAGACCATCGTTGGGGAGGCACTGAAATCGAGAACTTGTGTCTCAACTTGTTAAAAGCACCGAATGTTTTACCAAAGATCACACATGTGTTTTCTTTTAAAGTTAATATTTACAAGTACTGCGATTGGATCAGCTACTCGCAGCTGCAGCCAATCATAAAACGGAGCTTGTCACCGAGTTTTCGTAATGAAATCCGCCAAGGGATTATGGGGAGCAAAGTGGACCGAAAACCCTTGGCTAGCGAAGATGATTAGAAGGAAGAAACATGTAAAAAAATTGTCTTGGGTCTCAACAAAGCTTGTGCGGTACTTAGAACATGTATTCAAACCTCAAGACACCATAAATTACGAGTTAAATGATAGCTATTTTTGGCATAGCACTACGGGAGAAAACATTAGAGAGCATTATTGGACAAAATATTTTTCTTGATGAATCTGTAGGTATAGTTCGTTCTTTTTCCCGAGCGCACTGGTTCTTATAGCTCGCTTCGCTTGCTGGCTCTGCGCGCCGGCGAACTGCGCTCACTACTATTATACTAAACATGAAATATCGACTCTATCATCTTATGAATGGGAATTTGTCAAAGTATAATTCATCGGATTTAAGTACATCTATGTATAATTAGAGCCTGTTATTAATTGAATTTAGTGCTTTAATTTCAAAAAATTACTTGGGAATTAAAAATTGAGATAATAATTTTGATATGAATAATATTTGATATTAATTTAAGATTTAAAATATTTTAATATTTCACAAAAACTATTTTACTTGTTCTTAAAGATTTGTCTTCTATAATAACCATTATGAATATACTTATATTTCATATAATATTCTAATTTACACATAACTAAAATGTTTCAATTGTCGTTTATGTGTCCTCATTGAGAGAAAAAAAAAATTATTTTACAATTTTTAGCATTTTTTATACGAGTATGTTTTTTTTGTTATTCAGAAAGCGAAACATGTATTTCTCACCGCGCGTAACATTAATGTGCTTATTGCTGATTGTCCAACACACTGCTATGGCAGCTGCATGGAACGATACATGTGAGTTATAACTGAATTTAACAATTGCTTATAAATGAACATTTTTAAATTCCGTTTTGTATTAAAAGGAAAGAAAGAAAGAAAGAAAGAAGGAGTTAATGGAAATTTGTTGATGTGATACATGTACATGTAATTCACGTTTAGATGAATTTGGAAACGACTGTCCCATCCTTACTAAAGATCTTACGGAGTATGACGAAATCTATGTTGAATACAATGGAAAAGATGTTTCTTCCAGTTGCAATAAATTCAAATTTAGAGGGAGAGGAGAGAAGAGTTTAGATGAGTATTCAATATGCGTAACTCCTCTCTATTTCAACGACAGAACCTGTGCAGTCGAAGTAGA
This sequence comes from Magallana angulata, assembly GCF_025612915.1. Taxonomy (NCBI): domain Eukaryota; kingdom Metazoa; phylum Mollusca; class Bivalvia; order Ostreida; family Ostreidae; genus Magallana; species Magallana angulata. The sequence continues at coordinate 25,139,479 of NC_069118.1, read as the reverse complement.
CATTATGACATCATTCAGTGCAGAAGCTACAGAAGTATGTATGCATGAATATCTTACCTTAAAGGCATACTAATGCATATGGTCCTCAGTTATACGATGGTCTGTTCAACAAAAAAGAAAACAAAGTAAGAGGGTATGAAGAACAGATTGACTTGTGGATAAAAAAGCAAGTGTGATACTCCCAACAATTCATAATTATTTATTAATATATAATCCCTAAGTTAGTGCAAATGAAATGAACTTTCCCGTAGCCTCGTCTTTTTTTTTTTTTTGTAAATTAAGAAGGTATGTGTTTTTTTCTATAGAGACAACCCACCCATCAGCCTTTTGTATGGCTATTTATAGAGTTAGCAATTCTTTAATTTTAGAAAATTACTTGCACCGACATCAAAAGATACAAGTATTGTGGTCTCCCAGATGACACACTTAGCATAGTGTTCAAGAGTACCCATGGCAGATCAGCAGATGATGCCAGTTTTATGCTTCTGGTAACGGCTACAAAAGGACGGGACGGTAAATATATATATATATATATATATATATATATATATATATATATATATATATATATATATATATATATATATATATATATATATATATATTAAAAGTCATGATTAAGGACCTGATTAAGTAGGAAATGCGAATGAATATTCTTGGAATGCATTGGAGTGACTGTACAAATCTAATTTGTCTCGTTCATTTTTATCAAACGGGTACTTCTCAACCTTTTCCAACATCCAGGAAATATAGCAAAGTATCAACAATAACATTAGTATTTCTTTTGCTTACGTGGAAGTTTGTTAAATATATAGTGAAAATGGACTCTTGTCCATAATTTTGAGAGCGCATCTTTTCGTCTGACTAGATCGTTGAATTTATCCCGTTTTAATGATTGTTACAGATGATCTCAACTTTAGGTTACATCAATACTTACTAATATCCGACATCATTTTATTAATTCGTTTTCACTGGGCTTTACCATCCCCAGTTGCATTGAGATTTTCTGATCATCATGTATAATCACGGATTACGCGTTTTATTATTTTCATTCTTATATATATTAAATAGTGTATATTTTATTTTGTCTGCAACAGAGATGATGGGTGCCGGTTTTTTATTTGTTCCTTTGATGATACTTGTGGTTGGTGGACTTTTTGCGATGATTTCCAGCACTTCTAAACTCTATCTGTGTGTATGTAGACGGAACCAGTTGATTGGCAGACTAGTTGTACTGGAACCAGGAAACCGGAGTAAGAACTAGCCGTCGTGACCATCTTTTGACTATATTGACCTCCTGCTCGAAGAAGAGCTCTTTATAAATATGGAAGAAATCATTCATAATTCAAAGCTAAATTATATGGAATTTTTTTTTACTATAATATAGTTTATAGCAGAAATAATCGTATCTAAAGATTTAAGGAAGATCTGAACATTAGTTTGTTGACCACCCAGACTACTTTCGTTTCTCGTATAAAAATGTCAAAATCATATATTAGAGACAACCTTAAAACAACAAATATTTGAATAAATTTAATGCAAATCGTCAATGATATAAATTATAAACAATGGTGAACTGAATCAAGGCCAACTGTACTTGTGCTTAGATCATAATTTTGAACCCTTTTTAGCAGTATACATGTACGAAATGGTATGTGCAGAATGCTAAAACATAGTAGGATTGATATTCATATTTCTTATTTCTAGTTCCAGGGACCGGATATGTGCTCTTTTCAGGTCCACCAGATCTGAGCAAGATGACAACAACTGACCTCGTTTCCCCGCAAGGTGTGTATCACGTGTCATTGAACCCACAGCCGGAGCAATACACAGATACACTGCCAGCAGCAAACCAGTGGACAGACGCACCCCCCAAATATGAAGAACTGACGTTCTGACACACAATCGACAAAAAGCCTGACATGCTAACGGTAGATGACGAGCAGAAATATTGTTAGGATGTTTATTTTATTTCACTTTGCAATCGGCAACTTATGACTTTTAAAGACCGAAGTTTCAGCGTCATTGAAATACAGAATGTTGATTGTTTTCCACGTAATCATTGATTTGCCTACTTTTTGGCACAGATGTATTAATCTAATTCATTGATATGCCGCCAAGATCTTTTATCAAAGTTCATTCCCATATTTATCTTACTTATATATTTTTCTTTTAAATGTAAGCGTTCACTAAGTTAATTTTTTTGGTATTGCATAGATATTTCAAATCATTTGCGGCATGGTTATAAGTGTTCCATTAGATTTAAGTCACTTGATCAAAATGTATGAGAAATCGGGCCATGCGGTACCGTGACACTCTACACTCGCTTTGCTAGTGAATTGTTAAGAGAGTGGAGTACAATAAGGACTTTTTTAGTCATGAATTGGATCTATCAAATGAACAGACAAATAACTGATAATAATGTTTCGATGTATAATGATTAAAGAAGAGAGTAGCGTTCCAACGTAATACATGTTGGTGTGATACATATATCACTTTATTGAATTATATTCAGACAAACTAAGTAAGAGAAAATCATATCTAATTTTATCAAACGTGTTGAAAAATGGATTGCAATGTATGTGAATGCAAGTCTTCTAGTTTGTATGAAGAAGTCGTCATAATATTTTAATATATGTCATGTATAAATAATATTCATGCATTTTTTAAAATTTTGTGTATTACTGTAGGCTTTAAAAATTATGTTTTGCTGTGACAGTCCTTACTTTCTGGCATAATAAAGAAGAGCATACCATATCTTTGTTTAGATTGTTTGTACCGAAATTTTCAAATCACTTAAATATTGATAGAGAAATACATATATTATTTTGATTCAAGTTTTTATAAAATGTTTTGTTGAATAAAACAATTTCATGGTACCTAAAGCCATTTATATGACAATACGTCACAAGATATGGATGGATATTTAAATGTTTTGTTGAATTGTTTATATCATATTTTATTATATCAATGATTTTATTTGAATAAATCATATTTCTTTCATATTTGACTTATCGTATATCCGGTAATTTTGGCGATCAATTATGCATTAAAAATTACATTGTATTCAATACGCATAAAATTTATCCGTTATTGTTTAAAAAAACGATCCTAGAAAGTATTTAAAGATAAATGTTACAGTAAACAGTTATTGTTTACATTTTCCAGTTCTTGAAAAAAAGTCAGAATGACAACAACAACAAAACCACACATATACACCACAACTTATAGGTAGCAATCATAATTATGCTAACTAGGATACCTGAAATAAGGGTATTCGTTTAAATTTCTACAAAAATTATACTTACAAAAATTTAGAAAGCCAAATGCTTTTGAATATGACTTCATTATAGCATGCATTATGTTTTTGTGGTTTGAACATATTTTATTGTATAAACATATACAAATGGTTCGAACACAAGTTCTTACAACTTACGAGGTTCTTACCAAGTATAACAATTTACAACTGTATAGTAGTTTACAATGGAAAGTACATAGAAATGGATATTACTAATATAGTTAAGTTATTGAACAAACTTACATGTATAAAAAGTTCTGTTGAATTTGGTTTAGGCAGTAAAATTGAAGTTACACGAATCTGCCACAATCTCTTATAAATCTTTGAACAGCTAAAAAAATATGTTGGTTTAAATTGACACTCAGAGATTCGTCTCCCCACAAAAGTAAATGACAATTAATAATATTAATTTGATTTAAGTTCAAAAGGTTTGAAAACAATTCATTTCGTGCATTGATATAATTTTTACAACCAAAAAACAAATGATAAGAATCTTCTGGTAATCCGCATTGGCAATTAGGGCTTTCAATAATATTTTTTCTGAAAAGGTCGAAGTTTAAGATACAGTTATGTCTAAGTTTTGTGTGTATGATGTTAAGTCGTCTCTTGCCGAAGCAAAAATAGGACGGAGGTTTAATTTGGTTTAATTGAATACTGCTTTTGAAACTTGTAAAGGAGGAATTGTTTCTGATAAGTAAACTTAAACTATTCCATTTATTGATCGTGTCAGGAACAAACGATTTCTTGAATATTTCTAGTCTACATTTTGGAATAGTACAGTCTTCTCTATTACGTGTATTGTAATTCGATTCTAAAGTCCTGATAGAAGGGAAAATTTCTTTTAAATAATCCGGTACCAAATTATTATGAATTTTATACATTGTGCTCAATTTTGTTAATTTTCGTCTCTCGGAAAGAGGCGTCCAACCTGTTTCTAAATAAAGGGACTCTCTTGAAGATAATATGGGTAAGCCAGTGATGATTCTTGCTGCATAGAGTTGAACTTTTTCTAATTTTTCGACATCTTGTAACGAACAACCATCCCAAACAACAGAGCAGTATTCAATTAAAGGTCGAATAAAAGTCATGTACATTTTTGATAAAGTATTTTTTCCTATGCTAAATTTGAGCTTCTTCAACAAGCCAAGTCTTTGGTATGCATTTTTAACAATATTATCGATATACTCTGACCAGCAAAGGTTCTGACAAAAAAGTAATCCTAAGTGTTTATGTGATGAAACATATTCTAATCGACTATTTTGGAATTGGAGTTTGGGAGAGTAAAAATTTGTTTTGAGTGTAAAAAATATTGCTTTTGTTTTGGATGGATTAAATTTTAACAGCCAAGTGGATGACCAGTTTTCTAGAACTTTCAGATCATGATTCAGGACATATTCAATATTGGCAACATTGTATGAAGAAGATTGTAAAGAGTTATCATCAGCGAACAGTCTACACAGGGAAAGCATATTTTCTGACACATCGTTAACATAAATCAAAAATAGAAGAGGGCCAAGAACTGAGCCCTGTGGTACACCAGCAATGACACCTCTACAGGAGGATAATATGTCCTTATACATAACTTTTTGTTTACGATTACATAAGTAGCTTTCAAACCAATTAAGAATATTGCCACATATACCATATGTTTGTAATTTAAAAAGTAGACCTTTGTGCCACACTCTGTCAAAAGCTTTCGACAAATCCAAAAACACCATGCAACAAAATTTCCCTTCATCTATAGCTTTAACAATACTGTGATATGTTTCTAGTAATTGATATAAAGTTGAGTGGCCAGGCAAAAAACCAGCTTGATATTTATAAAAAAGGTTATTTTTAATAAAATAATTGTAGACATGTTTGAAAATAATTCTTTCCATAATTTTGCTAACACAGCTCAAAAGTGATACAGGTCTGTAGTTTGTTGCTACAGAAGGATCGTCCTTTTTAAACAATGGTAAGACATGAGCAATTTTCCAATCATTTGAATACACATTATTAGTCAAAGATTTGTTGAATAACAAACATAGTGGTTTGGCGACAGATTGTAAAGTAGATTTTAACATTTTGTGACTTATTGCATCGGGACCAATGGCTTTGTTAACAGGGAGTATTTTTATTATATCAATAACTTCTTGCTCCTCAATAGTTACATTGTTTAATTTGTCATTACATATGTGATACAATTGAGGTAGTTGGCTTAAAGAGTCATCAACGTTTGAAACAGACGAAAAATATTTGTTTAATACATCAACTTTTTCTGTATCGGTAAAAGCAATATTAAATCCACCCGTGTCAGACGTATACTGTATCGGTGGTATGTCTTTCGTTGGTTTTGCATGAAAAGCGTCTTTAATTAACTTCCAGTATAATTTGTTATTATTATTCGAGCTCGCGTCCGACAATTGTAAGTCAATACTATCATAATAATTACAAAGTGCATGTTTTTTTCATGTTGTTAACTTTGTTTCTGTGTTTACGATAATTTATCCAATCAGATTCATTCTTTGTTTTTAATGCTTTGTTTCGAAGCCGGTTGCGTATTCTAATGGTTTTTCTAAGCGTTGAGTCAAACCATGGTTTGTCCTTGGGCCGGATAGTGACCGATTTTTCTGGTATACATTCACGTACAAGCTTTAAATATTGTGAAGTAAAGTGTTCAGTTGCAATATTGACATTTTCTGCGTTGCTTATTATGTTGCGCCAGTCGCAGTCATTAATTAGTTTGTTAAGTTTGTCAAAATCCGCATCTTTGTATCGCCAGACATTACGTTTGTATGAACGATTAATTTTGTAATTCATAGTAACGCACACATAGGTTGCCTTGTGATCGCTAAGCCGCGCCTCTACGTTTAAAGTTCCGGATTCAGTTACGTCAATGTGTTCACTTGTAAAAATTGGGTCAATAAGTGTTCGTGAGGAATTCGTGATTCTTGTAGGTTCATGGATTTTGTTGACTAAGTGAGTGTTGGATATTACATCGTACAAAATATGTGTGTTAGGAATAGTAAGAAGGTCGACGTTTATATCACCAACTACTATGAGTTTGTCGGAAATTTCACTGGCATTATGTTTTTTAAGCGTTCTTATACCATTCTTATATTAACACCATGAATTCTTATAAATAACCTTTTTTTATATAGAAACAATTCAAAAGTATGTCCAGTGTTTTCAATGTATGTATAGTCTACTATCAAAAACACAAAGTTATATGCACAATACATAATATGTATAAACAGTATGATAACAGTTTTAAACGAACTTTGTGATAATAATTTCATGTAAATCGGACTTGAAAATACCATGAAATGCTCTTTAATGTTTAGTTCATAAAGATCAATCAAACCTAGTTGTTATATGACATATAAAGTAAGCTTTAAAAATATAGAATATTATTATAATATAAAGTTCCAGGAATCAAGAAGTATGTATAAATAACAAACGTTAAGCTAAATGGTTGGCCTCTATTGTCGTTCATTGCTTCCTTCCACCTCCCAAGATTTTCTTCCTTAATTTTCTTTTCTGAGATATAATGAACCTGTTGTGTCCCCTGTACCTCTTACAACATTATGAACATAGAGTGCCAAGGAAGGAAATGCCATATGTTTTCGATCCCCATTAACCTGATTTTTCTAAATTTATATGTGTCCTTTTGGATATACCCTCGAACATATCATTTCCATCTTCAAACGTCTTTAATTTTTTTTGTCTTTTTCTCAAATATTGTTCGTCTGTTTGTTTGGGTTTTTTTTTTATTAACAATGCCAATTTATCATTAGAATACAATAGGCATCACTTCTATACATACTTTGACCGTGAATACAGTAGTACGCCTTCTCGAAATATTTGATGTCGTTACTTGAAGACGCATCATCTGTTTAAACGATACTTGATTGATTGGTTAAAAACCACTTACATTGACAGGACATTGCAGGATAACGTTGTAAGTGTTTGTTTGTGGTGTTAAACACAATACCGATCTTAAGGTGTCAAACAAGGAGTGACATGTTTATTTATCTACAGATATATAAAGATATAAAGTGATATAATTTCTTTCCAAAATTCAAAGTTCATATGGTTTGGTTTTGACCATTTTATTTATTTTATTTTTTTTAATTAACACCTAGACAAAGAGCCAAACCAGTGGTTGAGATTTGAAGATCACAAACAATTCTCGTTTGTCTTTTTTTTATCTATCATATGATTTACTAATTGCTTTTTATTTGATACTGATTTAAGAAACTGATATTATTGCTTCTCAAAAAAACGCTTTTTTTGTTTTGTTTTGGTTTGTTTTTGTTTTGTTTTTGTTTTTGTTTTTGTTTTTTTTTGGGGGGGTTTGGATTTTTTTTTTTTTTTTTTGTTTAATTAAGTTCCCGAATGTTTGTTTTTGTGTTCAAGTTTGTCTTACAAATATGACAATGATCATTAAACCATTTACAATTATCAATCAGCAATAGAAAATTGTCTTCCTATTATTTAGGATGTATTTCTAAACCATAGCTATAAAGAAGTAAGTTAGCACTTGCTGCTTTCTATGACTCTATATAACATCCACCGTACAGTCTCCTTGTTGTCTTCATTTTCTCTCTCCACAACAGATCGGAAATTTTGACCGGAGCATTGCTTGTTCTATAACCATCACTGTGGTATTCGGATATAACTATGCATGCAATGAAAAATTAGATTCACTTTGATATTATAATAAATGGTCTGCATTTATTAACTACCATGTTGTACTTTTCAAAGAATTCGTTATCTTACTTTACATCATTTTTTATCTTACATATATAGAAATGAAAGAGGAGGGAGAGAGTATGTGGTTGCATGAGAGAGAGAGAGAGAGAGAGAGAGAGAGAGATTTTATCTGTTTTGTTAGTGACGTATGTGTACACGTATAACAGTAAAATAAAAACCATTCTTGACATCAATTTTTCAGTTTCAATTGAAGCTAATTACAAAGAAAATTTCTGTAATATGAATCTTTTTCTTAAAAATTTCGAAAATATTTTAACCTGTATTTTACATTTCCTTTTTGTCTGGAGTGGATATCCATAAATGACAGGTTGTATAATGAAGGTCAGTGTCAGTGTAGAAAGGAGGAAGATATAAAAGGATATAAAGTGTGACCTTACTGACAGTGTGCGATTCAGGTAAATGTTTGACAACATTAACTTTTCATTTCAATCAATTCAAATGGTTCATATTCTTTTTTTTATTACGTCCAATGGGAACTATGAACAGATTTGTGTGAAAAATCGTAATCTATAGTGATGTTTCAGGTATTAAGTATATAAATTTTTAGTCTTATGATGCGGAAATGAATTCCTTGTTCATTGAGGCATAACATATCAACACATCGCAAGTTGTAAATATTAAGCAAGTTTAGGACTGGCGTATTTTTGCATTTTTTAGTTATACAACATAAGCATATTTATTAGATTTTTTACTCTTTTATTGCGCATAAATAATTGTATGAGTGGCTTATGCGAATAAAAATAATTGATGACTTTTTTTTTTAAATTATGCAATAGAACCTACATGTACATGTAGCATCGTTAGGGTTTCAAACGTTCTCCAATATATAAAAAAATTCCAATAACGTTATATAATTTATATATTAATTCACTCAGACTGTTAAATGAAGATTCAACTGTAAAGGTAAGTATCATTTCCAAAGCTCAGTAAAATTCATAAAAGTTAAATGCCAAACATATGCAATTCAGAATGGGTTTAGATATGCATCTATGGTTTGTTGCTAAATCTAGAATATAATGTTCATGCATGATATCTAATTATGTCAAAACGCCAGAAATCTACAATGTTTATTCCCTTTTTAGCACTTATTCGAGTTTCGTTAAATTCGTTGACAAGTAACTACGCATACATAAAAGTAACATGATCATTTTATATATGATTATTTATGCCGGAATGTATCTCTTATTAAGGTTGTATATCTTTGATCAATTTAACAAAGAAAATCTGAACCACTTAACTTGTCATAAATTTTTTTTAAAAGAAAGTCCGGTAAAAAAAAAAATGGGTAAGTCATGAATCTATCAAAATGCTGTCCCTTCGATACTTCTTATAAAAGGTATTAAAGGGGCATGGTCACGATTTTGGTCAAATTCTATTTTTATGTTTTTATTATTTACAATGCTTTAGAAATGCATTTCTAATGATCAAATAAAAATTGAGAGTCATTCGTGGAGTTATAAGCAAGATACGGGGCTCACAATTCTCTGTCATGTAAACAAGGCTCGTGCCCTGTTTTTGTTTACATAGGTTCAATATACCAGTAAATAACCTTTTCCACCTTACTTGTTTATCTTTTTATCTATTTTAAGCATAGATAAGCATAGATTCCAAACGTTAAACACATTCGTTCTAGGTTTAAAATTGGAATTTTTTCTTCAACGTTCAAAATGTAAACAAACGCTTTGTTTACATAGCGAAGAATTTCAAGCTCTGTAACTCGCTTATAACTCAACAAATGACACTCAAATTTTGGTTGCCCAGAAATGCCTTTCTGAAGCATTGTAAAAATTAATACCGGAAAAATAATTTTTAACCAAAATCGTGACCATGTCCCTTTAATACACGCATGCTTAGTTAAAATATTTTAAACATTCAACATGCTGATAGTACATAAAAAGATTTGCACAATTATACTTTGTATGTACATGCAATATGACATGGGGATTGTTTCTATTTTTACAGAATAGAAATGTGTAACAAAAGATGAAAAGTTAATGCACGGCGTAACTACATGTTTCTATTACCTGGAACCAATGTAAGCACATTTAGATAATAAAGATGTATGTAAATTTAAAAACTTGTATACGCATAAACCATTACATTGTTCACTGATTCAGATTCTGACAAAATTTTCTATACACAGGAATGATGACCAGTGCATATATTCACAAACCAGATCGAAATGCATTCGTTTCATTGCATTGCTGGTTATATTTTCTGATAATCTTGTGAACGCTATGGAAACATCCAACACACGTATGTATTTCTGATTTTTGACATTTTGACATAAAATTGCTTACCGTGTATTCTGACTTATGAAAACGAAGTTAGTTCATCTTTTGCTAGCTAGTTCAATGTTATCATTGAGAGAATATGGAACAAAGTTTATAGTGTTGTATCTTGCCAATTTTACTTGCAATGAAAAGAATCGGGGTTGTTATTGTTTTCAAAAACAAAACAGTCGCACAATGTGTCATCATATTCATACCACGTAAAACAAAAACATTATTTCAATTATAGACACCCCCCCCCCCCTCAAACATCTAGTACATTGTTTAAACACTGTTCTGTAATTCAGAATTTTTTTTCTATATAAATTAAAGTAGATTTTGGCAGTAACTGCACAGGACAGACAGAAATTAATGAAAACCAACAATTCTACGTAATGTTCGGCGGAGGAAAAGCACGCATATCCTGCGATTACTTCGTGTTCCGAGGAAGAGTGGAAAGCACACGGGACAGTTACAAAATTTGCATCATCCCTCAGTATTTCTTTGATCCGTCTTGTGCCGTGAGCTTGAAATATGCATCTTCTGCCAATGGCAATACGCTAGAGGTACATACAAATGTCATGTACTAATGAATAACTATTAATAGTCAATTTTGTACTAATGGTTGGTAAATAAAGATTTGGTAAGGTTTTCTGATAATATCAATCAATGGCATGTTCTACTTTCCAATTCAAATTGTTAGCTACGAATATTAAGTCTAAATGTCAAATTTCATGTACATTGTACATCTAAGTTTTTTGTGTAAAAAATCTCAATATCAATAACAAATTTTAAGTATGTAAAACAATACTGCACAACACTTTTATGATAGAAATGTGAGGAAATTATTGGCAAAACCCTTTTAAATGTGAAAACGTATTTGAATTACTACTGAAAGAAAAATAAAAGTACATGTAAATGATAAATAGAAGATTGATTTTTTTTAAAAACATTTCTATCTATATAAAAGATGTATATTCACTGATTATTATATCTGTGAAAATTTTATTCATAATACAATGGCAATTTATGTGTTTTGCAGAGTTTGAATTGTACGCAAATCTTCCATTTGGAGTTCTGTGGGGCTCTGAATCAGCAGCTGTATATCTCTGTGGACAGAGTGGGTAGGGTGTCTACACGAGATACTAGATTCAAACTCCTGGTGCATGTCTTAATTGAAGCTAGTAAGTTGATGTGGGGTACATGTTTATAACACTTGTTCACTTAGGTTTTTTCTTTGACGACTTCCATGGTAAATAAAGATGACATACTTTTTAATGTTTCGGGGTCTTTTTTTTGTTGTTTGGTTTCTAAGAGGTACTTTTTTTTTTGGGGGGGGGGGGGGGGGTATTGTTTTGTTTTTGGTTTTTTTGGGGTTTTTTTTTAATCATCATTTTTTTTTGGCAACCTTTATAACCATGAAAACCGAGAGAAGTTGGTTGAATTATTTGCGTTGAACATTTTTTTATAATAAGAATGCTTTCCAAACTAAGATACCTGTGTTTATTTTGTTTACTTTACCAAACAGACGACACTTCTTGGCGTGAAGTGACAGTAGGGGTGGCTGTAGTACTCGCATTCGTCATAGTTCTGGTTGTATCGTGCTGTAAATGGCGATGGAAAAAATGCCCATGCACCCAACAGTCTGTCACAGGTAAATTGTAACGTGAAATGTATGTGCCTCTAGGAGTCGTTACAGTTACAGCGTTTATTTTACAAAGAACCAGCATAAAGTGCAATATTTATAAACAAATATGTTTAAAAATGAAATTTTGCGATTAAAGTGTAGAATTTCAATGTAAGCTATATTGAACTGTAAGGAGAGAAAAATATCTGCGAAATTCCATCATATTTTTTTTACTAATTAAAATCTTACTGTATACAGGGAAATATTCGCCCCCATTTTATTTTCGCCCCATTCGCCCTCGTTATCAGCGGGTGAATTTAAGACTGAGCGAAATCCAATGTTCAACTTTACCTCTTCAACACATAGGCGTGTCTGGGCGAATTTAAGACGGGGCGAAACCGTTTGCAAGTGTTGATGGGCGAAAATAACACGGGGTGAAAATTACCCTGTATACAGTATTTAGATTTATCGAACCAAATTACAAGTATATACACGAATATATTTAATCTTGTACTTAATACATGAAATTTGATTTGATAGAGAATAATATTCAACAAACGACAATACCTTTGAGAGCTAGTTTTTCAATGTACATGTTAACAAAATATTTATTTTAAGAGCAAGTGTGACAATTGACAGTTTTGTTATGTACATTAGGGTTTTTTTTCAATAATTAGTTACGATACATTCACTGTTTCTGTTTTAACAGCTACAACTCAGACATATTCAACTGATCTAGAACTTCAACGAAGGACCGCCTTTACAACTCCCGCCAACAATACCGACATGGACGTGATAAACAGATGGTCGGGTCCTCCACCCGAATACTCAGTGTCGTGTCCCGTGGAGAGATCCCGAAGCAATGCAACGGAAAGTATGTACCAAACTTCCCAAATCAACGCAGCAGAGAGCACCTACCCAACTGCGAACTACCAAAGAAACCCATGGTTCCTAAGGAACACACCAAACGCAAACCTAGATCCTCCCCCGGAGTACTCTGTGTCATGTATAACTGGTAGAACTGTACCGTCCGAGTTCCAAGACTCCCGGGATCCCGGTGTGTGTCGCCAGACGACAGAATCACAGTGTTGTGATCCTCCCCCTAGCTATGAAGAAGCGGTCAACAGCAGCTGATACTGTTACTGTTCTGTCCATGGCACTGTGTCGGATAACTATGCAAGAGCCAATCTGGCACTTCGCACACGTTCAAAATGCAGTTCCTTCACGATATTATATCATATGGTTACTTACCTCCATGTAGGAGTGTACGTATGACTATCAGCCCTGATACACCTGTTTTAAACTTGGTGAGACGTTAACCGGAAGCTTATCAAATAAATGTAGTTCTCGCATACATGTACGCAGTATGTATCAGTTTCTCCTGATGCCGATTATATAACTACGCAATAATATGTATACCCATGAGTAACAATTACTAGTACTCCTTGACAAGCCACGAACATTGAATACCGCAATTGAAATCCTCAACACAATTTTAGGAGATAGTACACTCAGAATGACAGATACAGGTGCCAAATTAACTTTTTAGATTTTAGAAAAATGTGTACATGTAATAACGTACATCATATTTTCTATGTGTGTAATATTTATAATCTATGTGCAATATTTTCACGGAAAACGTGTGCAAATAAGTATGTGGTTATAAAAAAAAATACTATATGATTTCTTTGGTGGTTCATGCGGGTATGAAGGTAGCTAGCATTGCAGAAAAATTCATGTACATTGTACAGTTGCATAATAACCCCCGTCAGATAAGAATTGTTGAAAGTCTTATTTATTCGTCAATGTTTCCCAAATTCTTGGGCCCATTATTGAGAACTCCATATATCTTAATTGGCTAAGAACAATAGATGCTAAAAAAACAATGCTTGCATTTAATTTACTATGGTTTTATACATGTATTTATTTATAATAATTTATCATATAAGAGTGATTTTTTTTATTTATTGCTACATAAATAGCTGAAGTACAAATTATTCAAGTCACCGGTATTTTGTGGTTGTCATTTACTACAGCACATCCACACACATTTAAAAACATGATCTGAAATGTTTTCATTTCTCATTTTAATTGGTTTAATTTTTAGCTGTAAATTAATTAACAAATCAAAAGGTGTTCTATCAATAAGGTTTTTCCGATAACAGAAAATACGACGTTAAGGCAAGCTCCCGATATTTTAATCGGATCGTCAGTTATAACATCACGTCTGTTTAGGGAAAAACACATGTGACTTAAATTGATGAAAATTTTGATAATAAATCGATTGATTATTAATATATTTGGTAAATTTATTTGAATTTATCTAAGAACAGATGAATTAAAAGGTACCCATTTACGTTTTCATATCACAAAAATTTTACTTCACGTTGAAAGTCCCAACAATTTTCTGGGCCCACGTAACTTAAGTCGGCATTCTTTTTCCTTTTTTTTTTTTTTTTTGCTTTGAAAGGGATATATATAAAATTATATATATTTCAACCCTTGTTTAACCATAATTTATTTATTTATAAACATACGCTATTTTTTCAACGTTTCAGGTAATAATATCCACGGAGTAACACAGTGGCCACGGAGTTACTCAGTGCGACACGGTGCTTTTTCTTGAATTTTCCAAAACACATACACGATGTCACACCGTGTAAACGGTGTAACACATACAGTTTTCCATCGTATTTTTTTTTTACGGTGGGTGTCGGGATACTCGTGACATGTACACTAGACTTTATAATATTTAACATAATTATGACAATCAACACCGTTTCTTGCTAATTTTAAAAAAAAACTATTAGATTTCCATCAACTGTGAAATGGTGTGCTTTCAGTATCTGAAAATGTACACGTTTCCTTAAAAAAAATTACACGAACATTTGACATTACCTCTATTACACACCCCACCACACGCCTAAAGCCATTGTATTTGTACAACCCATTCATTGTGCTTTTTGCATAATTCTTTGATTTTGTTAATTTCCAAACGTCCCAGTAAAAAACCAAATAACTTGTAATTGTCTGTACATCACACGAGTTAACTAAAATAAAATAAAAAAAAAGACCAGAATGGGATCGGTCAAATGTTTTATTTCAACATTTTTACAATGATCTCTGAATGCTCTCTAGCATTGCATCAATCTGTTCGGATATCTCGCGGTCCATATCTGCTTCATCTAAAAAGATATACATGTACACGTAATTACAAAATGCGTTATTTATTGTTTTCAGAGAATTTAATCTTAGTAGCACTGATAAAAAGATAGATATGTATGTATATCAATTTATTAATTGATGTTTGATGTAAATAAATGGTAGATATATATTTACCGTCTTTTCTGAACCACTTGTATCCTTCGAACACGGTCATAACGAAGATCGTGAATCCTATCATTTTGGTATCTATCAATTAAAACGTAAACAATTGAATATTTCATTGAGCTAAAACAAAACAATCCGTAAAACATGACATTAAACAAATCGAATTTAGAATAACTCATCTTAATAATTAATTTTCAGATAATTATTCACAATTATTTCAACTTTCAGAATTATTGGCTTCTTTGTAACTTCTGAATGTAGCAATGATTACAATATTCCGCTTTAGGAATGATCGAAAACTGAAATTTTCCGAAAAATATTCCTTGGAGGCAAGCAACACCTTTACTCAGAAACAGCTGAGAAGCTATTATGACGTATGAATCGTGACATCACAATTGCTTCTGAATCTTTGAATTTCTTTTATTATGACGTTGCATGATTTGTGACGTCACAGTTGCTTCTTCATAATAAAAGCTTTGTTTGATAGGGTATATCGGGGATTAAATTTTCGGTTTAACACAATGAAAAATCAAATTAATTGTCATTTTCTATATGATATGAAGGAAATCTTTAGGAAATCTCGGAGTTTAGTCCATTTCCGGTTTAAAACAATGAAAAATCAAATTAAGTAAACTCTCATTTTCTATATGATATGAAGGAAATATTTAACAAATCTCGGAGTTAAGTCCATTTTTGACAAATAAAAGAATTATAGAATCTCCAAAACGGCATTAAACAAGATATTGACCACCATTTTGAAACTATGCCAAATCAAATAAAAACATCGCGATTTTCATGATTTAATATCAAATGTAATTTTTTTTTTTATTTTCTACAGAGCAGTACACTCTGGCATCATTTACTAATTCTTGAACTTTGTTTAGCCCCAACATAATTATTATTTTTTCAAATGCTGCTTCAGGACTTCTTCTCACTGAAATAAAATGCTATAGATATATACATGCAAGTACATTTGAAAAAATGAAATGGAAAAACAACGCGTTTGAATGCAGTATATGCGCATGAATTAAAACAATTTTATTAAACTTTCTGTAATTTTTTTAACTTGGTAACTTTGGTTAAAATCCTTTTTTACACTTCTTCTTCTTTAAAAAAAAAAAGGATATATAATTGTCCTGTATTGTTTTGCCCGATGAATAGAGAGAGAGAGAGAGAGAGAGAGAGAAAGAGAGAGAGAGAGAGAGAGAGAGAGAGAGAGAGAGAGAGAGAGAGAGAGAGAGAGAGAGAGATGGGGTATGATTTTTAGGTGTCAAAATAACTGGGTGTCGATTTAACTTGGTACATTACTCTCGATCGGAACGTCTCTGACCTTTCCAACTCAGCTGACGTTGAACGTTGAAAAAGTCCGAGAAATGCGACTGCATTGTTTTGGAAGTATGGCGGCTGAATCCAATTTCAAGATTGTAAAGAAAATTCGTTTGGATGTGAGCGACGATGACGCCGAAAAGACTTGCCCATTAGCTGCACAGTTCGACATACATATTTTTGAGGTTCCATGCAGACTGTGTCACTGGAGGAAACAACATATTGAGTACCTGGGCATCAAAACTTCGTTTCAGTTTGACAAAACACCATTTGATTTTATAACAAGTCCCATACCTTGCACTGGAGAAATTGGTATTCGTGTCCTTGCGTATGATGTTGAAAGAATGATAAGACGCGAAAAGGAGAACAAGGAAAAAGTTTCACTGATCTTGGAGTTTGTGAAAAGGAGTGGATTTTTGGACATTATTCAAAATCTGTATTACAAATCATTCGAAGATTTGAACACTGATTCTGTTATGAAGTTACACTCGTATAAAGATCATGGTTTTGTCCCAAAAGGTCTCCCTAGCAATTTAGACGAATGGTTTCGAAGGTACTGAATCGAAATATTCTAATGATAAATTCAATAGATAGGTATATTTAATACAGGGGAGGGGGCGGGGAAGTCCATATTTAAATGTAAACAGTGTGACCGGTGGGCCGAGCACAGATATTAATGGTTTTAAACGTAGAGAGTACAATCAGCCTGCCTACTCAAAGAAGCGAGACCGACCGTGGGTTTCCGACGATGACTCAAATCATGTTCATTGTAAACATCGCATGCTCAGTCTACATCATGACGTCGTATTTCATATGTAAAACTTAAAAGTTATGTCTTCCGAAATAGCCAAAAAAAAGTATGTGATTCCAAGAATAATTATTTTTTCAGCCCTTATTACCCCTCATTTAACTTCGATTTTTTACTGATTTTCTTAATATATATATATATATATAGGGTTACCATTAAGCCTCGCTTCGCAGAGCCTTCGCTCTTGCTTGGTATTATATCTGTATCTTCAATTTCACTGTTAATTTTTTATTTTCACTTCATTTCTTTACATTCGCCCACAAAGTGGGTTAGGAGGGAGTGGGCAACTCAATGCTAATTCAATAATCAATATGTAAATTTAAGAAAAATGTTTCCTCTAAGAAAAAGTTTATGCAGCCCCCCAACCCCACTTTAATCTGACATTTATAATTTTCTCTTTTGTCTAGGTTTGACACCTATGGGAAAAGTTTTATGTATGTATTGTCAAGATTGGTGGAAAATGTAACGCAAGGCATCCCAAACAGAGAAGTCCATTTTCAGCATCTGTTCGATACTTTAGTTAAGATGTTTGGAATGCAGAGTGGACTCAGGTAAATGAGTTTCAATTTCATTTATTGATAAAATTCACATTCATATAATCACCCAACTTCGATCTTCATTATTTGTGCTTTGAGTGTCTGATTGCAATGTTAAATTATCTGTCTCTCTGTCCATATCACTTGAGATGGCGAAATGAAGATGTGAATCCAATGAGCAAAATATGAGTTTAAAGCAATATGAGCTGTATTTTTTAGAGTTTTATTTTGCTGCAAAAACCTGCTAGTATGATGAGTCTGCCTGTAACAAACTTTTGTTATAAAATAAGATTTGTAAAAATCATTAATTTTTTCAGGAGAAAGATTTCATTTATAATGAATATATAGCAGATCAATTTTTGTACAGGACGACAATAATTAAATTTTACTCCAATTAATGCTTCTTAATGGCTTTTCCCACTAAAACAAAGCTAACAGAAATTTTAAAATCATGATATTTTTTGTCATTTTAGTAGAAAATAACATTTTCTCTTTAAAAATTTTCAACATGAAAATATTGCAGCTCATATTGCTTTAAATAATGAATGTAAAAAGACAATATTGTATTTTCCATGTTAATGTACCTATAAAATATTTTTATTTTGTTTTATTTATCAATATCTTTCTCTTCTTTATTCAGTTTTGAGCCATGTCCTTCTGTTCAGTCTTTAAAGATAGGCAACATAGAGGTCCAAGGTTCCCACGACATCCTCTACACTCATCACAGGATCAACGAAAGTGAACGGAAAGTGGAGAAACCCCGCATTATCGCAGTTTGTAAGGTATTAGCAGTGTTGGTACATGTACTGATTCAATACCTAAAATTTGAATTTGAAATCATTTTCAGAGTTTTTGCACCCATTTTTAGACAGAAGCTCCTGATCTTGATAAACCTCTATGTAGCCTTATTATTAAAAGATGATATATAGCCCCGATCTGTGGTACTGTAAGTGGATCATAGTGAAATTAAGAACACACAACTTTGACTGATTTCCTCGTTCTGAATTGTATCTGTGTAACCAGCTTTTTTTAATTGTTGGCAGTTATTATTTATTAATTAATCAAAACTTTACTTGATATGTGAACTTGTAAAAGATGAATATAATGCTCTTATCAAAATATTCACAACTTGTTGTATATATAAAGACGTAAACAAATACGGTTTACAGAATAGGAAAGCATAGATTGATCATTCTTTATCATTTGAAGTCATTGTATGTTGAATGTAGTACATTTAATTTTGCAATATTTTGTCATCATGCAGTTTTGATATACATGTAATTAGTTATGTAGAATTTAACTGACATTTGAAATAAGTATAACTGAAAATTCTTTATAAATTTATTCTCTACGGTACCATTCATTTTATATTTTGACATTGCACTGACAGGTCAGCAGGCATAAACCTATGCCACCATGCAGGATTGAAATTACATCTAGTAGCAAAACCAGAGGAAAATCAGCTGAAACAGAGCAAATTCCATCATCATCTACAGCAAGTGAAAATGGACACTGTCCCATCATTGAACAGTTATCTGAAGAGATGATTGGACAACATTGTGGAGAGCTGTTGTTGAAGTACAGCCAGTCCATTGGACATGGTTCAATATTTGGCATTGTTGTACAACAGACTCAAGTAAGTTTCGTTTTACATGTACATGTAATCTCCCTGGTCAGATGTTAAAGTTCTCAATATGTTTTAACATATGAAGAAGCTAGCATGATCTAAAGTCTAGATAGACCTATTGTGATAATGGTTCAAAAGACTGATTTTTGTCAGAATAGCTTATTCTTTAACTTGTAAACTAGGCAAACAAAAAATCCCAAGTTTTATACTTTTGATATTTGTATGTACAGTCAAACTTCATTATCTCGAACTAGATGGGACCGTTGAAAACTTCGAGATATCCGAGTAATCGAGATATATGGAGGGTAAAATACTTCTAAATATTCGAGATATCAGTGTTTGAGATATCGAAGTTCAACTGTATTTATCATTTGAATGATATCTGTACTGAATTTCTGATTATTATTTTTTTAGGTGACATTAACTGAACTAAGAATGACAGAAACACAATATCAAAATATAAAAGCCGGCAATTTTACTCACTGTGAGTTAGACAAGCCATCTTTTATGTACACTAGACCATACAACTTTATGAAAATGGAAGACTTGGAGAAGCTTGTGGAGCCATTTATCATGTTTGGTCTTGAACCCTAATGTATATTTAAGGTAATTATATCATAACCTATGACATGATGGTATACATATTGCATTCACATACCGGTATATAATTTTTTAGATAAGATCTGTGCCTTTTTTCTATTGAAAGATGTGCAAATCAGTACATATTGTATTAAAGACAAATTAACTTTTGATTATGCATGCAAATATTCATGTATTATATTACTTCATTTGGTTTTTTTAAATGTGTAGAATACTTTTTAAAAAAGATAACATTTTACTGTTACTGTTTGTTACACACACCTACGAGCCTGGAGATATATGTTTGTGTAGAAACTGATTCACCTATTGGTGTAAAATATAAGAACAAGGCTAGTAGATTTCTTTTCAAAAAGCTGCTCACTTGGACTTTTTTCCAGTTCAGTGTACCTATATGGAAAGTGTTAGTCAGAATGTAATAGCTAGCCATCTAAAATCTAAAATTAATGTGTCTCAGGCCTTATATATGCTCTCTATTCCTTGAATTTTTAACAAGGTTTTCCAATGTAAAAATCTGGAGATTGAAATGGTGAAAGTGGCGGGAAGGCGGGCGGGTTGGTGGGCAGCTGCCAAAAGGGTACCATCATTGTACAGATAACTCCTCCTTTAGTTTTCAAGATAGGAAGTTGTTCTTATTAATTAAACATATATCAGTGGTGTGCATATTGATAGGATTTTGGTTTCTGGTAATTCATGAAAAAAATACCAGCTTTTAAACTTAGTCATTTTTTGGCAAAATATTGCATATAGGGTACCCTCATTGTACGGATAATTCCTCCTACAGTTTTTATGATAGGAAGTTGTTCTTTTGAAGATTAATTATACATATAACAGAGGTGTGCATATTTCTAGGATTTTGGTTTCTGGTAATTTATGAAAAAAATACCAGCTTTTATTTTTAAACTTAGTAATTTTGGGGCAAAATATTGTATACAGGGTATCTTCATTGTATGGATAACTTCTCCTACAGTTTTCAAGATAGGAGATTGTTCTTTTGCAGATCAATTGTACATACATCAGAGATGTGCATATTGCTAGGATTTTGGTTTCTGATCATTTATGAAAAAGAATACCAGCTTTTGAACTAATAGTCATTTTTGAGCAAAATATTGCATGTAGGGTACACTCATTTCACTGGATATGGTAGGTAGTGTTTATCAACTCAGGGATGACATGGATTGTGGATACAGTTCACATAAAAGATAACCCGGTTTGTTGTCACATTGACAGCTTTTCACTTGTTAAAACTTTTAAATCAGAATGCAAAGGGTCCTCAAAACAACTAAGAACATCTAAGTATTTTCCATAGATTATGTATATTCATTCTTTGAACGGAAACACAAAATATATACATGTATTCTTTTTTTCTAGTTGCAAGACATTTGAAAGTTTGCCTTGTTGCTAAGGTGCTGCAAGACTGCCAACATTTGAAATTTTGCATGTGTTTACTTTCTTTTGGTGCCACTGATACATGCTGTATTGTGTTCAGTATAAAGTCATTTTGTTTTCTTCTGTTTCTAGCCAAGGACTTGAGTCCCTTTTGAGGACAAGGCTTACAACTTAGCATCTACATGTACTACTAATATGTACTGTCTGGGCAATTATGTGACGCACAGCAATGGTGGCAGGGGATATCTTGCAGTGACCATGTCAGACGTTGATAAACCAAGGACCATACAGACTCAGACAAACTCCTCCAGCTAGTTGTTGTGTAATGCTATGTCGTTCTGTTTGAAAATAAATCCATGTAGAAGTACAAGTACATGTATACGTGTTGTTCTAATTGATGACGTATCAATTAGGAGGCCGATTTGGGTTTTTTTGCGGAAAAACTATAATAGCAAAACTTTATTTTTTAACCATACATGTATGTCATATAAACCAATTCTAGTTTATTTGCGAAGTTTCAAGAAAATCAATCGTCTGGTTCTTTTTAGGGACCATCTCAAAATAGAGGTACATTTATTATAGTAATATATAGGAAACTGTCATTTTCCGCACTTCGAAGCAAATTAAAAAATACAGTAGCTTTTTTTCTCAAATTGTTATCAATGATTAGTCATAGAATTTCCTATCTTATATGTAAAAATGACTGAGTTCTTCTGTTTGGTTTTTAGTGAGGACCATCTCAAAATATTAAAATGCACCAAATTTTGCTATATATTTGGAGCATTACGAATGAAGATTGATAAAAGGGATTCGTTCAAAACATTAGGAAAATATCCTCGAGGATAGCATAATTCTGTGGATAAAATGGCAATGACGTACATTTATTACTTTTTCTTTTATGTTATTTCTTATAGGCCTAACGTACTCTTACAAAGCTTCATTTTATCATAACGTCATAAAAGCGCAATGGCAACGCTCCCCTACCGCACAACGGAAAAATCGTTTAAAAAATAAAAAAATTCTTAAAAAATCTAATTATTTTTATCTGTATTTTGTTTATTGTGTTCAACTTTATAAATGATACTGTAGGGACTTTATACATCGGATCTGTAAGAGTATCAGTTTCAGATACTGTAGAAAGCGCAAAAACATTCGCAATGAAAACAAAAGTCGGCCTCCGTAAATATCTATATTGTCTTATTCCTCCCACTAGAAATTGGGTACAAGCTTATGCTGAGAGTTCACTTGCGATGACTGACCTCAGAATTCCAAGTTGACTGTAGTTACCATGCCAACCATCACATACAATGTATGTGAAAATCGTGTCTAAAGTTGTAATTGACAATATGAAAAATTTACGTGCTTTCACTCACTATTAAATAATTCAAATGTAGGTGTAAATAGTAACAATATCAAGCTTCTTTGTTACTTTGTTGCTGAGCTGGACACTACAGCAAAAATCACTTGTGCCATTTAAACATGAATGCGTCGGTCTGTAACACACCAAGCGGTGCAGACAAAGGACTGCGAACGATAGCATTGTCTAGCCGCCTTACTAAAAGTTATTTTTGAAAGATGTCTAATTAAAAATATTTTTTTTTTATAATAATGATTCAGAAACATTTATGTATATTATTTTCATTAAATATAAATGATTTGGTCAAACAAAGAGAGATAACTTTGTATTTTGGGTTAAAATAGCTCATTTCATAATATTAAATAACGGAAAACGGAAATGTTTTATAAAACATCTCCCCCCCCCCCCCCCCCCCCCCCGCCCCCTGTGAAACAAAAATTCCTTTTGGGGAGTTTTAATTATTGTTATTTAGCATATTTTTACCAAAGGGTTTGTTGTTTCGGGGGGGGGGGGGGGGGGCATATGCCTACAGACCGAAATACATTAAAAAAAAAAGAATTTTAATTTGTAAATTTTCGAAAAATATTTAACAGATATGAATTAAAATGAAATTTTACTTTAATATATATCGTAAATATGTTATTATTAAGTTTTTATGCACATATTGGCCGCTAAATAATATTTTCTCACTCATAGAGACTGATTTCAATGAAATTTTTTTAAGACCCCGCGTAAGTAAAACTTTAATTGTTAAAAAATAAATAATTTAATTACAATTTTAATTTGATATTAATTGATTAGGATTTGATAATACTTTTTAGTAGAAAACTTAGTTTTTAGCTCACCAGAGCTGAAAGCTCAAGTGAGCTATTCTGATAACATTTTGTCTGTCGTCCGTTTGTCCGTCTGTCTGTCGCTCTGTCCGTAAACTTTTCACATTTTCAACATCTTCTCAAGAACTACTGGGCCAATTTCAACCAAACTTGGCACAAATCATCCTTAGGCAAAAGGATAAAGTTGTGAAAATTAAGGGCCACACCCTTTTCAAGGGGAGATAATTGAAAATTAATGAAAAATGAAAAATATGACCCCCGGAGGTAGGGTTGGGCCACAATGGGGGGTCGAAGTTTTACATAGGAATATATAGACTAAATCTTTAAAAATCTTCTTCTCAGAAACTAATCAGCCAGGAAAGCTGAAACTTGTGTGGAAGCATCCTCAGGAAGTGTAGATTCAAAGCTGTGAAAAACATGATCCCCGGGGGTAGGGTGGGGCCACAATGGGGGGGGGGGGTTCAAAGTTTTACATAGGAATATGAAGAGTAAATCTTTAAAAATCTTCTTCTCAGTAACTAATCAGCCAGGAAAGCTGAAACTTGTGTGGAAGCATTCTCAGGTAATGTAGATTCCAAGCTGTGAAAATCTTGATCTCGGGTGTCATGGTGGGGCCACAATGGGGGGTCAAAGTTTTACATATGAATGAATTGAGTTAATCTTTATAAATCTTCTTTTCAGAAACTAATCAGCCAGGAAAGCTGAAACTTGGAAGCATCCTCAGGTAGTGTAGATTCCAAGTTGTGAAAATAATGATCCCTGGGGGTAGGGTGGGCCACAATGGGGGGGGGGGGCGAAGTTTTACATAGGAATATATAGAGTAAATCTTTAAAAATTTTCTTCCTAGAAACTAATCAGCTAGGAAAGCTGAAACTTATGTGGAAGCATCCTTAGGTAGTGTAGATTCCAAGTTGTGAAAATCATGATCCTTGTGGGTAGGGTGGGGCACAATGGAGGGTCGAA
Source organism: Magallana angulata (assembly GCF_025612915.1). Taxonomy (NCBI): domain Eukaryota; kingdom Metazoa; phylum Mollusca; class Bivalvia; order Ostreida; family Ostreidae; genus Magallana; species Magallana angulata. Next base: position 25,114,760 of record NC_069118.1, on the reverse strand, counting down.
GTTTTACATAGGAATATACAGAGTAAATATTTAAAATTCTTCATATCAGAAACTAATCAGTCAGGAAAGCTGAAACTTGTGTGGAAGTATCCTCAGGTAGTGTAGATTCCAAGTTGTGAAAATCATGATCCCTGGGGGTATGGTGGGGCCACATTGGGGGGTGTTAAAGTATTACATAGGAATATATAGAGAAAATCTTTAAAAATCTTCTCTCAGAAACATATCAGCCAGATGATTCTTTATAATTGTTAAGACTCTGGCTCCAGGACAATTCTTCGGCTTCACAAGAAGGTTCAGAGTTTGATGTAGCTTTATATCCAATAAATAAACAATTGTTAACTTAAAGGATCTTTTTGAGAACTGCAATACTCAACATGTGATATAACTATAAAATCATCCTGTTAGAAAAGGGACTGATGATGATAAACATAAGAATAGCCAGGGGAAAATGGATTTTATTTATACAGGATCTACATGTATTATTGTACATTGTCCAGATTGTTTGTATTATGACTCCATTAAGCTGATTTTATCATACCTATTGTTCCTCGGGTGAGCGAGGTGGCCCATGGGCCTCTTGTTTAATATCTGCATACCGTGCACCATTATAATTATATACGCTCTTAGTCAGGGATATGAAACATACATGGAACAGCCATATTAAGATGTTATTTAGTTCGCTTCAGGAACATAATAGAGACAAATCTTTTTTTATTTAGGAGTAGATATAATTTAATGATTATTTTTTCAAAAGTACATATCATGTAAAATGGTTATATAACATTGAACGTTTTATTTAGTCTTGCAAAAATAAATATATTCAAACACATAAAGACGTTTATGTTTGTGCACATGGCGCATGAATTATCAAAGTTAATTCATAGAAAATTGAACGTCGCAGATTTGCAATGCAAACATAAGGAGGAATATACACTTAATGTAAGTATTATTAGATAAATGATCTCAAAATATTTCGATATAGTGTACTGCTTCTGTTGATATTTTACCGAAGTCGAGACAGAAGTTTATGATTGCGAGGTGTTCAGTGAGGTCAGCCAACGTCTCTTTTTTCTGGCGTTTTTAAAGACACGATCTTGCTTAAATATCTTTCAAAAATCCTTTACTCATAAAAAAAAAATTCAAATGAAGTATACATATGACGTATCCAATTCTAACTACTTCAAAATTGAAGATAATGATGTTTTGACAGATTTTATTTAAAGAAAACCTGTAAATATTCAAATTTAAATCCTCAATAAGGATCTTTTGACAATTTTTACGCTGGGCCGTGCGTACTTTCCGTGACCCTTTAATGCGTACATTTTTAGTTTTATTTTTGTAAAAAAAAAACGTCCAAAACTACTCTAGATTGAAATTATATGACAAACATTTTGGTATACAACATGTGTGTATAAATCCATTTAAAAAGACAAAAACGCGATTGTCGATAAACTAGGATAGCCCTCTTAGCTCACGGGGCTCTTTTTTTTTGGGGGGGGGGGTTATACAGCAAATTTAGAACTGCAGAATTTGTAATATTATTAGTTGGAACATTTCTAAATTTTTATTTTTTTTCCAATGAGTTTACTATGATACCTACATGTACTTTTTTAAAATGATTAAAAAGGATTTTATTATGATACCTACTGCAATATTTGATAAGAATACATCCTCTACTCTGTAATACATACAGGATTTAAAGTACAGCAAAGAGTATACCTTTAACCAGTTGACGCATTTAAACATCTGTTCGTTACTTACACAGCAATAGTTTTGTAGTACATAAATAAATCAAAGTCACTCATGTTTCATTAATGTTCTATTAATACTGCAAAATGGTCTTTATCAATTTAAACCCTTATTTTTTATATAACTTTCACATATACATGTAAGCTAGTACATGTAATACCGGTATGTTAGGATAGCTTTATAGGACTGAGCAACATGCATCTGAAATATACTTCTATCCTGATAATTGACACACCATTTGTCAATATTTATTCGATAAGATACAGTAGCTGTATTTCACATGCAAAAAATGCTCATATTATGCCCCTTTTTCAAATAATGGAATAAGATCAGACATTTTTTTATTGAAAATAAATTTATTGATAAAAATTAAAAACAATTATGAATTCAACAGTATTAGGAATTCAAAGTAAAACTTAATTTATTTTATAGAAAAATGCCAACAATGACATTCAATATACATGTACACAGAAAAGGCCACTTTTCTTTGATTTACAACACATTTTTACAATTAATTACCAGGTAAATCTACTTTAAATATTTGATTTTCTTTACAATGCCTCTGGAATACTCACACACAAACAGATTGTCATTATTGTCCACACATACACCAAAAGGATATTCCAGATCACAGTTATCAATGTAACGGAGAAACTGTCCATTCTGGTCCAGAATGTGGATACACTGGTTGTAACTGTCTACTGTCAGGATTTGACCCTGGCTGTCTGTTGTGATACCATAGGATTCGAATGGTTGGTTCTTGGTAACTGAGGGATGACCAGTGTACCTCCATCTGAGTTTCCCGTCCTTATTAACCACCACTACTGCACTAGCCCCGAAGTCAGCTACACAGATGTCATGGTTTCTGTTCTCTGTGATGTATTTAATCTTACTATTCCCCGAGTACAGAGGTTTACCATCATCATCAAATTGAATTGTTTGTTTCTCTGTTGATCCCGTGTAACGGACAACTTTGGATTTGGTTTTATCATCACTATACATGGTAACCAGGAGATCACCAGTAGAGGTGACACACAGTTTACTAGGCTTCCATCCCTGTAATCTTGTCAACTCTTCTGTCCGTTCATTTTTTACTTTATACACGGTCCTTGTTTGCCAGTTAGAGTACAGTAGATCCCCATTACTGTCTACAGCTATATCATTGGGGAAATTACCTGATTTTTGTTTGATTGTCTGGAGGAGTAAACCTTTAATGTTGAAGCATTTGATGTTATTTGTCTCTCCACTCGTCCATATCTTATCTTCATTCAGACAGGTAATATTACGTAGTCTCTCTTGCCCAGTTTGTATAGTGGCAACAAGCTTTGGTTCATCTAGTAGTTCTCTGACTGAAGTGTTAGGTTGGTTCATTAACAAGACATTTTGCTCTGTAGCAGTAGATAATGGGGTGATCTGTCCAAACAAGCTATACAGATTCTCACGATCTATTGGTTTTGGAATGAATGTTGGCAGTGTAATCATAACTTTGGGTGGAAGCTTGCTGAACTCTCTGATCTTTGACTTGTATTCAATGGCTGGAGATACTTCCGTGGATTTCTCAATTTTCCTCAGGGCCAGAAATGTTTGTTTTATGAGAGACTGTATCTGTTTAATTTCATTCAAGTGTTTCTTTAAAATGTCTCTGTGTTTCACCTTTATCTCGCTAATTTCGGTTATAATTTTGTTGATAACGATGTCGATTTCTCTATGCCATTGCTCCCCTTGTTTGGACATTGTTGTTGTAAGTTTCTCATATCCTCCATCCAGGTTGGCAAGCTGATTTTCTAAATCGCGTGCAATTTCTTCATATGTAGGGGAAATATGATTTTCTAACTCTTTTGTATCTTTTTTAATATCATCTTTCATTGTCTTGTAAACTTCTGTAACATCTACAAAGTTATGTCCTTTGTGCTTTTTTGATGCCATACAAGAAGAACAGACAAAACTATTGTTGCAATCTTTGCACTGAAATTTACAACTTTTTTGTGGATGCATATCACATTTCGGATAAATGAGGGTTGATCTTCGTTCGTTGAAAGGGACTATTACATGTTTATGATATCCATCTGAGATATGATCTACTACACAGGGTTTGCAGAGGTTGACATGACAAAAGTCACAGTAGCTGTGTACTATGGCGGTCTCACAAAGGTCACATCGGTGTACATCCTGGGCACTAGAATGGGGATCCATGGTTGTTCAATCTATAAACAAAAATTAAATACATACATGTATATATTTTTTATGTCCAATGATAAATAATGTTTTCTTAACTCTTATACATATTTTGCATGTAACATTTGGATTTACAATTTCTGTATAATATTCTCCAACTAAGTAATATTTAATTTTTAATTGATACAAATCATGGGTAGGTTTCAAAACTTTTTAAACATTTTAAATTAACTCAAGCAGATATAATTATGTATGATTTCCTAGATACTAGATGGTTTATCGAGTTGAATAAACAGAACGTTAGATTCAAAACGAAAGTTGCTTATTAATTTGAATATTCTTTTCATAAATATAGATCTAAGTAGAATTATACGTTTTAATCATGATAACTAGTGTAGTAGTTGGGGCTAGAAGGACCGTGGATATCGGACTGGGTAGCTCAGTCGTAGAACTCTTGTCGTCCCGGGTTCTCGATTCAAATCTACATGTATCATAAAGCCGTTCGGGCTTTATTGAATATGATCACGCCTCGACCAAAGTTATCGCCGCTTATTACATGTACCCAAAGAATAATTCCTTATGCATCAATTAAAGATAGGAATACAAACCTTGTGATTTTACAATATCTTGCTTTCTGCTAGGCGTGGCCCAAACATGGCTGATCCTGCTCTGAATGTGACCACCTGATCAGAATTAAAAAAAAAATACACGAGTTACCCCCCGTTCATCGCTATTGACTGTGTCTGCTGGTTCAGGCACGAAGCAAGGTTTTTGAAAGGGCAAGGGGGGCAAACTCCAAATATTCTCGACGAGCAAATAGAAAAAAAATTAAAAAATCAATGAAAATCCTAATCCGTTGGGGGGGGGGGCATAGTACGATAGGTACTATTGCTTTAATATATCACTGTTCATTTTCTTGTTTCCCATTCCATATTTTACAAGGTTTCAAAAAAAAAAAAAACAGGGGGGAGGGGACTTGTAATTCAATTCTTTAGTTTATGTAAAATTTAATGTAAGTAATTAAAATATTAATATTTATATTAATATAATATATCAATATTAATATATTAGTATATGTTCTTCTTTTCAAATTTTTGAATTATGAGCGTTTGAATAGAACAGGGTCTACATCTATTAAAATTGGATTGTACGAACGCGGAGCGAAAGAAGAATTTGCTTTGTAGAACACGGAGCTTCGATTTCTAGAGTGCGGAATCTTTACATGCAGCAATCATATTGTTATACATACATATGCCAATGAACATATCAAAGAGATTGCACAGAAGCCAATTATTCATTAGTCTAACTTTGAAACTATGTACATATTTATACGGTTTTATTATGCCTGTGCCATGTTACTTTCGACTTTTACCCTTTGTAGCACTTGAGCACACTGAATATGTGCATGTCGAATAAATGTCTCTTTATGTTGCTAGAGCTCGCCAAGTAACGTCGAGAATTTCGAACGGTTTTGAATCCTCGTGCGAGTTTTATAGCCTCTAACAAATATCGAAGACATGTACATTGAAATGATGCTGTCTAATCTCGTGTGCATGTCGGCGATAAGTCGTGTGAAAAAGTAGTTTGACATGCTACGAGTTGCGTTGCGAGTTTTCAGGACATGAAAAAAAGAATGGTTAATACGACATGCAATGAATTTCAAAGACTTCTGTTCAACATTAATTTGTACGACTTTGGTCGTGTTCTATTCGACATTTTTTCAACATAGCAATGCGTGTTGATTGAGCTGTTTTATTTTCATTTGATTTTTTCTGTCCTTAATTACATGGATGATCGTCGAATCATCTTTAGCAGCATGTATCTCTGTTGCATAGGTTTCTGAAACTTTGACGGACAATAAACATAAGTATCTATTAGAACCAACAAACGAATGAATAGCCAAGTCGTAAGAGGTCGTCCACACTCGTACATATCTCGTAGGACAATCGTCACAACTCGTCAAGGACTCGTACGTGCAAGTGTCGTCTAAACTCGCCTCGTGCATTCTCGTAGGAAATCTTCGATTCTGGAGAAAGTGTCGAACATATATCCTACGTGTTGCCTTAAACTCGTGTTGAAAATAAAATTATCGTCCTAATCACGTGTCATTGTGGAATGGAACTCGAGCAAAAATCGAACTGATGTCCTTGTGAAAATGCTACAAATGATGAAATATGCATATTTAGTCATTGGTCACCAAGTGTTGGCATTTGTAGCAATTTTTATAGAATTATTGTAGAACCATCAACGATTTTTGGTCAAATTCAAAACAATGGTATAGTCTTTGGTTACCTTTGGTTACCATCTGTAACCATCTGCATGAACATATTAAACGGTGGAAAAAATTATCCTCTAGTAAATTTACTGCAGTAATTGTATTTCCCCAACACAGTTATCAGAAAATGCTTCGTTTAATGATTTATTCCACACACAAAAAATGATGTCAAAATACAAAAATTTTCGATTTTATCCCTAATTATATTACAAAAGACGTCATTGAATACTACAACATGAATATCAATCCATCATTTATGCAATGATTGTAAAATTGTAAAAGAACTAGGTTCAAGTACATTTTCAGTCATATTTTGACCTTTTTTAAGTGATTTTGAAAAATAACACAAAATTAATAATGGAAATTTAGCATTTACTCACACAATCATACCAAAAAAAATTCAGCTAGGCTATAAACAGTTACCTGATTAAAATGGTAATTGTGTTATCATTTAAGTTGTATTATACATGTATCGTATTTTTCTTATAATTTAGCAGTAGACTCAATTTTATACAATAGTTTATTGAATAGAGAGCAATCGCCACTATGCAATTTACATTTTAACTTTGTTGTATATAAAACATCAAAAGGTTCTTTATGGGCGACGACGGCGGACACATTTGTCTTTATAAAAAAGCTATTGGGAAATATGTCATTTTTGTGGTTTTTTTACTACATCTTACAAATATGACATTTTTTAACGCATTATTCCCATTTGAAAACAGAATAAACATTGTCAATTTATATTACAAAACACAATGAAGCGCTGCTTTTAGTTCAGAATAGCTGTTGTATAGATTTTTAACAAAAATTGCTTCAATCAGCAAAACTTACCATCAGATTCTTTATCATAAACTATATGTTTTAAATAAAGATGGTACATACAGTACCCGATAATATAAATGGCCACAGTTTCTAAATTTTCATAAAAGGTTTTCTATTTTTGAATGTGGAAAAGAGGATAGTAAATGGATCTATTATATGTTTAAGAAGTGCTAAAAATTTAAGCCAGAGCATTTGGTACATGTATAACATATAAGGAGGGGATTAAATGAATGATCTTCCAGTGTTTGGTATGATCTCAGTATAAGGACATATTGTCTTGAATGAAATGTGATATCCCCCCCCCCCGATCTGCTCCCTCAGAATAGTAAACCCTTATTCAATTTTAGGGATTTGAAATGTTTTAATTTCCCAATTAATTGTAATTCATTCATCCCTGAGAACGAGTTCTATGAGCAATATGATTCGCTTCTTCTAATTTTTGTAACAGTTTTCTCTTCAATTTTGCCCCCAGCTATAAGTTGGGGTTCAGTTCGTTCCGTTCAAGTTTTCTTTTTCTGACTATATTTGAATTAAAATACATGGCGCCCTGCAACATAAAGTGAGGTCCATGCAGCACCGCCTCCCTTGTTGCTACATGCCTTAATGAGTTAACAGAAACAAATCAAGTGAGATTATTTTCTATATCCAGATGTTATCTCTCTTATTGGGACATCCAACTTTAATGCAGTGTATAACTTAACTACATTCTCCCCCCCCCCCCCCCCCAAAAAAAAAAAAAAAAAAAAAAAAAAAATTTTCAATTGACTTAAATCTCGGTGTTTCGTCCTTGATAAATTGAGTTAGAATGACGTATAAAAAATAATAAGGGAAGAAAAAATGAAGATATAAAGGAGTGATTTATAAAGCATTTTTATTTTTAAAAAATGCCAGGCATGTTTTTTTTTAAATTACTTGTACATGTGTCAGCTCTGCGAGAGCATAGATCATAAACTGATAACTTATATATAGAAATTGAAAATCATGTTGAGTTTTATTTCATTAACAAAGATTTTTTAAAGATGCGAGTCTCCGATGCTGTTTTATATTCAAATAGTTGAATACAACATTTAAAATTTGGTTTCTGTCTGAAGATGAACAACTTTGTTATATTTTCAGAATGATTTCAATGTATTCAGGTACGTTATTCTGATTTGAAATTTTGATTTACGGAGTGCCACTGTTGCAGACACTGTCAATTTGCAAGTTTAGTCATTTCTATGTTCATCATTTAGTATCATGGTTTCTCCACAGGTGCTTGAGGACAGAACCCCTCCACTCCCACCCCCACCCCCGATTTCTACCCCCAGGGTAGATAACTCTCCGGCTTTTGATAGTCATCTACATTGACAATTTCTGAAAATAAATGAAAGTTAATATTCAACGATTAATGTAAATTCATACCCAACCTGCATAAAAAAGTATATTTATGCAGAGGGCTGGCTCGAATATAACATATTAATAAGCCTATTATATAATTTTCAGATATGATGCATGTCACATGCGTAAATTAATGACTTTTAACATTTCCATATCAAAAGGAGAGTCTAAATCTGTGAGGTGAAAGGAGGATATGAAAAGGGGGAGGGGTCTCTAAGCACCTACGTGATTAATCATGCATTAGACATGCACAGTACGAACTGACCTCGTATTGACCCTGTTGACCTGGATTCCGGCCATTACTCGGTCTACAGGCAGTGTCAAAAGTTCATACACGTACATGCATATGTATCTAGTCGGCTTACATGTCTAAATCTTTATGTTTATGAGTTCCATTTTATCTATAATTTTATTCATATTAGGAAAAAAAATATCTTTTTATATGTAAGCCCAATTTCATGTGAAATTTAATTAAAAAAGAATTCATATAGCTAGGGATGCCTAACTGCAGTGATATGTAAACACAAATAGGGCACGAGCCCTGTTTACATGACAAAGAATTGTCAGCCCTGTATCTTGCTTTTAACTCCACGAATGACTCTCAAATTTCATTTGATCCTTAAGGTCTTCCGCTGGGAGCGGAAGACCTTACTATTAATCTGAAAATTTTTCAAATTTCTTCTTATTTTTTTTTCTTCTAGACGCCAACTTTGATCCTTAATATCTCGCTCGTTTGTTCATCGATTGTTTTGAAATTTTCAGGACTGATAACATGCCGCGTGATGTTGTCTTTGCATATTTTAGTTGAGGAAAATACACATCCGGTTTTGAGTTATTCCCCTTTTATTAAAATTGACGACTTCTTTTGTCCAGGGGGGTTTAGCTTTAACGATGACTGTCAGAGTCTCAAAGATGGGCTGGTTTGGAAGCTTATAATACATTGAAGTTGTGCGAGATATATTTTATTTATTATTTGAATGCAAATAAAAGGGGTGGTATAGATGTTGAAACAAAGGTAAGAAAAAAATTCAAAAAAATTCGCGTATTTTCCGTGTTAGTTTTCTACCTGATAAAAATTTGTTATAACATGTATTTTAAAAGTTCTTCGTCTTACCAAAACCTTTCATTCGGTAAACAGAAAAAAGGGGCTGTCTCCTATAATTAGGGAGTTAGAGGCGTCAAAAGTGTCAACTAAGAACTACATTTATTATACTTTGAATTGAATGTTTTAGAAGAAATCTATCGAATTAACATACACACTTAATTGACTAGCAATTGTTTGATGTACATTTAGTACGACACGCGAGTGAATGAAATCGCCCAATTGATCGAAAATCGGGTCACACCCCACTTCGGCGATTTACTTGTACGTAGCTTCCGGTAAATATTCCAATTATATGAATGTATATTTGTATCAATTAATCCAAATAGATGATTCTTTGTTAATGATGATAATCCAACACCAACTATTACTTACATTGTAGCATAATAGACAATGTGTATCATCTTGTTGCGATGACACCCCCCCCCCCCTTTTTGACCGTTCAAATATGGCAATCTATTTTTAAATCCGGATTACACACGTGCATTGTGAAAAGCCCTTTTACTTGAAAACGCTTGCTTATTGTTGCTTATTACATCCCATATAACGTTTTCATCAATTCTGAATATAAATGTTGACACATTAAAGATGCATTGTCATGACGTCAGGCAATTATTAATTCAAGCTTGTAGGTGGAATGAAAACATGTTATATGACATAAAGATAACAATAGTCAAGGGCTTTCCGTCATTTTCAAGCCATGATAAACATGATAAAAAGGAATCTCAAAATAAGAAAATAGACACAAAGTAAACTGCATTCCCGGCATATGTTCACATTGTATCATGTGTCTCAGAATTCCTATTTTGGACTCGTCCACTATAACTTCGAAAAAATTAATGAATGAGACATTCTGGCGCGTAGTCTTGTAAACGAATTTTCCATTGGTCAGAATGGATCTTCCGTGAGGGTCGGGGTAGGTATAAAAACCAATTTAATCGTTCAAAGTTTTGAATTGTTAACAACGATATATTAGATCGAATGTTTTAGAACGATTTATAAACCCAAAATACAGTTATTTTTAATCGATTGACGTGTGGGCATAGGTATTAAGTAGGCGGGCATCCTTACACCCCATTAATTGAAGACGAATAAAATCGCGTCCAGCAGATAGAATAGCAAAACTCCCTGGCATTTTAGTCCATGTTATTATAAATTTATGATTTTGTTTGTTAATAAAAATTCAATACAATTATTAATTAACAATGTACACTCTAGTACTCTAGTACAAAATTTTGTTGCGATGACCCCCCCCCCCCCCCCCGGCCATTATACCTTTTTTTAAATCAGGATTACACACGTGCTTGCATTTGCAGAAGACAATCTGGAACTTAACTGTTAACTATATGTTACCGATATCATCTCTTTGCAAATGTATTTCTCCTTAGTAAGTACGTGTGGTAACTTATACATGTAACTGTGATAACCATAGAGGAATGCATGATCTGCACATAATAACTAACTGCTTGATACAATATTTCTTTTTTTCCAACATGTTTTAAGTCAGTGATAATATGAAAATATATGCCTGACTTCATATCGGAAATTACTCATTTTCTTTATTCCTCTTCTCAATAAACAAAACAAACCAACAAACCAAATTGATCCAGATAAATATAATTATCAAAAATAAACCAAAAAAACAAACTACACATATTCATCCTTCACCCACAATATTGCCTTTCCGATATTTGTCATCGTTGTAGACCCGTGTAACAATCTATTTAGTAGGTGCTTGCACGACATAGAACCTCTTGCTGATCAACGTTTTCATTAACGCATATAAAGGAAACAATTATTTAGATTTTTTCTTGAATTTATTTTGATGTAAATAAAAAAGAGAAGAAATTAGTTCTCAGTCTCTCTTTATGCTTTTTTTGTTAGCGGTTATTCTAAGTTCATTTTGCATATCCTTTTGTAATTTAAAAATATGCAATGTAAATCTTTTTTCCATGCAATATTTCGGATTAAGCAATGAAGAGTAGTATCTTGAAACTTCATTCAACATTTTATTAGACCTTTAAATTGTAAAATGCTAACAGTGAAAAGTGTGCCCGACTTCTTTTTTTTTTAAGGGAAAACTTTATTGATTAAAAAAACCTGATTCCAGACAAAATAAAATGACATAATCAGTTTGACATTCTCTTAGTGCAGTTCTGTAGCTCTTAGTCTGAAAAAGAATCGGATAGACGACCTAGGACCCAGATCGTCCATCCAAATTTCTTGAATATTGCAATTTCTTTCGTACGCGGACGCATGTTGACCGAATACTCACCGAGACTAAATGGTTCGTATTTTAAGTTTTAACTGCGTTTAAAGGTAATATTGGAATTCCGATAATTTTGAAAATGATTAATTAAATAAAAATGGTTAAAATTACCGTTAAATCACCGGCATCGGTGTTCCCCATGCGCTGATCTAGATGAGAAGGGGGAGGGTTCCAGACCCCGCCCCAACCCCCGCAAAATTTCTTTCCATTGCATGTACAATATAAAATTACAAAAATATGCCTCGGACATCCCCAGGCAAACTCAATAACCGTCAGACACTCAACCCCCACCCCAGGAACATTTTTCTTATCCGCGCATGCCCCCTCCCCTCTCAAAAAACAAAATTATTCTTCAGAACCCCTGTAAAATTTCCAGGATCTCTGCATACATTCTAAAATATTCATTGGCGCTTGCGTTCGATAAATAATGCGAGTAAAATGTTTGGTCTTTTTACCTTCATACCGGGCATACCCACTGTGTGATTATAATCGTCATCCATATTCTGTGTATATTGAGTCAATTATGATGATAAGATAAGTTTCTCAAATTAAATGCACATGCAAAATACAACATGCGGCGAATCAAACTTCAGACAACTTTTAAAGATTTGTATTTGCTTATATACATGTGTTTTGTTTCTTTTACTCAGTGTTTATACATCTAATATTGTACCATTATCAGGTATCAATTTTTGTATTACGTCACAAGTATGTTGCTTGCAACAAGCTCGTCTCTAGTTAGAAATACATTAATTTTCTAAAGCACTGTAAATAATCAAAATAGAAAAATAGAATTTGACAAAAATCGTGACCATGCCCCTTTTATATATCAAAGTCACTCATGTTTCATTAATGTTCTATTAATACTGCAAAATGGGTTTTGTCAATTTAACCCCTTATTTTTGATATAACGTTTTTTTACACATACACACACACATGTAAGTAGTGGTACATGTAATACCAGTATGTTATTTAGTTGTATAGGACTAAGCAACATCCGTCTGAAATCTATCTCTATTCTGATAATTAACACACCACTTGTCAATTTATTCGATAAGGTACAGTAGCTGTATTTCACGTACAAACGATGCTTATATTATGCCCCTTTTTCAAATAATGGAAGAAGATAAAACATTTTTTTTTAAAAATATACTTATTAATGTTAGAAATGAAAAAAAATACAATTATGAATTCAACAGTATTTCAAAAGTAAAGCTTAATTTGTTTCATAGAAAATGCCAACAATGATATTCATTATTCACAGAAAAAGGCCAGTTTTCTTTGATTTACATCACATTTTTGCAATTACATGTAACGATGTCTACTTTAGATATTTGATTTTCTTAACACTGCCTTTGTAATACTCGCACACAAACAGATTGTCGTCATCGTCTACGTATAAACCATACGGATCCTCCAGATCACAGTTATCAATGTAACGGAGAAATTGTCCATTCTGATCAAGAATGTGGATACAATGGTTGTCACTGTCTGCTGTCAGGATACGACTCTGACTGTCTGATATGATACCCAAGGGCTCAAATGGGTCTTTCTTGGTAACTGAGCGATTACCAGTGTATCTCCATCTGAGTTTCCCTTCCCGAGTAACCACCACTACTGCACTAGCCCCACAGTCAGCTACACAGATGTCATGGTTTCTGTTCTCTGTGATGTATTTATTATTACTATTCCCTGAGAACAAAGGGTTACCTACATCATCAAATTGAATTGTTTGTTTCTCTGTATACCTCCAGTAACGGACAACTTTGGATTGCGTTTTATCATCACTGTACATGGTAACTAGGAGATGACCAAAAGAAGTGACACATAGTTTACTAGGCGTCCACCCCGGTAATCTGATCAACTCTACTGTCACTCCATTCTTTAATTTATTTACTGTCCCTGTTGCTCCACTAACATACAATAGATCCTCATCACTGTCTACAGCTATATCATTGGGAAAATTACCTGAATTTTGTTCGATTGTCTGGAGGAGTGAACCTTTAATGTTGAAGCATTTGATATCATTGGTCTCTCCACTCGTCCATATCTTATTCAGACAGGTAACATTACGTAGAAATTTATGCCCAGTCTGTATTGTGGCAACAAGCTCCGGTTCATCCAGTAGTTCTCTGGCTGAAGTTTTGGGTCGGTTCAGTGACAGGACATTTTCTTCTGTATCAGTAGATAATAATGGGGTGATCTGCCCAAACAAACTATACAGCTTTTCGTGGTCTATTGGTTTTGGAATGAATGTTGGCAGTGTAACCTTAACTTTGGGTGGGGGCTTACTGAACTCACTGACCTTAGAGCTGTATTCAAAGGTTTGGGATACTTCAGTAGATTTCTCAAGTGTCCTCAAGGCCAGAATTATTTGTTTTATGAGGGACTGTATCTGTTTGATTTTAGCTAAGTGTTTCTGTAAAATTTCTTTGTGTTTCACTTTCATCTTGCTGATTTCAGTTTTCATTTCGTTGATAACGATGTCGATTTCTTTGTGCCATTGTTCTCCTTGTTTGGATATCGTTGTTGTAAGTTTATCGTATCCTCCATCCAGGTTGGAAAGCTGATTTTCTGAATCAAGTGCAATTTCTTCATATGTAGGGGAAATATGATATTCTAACTCTTTTGCATCTTTCTTAATATCATCTTTCATTGTCTTGTAAACTTCTGTAACTTCTACAAAGTTATGTCCTTTGTGCTGTTTTGATGCCATACAAGAAGAACAAACAAAACTATTGTTGCAATCCTTGCACTGAAATTTACAACTTTTTTGTGGATGCATTTCACATTTCGGATAAATGAGGGTTGATCTTCGTTCGTTGAAAGGGACTATTACATGTTTATAATATCCATCTGAGATATGATCTACTACACAGGGTTTGCAGAGGTTCACATGGCAAAAGTCACAGTAACTGTGTACTATGGCGGTCTCACAAAGACTACATCGGTGTATATCCTGGGCACTAGAACGGGGATCCATGGTTGTTCAATCTATAAAAAAGAATTAAAAATTAATATATATATGTTTTATGTTCAATGATAAATAATGTGTTCTTAACTATATAATTCATCCAATTACTAGTAACTAAAATTAATTTTTAATTGATACAAATCATGGGTAGGTTTCAAAAATGTTTCAATCATTTTAAAATAACTCAAGCTGATATAGTTACGTTTGATTACCTACTAGATAGTAGATAAAGTTGAATAAACAGAACGTTAGATTCAAAACGAAAGTTGGTTTTTAATGAGATGAATATTCTTTTCATCAATTTAGATCTAATCAGAATTATACGTTTAATCACCATAATTAGTGTACAGTAGTAGTTGGGGCTAGATGGACCGTGGATATCGGCCTGGGTAGCTCGGTCGTAGAATCCTGACGCCCCATGTTCGTTTTAACTCGAATCAAATCTACATATATCATAAAGCCGTTCGGGCTTTATTAAATTTGATCACGCCCCGACCAAAGGTTTCGCCTCCTATTACTCAAAGAACGATTCCTTATTCCTTAATCAAAGATACAAAGACAAGCCTTGTAATTTTACAATATCTTACTTTCTGCTAGGCGTGGCAAAAACGTGACTGATCCTGCTCTGAATGTGATCACCGGATTAGAGGTGAAAAAATACACGAGTTACTCCCCGTTCATCGCTATCGACTTTGCCTGCTTCCAGACACGAAGCACAGTATTTGAAAGGGGGAGGGGGGCAAACTCATCCGAATATTCGTGACGAGCAAATAAGAAAATAAAAATAAAAAATCAATGAAATTCCTAATCCATTTGGGGGGGGGGGGGGGCATAGTACTATAAGTACTATTACTTTAATTTCACTTTTCATTTTCTTGTTTCCAATTGAATTGTTTACAAGGTTTCAAAAAAGTAGGGGGGGGGGGGGGGACTTCATTGTAATTCAATTCTTTAGTTTATGTGAAATTGAATGTAAGTTGATATTATAATATATTGATATTAATATTGATATTATTTTAATATATCAATATTATTATATTTTTATATAATCTTCTATTCAAATTATTGAATTATGAGCGTTTGAATGGAACAGGGTCTACATCTAATAAAATTTGATTGCACGAACGCGGAGCTAAATAAGAATTTGCTTTGTAGAACACGGAGTTTCGACTTGTAGAGCGCGGAATCTTTACATGCAACAATCATGTTATTAAACATACATATGCCAATGAACACATCAAAGAGATAGCACAGAAACCATTAATTAGTCTAACTTTGAAACTATACGGTTTTTTTATGTCTGTGCCATGTCACTTTCGACTTTTACCCTTTGTAGCCCATTTGTAGTCGTTTCGAGTGGACTCGAGCACAAATCTGTGCATGTCGAAAAAATGTCTTTTTATGTCGCCAAGCAACGGCGAGAATTAAAAACGGTTTTGAATCCTCATGCGAGTTTTATAATCTCAAACAGATATCGAAGACATGTTGAACTGATGCTGTCTAATCTCGTGTGTATGTAGGCGACAAGTCGAAGTCGTATTATGTCGGCGCTTCTCGTCGTGTGAAAAAGTAGTTCGACATTCTACGAGTTGCGCTGCGAGTTTTCAGGACATAAACAATTCAGTTAATAGGACATGAAATGAGTTTAAAAGACTTCTGTTCAACATTTATTTGTACGAATTTGGTCGTGTTCTGTTCGAAAAAAATTTCAACATAGCAATGCATGGTGATCGAGCTGTTTTATTTTCATTTGATTTTTTTCTGTCCTATATTACATGGATGATCGTCGAATCATCTTTATCAGCAAATATCTTTGTTGCATAGGTTTCTGAAACTTTGATGGACCATAAAGATAAGTATCTATTAGAACCAACAAACGAATAACTAGCCAAGTCGTAAGAGGTTGTCCATACTTGTACATTTCTCGTAGAACAATCGTCACAACTCGTCAAGAACTTGTACGTGCAAGTTTCGACTAATCTCGCCTCATGCATTATCGTAGGAAATCTTCGATTCTGGAAAAGTGTCGAACATATATCGTACAAGTGTTGCCTCAAACTCGTGTTAAAAATAAAATTATGAAATATGCATATTTTACACAGGTTGGTCCATCTCGGTAAAATTCACAAGAGTTTTTCATGAATTGAGTGAAACGTTTTATGAATATTACTTTTACTTTCAATGAACACAAACAGTACATAATTAGAGAAGTATATAAACCATTACTACTTATATAAAAACGAACTGTTTGAAAGAGATGATATATAGGCAAAACACTGAAATTTGAATCATCAAAACTTTCCTCAGTCCGTTTCCTTTCAACTTTCACCGTATTCCTTAAGTTTTTCAAAACCAGCATCTCAGTTCGGACGATCCAAATTTTATCTCCCCTGTTCTCTTCAAACGCTCAGAATTTCTTAATAAGTGAAGATAATGGATAGAGAATTTTTTTTTTATTCCACACATTCTGCAGACATACAATGTATGATTATGATGCTTTAAATATAATAATTCAGAAGTGCAATTTTTTTGATAGAGAGAAAAAGAGAGAGAGAGAGAGAGAAGGAAAATTCAAGTAGAAATTGGATTCCAGATGTTCCAATGAGTATCAAAAATCTCATTTTCACCATTTTATAAGAAATAAAGTTCTGTGTTTCATAGAAGAGCTTTAAAGACGACATTGCATAAGAAACACTCAACTGTTTCTCGGTACACCTTGCTGTGTAAATATAGTACTTTAACCAAAGAAAAATGATATTAAGGATATCTTTGCTTTTACCAAGGATGCCTAGAATGAAAGTTTTCTTGGTAAATGTAACCTGAAAATTGATTTTTTCTTTTAAATAATGTTTAAAATTTTCTAAAAAAGATTGAACACATTCACAATCCCACAGTTTATGTTCTATAGTCTCCTCTTCTCTGTGACAAAAGGTACACATTTTAGAGTTTATTTTTTTAATTTTGAATAAAAAAGAGTTTGTTGCTAAAATTTTGTTAATTATTCTGTATTGGAACCATTGAAGTTTACAGTTTTTTGTTATTATGAAAGGTAGTTTATGGATTAATTTCCATTCCATGTCCTCTATATCTAATAATTCATTCCACCTTCTTTTACCTGTTGTCACAGAGGTATTATTGTTTTAAATATCATAAAAAAAACTTTGACTTTTTACATTTCATAACTTTATGTATGTTTTCTCTAATAAGCGGGTTTGCTAATTTTCTTAAAGTTTGGTTTTCACCCAATTTTCTGATGTATGTCTTTACAGCATGGATTATACTTGCAAATTCTAAAAAGTTGACCGTTACATTATTATACATATCACAAAACTTATCAAAACTAAGAAAAGTATTATCTTCCTCAATGATATCATTGATGTATCTAATATTATTATCAAATAGTTGTTTATTAAAAAAAGATTTCCCTCCAATATGGATCAAAGGGTTATAAAATAAAGGTGAGTCTGCAGTTGCGCCAGACTCTAATATATTATGCAGGTCAACCCATGCCTTAAACACATCTATCCAGAACTTGTGTTTTAATGATTTCAAAAGTATACTAATGTATTCAATACCACATGATGTAAATTTATTTTGATTAAAATTAATTATGAATTGACTCAACCCCCTGCTTGTAACAATAAGCTGTCTCACCCAGAATAATTTCATGGAGGATATATTTGCTTTGATATTTATCATCTTAAGACCACCTTCTTCATATTTTTGAACAAGAACACCCCTCTTTATTCTGTGAGGTGAGCCATTCCATATAAATGAAAAGATTAGCTTTTCTAATTCTTTACAATAAAAGACAGATGGGTTTGGGATAGACATTAGTATATGATTCAACAAAGGTAGTACTAATGTCTTAATAACTGTAATCTTGCCCATGGGAGTTAAATGTCTTTTCTCCCACTGTTTAAGGATAGACTTAATTTTAACCAGTTTTGGATCATAGTTAATACTAGGCATATTTAGCAAATCAACAACAAAATTTATTCCAAGCAAGGTGAATTTAGTAGATCCCCAATTCAACTTGCTATTAGGAATAAGTATATCATTACTATATTTTTTGGAACCTATCCATATGAGTTTTTTAATAATTTATACACAAGACGGACATTTCCGAGAATCTATGTAATGTAGAAATGGTTTCTAATAAACTTTCTTCACTTCCATCCAGGATAATCGAGGTGTCATCTGTAAGTTGCGAAATCTTTTTTTCTATATTACCAACTGTTACACCTTTAATTTTTTATTTTTTTCTAATTTGTATCGCCAAAATTTCTGCACAAATCAGGAATATATAAGGGGATAATGGATCTCCTTGTCTACACCCCTTCTGAATATTAAAAATTTCAGAGAGATTGCCACCTTGATTAACCGCAGATGTTATGTTTGTATAAAAAATCTTAACCCACTGTCTAATAGTGGGACCAAAGTTAAAAAAATCTAAAGTTTGTTGTATAAAATTCCAAGATAAGGTATCAAAAGCCTTTTCAAAGTCGATAAGCAATAAAATACCGGGAATTTCTTCATCTTCGGTATATTGCATTATGTCCTATATTAACCTTGTGTTTTCTCCAATATATCTATTAGACATAAATCCAGTTTGATCTGGATTTATAAGTTTATGTAAATATTTTTTTAATCTAGCAGCAATACACCCAGATGCAATTTTGTACACAGTATTTAATAAAGTTATAGGACGCCAGTTCTTAATATAGTGTCTAGCTTTGTCACCTTTAGGTAGCAAAGTAATTACACCATGTCTTTGTGTGACTGATAATATATTATTTTTATATCCATAATTTATAGATCTAACAACAAAAACACCAATGTATTTCCAAAAAACCTTAAAAAATTCTGAAGAAAAACCATCAGATCCAGGTGATTTATTAGGTTTCATACTAGAAAGTGTTTTTGAAGCCTCACTAAAAGTAATTTCACCCTCTAAAGAATTTGATTCCGTTTCGGACAGTTTAGGAATGTCAGCATATATTAATTCATTATTTAAACCAAAGTTGACATTATCTAACTTTTTTTCATATAATTTTGTATAAAAGCTTTTAGTTTCAGTCAGGATTTTTGTCTGGTCATATATTACCTCCCCTGAATCTAACTCCAATTTTGGTATAATCTTACTAATAAAATTCCTGGACTCCAGTCTACAAAAATAACTTGATGGTTTTTCTCCTTCTTCAATCCAGTTTGCTCTACTTCTAATATAATTGCCCTGTAATTTATGTTTTCTAAGCTTTTCTAATTCCTGATTTTTGTTATATAGTAAATCTACATTGCTTTCAGAAATATTCTTTTCAATGTCTTTAATTTCTTTCACCAATTCTTTTTCCTGTTTTTCTTTTTTCTTTTTAATATATGATGAATAAGAAATAGTTTTACCTCGTATTTCCATTAACAATGTTTCAAGGAATAACTGATCATTAATGGTGAAAAGAATATTTTCATCTGGCAACTGATGTAAATTGTTTATATTATAAACTGGTAAAGCATATTGTTTCTTAACTTGAAGTATAAAATCTCTAATACACTCTAAATAATCATTATCATAAGTAAGGAGTTATTAAATTTCCACAGCCCTCTTCCTTTCTTAAAATCATTAAAGACAAGTGACATGCTTATGGCCGAATGATCTGACCTGTAACTGGATTCTATTGTACATGTTTCTAAACTAGACAACAATGATTCAGATATAGAAAAAAAATATAATCTGCTTTGCTAAAGAGGGGATCGTTTCCTCCATGTATATCTACGTAAATCTTCATGTAACTGTCTAAAAGGATCTATATATGTATAAGTCTCGATCATTTCTAAAACCTTATTTCTAGCTTTCGGGTTATTTATACCCTTATAATTCTAACAATCTGTAGTAGGATCTAAAACTAAATTAAAATCTCCACACCAGATAACATTCTGGCATTGCATATCATCAATGTGCATTTGTATATTTTCATAAATTTGCGGGGTGTCCGTATTTGGACCATAGATATTGCATAATAATACATCATGGCTTTCTATAGATATCTTAAGGTAGTCCTATACTCGGCACTAAATGGGCTCAATCATTAAAAGCTTAGCTTTAAATGATAAATATACATTCTAGCAATACATATACAAAAGAAAATATGCATGTTTACATGCTAATTTGTTTGTTATCACCTCTCAGACGGATGTACCCCCTTGCGAAAATTATTGACAATTATGAAATTTGCCAGACGTCCGTTTATCCTAAAAATAATTACCAATTTTGGGAAAATTAGAACTGAACATACAAAATAGAGTATAAATATTTATTTAAGCCATATCTCATCAATAATTTTGCGCAAATTTTTGTAAGTAAGTACGCTTTATGGACCTGATGTATCAAAATAGAATACAAAAAATGCAATGCTAATATCGCGTTTGGTAAGTTTTTTTTACTATTTTATGGACTCAAACTTAAATTCATGGTGTTTATTCTATAGATTGACATCTTAGAAAAAAGATTTGGTAAAATAAATTATATGTTGACGGATTACTTTTCACGCTATAAGCTCTAAACCAAGTAGACCCTGACGAAAAAATCCGTAAAAATCACATTTTGCTACAGTTTTCTGCCTAGATCTGTCAACAATGTTAGATATCATTTAAACATTAATCAATTGACGATTGATTAAATTCGAAATAGCTTCTGTCTCTAAATTTAAACCGGTTTTAGTAAAAGAAAAATAAAATTTCGGGGGGGGGGGGCATCAAAACAAAGAAGATATAAGCATACCTGAGATCCTGGTTAATCAGAAACTTCGTTTTTCATTTTACTTAACAGAATCGAGTTTCTCAACATTAACCATTTCTATCTCTCATAGAATACATATATTACCGTTCTAATTGCTTATTATTGCCATTGTTTACAACAGCGATGTAGAGCAAAATCAATACCGGGTATCTAAAACGCTTTGTGAAAGTCGAACCAATATTGTAAAATCCGTATTATGACGTAGTGCGATACTCGGACTACTTTAAGTAATAAAATATTCCCATCAATATCACCTTTTTCAGCGAGATCCTTGACATTATTATCTACAAGGACAGCAACTCCTCTAGAATTTGAGGTAAAGGAACTGAAATAGCATTGAGATCCCCATAAATTTCTGACCTCATTTTTATATCTTTTGTAAAATGTGTGTCCTGCAAACAATATAAATTATATTTCAATAATCTCAAATAATTAAAAACATGGATAGAGAATTAGCAATATTGTAGATCAATGATTTTCACAGATTTGTGTTTTTCTAAATTGTGTTGAAATGGCGATGAACGCTAAAATTTAATTGTTGCTTAGATCATTTGCTGTCCAAAAATATCGACAATTTTGATAGTCAACCACCAACAGCGAAAAAAGGCATTTCTCTAATAAACAGAATTTTATACCATTTACAAACTCCCCCAATGATATAAACCTAAAACAGATTTGAAGTAAAATTTTAAATATTGGCGAGTTTAAAAGAAAATTATACATTCCCTGCTTCGTGGCACTTACCAATCCTCCGCCTTCGCAATGTCCTCTGCGTTCAATAAAGCCGTATAATGGGAGTGCTTCAGCATATTAAAGATCTATAGATCAGCCTATTTAGGCCAGTCTAATGAAATAAATAACTTATTTTGCATTTAATCGCAAAATTAGTTGCGTTAAAATAACACAATCTTGTCTTTAAATTGCAATGTGCTTTGCGTTAAAACGCAAAAGAATGCGTAAAAACGTAACAGGAATTGCTGATTAGATTGCAAAGTTTTGCATTCAAACGTTTAATCGAAAAAGTTTTGCATTTAATTGCAAAAATGGTGTTGCGTTTAAGTGCAAAAGTTTTTGCAATTTTTGCAATTAAACGAGAAGAAACATCAGAAAGTCTAAATTTGAAGACTTCATGTCTACCCAACAAAATCTCTAGAATCAAGGAGCTTCCAGTTCCTCTGCCTAAAACTGGCGCCCCTCTAACTTCAAATTCTGGATCCGCCTCTGCTCTAGACATGATAGTGAATTGCTTTGCGGTAATGGATTCAAAGGGTGGGGGATGCGCCGGGTCCCCCCCCCCCCAAATTGTCAAACCTAAGTTAAGTCATACTCATTTTGGCAAAGAAAGTGTACAATTGCGTGTGTCAGTTTTCAGCGTTTTGGAAACTTGAGGGATTTCTGTACATTAGACATTTCAACAGTGTAGTATGAAGAAAACTCGTGTGTTTAAATGTGAAATGTACATATAAAGCCCATTTTAGTCATGCTCTTTCAAATGTGACCAGTCAGCCATCTTAAAGTATTGGTTATATAAGCTACTGTTTTTAACGACTCTTCCATGTTTATTATGAATATCCTTTTTAAACTTCATTTACATCGCCCCATTGAACTTGATTTTTTTAAATGATTCATTTATTGCATTCGTAAGAAAAATTTCTAATATTTATGCAAGGCAGAGAGTTATGATAGGATTACTGGATGTCTTAAATCTACCAACCTTTAAAGATTATAATTAACTTTATTAATATTAAATATTATCATGAGAGAAATTTCACATAAATCAAAAGTCTGTAGGCTTTATTTTTACCCTACAAATTCTCTAGAATCCAAGAGCTTCCGGGGGCTTTGCTCCCTGGCCCTCCACTAGGGCTCTGCCCGAGTGGACCCACTGGGGGCCTAAAGGTCCATAGACCCCTGCCTAAAACTGGTCCCCCCTCTAACTTCAAATCGTTGGTCCGCCCCTGTAAGTATTTGTTTAAAATAAGTCTGTTGGACTTATCATTATATAAACATTACCTTCACAGGATGAACGTTGAGTTATGACGTTTATATAGCGTCGTAGGTAGTCCTTGGTTTACCTGTGAGTATTAGGTTCACTATTAACGACTGGACGGAGTGACCACACTCGTACTGACTCGCACATTTCGCCAGAAAATCGCTTGTGCCTTGCATTTTTAAATAAATGATCTCAAAACAGTTCGAGATTGTCATGTTTGCTCTATAATTTGTTTCGTGTCTCTTTATGTTTTACCGAAGTCAAGAAATTTTAATGATGGCGAGGTGTTCTGTGCGGTCAGTCAACGTCTCTTATTCTGGCGTTATTGAATTATTATTTTTTCAGAACTTCCAGAACTACTATAGATACTACTATAGATTGAACCCTGTGTCGGATAAATATGCCAGTGCCTAGGTGGCATTTTGCACACGTCTTAGCTGTATATATCGAAAAATTCAAATATGGCATATGTTCGACCATTGCTTAAAGAGTTTATAACAACTTTAAATTTGTTTTCATTGGATCTCACCTGTCTGCAGGTGAGATATTTACCTTTTCGAAATAAATTCTTACAGGAAAAGAATATTTCCCATTATTGAAAAAAATTCCTATAGAAATTTCAATTACGATATGATTTGATAAAATACGAGAGGAAAGTTTAAGTTCCTATAGGAAAACAACCTGTCTGAATCAAATTCTTACAGGAAGCACCATTCTCCTATTGGAAAATTAATGTAAACTATAGAATTAATTTTAAAAAAAATCCTATACGATTGTCAATATTTCCTGTAGGAGAATCATTTCTCCTATGGGAATTATCATTTTCCTATGGAATATTTATTCTTAAAGATATATATCTCACCTCTCAGGTGAAACACACTAAAACAAAAGCAATTATTTACTCTGTAGACAGTGGTCTATCATTTGGTATATATGATTTTTCCGAAACTGCATGTTAAGCGGGTGTAAAAATGGCACATTGGCACTGGCATAATTATCCGGCTCAGTGTTATCGATTTGAAATTATATGACAAACATTTTGGTATACAACATGTACTATGTTTAAACTCATTTAAGAAGACAAATACGGATTTGTCCATAAACTAGGACAACCCTCTCAGCTTATGTGGCTCTTGTTTTCGGGGTAGTTTTTTGTTCTGTTTTTTTTTTTTTGGGGGGGGGGGGGGGGTCCAAAAGTAAATACAACAAACTTAAATGCAGAATTTGTAATAATATCCTGTTGTAAATTTTGAATATACCGGATGGCTGTAAATACAAAATGTACAACATGAGAACGTTGTCATGTTGAACATTTTGTATTTACTGACACCCGGTAAATAAAGAAAAAATACAACATGACAATATGATTGATCGTATCATTTACAAAGTGTTTATGATACTTACTTTTTTAAAGTAATTTAAAAATTATTACGATAACTACTGCAACATTAGATAAAAATACATGTTTAATTGTATCCTCTACTCTGTAAATACATACAGGAGTCAAAGTACAGCAAAGAGTTTACCTATAACAAGCTGCAGTTTACACATTTAAACATCTGTTCTTTACTTAAACAGCAATGGTTTTGTAGTACTTTAAGGAAACAGTCATTCATGTTTCATTAATGTTCTATTAATACTGCAAAATGATCCTTGTCAATTAATCCCCTTATTTTTGAAATAACTTTTACATATACATGTAAGTATATGTTATACCAGTATGTTAGCTGTATAGGACTGAGCAACATACGTCTACTTCTATCCTGATAATTGACATACCACTTGTCAATTTATTCAATAAGGTACAGTAGCTGTATATCACATGCAAACAATGCTTAATTTTTCAAATAATGGAATAATATTAGACAATTTTTTTCATTGAGAATAAACTTATTGTTGCTATAAATGAAAACAAATATGAATTCAACAGTATCACGAAAGTAAAGCTTAATTTATTTTATAAAAAAATGCCAACAATGACATTCAATATACAGAGAAAAAGGCCACTTTTCTTTGATTTACAACACATTTCTACAATTAATTATGTCTACTTTAAATATTTGAATTTCTTTACATTGCCTTTGATAAACTCACACACAAGCAGGTTGTCTTTATTGTCCACACATAAACCATAAGGATATTCTATATCACATTTATCAATATAACAGAGAAACTGTCCATTCTGATCCAGAATGTAGATACAATGGTTATTGAAGTCTGCTGTCAGGATACGACTCTGACTGTCTGTTGTGATTCCCAAGGGCTCAAATGGTTTGTTCTTGGTACTGTAACCGAGGGATGACCGGTGTACCTCCATCTGAGTTTCCCGACCTGATTGACCACCACTACTGCACCAGCCCCACAGTCAGCTACACAAATGTCATGGTTTCTGTTTTCTGTGATGCATTTACTATAACCTTTTTCTGAGTACAGGTGTGTACCATTATCATCAGACTGAATTGTTTGTTTCTCTTGTTTCTCTGTAGATCCGGAGTAACGGACAACTTTGGATTGAATGTAATCAATACTGTACATGGTAACCAGGAGATCATCAGTAGAGGTGACACACAGATTGATAGACCTACATCCCTGCAATCTGATCAACTCTTCTGTCTGTCCATTCTTTACTTTATACACTGTCCTTGCTGACAAATCAGAGTACAGTAGATCACCATCACTTTCTACAGCTATATCATTGGGGGAACTTCCTGATTTTGGTTTGATTGTCTGGAGGAGTGAGCCTTTAATGTTGAAACATTTTATATCATTTGTCCGTCCACTCGTCCACATCTTATCTTCATTCAGACAGGTAACATTATGTAGTCTCTCTTGCCCAGTCTGTATTGTGGCAACAAGCTCTGGTTCATCCAGTAGATCTCTGACTGAAGTGTTGGGTTGGTTCAGTGACAGGACATTTTTTTCTGTATCAGTAGATAATGGGATGGTCTGTTTAAACAAACTATACAGCTTCTCACGGTCTATTAGTTTAGGAATGAATGTTGGCAGTGTAACCTTAACCTTGGGTGGAGGCCTGCTGAACTCTCTGACCTTAGAGCTGTATTCAATAGTAAGAGATACTTCGGTGGATTTCTGAATTTTTTTCAGGGCCAGAAACGTTTGTTTTATGAGAGACTGTATCTGTTTAATTTCATTCAAGTGTTTCTTTAAAATGTCTCTATGTTTCACTTTTATCTCGCTAATTTCGGTTTTAATTTTGTTGATAACAATGTCGATTTCTCTATGCCATTGCTCCCCTTGTTTGGATATTGTTGTTGTAAGTTTCTCATATCCCCCATCTAGATTGGCAAGCTGATTTTCTAAGTCAAGTGCAATTTCTTCATATGTAGGGGAAATTTGATTTTCTAACTCTTTTGTATCTTTTTTGATATCATTTATCTTAGTCTTGTAAACTTCTGTAACATCTACAAAGCTATGCCCTTTGTGCTGTTTTGATGCCATGCAAGAGGAACAAACAAAACTGTTGTTGCAATCCTTGCATTGAAATTCACAACTTTTGTGTGAATGCGTTTCACATTTCGGATAAATGAGGGTTGATCTTCGTTCGTTGAAAGGAACTATTACATGTTTGTCATATGCATCTGAGATGTGATCTACTACACAGGGCTTGCAGAGGTTGACATGACAAAAGTCACAGTAACTGTGTACTGTGGCGGTCTCACAAAGGTCACATCGGGACACATCCTGGGTACTATGACTGGGATCCATGGTTGTTCAATCTATAAGAAAAAATAAAAATTAAGGTATCCGATCCATATAAGGACCTAATTATCATAACTTGAATATCAATGATGTATTAAATACTATTATATTAATTCAAAGCATTTTAGAGAAGAAAAAAAAAGATTAACCTAGAGAAATCAGCAGTAATTAATTAATGAAGATTGCATGAAGATTTATGGGGAGAAGCACATTTTTTAAAATAATCATTAGGAATAGGAAAACTATTTAAAACACATTTTATACCGTATATATTTTTTTAGAAGTTAATTTTATAGATTAAAATCAAAAGGGGACAACCTTTCTCCAGGAAAGGTCTATCATTAGGACAAATTTTACTCTTACATAATGATGCGTAAACATGAAAAGTATGTCCAAGTACACTGAGTAGTAAGCCCATACATAACTGTCATGCCTCACAATTCCTTGAACATGGGCTGTTATGGATCAGATACCTTAATACATATATTTTTTTTTTATGTTCAATGATAAAAATAAAAAGATTTTAATGTTTTCTTAATTCTTCTACATATATTCAGAGAGTGAAGAATTCATTTTGCAAGTAACATTTGGATTTAAATTTCTTTATAAAATTCACCCAAATAACTAAATTTGATTACCGCCTCCTCCGGGGGTCCCTGATTTTTAATTGTCATGATACAAATCATGGCTAGTTTTCAAATCTTTTTAAATTATTTAAAAATAACTCAAGCTGACATAGTTCCGTTTGATTACCTAGTTAGTTTATCGTGTTGAATAAACAGAACATTAGATTCGAAACGAACGTAGCTTTATAATCAATAATTTTAACATTTCTTTCCATAGATGTAGATCTAATTAGAATTACTGAGTATACGCTTTTAAAATCACCATAACTAATGTAGTAGTTGGGGCTAGATGGACCGTGGATATCGGCCTAGGTAGCTCAGTGATAGAGCTTCTGACTGAAGTTGCAGGGGTCCCGTGATTCAACTCGACTCAAATCTACATACATCTGTGTTACTATATCATAAAGCCGTTCGGGCTTTATTTGAATTGATCACGCCCCGACCAAAGTTATCATCTCAAATTACTCAAAGAATGATTCCTTATTCCTTAATTAAAGATAAAAGTACAAACCTTATTAACTAAAGAAGAAGTTTGACAATATCTAAATGTCTGGTAGGTGTGCCCCAAACATGACTGATCCTGCTCTGAATAATGTCAAATGGGACCACCTTCAGATAATCAGTTAAAATAAAAAATACACGAGTTACTCCCCGTTCATCGCTATCGACTTTGCCTGGTTCAAGTAAGTTATTTTTTTTATTGAGAGCAGGCACGTAGCACGGTTTTGAAAGTGGGGGGGGGGGGGGGGCAGGATTATTCAAAAATTCTTGACAAGCAACTAAATAAAAAAAATTAATTCCAGAAATCAATGGAAATCCTAATCCGTTGGGGGTGGGTGGGGCTGGGGGATGGGGGTATAGTACTAACATATAGATATTATATATCTAACTTTAATTTCACTTTTCATTTTTTAATTTTCAATTTTTTAACAAGGTTAAGAAAAAAGTGGGGGGGGGGCAACTCCATGGTAATTCAATACTTTATTTTCTGTAAATTTAAGTTAATATATTGAAATTGATATTAATATAATATATCAATATATTATTATATATTGTTTCTATTCAAATTATTGAATTATGAGCATTTGAATGGAACAGGGTTTACATGCATATATTAAAATTGGATCGTTCGAATGCGGAACTAAATATGCATTTGCTTTGTAGAACACGGAGCATCGACTTGTAGAGCGCGGGGTCTTTGCATGCACAATCATACAATTATACATGCATATGCCAATAAACATATCAAAGAAAAACATGTAGCATAGAAGCCATTTATTTATTTGTCTAAGTTTGAAACCATGTACATGTCTATATGGTTTTATTATGTCTGTGCCATGTCACTTTTGACTTTTACCCTTAAGCTTTGTAACCCATTTTCGGTCGACTGGAGTAGCCCTGAGCACAAATCTGTGCATCTCGAATAAATGTCTCTTTATGTCGCTAGAGCTCGCCAAGCAACGGCGATAATTTCAAACGGTTTTAAATCCTCATGCGAGTTTTATAGTCTCGAACAAATATCGAAGCCATGTAGAACTGAATAAATTCAGTTGCTGTCTAATCTCGTGTGCATGTCGGTGATAAGTCGTAGTCGTATTATGTCGGCGCTTTTCGTCGTGTGAAAAAGTAGTTCGACATGCTACAAGTTGCGTTGCGAGTTTTCAGGACATAAAAAAATTGATTAAGTTAATACGACATGGAATTGGTTTCAAAGACTTCTGTTCAACTTTAATTTGTACGAATTTGGTCGTGTTCTGTTCGAAATTTTTTCAACATAGCAATGCATGGTGATTGAGCCGTTTTATTTTCATTTGAATTTTTCTGTCCTTTATTACATGGATGATCGTCGAATCATCTTTAGAAGCATGTATCTCTGTTGCATAGGTTTCTGAAACTTTGATGGACCATAAACATAAGTATCTATTAGAACCAACAAACGAATGAATAGCCAAGTCGTAAGAGGTCGTCCACACTTGTACATATCTCGTAGAACAATCTTCACAGCTCTTCAAGGACTCGCACGTGCAAGTGTCGTCTAAACTCGCCTCGTGCATTCTCGTAGGAAATCTTCGATTCTGGAGAAAGTGTCGAACATATATCCTACGTGTTGCCTTAAACTCGTGTTGAAAATAAAATTATCGTCCTAATAACGTGTCATTTCGGAATGGAACTCGAGCAAAAATCGAACTGATGTCCCTGTGAAAATGCTACAAATGATGAAATGTGCATATTTAGTCATTGGTCACCAAGTGCTGCCATTTGTAGCAATTGTTATTGGTAGAACCATGAACGATCGATTTTTGGTCAAATTCAAAACAATGGTATAGTCTTTGGTTACCTTTGCTAACCATCTGTAACCATCTGAATGAACATATTAAACAGTGGAAAAAATTATCCTCTAGTAAATTTACTGCAGTAACTGTATTTTCCCAACACAGTTATCAAAAACTGCTTCGTTTAATGATTTATTCCACTAAAAAAATGGATGTCAAAATACAAAAAATTAACAATTTTATTCCTAATTATATTACAAAAGACGTCATTGAATACTACAACATGAATATCAATCCATCATTTATGCAATGATTGTAAAATTGTAAAAGAACTAGGTTCAAGTACATTTTCAGTCATATTTTGACCTATTTTAAGTGATTTTGAAAAATTTAACAATCATTTACTCACACAACTATACCAAAAAAATTCAGGCTATAAACAGTTACCTGATTAAAATGGTATAATTGTGTTATGAAGTTGTATTAAACATGTATCGTGTTTTTCTTATAACTTAGCAGTAGACTCAATTTTATACAATAGTTTATTAAATAGAAAGCAATCGCCACTATGCAATTTACATTTTAACTTTGTTGTATATAAAACATCAAAAGGTTTCTTTATGGGCGACGACGGCGGACACATTTGTCTTTTTAAGAAAAAGCTATTGGAAAATATGTCATTTTGTTTTGGTTTTTTTACTACATCTTACAAGTATGACATTTTTAACGCATTATTCCCTCTTGAAAACAGAATAAAAGTGTATAACTTGATACTTTATTCAAACACGTTTTAAAGATTGTATATTTGTATTTTTATTAAATTTAAACAATTTTTGATTTTTATGGCATCTATTGAAAGAAGCTGTACCTTTTTCTTTACAAGCATATTTACACACGAGCAAAAAGTATATTATAACACATATTAGTGACGGCGGGGCTTGGGTACATAGACAGACTCTAGAAACCCTCAGTTGTTTTTATTGCATTCAAGATATTCATGCAATGAGATATTTACATATTTTATACAACAAATCATTATTTACATAAGTTTCTACAGATTTCTTATAGCCCGCTATATTGAATTAGCTTATAATGACGTCACTAGTCACCTACCAAACTTGCCTAAGCTCTAGGCTGCTGGTAGATTTGGTGACCTCATTTGAAATTGAAAATGGTCAACATCGGTAACCAATTGTTACCATTGGAAACATGTGTAGACATTGGTGACCAAACTTGCCGTTGGTAACAATCTGGTGAACTCCAAACGCACCTAGTGATAGGAAAAAACAAAATTTTACATCGCATCATGAAAATAAAATTATCAACTGTATATAAAAATAATGTACGTATAGTTATAAACATTGTCAGTATATATTACAAAACACAATGAAGCGCTGCTTTTAGTTCAGAAAAGCTGCTGTATAGGTTTGTAACAAAAATTGCTTCAATCAGCAAGACTTACCATTCTTTATCATAAACTAAAAGGTTTTAAATAAAGGTGTTACATACAGTACATGATAATATAAATTGCCACGGTTTCTAAATTTTCATAAAAAGGTTTTCTATTTTTGAATGTGGAAAAGATGATAGTAAATGGATCCATTATATGTTTAAGAAATGCTAAAAATGTAAACCAGAGAATTTGGTACATGTATAACATAAGAAGGGGATTAAATGAATGATCTTCCAGTGTTTAGTTTGATCTCAATATAGGGATACATTGTCTTGAATGAAATAAATTCGAAATGTGATATTGTGGGGTTTTTTTGGTTTTTTTTTTAAAATTATTTTGTTTTCCCAGATCTGCTCTCTCAGAATAGAAAACCCTTATTCAATTTTAGGTATTTGAAATGTTGTAAGTTTTAAACGACGATAACTAAGTCAAGAGTTTGCAATTGTGTTGGTCACATTTTCCCCAATGAATTATAATCATTCATATCTGGGAACGAGCTATAAATAGAGAAATAAAAATCTTCTATCCAAAAATTATATGGCCTAAAATCAAACACGTACTGTTCGTGTACTGAACTACATGTAATAAATAAAATTTAGTTATATTTGAAAAAATAATCAATCCATCAGGGGGAGGGGAGGGGGAAGGGGGTATAATTATACACGTATGTAGATATTGCCTCATAAGTATTTGATCAATATGCTTCTCGTAATTTTTTGTAAAAGTTTTCTACACTATTTTGCTCCCTGCTAAAAGTTGGGGTTCAGTTCGTTCTGTTCAAATTTTCTTTCTCTGTATATGAATTCATATACATGTCGCCTTCCAATATAAAGTGGGGTCCATGCAGCACCGTCTCCATTGTTGTTGCATGCCTTAATAATTGTGAGTCAACGTACAGAAACAAATTAAAGCAATATAAGCTGCAATTTTCAAGGTTTTTTTTTTTTTTACGAAAAGGTTATTTTCTACAAAAATGACAAATATATCAAGGTTTTTAAATTTCTGTTAGCCCTATTTTTGTGGGACAAGCCGTTAAACAGTCTAGACGGGACTCCCAAAACGGAGTTAACTCCCAAAACGGAGTCTTTGGCTCCATCATGCATTGCGGTAAAATGGCGTTTCTAATGTAAACAACGTGCGAGTTATGCCCCTTAGTTCTAAATAAATCTCTAAAATTGGCTAAAAGCACGACAAAAATTAATTCTAAACTTTCAAAAACATTTCTGAACGTTTATGTATCATATTAATGTCATATGTTCATAACCGTTTACTTGTATTACCTAAGATTAATTTTTAAAATGAAAAATTCACCCATAACTTCGATCACGCACAACTATAACTGTTTTGAAATAAATTCAACGCTTGGATATGTTTATTTATCATTGTTTGTTAAAAGTATAGTCTCATTTTAATCATTTTCATGCTAAATTATTCAATTATCTTGAATAATTATGTATTTAACATGGTTTTCTAACGCCGCAAATGCCGCGAGCGATTATAATTGTTTTTATGATAATTATCAGTTCAATTTAAAGAGTTTTTGAATCTAGAGTGACAATGTATTTCATTTTCTGGGCTTTCAAACAACCAATCCTATTTTTTAAATACCAAAAACACGTTTTTTAATCATCGCTAGAGCAACCAGTTTTTGTTAGTAATCGAAGCTTTTTTTCGTTTACGCACTCATCAATTTGTATGTTTGGTATTTTAAATTGTAACACAATACGAAAGAAGTAAAATTTAATGCAATTTACCTTTTACTAACGATTAAATTCCATGAAAAACACAAAAATATCACTTTTTAAGCATCGTCCAAACGTCCAACTTCGAAAAGAAATAACTTTCTTAAGTGCAAATAAACCCCTATTTCGTGCAAATACGATCGATAGTAAATTTTATCCTGGGTCTTTTAAAACATGTTAGAAGTCTGCCAACACATGCAACACTTTGCAAGACGATTTCTTGTTGACCCTATGTTTTCATCGAAAAATCGCTATATTTTGTACCATTGCGCATGCGTAGACTCCCAAAACGGAGTCCAAAATGCTTGCAGAAATTATGTTAGATTATGTATTCTCAGATGCGCATATGTACATGTCACTCAGTTCTTATGAAATCCTTGCCGAAGGGACGTTCTCAAGCACGTCTGACCACCTTCCCGTTTTGGCTGTGTACAATATACAAAGCAATCAACATCATCTCATTGAATTTACTAGCAAAACTCCAGCATGGCACAAAATATCAAATGAATCCAAACAAGCCTATGAAAGAGAGGTCACTCACCAGTTAGATAATATAATGGGGAATAATGTACCAGAGACCCACCCCGAAATTAACGAATTCTGTATGGCATTCGTTAAATGTATAACAGCAAGTGCGAATACTGTCGTTCCCAGGTCTAAATTTAACCCCCACTGTAAGCCCTACTGGACAGGGGAGGTCAAGGAAGCTCATGCCCAAGAACGGAGAATGAGGGTCATTTGGGTTAGGGAAGGGAGACCCCGGGGGATGCATCACACATCGTACTTTAACTATAAGCGCGCTAAAAGGCGTTTTCGTAAATGCCAGTCACTAGCATTGGAGCAGTATATCAAGAAAACCTATACCGACATAGATAACGCAGCCGGCTGCGACACTCGACTGTTTTGGAAACTGATAAGCAAACAACGACCCCGCAAAAGCAGGGTGTATCCGGAAATTCAGTACGGTGGTATAACTGCAAATACCCCCCAAAGTGTGTCCGATTTATTTGGAACGTACTTTGAAAATGTATATACCCCTCAAAACAATGGTATCTATGACGAAGAAAATTTTCTGTACATAAATAAATTATATGATGACGTTAAATCTGATAACGAATGTGACAAACGTCTCGAATACGACGTTTCCGTATCGGAAGTAGACCAAGCCGTTAAATCCCTTAAACTGCGTAAAGCGCCGGGAATTGATGGTATTCAAGCAGAGCATCTAAAATATGGGGGCAATAAAGTAATCTTTAACTTATGCAAATTGTTCAATGGAATTATCAAATGCGGGGCGATACCCAGTGAGTGGAAAAAAGGTATTGTTGTCCCAATATATAAAGGAGGCAATAAAACAAAAAACTCCCCAGATAGCTACCGACCAGTATCATTGTTGTCGTGTCTGTTAAAGGTTTTTGAAAAAATACTGCACAATAGAATTTCGGACGTAATAACTAGCGAAATTAGGTTCCCAAACCCCCAGCAGCAAGGGTTTCAGAAGGATTTGAGTTGCATTACCGCAGGTTTTAATTTACAAGAGACTATATGTCATTACAATGACCACGGTAGTTCTGTATATGTGGCATTTTTAGATTGTAAAAAAGCTTATGACACAGTTTGGAGAAAAGCGCTCATGTTTAAACTTCACAAATTGGGATTAAAGGGCAAGATATGGAAAATAATAGACGATTGTCATATCAATAATGAAAGCACAGTAGCTGTGAATGGCACAATTTCTGAATGGTTTAAAATTAGACAAGGTGTTCGTCAAGGAGGTGTATTGTCTGGATTTTTATATTGTGTGTTTATCAATGATTTATTGAATTGTTTAGAAAATGTAAGCAGTAACTTTGGTGTTTACAATGTAAAATCAACAAACCCAGCATTAGCCGACGATATTGCATGTTTAAGTTTAAGTCCGACGGGCTTACAAAAGATGCTAAACGTTGCATATAGATATTCATGTTTATGGCGCTTTTCCTTTAATGCGCAAAAATCTAGCGTTGTTAGGTTTGGTAAGGGAAGGCCCCCAACGCAGCATGCCTGGAAATTAGGAGAGGAGGACATCTCAATCAACGATAGCTACAAACATTTAGGTATTATCCAACACTCTCAATTCAAGTCTGGTGAGCGAACAACGGAAAGCTGTAACAAAGGCAGGAAAGCATACTTCGCAATACGGAACGACCTGTCTCATAATACGAACCCTCTAACTCTTGTTGGACTCTACCAAAAAATAGTATTACCTACTGTATTGTATGGATGTGAACTGTGGAACAATTTAAAGCAAACAGATTTACAAGTTCTAAATAAATTTCAACATTTCGTGATAAAAGACATCCAAGGTCTAAAAATCTCAACAAGGTCAGATATGTGTGAGAGTATGCTTGGACTACATCCCATCGTTTCGGAAATAGATAAAAGAAAATTAGCCTTTTTTGGAAAACTGTGCAAGCTTGATATTAACTGTCTGACGAAAAATATTTTCTTACTTAGATTATGTGACTTTTTACAGGACGGCAACAAACCATTTTCCGGATTTCTAAAGGATATTTACGAAATTCTAGCCAAATATAATTTACTTCAATATTTACATTTATTTCTCGAAGCTGGCAATTTCCCTGAAAAAAAGGATTGGAAAACTATAGTTAAAAAGTCGATTCATAATCACCATACTGAGGAATGGAGAAGTCGCACGGAAAATGACCCAGATTTCCGAATGTTTAAAGTTTTTCACAATACAGTCTCTCCTATCAGACTCTGGAAATTTGAATTTTCATTCGATGAAGTTCCATTTATTAGATTACTAGCGAAACTCTGGACCATTCCACCCATGTATATAGACCAAAACTGCAGAATATGTCAATGCACTTACAACAACCAATTTCAGCATGCTGCATTGGGGTGTCCAGCCACAGCTTTTGTTAGGGATTCGTTTTACAACAGTTTAATCAATAATTTTGATGTCCATTTATATGTAGAGCTTTCACAGCTAAGAGATGAAGTTTTATACTATATTTTGCTCGGGGGATTTGAACCCACAACATTATTTGATAAAGAAAACAAGAAAAAATTTATCTGCAGTTGCGCAAAATTTGTATGTAGTGCAGCAGCATGCTACAATAGAGCTCTATTATTCTTAGAGCAAATGTAACAATTTATAAATATTTTCCTTACTATATATGTATATACGTTGTCTTCACAATTATTTCCTATTTTTGTACGATTGACTGATTTTCTTTATATATTGTAATTTACAACATGAAATCTCCGCAAGGGGGAAATAAAGATTGAATGAATGCTAAATTATTCAATTATCTTGAATAATTATGTATTTAACATGGTTTCCTAACGCCGCAAATGCCGCGAGCGATTATAATTGTTTTTATGATAATTATCAGTTCAATTTAAAGAGTTTTTGAATCTAGAGTGACAATGTATTTCATTTTCTGGGCTTTCAAACAACCAATCCTATTTTTTAAATACCAAAAACACGTTTTTTAATCATCGCTAGAGCAACCAGTTTTTGTTAGTAATCGAAGCTTTTTTTCGTTTACGCACTCATCAATTTGTATGTTTGGTATTTTAAATTGTAACACAATACGAAAGAAGTAAAATTTAATGCAATTTACCTTTTACTAACGATTAAATTCCATGAAAAACACAAAAATATCACTTTTTAAGCATCGTCCAAACGTCCAACTTCGAAAAGAAATAACTTTCTTAAGTGCAAATAAACCCCTATTTCGTGCAAATACGATCGATAGTAAATTTTATCCTGGGTCTTTTAAAACATGTTAGAAGTCTGCCAACACATGCAACACTTTGCAAGACGATTTCTTGTTGACCCTGTGTTTTCATCGAAAAATCGCTATATTTTGTACCATTGCGCATGCGTAGACTCCCAAAACGGAGTCCAAAATGCTTGCAGAAATTAACTTCCGTTGACTCCGTTTTGGGAGTCCGTCTAAACTGGTTAAAAAGCCTTAATTGAAGCAAAATTGAATTATTGTCGTCCTGTACAAAAATTGAACTGCTTTATATTCCTTATAAGAGAAATCTTTCTTCTGTCAAAAATGAATGATTTTTTTCAAATCTGATTTATCATAAAAGTTTAAGTTACAATGTACATGCAGACTTAGCATACTAGGTTTTAGCAGCAAAGAGATTATTTTCTTTATACAAAAGTTATCTCTCTTATCGGGACATTCAACCTTAATGCAATGTAACTTTACTGCATTCTTTAAAAAAAAAAATCATTATCAATTGACTTAAATCTGTTTTGTCGTTGATAAATTGAGTTGGAGTGACGTATAAAAATTAATAAGGGAAGAAAATGGAGATATAAAGGAGTAATTTTTTATGCATTTGTATCAAAAAATGCCAGGCATGTTTTTTTTTTAAAATTACTTGCACATGTGTCAGCTCTGCGAGAGCATATATCATAAACTGGGAACTTATATATACAAATTGAATATGTTGAGTTTTATTTCATTTACAAAGACTTTTTAAAGATGCTAGTCTCCTATGCTGTTTTATATTCAAATAATTGAATACAACATGTTGGTGTATGTCTGAAGATGAACAACTTTGTTTTATTTTCAGAATGATTTCAATATATTCAGGTACGTTATTCTGATTAGAAATTTTGATTTACGAGTGCCACTGTGATTGTTGCAGACACTGTCAATTTGCAAGTTTAGTAATTTCTCTGTTCATCACATATTATAATGTTTTCTCTACAGATGCTTGAGGACAGGACCCCTCCACCCCCAACCTCGATTTCTACCCCCAGGGTAGATGACTCTCTGGTTTTTGATAGACATGTACAAAATATGTCCCATTAAAAATTTCTGAAAATAAACGATTTATTCATACCCAACCTGCATAAAAAAGAATATTTGTGCAGAAGGTCGACTCGGGTATACATAACATATTAAGAAGTTTATCATATAATTTTCAGATATGATACATATGTCACATGTGTAAATGACTTTAAACATTTCTATATAGGTCTATATCAAAAGGAGAGTCAACGACTGAGTTAAAGTACGTTATATACTCTGCTGACCTGGGGGTCTAAATCTGTGCGGTGAAAGGGTGATGTGAAGGAGGGGGGGGGGGGGGGGGGCTCTAAGCACTTACGTGATTACTCATGCATTAGACATACACAGTACTACGAACTGACCTCGTATTGACCTTGTTGACCTGGATTCCGGCCATTACTCGGTCTACAGGCAGTGTCAAAAGTTCATACACGTACATGCATATGTACATGTCTCAATCTTTATGTTTATGAGTTCCATTTTATCTATGATTTTATTCATATTAGGAAAAAAATATCCATTTATATCTAAGCCCAATTTTATGTGAAATTTAATTTAAAAAGAATTTATGATATAGTTAGGGAGGCCTAACTGCAGTGATGGTTTCGTTCGACCACACAATAGGCACATAGGTGACCAGGAATATTGATTATCCTATAAAACGGAAACGCCTATTTTTTATGACGTTGTTTCATTTTATCTCTCAATCTGTCTTCTTCGTATTGTTCATTTTTCTTTTTAAAAGCACTTTGTCTCAATGTCTGATGTCGCTTTGATTCTGTTCGGGTTCGGTGTGCGATATAAATAATGCGATGAAAAAGTCAAGACGGTCTTGAAGACAGTCACAGGTCCATTACTGGTAAGTGACAAGAGTGTCGTTAATTTTTAGCACATGTCTTGATGAGATTTATTTAGAAAAAAAATTATATCGGGAGCACTTGTCCATATAATGAATGCAGCGGAGAATCTATAGACCCTCTCAATTTATCAGTCTAAAGAAAAGAAAAACGTCAGCTGCTCAGCGCATCATGCTGTTGGACAAAGAGCAGCATTAATTTCTTATTGTCAGACTGTTGACTTTAGAGCGACACATATTTATCTCCCTTCCATTTCCTAGAAAATAATAGGTGCTGGACCTGCCCTTTCTATAGTTAACATTTAATCGATGGAACTGAAAAATTTTATTTGATAAAAACCGAAGTACACCGGTAAATACATGTATGTAGACGGGTGTGTACTCTAAATGCAAAATCGATTATTGTATACATGTATTCATATTTACATGTATAGACGAATGTCAGACACTTCATTCCAAAGATAAGACCCTCTGAGGTAACTAACTACATTTCAGCCCACAAATTCAGACCGTGCATTTAATCAATTCAACACATTGACACAAATAAAGACATTTAATGTTGTATCTCACGCCTCATATGGTAAGTTATACGGTGCGTCGATTTACCCAAATGGACCCAAATGAACCCAAATGGACCCAAATGAACCCAAATGGACCCAAATGGCGACACAAATGGACCCAAATGGCGACCCAAATGGCGATTAAAGTGGAAAACAATTATAATAAAATCCTTATTACTAATATTATTACTTGTTTTAG
Source organism: Magallana angulata (assembly GCF_025612915.1). Lineage (NCBI taxonomy): Eukaryota > Metazoa > Mollusca > Bivalvia > Ostreida > Ostreidae > Magallana > Magallana angulata. The sequence goes on along the minus strand of NC_069118.1, from coordinate 25,074,970 downwards.
TCATTTCATCGGGCTGTTAGCCGTTATTAAGAAAAATAAAGACCCAAATGGCGATTCAAAAGGCGATTCAAGAAAAATATAAATTACAATAAAATCATTTTTACTAATCTTATTACTTGTTTCATGAGGTTGTTAGCCGTTATTCAGACGAATTAAAGATAAATCATGATGAATTAAATGAACGTAACTGTTTGGAACAATTTAATAACATTTTTATAAATAATTATGAATATTATAGCTGTCTTAATTAGCAGGATAAGAGATGAATAAAACAAATTGTATTAACAGTGTTCAAACATGATGTTAAAAGTGGCAGTGATTTTGTTGCGAAAACATTTAATGTGGTAATATCCCGTATGGGATTATAAAAGAGCAACATTGTAGGTATTTAAGACCAATCATATGAAAATTAAGGCGAGATACAGCACGATATAATATTTTTATTTGCTACCAAGCGAGTATATGGGACGAATTCTATCGTTAAACCGGGTCCGTAGGATATCTGTCATTTTAACAATAGAACATTCTATCTAGGAGGAAATAAACAATAGGACATTTTGAACTAAATAGAAAGGAATAAAATGAAAAAAATAAACAGTTAAAAAATTTACGTAGATATTGCATATAGTCAAACCATTAAATTTTAAAAGTGGGAAATTACACACCTGGCTCTCTCTCTCTCTCTCTCTCTCTCTCTCTCTCTCTCTCTCTCTCTCTCTCTCTCTCTCTCTCTCTCTTGGGGTAGGGGGTTGCTCTGTATGTATCATAACCATTAAAATTAGTACCTTTGGCATACTTATTGAAAAAACATCTATGTTACGTTAAATATAGTTGCATTGTTTTTAATTTTTTTTTTAATTAATCACATATTTTAATTTTGCAGTATCTATTTATTCCTCATATGGGCATTTTACACGACTTATTCACCCATCTACTTTTTGTTCAGTGATGACTGCCATTCGACATATTTGTTTCACAATTATTCTTAGAGTTGCTATTTAGTTAGTACAGCTACTGTTGGATCTAAAACCTGTCTGTTCGTCCCGTAAAACTTTATGCACTGCATCTTTCATTTTGTTTACAATAACTCTACAGAGGATCTTACTAGTTTTCTCATTTCAATTACAAAGATATACTGAAATAATTCTAATTATTGTTTTGGACCTTCGGCTTTTATTTTTCCAAATTTCCCTAAATTATGGCTCTTTATTGGGGTGGCCTCCTCGTGACAAGAGCTGGGCAACGTTATTAAATAGACAAGTTAATCATAATTCATTTTTAACTTGTCTGAATAACGGCTAACAACCCCATGAAATGACTAAACAAGTAATAGAATTAGTATTGAGGATTTTATTATAATTGTTTTCTGCTTAAATCGCCATTTGGGTCTTTATTTTTCTTAATAACGGCTAACAACCCCATGACATGACTAAAACAAGTAATAATATTAGTAATAAGGATTTTATTATAATTTTTTTCCACTTTAATCGCCATTTGGGTCCATTTGGGTCGCCATTTGGGTCCATTTGGGTTCATTTGGGTCCATTTGGGTTCATTTGGGTCCATTTGGGTAAATCGACGCACCCGCCGCTATATCATTCTGAATTTCTCCAGAGTGATGTATAATTTGACTGTGTGTATATGTATGTATTTAACAGGGGTCCTATGAAGTGAATATATACGGACACCTGCAGGTTCGTTGATGTAAGATTTATTATAGTATAACAATAAATCGCTCCGTAAATATACATAAATATAATTCAATTACACATGTTCAATGCACATTATATTTATAATCGATTTCACAAGTCATAAAAATACATGATTCAATTATAAATGCTATAAATAAGACAGAGTTATTCCCCTTGTCACAGCAATTTATAAAACACATGATCATTATTGAACATTCATATTTCAATTATATATTCTTGTAAAAAGTTTAAAATTAATTAAGCATATATGTATGACAAAGAATATGTACCTGTTTATGGAACAGAGCTTTCAAAGCATTCAGTCATAATTACTGAATCTACTGTATGAGTGAGTATGAAGTATAACTGTAAATTAAATAAACACATTCACTCTAATATCTTTCTCACTTTATACATTGAATTTAGTTTGATAACTCAGAATAAATGATGAGATGGTTAATTTACAACTTGTTAATTAGAATGGAAAAATTAGTATACTTACATAATTATAGTTTCTGCTCAGTTCTGCTTATGTCAAAGTTTTGGAGGTAATAGTTTTAACCAATGAAATTTAAGGAATAAATAAAGCTTAAATACTACTCAGGTACCCTCTTAGAGGTGTACTGAGAGTATCAGTGGTGGATCAAAAGATTTAGTTATTAATGAATTATTTATTGAAATATTTTAATTATTTTATTATTTGATTAATTATTATCTTTATTCAATGTATACACAATGTTGATAAAATGATATATACATTATTGCTGGTCAATATTAATTGACACATAGCTTTGTATGTTATTAAGTAATTGAAATAGAGTTACATATTCATAAATGTACAATCATGACGTAATTGTACATTTGGATTATTTAAAATATACCAACTATTACATAATTATATATTACTCAAATCTGTTTACCTCTAAAGGTGGGGGTGTGTGTGTAAGAGTTTTGACACATTTGAATCTGATATTTTTTGCATGTTTGGTCCAGTTACTGCTCTAATAGCATCTGTCGCTTTTATAATTAGCTCAGCTGAGCCAAAATTGAAAGTCTTTTCTGAAAAAAATGTTTGTTGTCTGTCATTGTTTTCTCAATCATTGTTCAACTTTCACATTTTCATCTCCTCCAAAATTACTGGGCCAAGGTCAACCAAACTTAGCATGATTCCTAGGGGAAACAAATCATATTGTTATACTTTCATGTTAAATAATGAAATCTGATTGGTTTAGATGCAGTTGATAATCTGTTCTATTACCCTCAGCGTTAGCAACACACTTGGCAATGGGTAACACAACGAATTGTTACATGTGCGTAAATTATGCGCGTACGGTTTGCCGTAGAATTCATGTCATTTCTATATAAATGCAGTAAAAATTTCTCTAAAATTAAGACATTCAGTATAATAAAATAAATAGTGCCTGTTTGGAAGGGTATAACAGTTGAAATTGACACCCCTCGAAAACCATTGTCAACCTACGCTTCGCGTTGGTTGACAACGCTTTTCTCGAGGTGTCAATTTCAACTGTTACCCTCCCAAACAGGCACTATTTTATAATCATGGGTAGAATAGGGCTGCAATGGAAAGGATTGAATTTTTACATTGAAATAAATGGAGATAAGAATCTTTTAAAGTCTTGTTATTTAAAACTGTTACTGAAACAACAATAGGATCTTTAACTTTAATCTTTAACTTAATGAGAAGATTTATTGAAAATTTTTGAAAATACAGTTGTCTTGATAATTTGTATTGATATTACATTTAATAAAAAAGTTACACAGGTGAGTGATGTGGCCATGGGAACTCTGTTGTTTACATACAGAAAATAGAATTAAAATGAAATATTTTGAAGTACAAGTCATAGTTATCTTTTTATTGATTTTAATTATTAATAAATCAGGTTTTGCAATTATCGTTATATAAATGAATACACCAATATTATTTACTTAATTAAAGATATTGATCATTTGTGCATTTTTTACACATGATTTGCAAGTGTGATACTAAAAAAGACCTTTTCAAAACAAAGTTCCTTTTAAATACTAACGATTTCATGATCAGTCAAATCCAATCAAGGTAAGTTTACTCAAATATATATAAATCATAGACATCAGTCTATATACATGGTTAGAACAAACATGAGGTAAACCTGCAGCTAGTTAAGTATGTACCGGTATGTTGGTAGGAAAAAATACTGAATATAAGAAAGGATAATGAAAATCTGTAGCTCTTTCATCAAACACGAGTTAATCTCACTATAAGTATTTCCCTCGGGCAAGCCTTCGGGTGAAAGATCTAGGTCTAACGAAATAGCTATCCCACCCACAGTCATTGGATGACTGTATGATATTTGATTTACAGGATTATTGTTATTGTAGATAAGAAAAATTGCAAGGTAGTGGATAGACCAAGGGATGCCATTTGAAAGATCTGGGAGATGTTTGGATCGGCTGCTACAGTCCTTGCTTTTTTGTTTGTTTGTGCTTGGACATCTTGTGGATGCAATGGAAACTGTAGCCTGTAAGTTTTGATTAATAAAGAAGTGAACAAAGAAATATTTTAAAAAGTTTTCTATCAAATGGAAAGAACAATGTATATACTGGTTTATTCATGTATGAATAAAGGGGTGTTCCCTAAATTATTGGATAACTGTATAATAAAAATTCTGATAAGAGAGATATAACTCTTATTAGGATATCATACACCTTTAAAGGGAAAAAAATATTTCATACTGGTCTGCTTAAATTGTATGTATTTTGGTATAATTATAAATGTGTTTTCTTCTACTGTATAAATATCACCAAGGCAACCATTGAAGCCAGTTCCGAATGAGACATTAGAATCTATACTACTATATTAAAATAATAGACTCGAATTTTTTGTCTTTAATACCGAGAAATCGGAGGAATACTGTCTTTTGTTTTATATACTTTAAACATCATTGGTACTTGAAGATTACCAATTTGTTTTTATTTTTTCTCAGTTAAGCTTCGCTAATTAAAAATCAACGAAAGTTCCTCAAAAAATCCCGGATATCACCTGGATTTTTTGGATTTTACAATCTTGCGCTTGCGCAAAACATTCACGCTAATGGGATCTTTAGTTTATGTTTTACACAATATCACATCTGCATGAATAAACTCAGAAATACGGGTAAATGTTCATTGGACTTTTGCTATATATTCTGTTCATATATAATAATGATTTCTTATGAGAGAAAGTATAAAATAACAAATGTAGATGTACATTTAAACTAAGTACTTACTTTTGTCTTTGTGATGACAAAAAATATTTGATTACATGCAAAAAAGTTTCATTATATTTGTTAGGAGAGTGAAGAAGATAGAATATGTTTTATCAATAAAAATAATGTCCTATGGACCCAGTTTTACAAAGAAAATACGTGTACATTGGTGAAAAAGTGTTGAATTCTTCCATTCTATGGATTGAGATTTGTAGTTGAAAGGTATTTGCAGTCTCAAAAAGGTTTGTTGTGATGAATTTGACTGTTATTTTCAAGTCAACTTCATTAACTTTCTCCAAAAGCGTTCCGGAGCGATTCTGCAATTTTCTGCTACACTACGGGCATTCTATCTGTGTTGAGGGCCTTTCCCGAGACACAGATTATTTAAAAAAAAAGGAAAGTGTAGTGAAATTAATAGCATTAGTGTAGGCTTATAGCTTCGTTATGTAAATGTCAATAATAACATGTCTCGATGTACCTATTTCGAAAATGTCCGGTATGCAATGTCAACCCGTGCACGCACGGGTCAAAGTCTAGTTATTTAAGAAATGAACTCAATATCTACCCAAGTTATACGAGTATAACCTGGGTTGGGGCAGTGTATGCTTTATAATCCGTGCTGCGGATTATAAAAACGCGTAAATTGCTCCAACCCAAATTATACAAGCTTAACTTGGGTAGAAATTGAGTTCATTCATTATAATTTAATTTTCTGTAATTTACTGTACACACTGAGTGTATTTTACTTATAAAAATGATATTAAATCTGTTCAAAATTCAAACGTATCATCAGATTGGTATGTTTTTGACGTACTACTTGATGCACTGTGACATGCGAACCAGGTTATACAAATTTATTAACATTTTTCTATCCAATCAAATGCTGCGTTACAAACAGAATTAAATTATATTGAGTTGATTAATGACTGATTTTTAGTAGTAAAACAAAAACTTAACAAAACTTCTAATTGTTCACCCTCATAAAAAAATAACAATAAAAAAATTAAGAAGTAAAATAGTGTGAAATTTTTCAACTTTGTTTTTTCATCAATAGCACAGATAGAATAATTAAGACAATAGTGATTAAAATCAAAGTGTTCATGATATCAAGCAAAGGTCAAGGTCCTGAGTCGAAACCAGATGTCAAGATCAATACGTCTATCTTAACTACTTGAAAGTTAAGTGGAAATAGGACAAACCGACAGCAAAGCAAATAAATATGCTTTAATCATTATACTGAGTGAAGACTTAGAACTTTGGTTCACTGACTATTGAAAAGTAGTAAGTTACTAATTAACACCTCTTTTTATTAATGCAAATAGATGAATTCGGAAAGAATTGTACCTCCAGTCCATCATCGGACAGGCACTATCAAGGGATTGTCAATGAAAATCGGCAATTGGACATCACCTATGAAGGAAAGACTGTCAATGATTACTGTGCAACCATCTCGTTCAAAGGCGTTGGAGATGGTCCAAGTGTAAGGGACGAGTATAAAGTGTGCGTAACTCCAGTACACTTCAATGATCCAAGTTGTTCTGTGCAATTAAACTTCACAGAGAATTCATCACTTGATGTTTTTAAGGTATTATCATAACAAAATATAACATAAGTACAGGAAATACAGGTACTTTTTTTGCATTTTCCTGTACATGTAATCTATCAAATAATACTTGCATGTCCGAGAAAGTGTGAAATGCAAACATTAATCACCTTTTGATTTATTTCTGTCAATTTCTGTCGTCATTCATTGATAAAATTACATGTACATTAATCATGAAATTCTTGAATTGCACACAAGTACTTACTAATAGTCATACTATAAATAGTAAAAAAAATTGTACTATAATCTACTCATGAAAATCTTCAATCTTCAGTTTTATGCCCATGTAACCAGGCATGTAGCATTGTTTTTGAAAGTGGGGGGGGGGGGGGGGCAGAGTCATCCAAAAAAAAATCTTGACAAGCAAAAAAAAAAAGAAAAGGAAAATTTAAAGTTTCCCAAAATCTTCAAAATTTCATTCCTCATTTCCTTATTTTCATATCAATTTTTAGCTCACCTGAGCTAAAAAGCTCAAGTGAGCTATTCTGATCACATTTTGTCTGTCGTCCGTCTGTCCGTCCGTAAACTTTTCACATTTTCAACATCTTCTCAAGAACTACTGGGCCAATTTCAACCAAACTTGGCACAAATCATCGTTAGGCAAAGAGGATTCAAAGTTGTGAAAATTAAGGGTCACACCCGTTTTCAAAGGGAGATAATTAGAAATAAATGAAAAATTTTGAGAAATTTTCATAATCTTCTTCTCAAGAACCATAAAGCCAGGAAAGCTGAAACTTGTGTGGAAGCATTCTCAGGTAGTGTAGATTCAAAGTTGTGAAATTCATGACCCCTTGGGGTAGGGTGAAGCCACAATGGGGGGTCGAAGTTTTACATAGGAATATATAGAGTAAATCTTTAAAAATCTTCTTCTCAGAAACTAATCAGCCAGATTATTCTTTATAATTGTTAAGACTTTGTCTCCAGGACAATTCTTTGGCCTCACAAGAAGGTTCAGAGTTTGATGTAGCTTTATATCTCATATATAAACAATTGTTTAGGATCTTTTTGAGAACATCAATACTCAACATGTGATATGACTATAAAATCATCCTGTTAGAAAAGGGACTAATGATTATAAACATAAGAATATCCAGGGGGGAAAATGGATTTTATTTATACAGGATCTACATTGTATTATCGTACATTGTCCAGATTGTTTGTATTATGACTCCTTTAAGCTGATTTTATCATACCTATTGTTCCTCAGGTGAGTGATGTGGCCCATGGGTCTCTTGTTTACATACTGCCCAAAAAGTGGGGGGGGGGGGGGGGCAACTCCATGATAATTAAATTTTTTATATGTAAATTTGTTGCTGCGAGAAAAAGTTGATGCTACGTGCCTGCATGTAACCAATGTATTCAAAGGCTTATACATGTAAGCTTACTACTGTCTGAGTTGCATGTAAACACTTGGGTAAAAGTATAGAAAATAATACATGTATACATACAACCAATTCTTGCCAAGGACCATTTCTCCACAGTGCATTGATTGTTACTTCATTTTTCGTACATGTTTTAATGTGTTGATAAAATGATGTACATGTAACAATGCAGCAGTGAGAAATGGTCCTTGGCCAGAATTGCTCGTATACAAGGAGGTTTTGCAAACTAGGATGTATGTATAACTAGACTGGTTCAGTTTAATTTATATAACATGAATATGTACATGTACCTCTGTTACGACTTGGCCTACTTATAACATGTATCACCATATCCTCTGAAACACATTTATTTATGATTCATAACATTTTGATTTTTTATATTGCAGAGTATAGACTGCATGAACTATAATGTATCCAAATTCTGCGGTGGACAGAAAAACTTGGTCTTCATGGAGTTAAAGGTGCTAAATGAAAGTGAAGTCTCCAGAGCTAACTTCAAACTACTGGTCACTGCAGAGAAGGTTTACATATGTAAGTTTTATTTGCTTTACAAGTCCACAATTTTTTTTTAATTCTAAAAATCACATGTTGCATTGTCCGAACCCAGAGAGTATATATCTGCATATACTGTATAATTTGAGGGTTATTTCCACCCGTGTTATTTTCACCCTTCTATACTTGCAAACAGTTTCGCTTTGTCTTGAATTCACTCAGACACAGTATGTTTAAAGAGAAGAAAATTGAAACATTGAAATTTGTCCTGTCTTAAATTCTCCTGCTGACAACAAGGGGGAAAGGGTCGAAAATAAAACGAGGGCGAATATATTTCCTTGTATTCAGTAAAACTAAAAGCGGTGTAATGGAGAGAAATCCTGTCGGTTCTAAGGATGCACATGTTGATGCAGACCTTGTCTTATATATAATAATTTAATTGATTGGATTATTTTAATTTGTTGATATAATTTCTTTCTCAGATGAAGATAGTTCAGTGGCAGATTCAGTGGTGTATTATGTTGTGGGGGCAGTCATCGGAGTCATTATTGTGGTTTCGTTTTTTGGAATCAGGAAGTTCCTAGCATCAAGGAGAAAAAAGAGAATGCAAATGCAAAATCAGGGGAAATAAATAATGCAAGTATGAACCACACTGTGTAACGATTTTATTTGCATTTACTGTAAACCAACCTTTATTCACAATGACTTAAGTTTGCAGTTTTCTGGGGCTGTCTGGTTGGCGAGGATTATTTTTCACAACCAAGCCTTTTGCGGATCCATGTTGTTATTACAATTCTACAATTCTGACTGGATTGCAGCAAGAAATATTCACGATGACAAGGCTCTCACAAATGTAGCGAAGATTTGTTGGTTTACAGTACTCATTGTTTTGATATATTTAAACCTTAACTTATTGTCAATGTTCAAATATGGTTTTTCTTATTACATGTAGTTGCAAAGTTTTCATGGAAATGCTACCTTTGACACTTCTTTATATATAGAATATTTAATTAATCCTTCAAATGCAGTATGACATTTATGCATGAACTTTTTGGCTTGAACCAGAGTTTGTACAAATATGTTTGTTGCATTAAGTGATACAATTTTAATATTCAAATTATTTCTCAAACTGTGTAGGAAGAGTTTAAATTGGTTTTTAGCTCACCTGAGCAGAAAGCCAATTAAGTGAATTTTTCTGATCATTATTTGTCCAGCTTTGATTTGTTTGTCAATCCATCTGTAAAATGAGAGAGAGAGAGAGAGAGAGAGAGAGAGAGAGAGAGAGAGAGAGAGAGAGAGAGAGAGAGAACGTCAGAATTAAGGAAGGAAAGGGAATATATATGAAAAATTTTCCAAGTTCATGCTATTTAATATTTGAATTGAAAACAATATCAAAGGAAGCCAGTATGGAGTTTATTGTTACCATTATCCCTTTTAAGTCAAATTGGGATCACAGTCTGAGAGAGCTGGAGAGAAAGAGGGCTCCAATTTTATACTCAGACTTTTATATGAGAATGATAGAGGAATATTAAACCTTTTGATTGGAATTATAGTAAGCTAATATGAAGATTTACTTCTTTGACCATTATTAGAATGGGCCACAAAAGGGTTTATCATTTTGGGAGGATGTGTGAATTTTTTTTAAATATACAGTGTAATATTAAAACAAGCTAATGTATATATAAGTTTATTGAATTATGACTACATAGATTCTTAAAGTGGTCAAAATGTGGTTCAGATTTTTTACACTAAAATATATAGAGATAAATGGACATGGGTTCCTTATAAGCAATTTTATTTGTATGAATATTCATCTCAATTTTTCAAACAATGACCTGGGAGAGGTACAAGATTTGGGACACAATGGGGTCCAAGTTTATTGGCTAAAATGCATGTGTATGGGAAAAAAATCTGCAGAATATGATGGCTCATATTTGGTGAATTCAATGAAAGGTATGAACAATTATGGCATAAAAAATATTATGTCATAGAATACCAGTGGTTTTATCATTGTGCTGGCCTTTGTAAAGCTACTTTGGTCAGAGGGAAGCCGGTTGACCACTTTTGTTCAGGTGAGCAATGTTGACTGTGGGCCACTTGTTATATAACATGTAGTACATGTATATGATAGTGTATTTCTGTTCGTTTTAAAGGTCACAAGTTGTGGCACAAAATAAATTCAACAGGGGCACCATTCTCCACTATCAACAAGTTCACTGGATTCAAAAATGATAATTATGAAACTTATTAAATATATTAATATTAATTAATTCAATTACGCTTATGAATACATGGTTATTTATTGACTTATACAATTGATATTGTTTGGGAAGTCATTTTTGTTACGTAAGCATTTAGTTTATGTTTATGTTTTTGTATTTCAGGGATTTCATATATATACTTGGTAACTTGTTACTTTGATATTATATTGTTTTGAAATGCAAGGGAAGGTTTTTATTGCACACAAGTTTTGTAGCAAATGAAACATCGATATTACTTGTATGTATGAGATTTGAAATTTTATCTAGTCAGGGACTTTTAACAAAAAAACAACTTTACACAATTTATTATGAACTTGGCATATCATGTTGATATTGTTTTAATTTTTTATGATTCTTGTTGTGTTTTATATCATGAAAATTGTACTCCAGAATTTCATGATTCTGTGTACCTGATTATGGTTTTTTTATTGTAGAAGATGAAATATTTCAATTAAATGTATCATTTATTTTGATTTATGGTTGTTTTTTTGTTCAAATAATTATTTATGTTACATTTATAAGGAATAGGGAATTTGTTTTTCAAATATTTACATTTCTTTGCTTGCATGAGCTTTACATGGCATATGCATGATCATAATGATCACGATTAAAACTATTCCAATTGAATAAATCATACATTTAGGTTTAAAGGATTTTTTAGGCAGTGACCTATGGTATAATTTGTAGGGCAAGTGTCAAGGTCATATTACATGGACCACACAAAATTCCTTTTTTAAAAGATGTACACTCTCATCTTATCCTGGTCTGCCTTATACTTCACATAAACAGAACTTTTTGATGAATGTGTGCAGTAACTTTGAACTAAGTCAATGTGAAGGTCATTGCGGATCTAATTTCTTTATAATCCAGTTTTGGGCCATATGTTATTTCCCCTTTGCTTGATCTTGCTCAGATTGAACAAAAAAATGTCTGTATGTAAGGGGCAATAACTTTGAATCAAAAGTTCTATGCCAGCTGGTCAAGGTAAAGGTCAAAGCAAAGTTCTCTGAAATGCTAGATATCCTAATATCCAAATTATTTGATCGGGGCCCTTTGAAATGGGATCCATCTCGAAGATGTCTAGTATATTAATGAAAAGAAACTGTCAACATATTGAACATTAGAAATTAATTCAATTTGTATGTTTATATGCATTTAAGAATTACTGAAAACTGATAATGATCTGATATGTGAAAACGATACAGTATTAAAGCGCAACACAAAGCCAGGGATTGGTCAAGAGCAGAAAATTGGTTAATTTTATTATGTATGATTAACGCCGATTATTTGTTTAAAATTTGAATACAGTAAGGACATCTATTATTTAAATTAAGAGTTTTTGTTATGCATTTTGATTTTGGTTAAATATTACAAAGAACACATACAAATACACAAACATTTTTTAAATATTTACCTAAAATGTGGTTTGTTTTTTGGTTTTTTTTGGCTTGAGGGAGGACTCCTTAAAATTATATTTTCTATTAATTTTGTAAATTTAAGAAATTCAAAAATGTTTGTTGCGAGAAAAGGAAAATAACAGCCTCCTCCCGATGCCACATGTCTGCCATTCCCTAATTGAGTTAGCTGGTACCAAAACGATCGAGTGTCAGTTACCCTTTTATAGCCCGAAAAATATGAGAACCCTTTTAATAAGATAGCCCACTAAAGCGGATCCAGAGGTATTTTCTTGAGGATGAGCTAGGGATAATTTTGCTTGCCAGGTGGAGGGGGATGTCTGAGGCCTATTTTGAAGAAATTTGGCGCGAGAATTTAATAATTAGAGTTTGAATTTTTATAAAGGGGTCTCCCTGAATCCCCCACTAGCATTCTCTAACGACACATATACATGTACTCATAAAAAGGAAGTTTTTACGAATTTACCAAAATGATAAGATACTACATGCTATTAATAACTCGGGTACATTAGGATCGTGAAGAAGTTATAACTATATAAAGAAACCTTAGATTAAGAACAGCATCACAATTAATGATACACTGTAAGGTAAGAGAAGACGTGCAAAGAAACACACCTTGCAAAATTTCTCAACGTAATCATCCGGGTACTTTTCATGTCGTTTGCAACGACAAATTCCCATAGATTTTCTGGGTTGTTTTTTTTTTTTGACTGTGTATTGGAATATCTTTTATTATGTAAAGTATCGAATTTGACACATAAAAGGCCACCTGGTCACTCTGCTGTTACATGGCCTGTGAAAATTAACTGAAAATAATATTAAAAATTGTATATAGGGGCCTTTATATTTGGTAATTTGTAAATAAATTTTCAATGTGTTTAAGATCATAAGGATATTATACTTACCTGGTCATTATTCTCCGCCGGTGTGGTATGCGTTGCCGGTAACGGACCTTTACTATCTTGAGCAGTGTATCGATTAAATACAGGTGAGTTTAACCTAATGATTTTTAGCCGGGCTCTGCTGAAAGCAGAGTCCTGGCTATAGGCAGGCAAAACGCCAATGTTACTATAAATAGCACAAGTAAACAAAAAACCAAACAGCGTCAAGGTAAGGCTTCCGCTAAACCAAATAGTTACACAAAGAGCCACGTTTTGTCAAAAGTGTTGGCATTTTGTTTCTTTTTTTACAATTTCGAATGAATTGTCTATCTTTTTTAGTTTTCTTATTAATAACGTGTTTTTAAAACATTACTATGCATTTTGGACACATACAATGCGCATGAATTTCCATGAACTACTTTGCTGCGCGATGAAGAAATGGGGATTGAATATATAATGCTTGTTGCAAAATTCAGCAACTGTTGAACTTTTTAACTTCTACTAGACAGACATATTTTTTGTTTATAGCCGCTTACAAAATTTGGTCGCTCTCTGATGCTTTGCCGACATTAAAAGCATGAGAGAGAGAGAGAGAGAGAGAGAGAGAGAGAGAGAGAGATTTTCAGTCTTTACTACACAATATGCATAAAGACACACCAAAAGAGCCCGGCTTTCAGTACTTCAGTACTTTGATTTTTTCATTCACTAACAAGCAAAGAAGGTATAGAATTGTAGTAGATATCAAATAATTATTAAACAGACATAACACAGGTAACTGGAAACTCTATATTACATGTACGAGCGAAGCAAGCGAAGGTAAAAGTTACCGCCACCAACCCCCCCCCCCTTTTTTTCCCCCCGGAATTTTTGTTGGGGGGGGGGGGGTCTACTTGTATAATTTTTATTTAAAATTGGCCGTTTTGAATCTCCCCAAGAAAGATAACTCTGATCCACATCGGACATTGTGTTCATTATAGTGGAATAATTAATATTGACCTTGGAAATAGACCATGTGCATTATTCAGTTTCGACTTCGACATCGCCCGGAGTTGTCTCTCCTTGCGAGGTCATCCTGAGGTTAAGTAAATCCTCTGGTGCTTATTTTCATTTTTGTTCGGGACGGGAAAATAGTTTGAGGATTTGTGGCCTATTTAAATCAAACGTTTGGAATATATAATTAATTCGTTGCATTAATCAGTTGTTAATGTATACACGTTTTTAGATATTTGATATTGCAAAATATGTGTGATTGAAGAAAGCTAGAAGATTTGGAATAAATAGGTCATTATATTTAGTGATGACTGTTGGAAGCCCCAAAAGATGTGCTGGTTGGGTGTTACTTTCCTCTGTGATTTGTTTGTACATGTATGTGCATCCAGTGGAGGCAGTGGAAACTGTGTCTTGTGAGTCGTTGAAAATAAGAGCTAGGCCCATGGGCCTCATTGCTCACCTGAACATAATGTTTATTTCTTTGTCAAACTTATTTGACATTTCTTTGCCTTAATATACCGTATATTTTTATAATGATACAGCTGTACTATTTATATATTTACTTATATCACCAACTATCCAACGAAACTTTAATAATAACACGAAAGTGTCTTTCCCTAAACCCACATCTAAATCAACTCTGAAATTATAAAAATATGTTGCATCTATTTTATTTTCATAATGTACGGCAACTCTCATAGCTTATTTAGAATCTGTACAAAAGTAACAAATCTATGATTTTTCACTTAGACATTAAACAAAAAGTTGGCATTTAAAATGAATATCTTTGTGTTGTTCTTTTGAGATATTAAAATAATAAGTTATGACATTTCAACTGCATCATATTAATAAATAGGCATTATTATTATTGTGTTGTAGCATTATATTTTTAAATTATTGAGAATGTCATAAAATGTATATATTTATGATTTAATAATTTGACAGACAATAGCCAAGTTAAGACCACTTGCTCTACGTTAATAGCGAGCGCAGCTCGCCGGCGCGCAGCGCCGGCGCGAAGCGAGCTCTACCGGCAAGGCGTGTGTGAATAGAAAATTCGGACTAGTTGCACATTCATTCAACGGATTTTTTTGGCGTCAGTAAATCGGACCAGTAATGCCTTGTTTTAATCGTCCCAGTAATTCCCTGTAAATATGGTTTCCCATTTCACACTCTCACGAGAACAAGATAAAGACTATGTACATCATGCATTGTAAATAAAATAATTCCATTACATAAGACTAACAGAGTTGTCGTTCCTTCGAGTGACGTCACAATGGATTTCTTGCACATTGATCCCACAGAATTTTTCGGAGTCAGTAAATTTCGACCCACAATGCAATTTATCAATGTCGGACGATCTCACTAGACTTGATTCCTTCTCGCGAGAATCAAAGTAAAACTTTTGAGAAACAGATAAATTGTGTAATTTCAAGAATATCATGCTTTTTAAGTAAACAAAACAGTATATTTCACTTAGTTTTTTTTTTTAAAGAGACAGACGACACTTGACGACGTGAACTTTGACGTCACAATAAGGGGAAATTACTCTAAGTAGTTATTGTTAATCTGCTGAAATATAAATACCAAAATCTTCTCAAAATCTTGCAAAGCTAACGAATGGGGACATCTTTTTTTTTTAATAGGAAACAGTTGTAACTTGCTCTCATTTGGATGAATGCTCACATTTATTTTTACAGTAATTAATTTTAACGTTTTTTAAATGGGGGCGCGGCAGCATCATTCAAAGAATATTTACAAGCAAAATGAAAAGAAATTCTCAAAATCAGGGAAATTCTAATCCGGGTGAGGAATGGTGAGTGCGTAGTATGCATTTAGCTCTTTAACTGCTCAATGGTATCTTTATTTTCACATTTATTACATCCTCCCGGGGGGTGGGGGGAGGGTCTAAAACCGTTTTTCTTATATGATCAGCAAATTTTTTTATACGTAAATTATATTTTTTTTAAACGGGGGGGGGGGGGTGGACTCTATGATAAGTCAATTTTTTATATGCAAGTTTAAGAAAAATGTCTGCTGCAAGAAAAGAGGTAATAAACTGCAATAAACATTATGTTAAAATCTTTATTATTCAACAACATATTGTAAAAACTGAGATAAATTCTATTTAAATAAATAAACAATCTTATAAATTATGAATAATGAAAATTTACTAGAAAAAAATAGGCATGTTTATATTTTATTTTGCATTCAAATTCATTTACCGTGGCGTTACGTTGATACTTTTATTTTTATTGATTTATCATAATTCATTATTTGATCACATGCTGCGCTCGCCCCAACGGTCGCACCGTAAAACATATTATGTACACTCAGTTTAAATATATTGAATCAACTAAACATTTTTTTTTAATTTAAAGTAGATCCAGTGTTTTGTGACGTCACACATTTTTGTAAAACTTTGAATTCTATAAAAATTGTGCAAGATAGTTTTATTTATTTTATGTGAATATAATCACATTGATGTAATTAGAAGTATTGGTAGGTTAAAGATATTTTCGCACTTAATTTTATACAAAATTTCCAATAAACAAGAAAAACAAATTTCTGCCTACAAGATTTTACTTCTAACCGGAAAAAAAAAACATTTTTCTAATGCTAAAATATGCTTTAGTTTATGTTTATCTGGCATCTCAAAAAGTGTGATGACATGTATATTTTTTCTAACAATTGATGACATTTAAGTCTATTAAGTCGAAATCAGTTCAGTTTTTCAACTTTCCTCAGAGAATTTTACGAGTATGGAGCTACCTTAAAATGAATCCAAGATAAATTTGAGAACCATGAATTGCTGCGAAAAAAATCATTGCGATACAACATTATCGCAATATTTTTTTTTTTACTTTTACTGAAATTGAATGCATAAAAAAGAAAACAATGAAAATTATTATTAATACCTTTAGCTAGAAAATAGTTGCAACAAAATAAAGAGTTTTATAATGGATAAAAGATAAAATTGAAAATCATATCTGTTTTCATCTAGTACCATATACATATCAGATTTATCTCTGATTTCTAAACTATCCTAACAAAGCCATTGATAAATATTTCTCTCTTTTTTCATAAATACTAGATGAATTTGGGAGGAACTGCACTAAGTCTTCAAGATTATTCGAGCGCCATTATCATGGATATGTCAATGAAACTCGACAATTTGATGTCACATATAAAGGAAGGGCTCTCAAATATATCTGTGCAAACATAGGCTTCAAAGGTTCTGGGAAAGGTGAAAGCCTCAGGGATGAATATAAAGTGTGTGTAACACCAATATACTTCAACGACCCAGGTTGTGCTGTGCAACTTAACTTTACTGAAGATGTGTCCGCTAAAACTTTTCAGGTATTGTGTGAAATTATATTACTTGCACACATATTTTTTTGATTCATGGATATGTTTTATGGCAGTGATATACATTTCATTTTCATTACACGACCGTCAATCCTTGAATGACGTAATGCAATACATTTGTCCTCACCCTGTTTATTGCATTTGATAGTAAACATTGACAACAGTGTGAATGTAGATTAGTGTCTAATAGTATGACAAAAGAATTAGAGATTTAGTTGGTTTATGTATCTGAATAAATTTGGTTGATGTATCTGAAGAATCTCATTGGCTTACCTGAGTTAACGAAATCATCTTTGGATGATAATAGTTAAGTATCTTTCATATGAAAGAACCTTTTCAGTGGAGATTCATAAACTTTTAATCTGTTACTAGTATTAAGGTGAAATATGTGGCACATTGGCCTCTTCTTATTTTTAGCCTGGATTTTTTATCACGTGAAACATGTTTTGATTCATATTTTCTTTTCTTTTTTCAGACTATAGATTGCCTAAACAATAATGTAACAAAGTTTTGTAATGGACAAAATAAATATCTTCACATTGACTTTGAGTTTTTAAATGAAAATGAACGCTTTAAAGCCAACTTCAAACTCCGTGTCACAGCTGAAAAGGTGTACAAATGTAAGTTTGGTTTCCTTAAATATCAATGGTGTTGCACACATCATAATTGTACAATAACTGAGCAGGCTGATACAAATTAATTTGTTGATGTTTTTATTTTCAGACGAAGAGAGTTCAGATGCACTGGTGTATGGAATTGTGGGAGGTGTTATAACAGCCCTCATTGTCGTTATAATCGCTGGAGTAGCAGAGTTTATATCCAGAAGTCTTAAACGAAGAAGAAGGATGCAAAATAGGAGGATGTAAGGAATGACTAACTCCTCTACCAAAATTGTGAAAGTCATGGCCCCTGGGTCAGGGGTTCAGGACATGTGGGGTGGGGGCAATATAGTGTTAATGCATATATTGTTTAAAAATCTTTTCTATTCTCACAATCAGGTTTACCAGGAATTCCTCTACTAAAATTTTAAATTTCATGTCCCCTGGAGTATGGGTTTTGACTCTAGGGCAGGGCCAAAATGGGTGTATAGGAGAAATGCATATAATATTTAAAAATTATTTTCTTTATTCCCACACACCTGAAAGGAAAACTGAATTCATGATTTTGTAGACCAGATCTTTAAGGTTTTCACCAAAATTATAGGTTTCATAGTTCTTTTTTGAAAGATTTCAGGCAGGGACGTGGTCGTCATTACAGATTTATAATTTTTCTACTCCAGAATGAAAACTAATTAAATGCATATATGAGTCTCCTCGACAAGTTTGTGTATGGGTTATATGCTACCCAGGTGACCGTTAAGGCCAATTGGCCTCTTGTTTAATATAAATTCAAATACTTTATACACAAGAATTTATTGTTATCTATTGAACATCCTTTTGATATACAGTTTATAATTGAATTTTTTGAGTTATATTGTTACAGAAGCACTTGGTTGACGATTTTGTTTTAGGTGCATTCACTTTGTCTGCTTGTTTACTGATTACGTTGATATTATATTTCACGAAATGAAAAGGGAATGTTTATTATTAATGTAAGTTTGGCATGGTATATATCAAACATAAATAAAAATGTTGATGTGTGCTTTACTAGTAATTTTTTTTTGTCGGGGATTTTTATCAAACGTTAAATAAATTTTTCCCCAATAAACTTGGCTGGTCATTTTTGTATTAATTTATTAGGGTTTTCCGTTTTCAACGGAAAACCCTTCTATTATTCTACTGTTTCTTCTTCTTATTTTTTTCCCGCGAATTTTGTGTCGGCCATTTCTCAAACATTGTTTGTCTGATTCTTATGAAACTAATTCAGGGTATGTATATAATATTAAGGTCTAAAAACTGATTTTTAAAATTTTTAAAATTCACTTCTGGTTATGAGTTATTGCCCTTTAATTGAACAAGAGGCCCATGAGGCCACATCGCTCACCTGAGCAACAATGGGCGTTCAAAAGATATTGTGTCAGATGGCCATTGGTAGAATAACAAAAAAATAAATATTGTAAAGTATTCGAATTTTACACTTACTTTGCATACACGTTATCTTTGACATTGTTCCTTCATGAAATACTGTTTTTACACAGAATAAGAAAATATAATAGATAGCATATAAGATATAGAACTAAATATTTGGTAGGGGTACACTGTTATATAACTTCTAATTCCCTGTATTTTCGTTCTGCCCCCTCCCCCACTTAATAAAGCGATCAAAATATATGAGAGCATATAGGTACATTTTCTTCCTCAACTACTTAATTACTAGTTATTGTATTTTTTTTAAATTTAATAGTTATTGTATTTTATCAAAAAAATCCTACATGTATATATGTGAAGAAGAAAATTGCACCTCAATGCGCTCAATTTCTCAAATTAAAAATATTCAACAATTTAATTTGTCTTCTCCATTATGATTAAATGCCTGTTGTTTACCTCGCGTAAATTCGTGACTTTTATAACTTTACTCACACTTGATTGATGAATACACTGGAATGAAAAAAAGTTGTCACGTGACATGTTAAAGAGCCATAAAAATCAATGTTACCGTATTGAAAGGCACATCACTCTAATTTACTATGGCCCACCCATTATTTTCATTTTTATTCAAAAATAACAAATGGCTACAAACCAGGATAATTTTCCGCTGTGATATTTTCTTAGGAATAGCGATAATTCTTTTATCCCCACAACAGAAATGTGTCGGAACTATGGAAACTGTTTTAACAATGTCGTTTTTATTTACTCGCATTTCACATTACTGTGGAATCATTAATATTCGTGGTGGCTCAATTTTCGTGGTATTCGTGGGTAGTCCTCTCCCACGAATTTAAATCCTCAACGAAAACAAATTTAGAAAGTTATCTTTGTTACTGAAAAAGTAACCGAAGCATCCACGAAATTACATCCCCTTGAATGAACAAAAAATTCACAATCCACGTAAATTGGCCCCCACGAATTTAACGGGGCATGGTCACGATTTTGGTCAAATTTTATTTTTCTGTTTTATTATTTGCAATGCTTTAGGAATGCATTTCTAATGATTAAACGAAATTTGGGTGCAAGTCGTTGAGTTTTAAGCAAGATACGATGCTTACAATTCTATGTCATGTAAACAAGGCTCGTGCCCTGTTTTTGTTTTTCATAGGTTCAATATACCATTAAAAATCTTTTTAAAGCTGGTTTGTCTATCTTATTTTTCATTTTAAGCATACATAAACAGTTCCTAACGATTAACACATTCATTTTAGGTCTAAAACTGGAATTTTCACTTCAACATTCAAAATGGAAACAAACGTTTTGTTAACAAAGCGAAGAATTGTAAGCTCTGTAACTCGCTTATAACTCATCAAATGCCACTCAAATTTTGGTTGCCTATTAAAAATGCCTTACTGAAGCATTGTAAACATTAAAATCGAAAAAATAATTTTTGAACAAAATCGTGACCATGCCCCTTTAAATGATTCCACATTATTTATTGTATAAAGAGGGGGCCCCAGAGAGTAGTTATATACAGCATATCATTCTTTAATTTTTTTGTGTACAAGTATTTAAAGTAGATCCAGTGTTCTGTGACGTCACACCTTTTTGTAAAACTTTGAATTCTTTAAAAATTGTGCAAGATAGTTTTATTTATTTTATGTGAATATAATAACATGGATGTAATTAGAATTATTGGTAGGATAAAGATATTTTCGCAATTAATTTTATACTAAATTTACAAATTTTTATATATTTTATCTATGCAAAGGGGAAATAACTCTTTTTCTGACTTTTCTCTCAGTTGTATGTCTAAATTCTATAGTTTTTTCTTATTCCAACGATTAATTTTAAAATATTTTTGTAATTTTAGTTTTCTGATAAAGTTGACATTAAAATTAAACAAGAAAAACAAATTTCTGCCTACAAGATTTTACTTTTAACAGAAAAAAATACATTTTTCTAATGCTAAAATATGCTTTAGTTTATGTTTATCTGGCATCTCAAAAAGTATGATGACATGTATATTTTTTCTAACAATTGATGACATTTAAGTCTATTAAGTCGAAATCAGTTCGGTTTTTCAACTTTCCTCAGAGAAATTTACGAGTATGGAGCTACCTTAACATACTCTAATTCATATAGAATTTCTAATGATCAACCAAAAGAGCGTCAGTTGTAGACTTATAAGCAAGATGAGCTCAAAATTTTGCTACGTTTGAGTCATATTTTGTTCACATGAGTTTATTACATTCAGCTTAAGATTTTTAACTTGGTATTTCCTATTCGGCATTTAAAATGGGAAAAAATGAATGGCCTCAGATCTGTGTACAAATATAGAATTGTGAGCAAATCTGTATCTTGCTTATAAATCGAAGCTTAACACTCAAATATGGTAAGTAAATAGAAATTGTAAACAATTAAACACAAGAAACATGCACTATAACAAATAAAGAACACAATTTATTTTTCAAAATGAATCATATACATGTATATACCTACATATTTCCGTCGGCGATATTAAACGATATTTAAACTGTATGAATAAACTCGAGAAAATGCCGAGCATCTCAACAAAACATCATATTGCATTATTCTACCATTACGCAAAAGATGATACCGAATTACCGATAGCCTGATTGAATTGCATTTTAGTTCTTTCTTAATACATCAGATGTTGCTTAATTTGCGCAGGTAAACAGTAAACTGTTTGATTTCCGAAGTCTCTGTTTGATTTGATACGTAAAAAACAGGAAATACAAGCGACAGTTCCCAGGTTAACGCAAAGCATAAATGGAAACGAAACGAAAATCACAACATGCTAACACCACCGTCATGTGTGAAAACTGTCAACGCATTGAAATATTTAGCCTCAATTTACTTCACAAAATCGGCACCAATGTATATTGAATGTTTCAAAGATTCCCTTCGTACACGAACTGTTGCACAACAAACAAATTCATCATTGTCAGATCGACCCGTTTATCATATAGTGTCATGGCTGCTTTAAACAAAGAACCTCGTTTTAGAATTATGGAATACGAGTCAAGGTAAAATGGGTAAGCAAACCCGGGCCGGGGCAAAATAAAAGCCGGGGCAGATCGGCAATCGTCAATTCCAATTACGCATTATTTTGCAGCAATATTTACAGCGAATTCAAATATACTGGTCAGTAAATATCTTGAAACTTTAATGAGATTGGCAGATTAATAACTGTAAATCTTTTGTTTTGCCCTGGCCCTGTCATGCCTACCCATATTACCAAGACTATGGATGCTATAAATTGCTTGAAGCACGCGGGTAGGTTAAGGCAACTCCGAGTTTAATGACCGTCAAAATTATGATCAATTTAAAAATTGTTTATTTTTATGAAAACAGTGCTGAATATTAATACCAAATGAATATGTTCACCAAGATATTATTTTTCTACTTCGGAATCGACTCGATCTTTGAAGCTGCCGTACCATGGTATCACGTGACAGTTAAAAATAGATCACTTTTTTACCTTAACAAAAAATCAAAAAGTGTAACACGACCCCGAAGTTGATTTGTATGTTTGCTACAATAATTCGATCGGCAATTAGTTCATGTTTATTAGTATTACTGCTAGAATCCTATTGTTTATCGCATAAAATAAATATTGTAAATATTTATCGGAAACCCTCCCAACTTCTATAATTTCATTGAAAATACTACGTATTTTTCATTTAAAACAACAAGCACAGGATTCTAGCAGCACTTTTCAAGTAGTTTAGGTCATATACCGTTGATATTTACCAAAGTCATCTTTCATAATATCCGGGGTAGTGTTACACTTTTGCCTTTTTTTTGTACACACTGACAGAGGAAAGGCTGGTCAAGCCATATAAATGTCGATCTGCTTACCTTATACAACTCGCTGAATAAACAAAATATCCATGCCTGTATTATCCTGATAATATCCTAACTGACACTCATCTAAATCTTAGCTATCTGTATTGAATAAGTCTTATTTTGACATTGTTTACACTGCATTCCGATGATTTGTCTCCCGACATGATCTTCTCTATCAAACATGCTTGTGACGTCATCAATGATAATTATACGTTATAGAGAAAAATCGAAGCTATATTCAGTTAGAAGAGTTTCTAGTCATATTGTATGCCTGTAGTTTTTATAATTTAAACCAGAGATAAAGTTTAAATCGACAAGTTTCTGAGTAAAATATGACATCATGATGCTTATTGTGACGTCATATTGATCAGAGGAATTTGATCGCTGAGAGTTGCCTTATCATACCCGCGCACGCCTTTTCTTTCTTATTATTTTCGTAATAACTCAGATGTGAAACAGAATTGGCCCATAATTTTTGCAATTTATATTTTCCTTTCCATAAGGATTACTTATGCTAAATAACATTGAATTAAACTCAGTAGGTCTTGAGAAGAAGATTTTTAAAAATGCACCCCCCTTTTTCTACAGTTTCGATGTTTTCTCTGCTTTGAATGAAGATCTGTCTTTCATTTTTATGCAATTTATATTTGCCTTCCCATAAGAATGATTTGAGCCAAATTTGGTTGAACTTGGTGAAGTGGTTTTAGAGAAGTTCAAAATGTGAAAAGTTTACAGACGGACGGACAGACGGTCGACGGACAAAATGTGATCAGAATAGCTCACTTGAGCTTTCAACTCAGGTGAGCTAAAAATGGGGGGTCTTTTGTCCAGAGTTGATATCGGGAACTACACAAGATAGATGCATAAAATTTAGCAAAATTGTAGGTAACATTTTATAGTTTTGCTGGCATGAACATTTTGGCAAAATCTTTTTTAGTTTGTGAGCTATTTGCCGGTAAAGTTTAAGGTTTTTTGGGGTCTGAAATTGTGTTGCTTTTTGTATAATAACCTTTAAACTAAAAATATTTTGTTAAAACATATAGAACAAAAGTTGTTTAGAATAACGAGAGCTATTAAAAAAAAAAGGGCTGGCTACTATAATTAGGGGTCAGCAGTTCATACACTTTTTTTTCTGATAGCTAAAATCGTTTTCATTTTATAAAAAGAAATAATTCAATTAATTTTATTATATTAAATATTGTCATTTGGTATCAAATTAAACAAGTTCTGTGCTATATTTTTTTTTTCAAATTTAATAAAACAAAATATGTGAGAATCGTACATGAACGAGTTAATATGTCTACATAGACACACAAGCGAACAAATGCCGTTTTAAGGCCCAGGCATTTACTGCTTAAAATTGTGTTGCGTCTTAGATAAATTGTTGTGATTCAATTTCATTTTTTTTCATCTACATCATTTATGAATTCAATGAACACACACAACTACTTATTTTAAACGTTCTATGTGCAACTATTTGTCGCCCGCCCCCCCCCCCCCCCCCCTGTTTGTAACCCCCGCGCGCGCCGAATGTAAGCCGTAACAAACGGCATTGTAGAAAAGAGAGGGCCGTAATGCAGAAGAGAAGTTGTGTATTCTTTCGGTGTACACATGCATTTTCAATTTACTGTGAAACATATGAACATGCACAGGGAACAATACTACATATTTGTGTGTTTAAGGAGGATATTGTAGTGTTTGTGGACTCGTTACCCGTACGGGCTATCTATTCGCCCGTGACGTCACCACGCGGGGAATCTGCACGAGCGAGGATTCTACCGCATGCAGCCAGCGATTGAAGACGTAGGACATGTGCTAGACGCGGCGACAGGCAAGTCCAGCAGCAACCCACATATATAATCAGTGATAGTGACTGAGAAATACTATATTGGCGCCCAACTCGAGGCCCTGAACTTGCCATTTATTCCGAGAATTTTTTTCCCGTAGAGTAAGCCTGTATCATTTTGTTTAGGGAGTTTGCGTAAAACGCGTTGAGGCCGCCAATTTTGGGGGCCCTCGCGTGGTCAGCTTTCCTGTTAGTTTTTGTAAACATTGAGTCAGTTTTAGCTTTGTTTGTGCTACTTGCTTTGATTTATCATCATGTCATTTGAAGAGGCTCTGTTTGCTTTGGGGTTGGATGAGAGATCGCCCCGATTTATGTCTATGGCTCATGGTAGGGATGAGTTGTCACGGGGTATT
Source organism: Magallana angulata (assembly GCF_025612915.1). Lineage (NCBI taxonomy): Eukaryota > Metazoa > Mollusca > Bivalvia > Ostreida > Ostreidae > Magallana > Magallana angulata. The sequence goes on along the minus strand of NC_069118.1, from coordinate 25,049,542 downwards.
AGGCTCGGCTGTGTGTACGGGCCAGATCCCGTAAGTATTGTTAGGCAACCCACATACTTGGACACTACAGGGCATGTTAGAGAAGGCTGTGTTGAGAGAGCACCCCACAGATATTACATAGGTCTTCCCCATGTTTGGATTAAGTCTCCTGACAGATTTGAGAGGGGGAGGGGTGAAACTATAGATCCAGTTTGTTTATCGGCCAAGGGTTTAAGTTCGCCAGTTGGTGTTAGGGACTTTGTTCCACCTAGTGACTATTTAGGGGTCCCAATGTCACAATGTTCCCATGTGGCCCTTAACCCTACTGTCAGGGATACTACTTTATGCCCACCTGAGCCTCAGGGGCAAACCCCAAATTTGTTGGATTTTGACCCCCTTACTACCCAGGATTCATCCCCCAGTAATCCAATGCCCACCGGCCCTGCATGGCCCGGATGCAAGTCCTCAGATAGCCAACCTTTCTATTCGCAAGGGGTTACACCAGAGTCTATGGATGTAGGTCAGGGGCAGCAGTATGATAGACCAGTTCAGGCAGTTGATTTAAAGCCCCAGGTTCCACCCACCCAGAACCCCACTGTCCCAGATGCACAGTCTCAGCTCAGTGGTGGCCATCGAGATCATCAGTATTCACCAGACCCGTTTGTTATGGGCGGATGCTCGGATCATTGGCCTATAGTAGTTATCCTGTATCAGTACTTGAGGTCCCCTCCCAACCTTGTCATTTTGGAGGTGAAGGAGGTGGGAGAATGGCACGTGCATATGAGCCCCCACCACTGAAATACCTTTTAATGTAAGTCACGGATTCCCGCAGCGTCTCAATGTCCCTCAGAATACGCGCGGATACCTGCAGCGTATATCCACCCCCCGGAATACTCGTGGAGACCAGCAGCAGCCTATGGTTTACCTGGAGATGTGCAGACCCCTGCAGCGCGCTACAACCTCCAAGAGTTTGTAGCACCGCCCACTAGCTACCACAATCCGACAACCTGGAGTAGGCCGAGGTATAAGGATCTGCATTTTGATTGGAGATCCAGCTGGAAGCCATTCCTGCACATGTTTGTTAGATTGTCACGAAGCCAGCGCTGGACAGAGACTGAGCAACACGACCAGTTCTGCTTCTTCTTGGAAGGAACCGCTAGTGAGTACTACACTCTGTTACTGGAGACCAGCCCTGATTTGCGCTTCGCCGACATCCTGAGGAAGTTTGACAAGCGCTTATGCTCAGCAGCACCTGATTTAGCCCACCAGCTCAACTTCCAGCCTGCAGTCCAAAACAGCGGTGAGTCCCTGAGGTAGTGGTCAGACCGAGTACTGACGTTGGCTACTCGTGCCTTCCCCCAGCTACCGGATGTTCACTCTCAGGCTATACCCCGCCTGTGTTACGGGGCAGAGGACCGGGAGGCAGGCCTGTATGCCCTGGATGGCTAGCCCAAGACTGTTGATGAGGCTGTAGACCGGATGCAGTTCTACCGGCATTCCCGACGGGGCAGACCCCCATGCAATAGGAACAATACAGTGAGGAGTTTGGTTGTAGATGAGGAGTCGAGTAAAAGAGATGGGAAAGCCGAGAGTCAGATACGGGAGTTGAAAAGCTGAGTGCAGCATCTTGAGAAGACGCTAAAGGAAGTTCTAGATTCGGTCCGGCTTGGGATCCCGACGACTTCTTTTCCTATATGGCAACCAGGCCCAAGGACAGGTCAGTGTTTCAGATGCGGAAAGACTGGGCATTTCCGTAAAGAATGTCCTGCTGTCCTTAGACGGAAGGCGGAAGTAAGCGCTGGAGAGGTTGTAGATCACTCCCTGCGTAGCCGTGGTGCCTGTCAAGGAGTTGCAGATGAAGAGACCAAGACTTGCAGTCAAGCGCCTAGCGGGCAGCTTCACACTGTGAGCTTACTTACCCAGGATGAGAAGACCAGTTTCAGGAAGCACCCTGCAGATGACTTATGTGTTGTGGACAAGGACGCCCCTTGTCCCAACATAAGGCGCAGGAGGAAGCGTGGTAGGCGTAGGCGTAGGATGCGACACAGAAGACCAAACTTGCTGAAATCCTTCTCCACAGATCCTGATGTCCCTGAAGAGGAAGTTACTCCAGTGGTCAGTAATTGTCGGCTGAAAGTGCTGAGCAGCAAGGTGGTTCCTACGGAATCCAAGTGCCCTGAGGCCAAGGTCAAGGATGACATAGTGGGAGACTCTTGGCCCCCAACCCAAGCTGAAAATACCAGTAAGCAGTCTTGAGACAGCGGTTGAGGATGTCCATGTTCCTGCAACTAGGAACGCCCTTGCTAGTTGGAAGTCAGTTGGAAGAGGACAGCCTTTAGGAGCAGCACCAAACTTGGAGTATCTCCCTTCGGGTGTCCAGACTAGGGTGACAGACGCACGGGAGATGCCGTCGCCATCTGGATTGTGTAGGGCGTGTCTCGTGGATCAGACGTAGTAGAGCTGCCCTTCCCGGACTGAACCCGTAACCTAAGAACGACTTGGACTGTCCCTGTATTATCCTGTTAAGAATTTTATAAGAATTACAGAGTTAGATGTTTTTGTTATAGTGTGAGTGTTTGTTTACTAACGTGTAAATTTTACATGTTTACTGGATGTTTAGACTCGCTCAAGGGTCATGGGAGACTGGAAAGGATGACTGAATTTATTTACTGAGATTCAGGGGGCCCAGGTTCAAATCCCGGTTTGGTCCTTCATTATTTCTCCCATCCTGTTACAATATTGGTGTTGTGACCAACCCCTCGAACTGACAGGTTAATTCCTGCCAGGGGTGATCTTCGAGGGTGAAGATCATTTAAGGGGGGAGGAATGTGACGGTCAGACTGGTTTGAATACCGGTGCCAGATACATGTAGTTCAGCTGGTAGAGCACTTGACTAGAGATTCAGAGGGCCAGGTTCGAATCCCAGTTTGTTCCGTCATCATTTCTCCCATCTTGTACATATATATCAGATATATGACAGATGATTAAGGGTCATCACATGTTTTGCAAGATGCAATAAGTGTTAAAAACCTTTACTTTACAACATAATACATTTATGTGAATATTTATGTTTCTTGATATTATTTGGTGTGGTTTTCTTGACAGCGTCGCAAAAACAATTTACCCGCTCCTAAACCACAAACTTTCTAATTAGTGGATTCAGCTTACCGCTGATTGGCTGCTGTTGCAGCAGACGAATAATATATGCACGCACAAAACAGAATGAATTTATCAGAGAATGAGTTGAGTTTATTTCAAATGTTGGAATTTGGGTATTGTTTTAAAATGTATACATGTGACAAAACATATATTTGTTTTCCCTTGGACTGAAATGTCACATTTTCATTGGTTTAAACATAGCACGTGATTGCCTTATATATCTCTATATTTGTTCGGTGAGAAATAATATTAGGCAATATGGCCGTCATTGGCCGACGCTTCGCTTACTCATTTCGACATGTCATAGTATTTAATAATACATAAACTTCTTAAAGTATTTGGAGTAGTTGCCCTTTGAAATTCTTTAAAATTAGAGTAGTTGCCCTTAGAATATTGACGTCACAGTGTTTTGTCTGGAGCAGAACAAAATAGCAGCGTCAAAATTTGCTCAAATCTCTGCTGGGGAAAGGGAGAAAACATTTAAAATTGAATAGCAACAAAACATTGTACCGTAGGTAAACATGAGTGAAGCAAAGATTTTTAAAGAGTATTTGAAAGGTGAGATTGAAAATTTTAAAGAGTTTAAATGAGTTAAATTGGACGAAATGTTAAGCATCTTGTACATGGCTATGCGTAGATCATCGCTATTTGTAAATAAATATGTCGCTTGATAGTCCTCGGGAAAACGAAACACTTATTAGGTTAGTAACCTAATAAGTAATAGTGGTACACACAGCTTTAGCTTTATGAAGAAAATTTGGGTTAGACCATATACACTTCCATGCAAGTAAATGATATTTACAAAAAACTTGCAATTTATGGCGCACGAAATATACACTAGTTTTATAAAGATTGACATACATGTAATGTACCACATTCTGTGAAAAATAATCTATTGAAAATTCTTCATTAAGTTTACTCATACATGTTTTATGCTTATTACACATAGTATTGTTTTTAAAACATGTAATTTATAAGAAAAGAAACAAAAACCCTCGCTAAATTTATTTGCAAAATAGAAAACCAGTAGAATTGATAAAAAATGGTATACCAGAAGCTAATACATGTACTTTGATGCTGTTCGGTGGGTAAATATTCCTTTGTAATTTACGAATTGAAATATTGACTGTTGCACTACAAGTAATAAACTCTCTCAAACTCTCTCTCTCTCTCTCTCTCTCTCTCTCTCTCTCTCTCCCCCTCTCTCTCTCTCTCTCTCTCTCTCTCTCTCTCTCTCTCTCTCTCTCTCAATTTGATAAGTGTCTATACCTATGACAAATTTTTAATATTATATTATGACTTGATATGCAAATTTTTGATCTTGTACTGCCTCAGTGTTATGTCATGTATTGGGATATGTCATACTTATTACACTGCATGGTCAGTGTATTTGTTCCAGAAATAATATGCATATGTTAATGTAAACACAGCTATTACTAGTACTTGTATGTAAACACAGCTAATTATTATTTTTTTATTTCAGCTCAAAACAGACTCTTGTTACCACATGGCACCACATGGCTTTTACCTGTTGATTCTTGTGGGTCAGCTCTTGAGAATTACCTGTCACCTCTATCCACATGCATATTCCTTGTGTTCTACATACTATTTACCGGTAATTCAATTTAAATCTTATAATGCATGAACAATAATGGAACTTGAAGAAAGCATCATGCCATGTTGTGGTTTGTGTTTGATAAGAAATTATGAAAACAAAATTAAGGCTGTTTAGAGAAATTCATAATTGCTGTGAAAATTTGTTTTTCAATAGAAGTATGCAATTATGTTTCCTTTATTTTTTATTTCATAAAGACATTTAGATGTGTTTATATAATTGAAAAATCCCCCCTCCCTTCTATCCAATTGTCTGCATTAAGATTACATGTAGGATATGTAAATGTACATTTGACTTTGAAATAACATCTGCTATGATAATTACTTTTGAAATGAATAAGAAACAACCTATTTCTACCTTTCTAAGGTATATATGCATAAAAATAGTAGAAAAACATGTCAAATTTGAACATTTTTCATGGAAATCAACTCTGTCTCCAGCTACCTGGGTGTGTTTGAATTTAATTTTAATTTAAGGCAGAAGTTTAACTTGTAGGTTGTAACTTACTGTTTTAGCATGGTTAGAAGGAGACTAGAAATCAGAATAGATTAGATATTCACTTAATATGATTGTTAGCTTACTTTTTTTCATGAAAACAAGAAATCACAAGCAGGACAGCTGTCTTTTTGTTAATTAAAATGGTACAAATCATACAATAAACAAATAAAAATCAAGTTTTAGAAATATTGATGATTGTTTTCAAATATGTGTGAGAAATGACTCAAGGAAATTGCCACAAGTTTAAAAAAAATTAGGTAAAACATTTCAAACCATGACTTTTTATGAAAATCAAAAGATGGGGGGGGGGGGGGGGGGTAGTCACAAATCAGTATCTACCGGTATTATATTTTTACGTATAAGTATCCTGTAGGGACCCCTCTGGACACGGTGTCAGCTACAGTACGTATTGGTCAGTTCTTTTCTATTTTTTGATTACCTTATTTAAACTGCCGCATTGCAGACCTGGCAGACAGTGGCCACGTTTTCTACATGACAGGTCCCTATCCAGTTTCTGGCAGTCCATCGCCGTGGTTATACCTGTCCGCCACTGTCTCACGCCATGCCATATCTACCTATATCGTCCGTCTTCTCACTGGATTGCATCTACTTGTATTCTACATGCCCGTGATGGAGACTTGGGATACCAGAAAACTTAAACATTTTATTGTTCATGTTATGTATAAATTATGTATATTTGTTTGGTTTTAATTTATATAAAAATTGTAAATATAAATCGAATCCTGTTGTGTATGACTGAACAGTCAACAGTCACGACGGCGGTCGTGACAAAATGGTGTGAGAAGTGGGATATTTACGTGACGATTTTGAAGATGTTTTATCAGATGTTCCTGGTGTGACGACTTTGGGAGTCCACGACATCAAGTTGACGACAAATGAACCAGTTCGTACGAAACCATATCCTCTTCCTTTCGTTTCCCGGGATACCGTGTGTGAAGAAGTGCGGAAGATGATAGAAGCAGGCGTAATTGAACCGTCGTCAAGTCCATATTGTTCATCCATAGTTAAGAACCCCCCCCCCCCCTTTCTCTTGGACATATGATTTTTTTTTCGAAATAAAGTGCTACCCTTCAGCATCCGGTGTTTACTACACTGAGTAAACATGTGGAAAAAAAATAAAGCAGTATCTTTAAAAACACAGATTTATAATAACATCTACAAAGTATTTTCTACTCTATTTCTTATTTAAAAAATCGATTATAGTTCATACAGTTTTGAACTGACAAACCCTCGAGTAAAACGACGTTCAAGTACGAGTACATGCATTCGTTTTTACTTTTAAAAGCCGCTTTCAAATGCATTGTTTAATTGAATAACTTAAGTAAAGTTTTAATTCGTTTTATACAAAAAATGCTAGCTACCTTCATACCCACAATAGAAAGCCTTTTTTTTATTTTCAAGAATCGGAAATTCTGTCACAAAAATACCGGCACGGTGTAAAGGGTTTATGCATAACTTTTCAAAACTCTACTAGCGCCAGATGATACAGTAGCGCACCCATTAGAGAGATCACATCGAGTTCCCTGGGACGACAATTGCTTGTACTATTGTATTACACAAAATAAAAGGCATGTACAAGCTAGTCAGCAGATAAATTATCCCCTTTCTTTTGTCATATCCTATAATTTAGACCTTTATTTAAGAGGGCATTCGACAGAAATCAAAATCGATAAATAGTTCAGAATTTAAACATCAAAGACATAAAAAAGCACTAAAAAATCCATTTTTATAATAGTTTGTCGTAACTGGTCTGAATTATTTTTTTTTGTTATTTGGTGTTTTCTTTCTATTAAGCATAGACGCACTTTTTCATTGCTGGAGACTTTATTTTAGGGCTAGAAATTATGCAAATCTTCCTTACCTAAAACAAAACTGCAAAACACTCAATAATGCAGTACACTCTGATGTTGAAATAGAAATGAAATAGATAGTGACGAGATAAATGTTTATTTTTACGCACGGAAAACGTTCAAATGTCTTTGTTTATTGACAAATGATGAATTTTGCACGTATTGGTTTTCATCAATTGGACCCCCCCCCCCTTTTTCCAAGTTGCTGGATCCGCCTCTGACCTGGTCACTCTGCTGTACGCAATGGGTTTTACATGGCCTGTGAACATTAACTGAAAATAATATTAAAAATTATATATAGGGGCCTTTATTTGGTAATTTGTAAATAAATTTTTATTTTCAATGTGTTTAACTTACGCAAATAAAGATCTTTGTTTTAACAATTTATGGGTCACCGGATCATAAGGATTTTATACTTTCCTGGTCATTATTCTCCGCCGGTGTGGTATGCGTTGCCGGTAACGGACCTTTACTATCTTGGGCAGTATATCGATTAAATACAGGTGAGTTTAACCCAATTATTTTTTTTCATTCACTAACAGGCAAAAAATGTATAGAATTGTAGTAGATATTAAATGATTATTAAATAGACATAACACAGGCAACTGGAAACTCTATATTACATGTACGAGCGAAGCAAGCGATTTAAGGAAAAAAAGTTACCGCCACCCCCCCCCCCCCTCCCTTTTTTCCCCCGGAATTTTTATTTTGGGGGGGGGTCTACTTGTATAATTTTGATTTAAAATTGGCCGTTTTGAATCTCCCCAAGAAAGATAACTTTGATCCACATCGGGCATTGTGTTCATTATAGCGGAATAATTAATATTGACCTTGGAAGTAGGTGCATTATTCAGTAACGACTTCGATATCGGAGTTGTTTCTCTTTGCGAGGTCATTCTGAGGTTAAGTAAAACGTTTGATGCCTACTTTCATTTTTGTTCGGGACGGGGAAATAGTTTGAGGATTTGTGGCCTATTTAAATCAAACGTTTGGAATATATAATTAATTCGTTGCATTAATCAGTTGTTAATGTATACACGATTTTAAATATTTGATATTGCAGAATATGTGTAATTGAAGAAAGCTAGAAGATTTGGAATAAGTAGCGGGACATTATATATAGTGATGACTGTTGGAAGCCCCAAAAGATGTGCTGGTTGGGTGTTACTATCCTCTGTGATTTGTTTGTACATGTGTGTGCATCCAGTGGAGGCAGTGGAAACTGTGTCTTGTGAGTTGTTGAAAATAAGAGCTAGGCCCATGAGCCTCATTGCTCACATGAACATAATGTTTATTTCTTTGTGAAACTAATTTGATCTTTCTTTGCCTTAATATACCGTATATTTTTCTAATAATACAGCTGTACTATTTATATATTAACTTATATCACCCAATATCCAACGAAACTTTAATCATAACACGGAAGTGTCTTTCCCTAACCCCACATCTAACTCAACTCTGAAATTATCAAAAAATGTTGCATCTATTTTATTTTCATAATGTACGGCAAGTCTCATAGCTTATTTATAATCTTTACAAAAGTAACAAATCTATGATTTTTCCCTTAGACATTCAACAAAAAGTTGACATTTAAAATGAATATTTTTGTGTTGTTCTATGAAATATTAAAATGATAAGTTATGACATTTCAACTGCATCATATTAATAAATACGCATGTGTTGTAGCATTATATTTTTAAATTATTGAGAATGACATAAAATGTATTTAATTATGATTGAATAATTTGACAGACAGTAGCCAAGTTTAGACCACTTGCTCTACATTAATATGTACACTCAATTTAAATATATTGAATCAACTAAACAATTTCTTTAAAATTTAAAATGAATCCAAGATAAATTTGAGAACCATGAATTGCTGCGAAAGAAAACATTGCAATACAACATGATCGCAATATTTTTTTTTTACTTTTACTGAAATTGAATGCATAAAAAAGAAAACAATGAAAATTATTATTAAGACCTTTAGCTCGAAAATAGTTGCAACAAAATAAAGAGTTTTATAATGGATAAAAGATAAAAATGAAAATCATATCTGTTTTCATCTACCATATACATATCAAATAACTCTTGAATGATTGATCTCTGATTTCTAAACTATCCAAACAAAGCCATTGATAAATATTTCTCTCTTTTTTCATAAATACTAGATGAATTTGGGAGGAACTGCACTTCAAGCTCATCTGAGACATATTATCATGGAGATGTCAATGAAACTCGACAATTTGATGTCACATATAGAGGAAGAGCTCTCAAATATTACTGTGCAAGCATAGGCTTCAAAGGTTCTGGGAAGGGTGAAAGCCTCAGGGATGAATACAAAGTGTGTGTAACACCAATATACTTCAACGACCCAGGTTGTGCTGTGCAGCTTAACTTTACTGATGATGTGTACGCTGAAACTTTTCAGGTATTGTGTGATATATCAAATAACAAAAAAAAAATGAAATTATACTACTTGCACACATAATTTTTTTTATTCATGGATATGTTTTATGGTAGTAATATACATTTCATTTTCATTACACGACCATTAATCCTTGAATGACTCAAAGCAATACATTTGTCCTCACCCTGTTTCAGTTTATTGATAGTAAACATTGAAAACGGTGTTAATGTAGATTAGTGTCTCTGACAGAAGAATTAGAGATTAAGTTGGTTTATGTATCTGAATAAAGTTGATTTATGTATCTGAAGAATTTCATTGGCTTACCTAAGTTAACGAAATCATCTTTGGATGATAATAGTTAAGTATCTTTCATATTAAAGGACCTTTCAGTGGAGATTCATAAACGTTTTATCTGTTATTAAGGTGAAATATGTGACACATTGGCCTCTTGTTAATTTTAGCCTGCTTTTTTATCACGTGAAACATGTTTTGATTCATATTTTCTTTTCTTTTTTCAGACTATAGATTGCCTAAACAATAATGTAACACAGTTTTGTAATGGACAAGATAAATATCTTTACATTGACTTTGAGTTTTTAAATGAAAGTGAACTCTCAAGAGCCAACTTCAAACTCCTTGTCACAGCTGAAAAGGTGTACAAATGTAAGTTTTGTTTCCTTAAAAATCAATGGTGTTGCACACATCATCAATGTACAATAACTGAGCAGGCTGATACAAATTAATTTGTTTATGTTTTGTATTTTCAGACGAAGAGAGTTCAGATGCACTGGTGTATGGAATTGTGGGAGCTGTTATAGGAGTCATCATTATCGTTATAATCGCTGGAGTAGGAGAGTTTATATCCAGAAGACGAAAAAGAAGGATGCAAAATAGGAGGATATAAAGAATGACCCAAAAATGAATGTGAACCACAGTACAATGTAAGTACAATGAATATTATAGAAAATAGTTAGATGTATAAGTCATTGATTTAGAGTAAAATTCATAGTTTTTCATTAGTATTTAGATGTAATTTATTGCCGTTATTTCCAAAATCTTTGTCAAAGCAATTACTTTTAATCATGAAAAATAGTTGTTTAGCTCAAGATCTGAATAAAACTCAAAAGAGTTTTTTTAATGATTGTTGCGTCAACATGTGGTCCCTGCATTCATCAATTTACTGTTTAAATGACTACGATAATACCAGCAAACATCCATGGACATGTTTCTTTCAGGTTACAAAATTGGATAGGAAAAAGATTCAATAACAACACAGTTGAGAGTGTACATCAACAATCGTCTGATTAGAAATGATGGTATTTATAGGTCACCTGAGTAAACTCAGGTGACCTATTGCTATCCGTATTCGTCCGTCGTCGTATGTCATGCGTCGTCCATTAACAATTTTACATTTTTAACTTCTTCTTAAAAACTACAAGGCTAATTGTTATCGTTCTTGGTGTGAGTCATCTCTATGGTAAGAGGGATCTAAATTGTGAAATTCGTGGCTCTACCACCCCTGGGGCCCCACAAGTGTGGCCAAATATGCAAAAAAAAGCCAAATTTTCAAAAATCTTCTCTACTCCCACACATGTGAGGAAAAACTGGTTGCATGGTTGTGATGTCCATGAAGCCTCGTACCAAAATTGTGAAATCCATGGTCCCTGCGTCAAGGGTTCAGGCTCTAGGGTGGGGCCAATATTGCCATATAGTAAAAATGTATTAAATCTTAGAAAATCTTCTTCTCTACTCCCATATATGTTTGTACAAAACTAAATGCATGATTATGATGTCCTTGAAGCCCTCTACCAAAATTGTGAAATCCATGACCCCTTTATCAGGGGTTCAGGTTCTAGGGTGGGGCCAATATGGCCATATAGTAAAAATGTATAACATTTTAAAAAAAATTCTTCTTTACTCCCATATATATTTGTTCAAAACTCAATGCATGATTATGAAGTCCATGAAGCCCTCAACCAAAATTGTGAAATTTATGGCCCCTGGGTCAGGGGTTCAGGCTCTAGGGTGGAGCTAATATTGCCATATAGTTAAATGTATTGAATCTTAGAAAATCCTCTTCTGTACTCCCATATATATAGCCAATATGGCCATATAGTAAAACTGTATTAAGTTTTAAAAAATCTTCTTTGCTCCCAAACATGTGGGCAAAAAACTGAATACATGGTTATGATGTCCACTAACTCCTCTACCAAAATTGTGAAAGCCATGGCCCCTGTGTCAGGGGTTCAGGACATGTGGGGGGGGGGATATAGTGAATATAATGTTTAAAAATTTTCTCTATTCTCACACATCTGTATGAATAACTGACTTCATAATCAGGTTTACCAGGAAGTCCTCTACTAAAATTTTGAATTTCATGTCCCCTAGAGTATGGGGTTTGACTCTAGGGCAGGGCCAAAATGGATGTATAGGTGTTAATGCATTATATAATATTTAAAAATTGTTTTCTTTACTACCACACACCTGAAAGGAAAACTGAATTCATGATTTTGTAGACCAGATCTTTAAGGTTTTCACCAAAATTACAGGTTTCATAGTTCTTTTTTGAAAGATTTCAGGCAGGGACGTGGTTGTAATTACAGATTTATAAATTTTCTACTCCAGAATGAAAACTAATTAAATGCATATATGAGTCTCCTCGACAAGCTTGTGTATGGGTTATATGCTACTCAGGTGACTGTAAGGCTAATTGGCCTCTTGTTTAAAATAAAATTCAAATACTTTATACACAAGAATTTATTGTTATCTATTGAACATCCTTTTGATATACAGTTTATAATTGAGTTATATTGTTACAAAAGCACTTGGTTGACGATTTTGTTTTTAGGTGCATTCACTTTGTCTGCTTGTTTACTGATTACGTTGATATTATATTTCACGAAATGAAAAAGGAATGTTTATATTTTATGTAAGTTTGGCATGGTATATCAAACATCAATAAAAATGTTGATGTGAGATTTACTAGAAATTTTTTTTAGTCGGGGATTTTTATCAAACGTTAGATAAATCTTTTCCCAATAAACTTGGCTGGTCATTTTTGTATTAATTTATTTTATTTTTTCTACTCTTTTATACTTTTTTCTGTTGAATTCATATGCGAAATAACGTTAGATAAAACATTTCAATTAATATATTGTTTGTTTTTTTAATGCGTACATAGCAGGGTATAAGAGGTTTTATTTATCTAATAAGTCCCATGGAAATCAGATGCATTAACTTTAAATGAAATGATAGAAAGTATGTCTGCCCAAATTTTAATATCTAAATAATTACATGTTCTTGTTGACTAAAGAAAATTATTTCTATTACTATATACACGAAGAACTATATTTAAATTTATTGTTCCTACTTCATGGTGAGAGAAAACATACGAGCAATTGAAACAGAAATCAATTTGACACACACCTAACAGATAACGACCGCGCAAACCGTTTGTAATTTTCAAAAAGTGGATTTGAAATAAACAGGAAGAATGGCAGAAAGTGACCTTTTAAACAACACCAGTTTTTGTATATCAAATATTATTTTACATGTAGATATTAAATCTTTAAGTGTACAAAAGTAAAATCTCAAACATGTAGACAGCGTAAATATCAATCCAATATCCTTTATAGGTATAAAAGTGTATGATATCTATAATAACTGTTCTCTGATTAAAAAAAAACCCCTCTTGCTATTAATGCCTTAAAACAAGTTTTTAACGAATATACACAAATACTCGATACATCAAGCATACCAGCGTCTATTTCAATTCCTGGTTTGCTCACCTGCTTCTGCTTGGAGCATAAAACAATTAGAGGGATACAAAAACAAACAAACAATATAAAACAAAAGAACAAAACACACACACACACGAAAAAAAACCCACCACATGTGATTCAGACTGAAAACACAAAATGAATTTTGTTTTGGCCACATGACATTGGCAACCTTTCAATATTCGATCAGTCAATATTAAACGTCATACTGTAGGGAAAACAGGTTTCTTGTTAAATAAGGTACATGTATTATATTTTTGTTTTCGAAATAACATTACAGATATGATAGATAGATCGACGATTGATTGTGATACACTTGCTAACATACTGGGTACTTATAACAGGGAAATACATGATGTAACGCATTAAACACACCTTATTCTTGGATTAATCTTTATTATCAAATTAATATCCGAAGAATGACCAAGGCAAAAAGAGATAAAGAATTGCTTATTTTAAGTATCGGAAGATTTTGGTACTAGATTGGTTGTATATTTTTTAACGAGACCTCAGAAGATTTTCAACTCTGTGTACATCTAAATTGAATTCTAAACTATTACATACGTATATTTCTGTTAATATGAATTTTTAGAAGGAAAAAACACCTAGCCTGATTATGATCTGACCGAAACATGATACAGTGCAACACAAAACAAACGCATTGATTGGACGACAGTAGAAGAATGGTTTAATTTTCGGTGTGCGTGATCAACGTCCTTTGAGTTTTCTGCCTCCGGAAACTTGAATCAAGTATTGACATATATTACATAAGAGTTATTATGACTTTTTAAGTGCAGTTCAGTTTTGTTTTGTAAAATATTCTGAATTTAATACGGGTCGCTCGTAAAAGAACGTATGGCTGATACCCTTCTATAGTTTGCAGGTCCGTTAAATCAAAGAAGCCTTTTGTATATTAAGGACAGTTAGCTTTCTATCTAAACAGAAACTGATAAAAAGGTGTTGTTTATGAATCAAAATTATTAGATATCACTTGCCGGAAAGATGAATATACACCGGAGAAGAGACCCCACAAAACCTAATGGGATAAAACGAAAGTTAATAGAAGAAGAATCATTAAACAAGAACTAATATCTATGAAAGGATATTAAAATGAAGATCAAATTATTCAGAGAAGAGACGCTAAAAGGTGTAGAGCAAGAAGTACATTGGAGGGTACCAATGTAACTAATATGATAACAGTTGGTGACAATACATGAGTGTCTGGAAATGGACGAGGAAACACAAAAAAGGCAACCTTGTGGCTTAATATGCATTTGTCCACAAAGGATTTATGTTACTGGTAAAACATTTGTTGAACAATACAACAGTTACTGCAATTTCTTTCCAAAGAATCTGTCAAAACAAAACAAAAAAGAAAACAATTAAAAAAAAACAAACCAAAAATAGCAGACACGTAGCATCGTTTTTGAAAGTTGGGGAGGGGGGTGGCAGACTCATCCAAAAATTTCTGACAAGCAAAAAAAAAAACAACAACAAAAAATGGTAACAATTTACTTGTCACACTTTGTATTTAAATGATTGTATTTAATAGTCTTCAATAAAACTTGCAGTATGCGTGTATATAACAAAAACATATCTTCAGATTATCAATTAGCACATTCATAGGATATTAAACCACAAGAAAAAAATTATAGTCTTACATAATTGACTGGGTCACATGCAGTTTACATACCAGTATTTGTTAAATAATTAATGTGACATTCTGTCTTGAATTACATATTTTACCTGAACAAAAACACAATCTGACCAGGAAGAGAAAACAGCTTGTTTCTATTCAATACAGCAACTCATAATTCAATGCAACACAATATGGTAGATAACATCTTTTGCAGTTGTATTACCGATTGTGGGTTTCGTTTGCTTTTCCGGGTTTAGGTTTTATGCTCTTTGAGTGACCAACGGTCTAAGGAGGTAAACGAGGAGGACTGAATTATCAAGGTATATAATTATTTATAATAATTTCAAGGAAAAACATCAATACATTTTCGTTTATATACGACCAAAAATGAAATGCATATCATTCTCTTTATTTTGTTGTATCATTGTGCAGTATATACCCTGTTTGTGTTGGCTAAATAACAATGGCTTGAGTTGATTGGGGAATAAGTATACTTAAATTACTTTTGTAATATGCCTGGTTGTTTAATATTATTACATTAAAATTTTATTTATCTTTTTTTTTGTTTAAAAACAAAATCCTAAGATGGCCTTAAAAAGTGTTTTTAAAGTATTTGATACCTTTGACCGGGTGATATTAGTGTGTCATATTAACCTCAACAATGAGGAAGTAGGGGCTTTGGTTAATATGAACACGGTCAAATAACCATCTCACCCGTGAACTAATGCACGTTTTTTATTACGTTATTTGTATCCCTTTTCATAAAAAAACGTGCAGATGACATTCATTGTCATTGCAATCTGATGCCTTGAACGTGTTTTTAACTGAATGCATGTAAAACGAGTAAAGTAGAGCAGTAAACCAAGAGGCATTACCTTTGGGGTTTATTTTCTTCCTTTATCTGCTTGAGTGATGTTTTAGGCGTGCACCTTCTTTTGTTACACGGATTGTTCTGTGTAACTTTTTACAAAGTAATGTTAAGTTCATTTATCAACATTGACCATACTCCTTTTTATAATTATATGTTGATTTGAACGTACATGTATATGTATTTGATTATATGTACAAAAAGATAAACGTATCAATTGGATTAGGCAGCTGGCATTGCTTCTCCATAAGAAACTTGTCATCCATGGTCAGTACATTAATGTAATGTTAATACACTGTATAAGTACAATTTTATGTGCTTTTTTTTTTAGACAATGACTACTAGTTTGCAATTTATTTCATTTTCATGTGTTATAATTTCTTACTTTTATGATATATCATAAGTAGAGATAATTGAGATGTATCAACTCGCATTTAGATTTTATGTACCGGTAATATGAAAAAAGTTATAAATTTAGAGTCAACATGTCCGTCTCATTTTAATGGGTTTTTTTCACTATTCCAAAAAAATGTTTTTAATTCATTTGTTTTTCAAATCTATATAATAATCATTGTGCAATATACTATAATTATTCTATTTCAGACCGAATCCAACAGTTGTGATGTACATTTGTGATTATCCACCATCAAAATCAAAAACGATATGCAGGTAAAGTTTATAGTTGTTTTAATTTTAGAACAATAAAATATACCTGTATTCCATGTCAGATGTGAATGAAGTTCGTTGATAATGCACTTGCACGCTTTTTGTTTCAGGTGACATTTACGAATCAAATCGCACTTTTGGTCTTTTTTCATTCCGTAGCAGCTTCGCCGACTATTTGTGAGTAGCTATAAACTACATGTACCAGTAATTATCCGTTAAACTTAACATATAAGAAACGCTCATTAATAAAAAAGAGGAAATCAATGTATTTATTAACTTATATATCTTCAGACTCCTTCGGTAGAACGTGCTCATTGCAACCTCATCAGGTGAATGAAGATTCTGTGTTCTATGTTTCGTTTTATAACGCCAGTAATCCCAGTCAGATCTGGTGTTCGCACATAGCCTTTAGTGGACATGGTTCGAATTCCAAAGACAAATATCAGATCTGTACGACTCCAAAAATGTTTCTGGATCCATCGTGTAATTTGAAACTAACCCTAAGGAACGGTTTAAATGGCACGATTTTCAAGGTAAGTATTTCTGATGAGTTTCATGTAATGATGATGATGATGATGATGATGAAGATGTTGATAAAAATTGCTAGCAAACACCAAAACAATTAAAAGCAGCTCTTAAACAAAACTAAAAAGTAAATAATGGTAATGGATTTAGAAAGTCGCACAACTGTACATCTTCATAGCAGCTACACTTGTCATGTATAATTATACATGAACAATGCAACTACCTGTTAACTGTAGCAGTTATTATTATTATACCTGATATCCCACCAATAAGTCAAGAATTGGCATGTTTTAAAATGACAAAATACTTAGTAATACTTTGATTTACGGTCATGATTTCATTACAACTCATTAACAAGCACTACAGAAACTACAGTTACTATATCTAAAAATATCGTATTTCGAATACATATGATATACTCCAAGTCTTGATTTATTGTTTTCAACTGAACATTTGTCTTCAAGGACTGGATTTTGAATTTTCACTGCTAGTGACCACATATTTCTAAAACAAAGTTTGATTTTTTTTAAAATACTAAACAGTGCATTTATATTAGTTTTATTTTCATGAGGTGCCCACGAGGAGTGTATATTTTTATATTTATTTATTTTTTATTGGGGGGGGGGGGGGGGTTCTAGTAGATCTTCTCGCATATGGTTTTAATTCAAGTTTGTGTTTTTCCATGAATTATTTCAGTTTGGGCTGACAGTGCTTGTAAATCAAATTGATTGTTCTTGCCTTATATAATGTTGTTCTTGTCTGTAGACATTTTCCTGTCACGAGAAACCAATGTCTAAATTCTGTGCTAAGCAAGGAGAGCATCTCTACTTTGTTGCAGAAATCCAAACAACAGAAAAATGGACGCCACCATATTTTTTGTTCCATGTGGAAGCTACAAAGACCTATGACCGTACGTTACAATGCACAAGGATACTAAATACATATTATATAAAATCATACATAAATTGTGGCTCGATTGTCATCAATACCTGTATGAATAAACGTAATTATGATCAATCTTGATGCATGTATATGCATACCAATACCAGATTTTTGTTGGATTATAATCACCAAAACCGGTAAATGATTGGAACAATCGACGCATTCAGATTAATCATTTTTTTCCTAATACATACATGTAGTTTTCTGGACTTAAAGTAGATTTAACTAGTACTTAATATGTCTACTTAATATATAACCTTATACATGTATATCAGATGCAGTTTTGTGCATATTATTAATCTATTAGAATTGCTTTAACTTTCAGTGACGTGCCTACTTTTTGATTGTAATTTAATACCAAGGTTATATTTATCGTTCAAGATGTCATTACTGTTTCTGGAATATGTGGTGGTGTTTTTGGAGTATCCATTATCATCATAATTGCTGTCGCCTTGAAGTGCCGTAAAACGAAAGCGTCCAATCCATTTATGAGGCGCAGATTTGGAAATACTCCAAGTAACATTCATTTGGCATGTTGAAATAATTGTAGTTGCCTTAGTGCACAACATGATTTTAATTGCTGATGTTTATCAACAATACTGACAAAACGCAGCGAGTTATTATTCATATTACAGATCAGACATACTTATCTTATTTAACATAACTAGATGTTGGAAATTTTATTTTCTTTATCATGAATCTGATCGTTAACGTAAAGATTTCTCGTTTTTTACGAAATTTCCATTTTGGTATTAAAAGCCCCTGATCGATAAATTAATTAAAGCACACTAGTTTTCGTTGACTATCGTCATTGTGTTTTTGATCCTTTATAAATACTGAAAATTTATGAATTTGAACTTCCTTGTAGAACTGTGTATTGTTAGCAATGTAGCAATTTTCTGTATTCCAGCAACAACGTACCATGTGATCAAGAAAGTAGGACTTCCTCAATGAACTCAGGGTCAGCGTCTCCAACCGATGACATCCACTCGTCACCCATACATTCCGGACCTGACGTTATTTTGGGTTCACCATTCAACGATTCCATAAACTCTTCTGGACGATCTGTGTTTTCGAGGTCTCCGCCACCATATGTGGAACAAGATCCACCACCGGAATACTCCACGATTTGCACATAATTATCACATTAATGAATGGGAGAGGAGGAAAGTGCTGAACTGTTTATTTTATCTCTGTACATTTATAATTAAAAGAATGAATGGTTTATCACGTACCGAGTCTTCCTTGGTTTTATGAAGTTCCATTGTTTCGCTTAATTTTTATAACTTCTGTTTTACCTCTGACATTTTGTCAACAATTGTAAACCCATTAATGTATGCATGTATACAGCCATGTAAACATGTATATACCTTATGTACTGTCATATTGATGGTGTATCTAATTGAAATAAATTTAATTTGATTTGTAAATCAGACACGAAATAAGAAATAAAATCAATATTATAATTGTAGTGTTTTGCACTAAAATCGCATCAACTCGGTAGATTATATTAACTTTTAATTTGAAGCAGCCATTTTATATTAAGAGTCTGAATTTAAATGGTTTATGGTTTGATTGGTATCTATGACATACATTGTATTATCGTGTTGTTTAAACACAAAAAGCATAAGCCATATGATAATTGATTTTTTTTTCCTTTATCCACTTGCCAAGTATATAATAAATCAATTTGAAAGATAATTTCGTGTTATACTCAACATGATTATTATTAAACTTGTATTTTCAGTTTTAATATGTATAAAGGCCGGTAGAGGTATAATTTATATGTCAATTGGTATGAAATAAATATGCATAAATAGAGGAAAACCTATGTAAAATATCAAAGTAAGATTACATCGGTATGATATTAATCTTGATCTTTGTAAGTATCTTTTGAAAAAAATAATTATAGATGAGAGAAATATCAACTGAATCTGATGAAGAGAAATGTCATCGGCCGATATTAACAATGCCTACTAGTCAAGACCTTAAACGGTCTGGGTTTTTTTCCCGTAATTATTTGATTACATTAACTGTCCTTAATTTTATATTAAGTAAAAGGAGGTATATAATTCATACATTACTAAGCCTTACGTGTATCTGCAAGATTGAAAATGTCATTTTGAAGAGAAAGGACGGGGGGATTCCTAGAAAACTAGATAGATTGTTTTGATTCTGAAATGCGGTGTTTCAAATACTTAATTAACAAACAAAATTTAAGAAAAGATAATAAATCAAAATCTCGTATCATTTCTCATTTATGAGATACATGTGTATGTTTAATGATAATGTTTAGTACATTTTTTTAATTATGTTTGAATAAAACCGAAAAGTTCTTACACTATATTCTGTATTTTGTAAAATAAAAAGAAAATAAATCTATCCAATCATATTAAAACCAAATTACTAAATGTACCAATGATAATGATGGTGAATATCAATTTACATGTACTTTGCTGGTACTAGGTACTACAAAAGTTCGGGATCGGCATACAAATAATTTGTATCGTAAACAAAACACTCCTGACAGTTGTTTATTCTCACGTGTCTTTGACTGTAGTTAGAGCTTCACTTTGAATAATTAGTTTTCTAATGAAGAGCTTTAAATTTGATGGTTAAAAAGAATCGCTGTCGTCCATTGACAAGATGATACGCAAAGATGATCGGCCTTCATCAAGTTTATGTGTATTTTGCGTTGCATTTATCTGTTCTCTACAATGGATAACTGTTGATTCACAGACAATATGTAAGTTTGCAAGGAAGTGGCATGATTTGTGATCGCATAATCATACAAGTTTCTGTGTAGTTTATTTGCACACGTACAGATGTAAAAAAAATTCCACCATAGAAAAAGATGGTGTATACAAAAAGGTCAATGCAGTTTGATATGTACAGTCAAAGCTTATTTAGATGATATAAAGCTTTATTGATTTATAAATTCCTGAAGTTCGTAACCTTACAAGTGATCTAAATATCTTGAAATAAAACGATTATGTTTTTGTAAGAGGTATGCTATATTATGTATCTTGCATATAGTATATCCTTAATATATGTATATTATAATTGATATCCATAAACTAAATTTAATATAATAATGGAATAAACCAAAACATGATTATCATTATTTTCTGATGTCATATTTAAAAAAATATTTTGTATGATAACTGATAGTGCAAGTGTATTAAATTCTAGCTAGTATTATGATTCTGTAGACAGGTTAGGTACCGACTGCGGTACCACTAGTACTATCACAGAAAAGAGCAACACACAGTTAGAATTCGATGGACGCTATGACGGAGATAAAGTAACATCCGGCGATCTAAAGTATCAGCAGTGCGATAGAATCATCTTCCAGACCAAGAACTATGACGAGCCCGATGCCAGATACAACATCTGTATATCTCCCATCTATTTTAACGACAGGGAGTGTGCGGTGACTCTGGACTTTAAAAACAGTTTGTTTACTTCGCCTTTGAAGGTAATTAACATAACTGATTTATATGTTTAAGAATACTAGTACAAGAACCAAAAAAATCAATATATAATGCTTTTGATTTATACCAAATTTCAATCCTTTGCCGTGAGTTTGCGATACAAAAATAGCAACATCTAGCACAAAGACACTTGTTTCCTAAAAACAATCCTTACTGGGGTCAAGTGCATGCTTATGTAGATTACTTATAATCAAGAGCAATGAAGAGGATGACGCCATGATTGCCCACTTATCACCACTCCAGCTGACCATCCCTAACCACATTGTATTTAACGTTATTTTGTGTGTCCATACAAGTACAAACATGTAAAACCTGTATAAGCACTAAGTTTTTTGAAATAAATATAATAATAAAGATATTAATATCATTAAACAGAGAAGGATAATTCTATGTCTGCAGTAACTGTTAAAATGAAATAACTACAGAGAAGAACATTTATTTAATTAACTGAGAAAAACACAGCACAGTTACTGAAAAAATGAAATTATAGTATCATTAAAAGATATCAATTTGAATTGCAATGTGAGTGGCTATTCCTCAGTACTGTGTACATAACATTAGAAGTAGAAGGTGTCCAAGTAGCGTAGTGGACAATGCACTCGCTTGTCACCGCTGCGACCCGAGTTCGATCCTCGTGATCGACAGTGGCTGTATGTGATAGGGTATGGCGGTTGCCCTCTTGGACACATGGGTTCTCTCCAGGTACTCTGGCTTCTTCCCACCCCAATGACCCCCTCGTGCTAACATCCGTGCCAACGAGAGATATATAAGTTGTAGAACTTGCTCATCAATCGTTGTAAAATAAATAAAGTTCAGTTCAGTTCAGTTCAGAAGTTGCTTACAATTTTACTCAAAATTTGACTGCATTTCTGAGGTCTTTAAAGGATAGTTGTGACTTAGTTTTGCTTACATGACCATTCAAACCTCCTTTTACCTATTACTTGTAGATGTTAATTTGTAGCATGATTAGGCTGACCATTATTTATAATAACACATGGTGCAATAGATAATATGAGGTTTTTCATGTTATGTAATGCTGAAATTTATTACCTGTATGTTATCTCACTTGTTTGGAGAGAGTGGGGTGGGTGGGGATGGTGGTAAGATGTTATACATATATATATATTTGATACATGCTCATGTCAAATTTGAAGTGGGTTTTGTTTAATGACTTTAATTAATTTATGTTTTGAGATTTTTTTGTACTTTTTTCTTTGTAGTCCTTTGATTGTCAGAACCGGATGGATTTTAAATTCTGTGTTCCAAACGGCGAGAAGTTATATGTGTTCTTGAACCTAAGTGAGGGAAAATCATTCGCACTGACCACCTTTTTATTCCGCGTTGTGGCAGAGAGAACTGATAGTAAGTCTCATTACAATATATTATATAAATATAAACATGACACTCTGAACTATATCCTTTTCCATCATGGAAAAACTTTAAATTATGTAGTAGCATAAACTACCTGTACATGACTGTCTGAAACTGAGGCTTTATTTAAGGAATAAGAAACCATTCTTTAAGTATTAGAGGTGATAATAATGGTTGGGGTGTGGTCAGGTGCAATAAAGCCTAAAGGGCTTTATAACAGATTTGACCAAACCTCGTCTGAAATTGTCACCTCATAACATTCAGAAAATGATTCCTTATATTTATATTATTTCCAATTTGTACACTTTAAAACAACATTTTATAACCATTATTTTTTCATGTAGCACATGCTATGTATTACTATGTGGCGCAGACAATATCATTTTTTCGTAACCTGAACCAAAAGTTCAAGTGAGCTTTTCTCATCGCCTGTTGTCCGTCATCGTCTGTCTATCCGTCTGTCTAAACTTTGTACAAAGCATCATTATGGTAAGGGGTTCTAAATTGTTACTGTGAAATAAAAGGCCGAACCCTTTTTAAAAGGGAGATAATTATGAAACAGTGAAAATATAGTGGGTGTCTTAAAAAATCTTTAAGAACCACCGCACAAGAAATGCCATTATTTACACCATAGCTTGTATATATAGTGAAGATTATAAGTTGTTAAAATTGTGACCCTCAGATTAATACTGGGGCCCCAAGAGGGGTTCAAAGTTTTAAATAAAAATATACAGGGAAAATGTTTTAAAATCTTCTCCTCAAGAACTACAATGCTTCAATTAGTGAGATTACTATACAATCATTCTTTAAGTTACATAGTGAAGATTCTAAAGTGTTAAAACCATGACCTCCAGATCAATACTTGGGTTCAAAATCTAACATAGAAATATATAGGGAAAATGTAAAAAAAAAAAAAAAGCCAAAAAAACTTCTTCTCAAGAACTACAATGTACACTCAATGCTACAATTTGTAAAATTAATATGCAAACAGCCTCAAATGATGTTCACTCTAAATTGTTAAAACCGTGACCCCTAGACCAACACTTGGGCCCCAAGAGGGGTTCAAAGTTTATCATAGAAATATATAGGGAAAATTATGTTTAAAAAACTTCTTCACAATAATTGTGATCCCTAGTACAATACTGTGTCCGTAGAAGGGGTTTCAAGTTTACATAGAAATATATATGGATAATGTTTGAAAATCTTCTTTTCAAGAACTAGAGCTACAATTTGTGAACTTACTATGCAAGCATCCTCAAAAAGTGAGGATTCTTAATTGCTAAAACCGTTATCCCCAGATCTAAACTGGAACCCAAATAGGTGTTCAAGTTTCAAAATTCAATATATATAGAAATTGTTTGAATTTAATTTATGAGGTTATTATGCATGCATTCTAAGATAATGTACTAGTGGATTCTAAATTGCTAAAACCGTGACCCCCAGACCAGTAGATGGGTTCAAAGTTTATTTATAGAAGTATATTAGAAAATTGTTTGAAAATCTTCATCTAAAAAAAACCCAATACTACATTTAGTGACGGTATTTAAGTATGTATTAGCATTATCATATCTTTATTTTGATGTCACAGTGATCTTCTTTCACCTTTTAATGATTATTGATAGTTCTTTCACATTTTTGCTATCTTTAATACTTCGAGGCATAGTGTAATAGGGTGCATTTTATGATAATTACATTCATGCATATTATTCATATTTCATCATCATCATCTTACATTCCATATTTTACATGTACATATTTAGAAACAGACTAATATCCCTATAACTCCCTGTCTTTTATGCATCTATCAAGTAATCATTACTTAATTACCTTTTCTAGTGGTTTCTAATATTTTATAGCCTTAAGTCATTTCACCTGTATGGTCACTTACATACATGTGGACAGGATCAGGTGGTTTACTTAGCCAATAGTATGTTTTTATGATTTTTTCCCGCTTTAACTGAGTAGCCTTTGTGACAGACCAAGGCTAGTATTCCTAGGAGTAAGACCTAATTTCTTCAAGAGACGATTTCACTTATTCATTTATTTCATCAACACATTTGAAGCAGTCAGTTATAGTAAGTGTTCTATTTTTTTGGTATTCTTGAACTTTAATAAATAATTTAATAGATAATAATGATATTTTCTGTTAATTGGTACATTTGGCTAATTCTACTTTTTGAGGTGATAATACCTTATTTATGAAAGAATGTATTTTATAAATTATCCCAGTAATTCATAGTTTTGATATCTAAGCTATAGTATCTCATTTCTAATATATGTGAAAGGTTAGTTATTGTTACCATTATGATATTTAATACTTGTAGTTAGAGACTACCATTGTCAGAGTAATCTGCAGGATTGTGCATGAAACCTTGTTCCATAAACAGGTGATCGTTGCAAAGTTATATTTTTATATTTATTTTATGTATCTTGATAAAATGTAATCTACAAAGGAGTTACATTGAAAGTATATGTTTTTATTTAATTAAATATATATATAGATATTGATAAAGATGTAGAGCATATTTCTATATTTTTGTAAATTGTGTTCAAGGGCAGTAACTCTTCTTGACACTGATTAAAATGCATCATAAATTCAGAGTTATCCTTCTTTACAAATAGTTTGATTAGTGAACTCTGAGCATTAATGTATTTCATGAATATGTATTTGAATATGATTGTATATTTTTATGCTGATATCTATGAATTATATTACAGGGTTTAAATCCTTTAATCCTAACCATTTATCCGAATAAATGAAGAACCCTTAAAGTGGACTTGTTTATTTCTTGGGACAACCCACTATCACATTTGGCGCCCACGTTGCATTCGGATACCAAGGAGATGGGGACCACACATGAAGCTGACTGATGTCTACAGATTCTTATGGTGGAAAGCCGAGGTCTATACAGATTGAACACTGGACTCATGTTTTGTGACTCTTGAATCCTGACCTGTTCCAGATTCCAGACTCCGGAGCCATTCAACACCTTGAGATAACAGACAACAGACAGTGCAGCCGTTTGATCATGTGAGTGACTAGAACATTAAGAAAGTGATTCATACTTTGATGACTGTTTAACTGTCTGTCTGGGTGTCTGTAGTAACTTTTCATTTAATCATTGACATTGCATTGAGCATTGATTGATCTCTAGATCTATTTGATTATTATCAAATATAGACTTTTGGTATTTCATGTTTCTATGTAGATAGTATTTATTTTCAATATTTGAATTCTGCCAATCATCATCAGTTTTAAAATCATCATTCATTTTTCATTGCCATAAATACTTGCAATTTATTTTGTTATGTAGAGTTATTGCCCTTTATACAGAGCAATTCATTATTGATTTTTGAAATATTTTTTTGAAATAAATTTGTGATTTAATTTTTTGAATTAGCCTTAATGTAGCAATCTAAAAGTAAGACATTTTTCAATAATTTGATAAATTTTTATATTTTTTTCCATTGACAATTTATTTTTGACATTTAATTTTTTTTTTCTCCCTCTGACTGCATTCATTTTTGACAATTGCATTTTGAATTGCATATCCATTTTGCATTTGAGTCCTACATAAATTTTTTTCTTTGGTTTAAATCTGATTAATTATTTTTTCAAACATTTTGATCATTAGGTCAACATTTTTCATTTACACACTCACCCATTCATTCTCCCTTTCATCCACTCATTTTATGCATGTAAAGCACATGCATCAAGGGCAGATAATCTTCAAATGAATACTATATGACTATTAACATTTACTTGAATCATTCATTTGAGTGAACTGTGAACACTATGCTGTGATTTTCAAGGAGACGCTGAAATTCAAGTGATATAACTGTGAAATTTAGTGAAAAACCAGAAAATTTGTGATTTGCATATAAATATTGTGAATTGTGTACCAACTGAAAATTCAGCATGGGAGACAAAATTTCTGAGGAGGAAGGAAAGAAAATTATTGAAGCATTTGAAGCTTTGAAATTAAAACCAAAATGCGATACACCAGAAGATCTCAAGAAATGGCTGGAGGAGAAGTCGCAACTTGGAGCAACAGCGAAAATAAAAACTGAGAAAACTGAACAAACAGATGAGACAACTAAACAATATATGAACTTTCCAAGGATTTCAACATTTTCTGGATCGCCGAGAGGAGAAACAAGTTACGAACTATGGCGCTACGAAATCCAATGTTTACTCAACGAGAAAGTATATAGACATGATCAGATTCTACAAGCCATCCGCAGATCAGTGAAAGGAGAAGCAGCCAACATCCTCATGAGACTCGGACCAGGAGCAACAATAGATAGCATCATTCAGAAAATGAACTCCATCTACGATACTATTGACAGTTGTCAAAGAATACTTGGACAATTCTATAGTGCTCAACAAGAGGAAAATGAAAGTGTTTCTGACTGGGGATGTAGACTTGAACAGATCATAAATAAAGCTGTGATGCATGGTGAAGTTCGACATTCTCAAGTAGACAATATGTTACGTCATGCATTCTGGGATGGACTTAGATCTGACTTGAAGGATATATCTGGATACATCCATGATAAAATTCTGTCATTTGATGAACTTAGATCAGAACTAAGAGCAATTGAACAGGACCATGAGAGAAGAAAAGTAAACAAAGGAAAGAAAACTGGACCAACCGTTATGAGTGTAACTCACGAAGAAAATGAAGCTTCCGGTATGGATGACATCAAAGGGATGCTACTCAAATTAACAGCTGATGTGCAACAACTGAAAGATGATCGTTTACAGCAACCTCAGCCTCCATATCATAGAAACTTCTTCCCTAGAAACAATGGAGCACGCTTTCAGCATCCAGTTGTAGCTCGTCCACAAGTACCCATACATCAACAACAGTTTGGACAACAACAACAAAGTTCATTCAGAGGTCAACAAGGAAATTACTTCCAAGCAAGACAACAAAGACCTGGACAAAGTTCAATGGGACCTAATGGACTACCTATATGTTACAGATGTGGACAGGAAGGTCACGTGCAGTATGGATGTCGAGTGAGAACAGACCATGTCAGCAGACCGTTAAACTACAGAGGACTAGCATCGAGAGGCAGACGCTAGGCCACGGTCAACCAATACAGAGCCTCACTGAATTACAACAACAAATACCAGGACTGATGGGAGAACAGAATATTATATACGTTAACATCAATGGTGTAGATACCGCAGCTTTACTTGACACTGGAGCTACAGTGTGTACCATCAACACTGACTTTTACAATTCTTACCTACAAGATGTTCCACTTCATTCGTTGGACGATATTATTAAAATCAAATGTGCAGACGGAGAGAACATGCCATACTTAGGATATATCAAAGTAACTGTCAGCACTGAAGATATTAGCTCACCAAATACGAATGACTGTCTTATGTTAGTTGTACCGACAACTGATTACAGTAAGAAAGTTCCAGCTATAATTGGTACAAACTTTATTAAGAATATCATGAACTGTGTAAAACAACAAAATGGCGAAAGATTTCTGCAAAATACCCAAATGAAAACACCATGGTACTTAGCATTTAGATGTGTCGCTCTACGAGAGAAAGAACTTAAGCGCAACAGAAACATTCTAGGCATTGTTAAATCAGCAGAGACTTGTAGTATAATCATACCACCAAACAAGGAAGTGACAATATCTGGATTCATAGATAGACAGATACCATACCAACCTGTTTGTGCAGTACTTCAGAAAACTAGTGGATCTGTTATACCAGATGACCTTGACATTTCTCCATCCTTAGTGTCATACAGATACAAAGACAACTATGAAGTAGAAGTCAACATCAGTAACATCACTACAAGAACTGTCAAGATACCGCCTAAAGCGTTGTTGTGTGAGCTACATCCTGTACTTATTGAAGATGTTCAACCACAAACTACCTCAATAGATTCGGAAAATCAAGATGTAATGAATTTAGTGAAAATTTCATCAACCAATCTGACACAAAATCAACAGCAATATGGATACAGAATATTGGAACAAAACAAAGACATTTTCTCGACTAGTGATACAGACATTGGTCACAGTAACAGAGTACAACACAAGATAAACATGAATGATGAAGTTCCTTTCAAGCAAAGACACAGGAGAATCCCGCCATCAATGTTCCAAGAAGTTCGAGACCATCTACAGCAATTATTAACAGCAGGAATCATAAGAAGATCAGAATCACCATTGACTAGTAACATCGTACTGTGTAGAAAGAAAAACGGTGATCTGCGCATGTGTGTCGATTATAGACAGTTAAACGCAAGAACAATTAAAGATGCATATGCACTTCCTAGAATAGAAGAAATATTAGACTCTCTTGGTGGAAACTCATACTTTTCTGTCCTCGATATGAAGAGCGGATATCATCAAGTTGAATTGTTTGAAGATCATAAACAGAGAACAGCATTCACAGTAGGACCTTTGGGATTTTTCGAGTATAATCGCATGCCATTTGGTTTAGCTAACGCCCCCGCAACCTATCAACGACTCATGGAAAACTGTCTAGGAGATCTAAATCTGAACATTTGTTTCATCTACCTTGATGATCTTATAGTATTTTCAAAAACTTTTGAAGAACACGTTAAAAGACTGCAAAGCATATTCCAATGTATCAGAGAGAACAATTTAAAACTTTCACCTAAAAAATGTCAATTTTTCATGGATAAAGTGAAATACGTTGGTCACGTAGTTTCTAAAAATGGAATTGAACCAGATCCAGACAAGATTGAAAAAGTTGTGAACTGGCCTAGACCAACCAAACCAGATGAAGTAAGACAGTTTGTTGGATTCGTTGGTTATTATCGACGTTTCATCAAAGACTTCACAAAGATTGCGAAACCATTAAATCAGTTGATGCCACCCACTTCACAGAAGAGCTGAAAGAATTCCAAAGCACCGCCATCTTGGGAATGGGGAGAAGATCAAGAGAAATCATTTCAACAACTCAAGAAACATTTATCATCACCACCAATATTAGGATTTCCAAATTACAATGAACCATTTGAACTTCATACAGACGCCTCTTTGTTAGGACTTGGCGCAGTTCTCTATCAGCTACAAGACAACACAAAGAGAGTAATAGCTTATGCAAGTCGAGGTTTAAGCAAATCTGAAAAACGCTACCCTGTACATAAACTGGAATTTCTAGCCTTAAAATGGAGCATTTGTGAAAAATTCAAAGACTATCTCTATGGACAAACTTTTAAAGTTTATACAGACAATAATCCTCTAACTTATGTCCTCTCAACAGCCCATCTTGATGCAACAAGTCAACGATGGATAGCAAATTTAGCATCATTTAACTTTGATATTATTTATCGACCAGGAAAATCTAACAATGATGCAGATAGCTTAAGCCGTTTACCTGGACTGACAAACCAAAACCATGAAAAAACTTGCAACATCTCAAGAGAAGCAATCCAATCCATTTGCAAAGCCATTAATGTGTCACCTTACGCAGAATGTCTTGCCATAGATTGTGAATCTATAAAAGAAGATTTGATTCAGCCAGAAATTGATGAAGAAATAGACATCACTACCGCCCAATACAACGATCCAGTTTTGAAATTTTGGTTTCCATACATTAGGAGCAAAGTCAAACCATTCAGAAAAGAGATGCCAACATCTCCAGAACATATGACAATATACAGAAATTTTGAGAAGCTGAAAATCATCAATGAAATCATATACAGAGAAACTCTTGTCCAGAAAAAGAAGAAGTATCAACTACTGTTACCATCATCGTACATACCAACAATTCTGAAATCACTACATGATGATATGGGTCACCCTGGGAGAGATAAAACAACATCATTGATACAAGACCGATTCTTCTGGCATAGAATGACAGTTGACATAGAGGAATACATTAAAAAATGTCAAAGATGTATATTGAGAAAATCACCTGAAAACCACAGAGCACCTCTTGTAAACATCGAAACTTGTCAACCTTTGGAACTTTTGTGCTTAGATTTTCTTACCATAGAAACATCTAAAGGAGGTTACGAAAATGTACTTGTCATCACCGACCATTTTACCAGATATGCACAAGCCATTCCAACAAGAAATCAAACCGCAAAAACAACAGCTGATGTTTTATTTAATAACTTCATCATCCATTATGGAATACCAAAGAAAATCCACACCGACCAAGGAGCAAATTTTGAAAGTAACCTTATCAAAGAACTATGTGAAATTACTGGTGTGATGAAATCAAGAACTACACCTTACCACCCAATGGGAAATGGACTCTGTGAAAGATTCAATCGAACTTTAATCAAGATGTTAGGAACTCTACACCCAGAACAGAAGAAAGACTGGAAGA
Source organism: Magallana angulata (assembly GCF_025612915.1). Lineage (NCBI taxonomy): Eukaryota > Metazoa > Mollusca > Bivalvia > Ostreida > Ostreidae > Magallana > Magallana angulata. Next base: position 25,018,379 of record NC_069118.1, on the reverse strand, counting down.
AACATATTGGTCCGATAGTTCACTGTTACAACTGTATGAAACAATCTTCAACAGGACAGACCCCATTCTATCTTATGTTCGGCAGAGAACCCCGACTACCTATTGACTTAGCTTTTAAAACAAATCCATATGAAGATAAACAGACAATGACTCATTACATAGAGAAACTTAAAGAAAGACTTGAAACATCCTACAATTTGGCACAACAGAATGTAAAACAATCTCAGATAAAACAGAAAGATTTTTATGATAGAAAAGTAAGAGGGGCAACACTCAAAGCAGGAGATAGAATTCTCGTCAAGATAGTGTCTTTCACTGGAAAACACAAAATTGCCGACAAATGGGAGAGTGAACCGTACCTAGTACTTTCACAACCAAATCCTGATATTCCTGTTTATAGAGTTCAGCGAGAAGACAAATCAGGAAAAGTACGAACTTTGCATAGGAATTTATTACTTCCTTTGAATTTTATACCACCAGAAAGAATCGACATATTACCAAAGCCAGTACCAAGAAAGAGGAAATTGAAAAACAAATCAGAAGAGCCAACTCCAACTGAGCCTGTTAAATCAGACACAGACAGTGATGAAGACATGGACTTCCCACATGACGTCATACATGTTCCTCACACTGCTGCTGAGAAGATCTTGGGAGAAGATGTTGGTGATTTGGATGCAGGTGATATTGTGGAACCTGTCCATGAACCACATATTGCAGAAGAGGACTTCTTACATGATGCAGATGCAGACGCAGATGCTGAAAAAGATGAAGAACAACAGCCGGCTGATCGAAACGCTATCCAGCATTTGGATACTAATGATGAGGAGGAAGATGCAGAATCCCAGGAACTGGAAGATTCACCAGAACCTCAAGTTCGTAGATCTTCAAGAGTTAGAAGAAAACCAACATGGATGAACACAGGCCAATTTCTCGTAAATCAACACGTAGCAGAAACAAGTTGGAGAGACAAAGCTGAATTCCTTCTGAAAGTAACTAAAGAACCGGCTTTGAAAGACTATCGTGATAAACTATTGGATGGACTTTTAAAAGTTATTGTGAAATAGACTTTCATATTCTTTTAAACCAGCAAAATGATGGGACATCATTTTCAAGCAGGGGGGAGAGTGTAATAGGGTGCATTTTATGATAATTACATTCATGCATATTATTCATATTTCATCATCATCATCTTACATTCCATATTTTACATGTACATATTTAGAAACAGACTAATATCCCTATAACTCCCTGTCTTTTATGCATCTATCAAGTAATCATTACTTAATTACCTTTTCTAGTGGTTTCTAATATTTTATAGCCTTAAGTCATTTCACCTGTATGGTCACTTACATACATGTGGACAGGATCAGGTGGTTTACTTAGCCAATAGTATGTTTTTATGATTTTTTCCCGCTTTAACTGAGTAGCCTTTGTGACAGACCAAGGCTAGTATTCCTAGGAGTAAGACCTAATTTCTTCAAGAGACGATTTCACTTATTCATTTATTTCATCAACACATTTGAAGCAGTCAGTTATAGTAAGTGTTCTATTTTTTTGGTATTCTTGAACTTTAATAAATAATTTAATAGATAATAATGATATTTTCTGTTAATTGGTACATTTGGCTAATTCTACTTTTTGAGGTGATAATACCTTATTTATGAAAGAATGTATTTTATAAATTATCCCAGTAATTCATAGTTTTGATATCTAAGCTATAGTATCTCATTTCTAATATATGTGAAAGGTTAGTTATTGTTACCATTATGATATTTAATACTTGTAGTTAGAGACTACCATTGTCAGAGTAATCTGCAGGATTGTGCATGAAACCTTGTTCCATAAACAGGTGATCGTTGCAAAGTTATATTTTTATATTTATTTTATGTATCTTGATAAAATGTAATCTACAAAGGAGTTACATTGAAAGTATATGTTTTTATTTAATTAAATATATATATAGATATTGATAAAGATGTAGAGCATATTTCTATATTTTTGTAAATTGTGTTCAAGGGCAGTAACTCTTCTTGACACTGATTAAAATGCATCATAAATTCAGAGTTATCCTTCTTTACAAATAGTTTGATTAGTGAACTCTGAGCATTAATGTATTTCATGAATATGTATTTGAATATGATTGTATATTTTTATGCTGATATCTATGAATTATATTACAGGGTTTAAATCCTTTAATCCTAACCATTTATCCGAATAAATGAAGAACCCTTAAAGTGGACTTGTTTATTTCTTGGGACAACCCACTATCACAATAGGATAATGAGATTGGCAAGTTGATGCATCATAGATATATTAGATATGATGTCCAAAAAAGTAGACTTCTTTTTAGAAGTTCTTTAATATATTGTCAAATCTTGGAATATCGCAAAGAAATATTCTGAATATTATAGGTATAAGATTTTAGAAAAATAAATGCTGTGTATGTTTGGACAGATCGCTTCATCTTAAGGAAATTATTAAAGTATATAATACACCGGTAAATGTAATGAGTATCTGAAATTTTTATTTTGTTTTGAAACACAAATGACAATAAGAAATTGAGACACAAATAACTAGATTATTACAAATGAATATCTATTGACAATTTATTTCTTGGCGTTTACTTAACCATTTGATTTCATTAATTACTTTTTCAGAACCAACACCTGTTTTGGCGATTGTTTTGGGAGTTCTTGGAGGTGTTTTACTTGTCGTGATCGCAGCCATCATTTTCATCGTTTACCGGAGAAGGAACAAACAACGACACTTAGTCACATAAAAGTCATTAAATCATTTTGACATGTACTATATAAGTACTACATCAGCACAGTTCTCAAATTTTGTGCTTTGATTGGTTTTTGATTGTATCATGTTTGAAACTCAGGTCTTTAATTATATTTTAAGGGGTTTTTTTGTATTGTATGTTATATGCATCATTATGCAATGCATGTACATACACTGTTTTATAGATATGCATGTATTGGTCATGTTTTTAAACACTATAAATATTTTCGTAATTTTACATACATGTTTTAAATTTGTTTTTGATTTTTACTTTTAGCATATTTTTTGTATTTGTCTTTAAAATACTGGATCATCAATATCTGAATTTCACGTTCGCAGGTAAAATTACAAAACATAATTATTTTTTTTACATACTTTAATATCTTACAGTAAACAAATGTCTTTTTTGTAGTTTTCAATGCAAAGTTCACGTATAACTTATATTTCTATAAGTATTCAGCCTTCAAAACGAGAGGGAGTTTTTTTTTTATTTTTTGTCTTCAGAACATAACAAACCTTCCATGATTAAGGCGTAAATCCGGTTTGAAATGCATAATACAATATTTGTTTTAAAAAAGTATCAAATTATTTACAGTTGTATTTGGCACACTCGAAAGTTAGTGAGAGTTATCATAGATAAATTTGATAGAGAATAGAGACATGATTGCAAATTGTTGTACAAACAAATATTTTTATTACCGTTTCGGATTCATCAAGTGCATGTTTATCGTTTGTTTAGTTTATCGGTATAGAAAAATGTAAATCACTATTACACAAAAACAGTCGTGTATTTCATCGCATTTATACATTAATGTGTTTTAATTACAATGTCTGCTTGTTTTATTACATGTTCCATTGCTTAAATTGAAAAAAAATGTTTACAATGCAATCTTTGTTAATGAACAATAATATCTGTATCTATAAAACACCGATTTGTCTCTGTAATAGTTTTAGAAGAAAATATGTCTGTTGTAACTGTTTTTCACTTTTGTCTTTTCTAAAGTATACGTTGTGTCCTTAATATTACATGATGTGATGAACCTAGTCAAATAAAGAGTTCAAGCTTTATATAGTTACAGGCTTCGTGTTATGTGTAAACAATGTGCCGATTGAGGCCATCTTAATTATTGATGTATGAAAGCATTGGACCATGCAGTTAAACACTGTGCTTGGTATATGAAGATTGACCAATATCATGAAGGAATTCATGGAGACGATGAATGTGAGATGGACCCAAACAGAACTTACAGTAGACGAGAAATAAAATCCTCAGTAGGTTATTAAGAAATAATCAAAATAATTAAGAACGTTGAGACGCTGCATATACTTAAAGTAGGTCATAGTGAAGTAACGAGGGTCAATAAAGGTGGAGTATATATATAAACTGTGCGTGTTTAATTTTGACGTCATGTTTTGAACGTTACCGTGCGCCGTGGTGACAAAACATGTTGTTTTTAAAAAGGGGTAACAAAAATACCCTTTTATCAAATGGACTAAACCTTCGCATATCAATAACATAAGTGTTGGTGCACAGATTAATCTGTTAAGTATGATTTTCATGAAAAATATACGATAGACAGCCGCATTGTCTTCGTATTTTTTGATTGACCCTCGTAAATGCTGGGATTACATGTATTTCATCGATATTTTGGAGCTAGAGCACTTTAATAGAGGTATTTTAGAAAATTAACACCTAATGATAAATGATTCAAATACAGCATTTGTGTTAACTTTTATGTACTGTTTTCGTAACAAGATTTAACAATTTTGGCCTTAATTTGTATGTACACACTGTCAGGTTTAGGGGTAATGCAGTTTACTTGTCATTTTTTGCAGAAGGCACCATACCGTAACTCGTTTATTTAGCATAAGGACATATTTTTTCTCAAACGAAACTTCTTTTTTTTTATTACGACGTGAATATTCAATACAGATTGTAAATATTAAAGTGAACAACTGTTGCGAATTAACTCTTCATACTTTAACCGTACTTTATTCTTCATATATTAATTTACGTGCAGACAATTTTTATTCCATTTTATTATGCATTATGCATAACTACAAAAAAAGCGTACCTTCTATACTGTATATGTGTGTCAATCTTATAGCTTTCTGTCTTTTGAAAAATTACAAAAACAGGAAGAAAAAATAAGTACTCCAAAATAACGCAACTTAATATGTGATCTAATGTTATATAGCTGAGATAGATTTCAAATGTTTTCCCGGGAAATGATTTGTGGTTTTGCAAAGGACTGAGAAGAAGATTGGTTTTAGTATTATACAGAAAGATCCTGATTTTTTTAAAGGTAGGTATATATTATTTAAAATTTTACTAATGAATTTATCTTAATCAAAATTAAAATGTGTTTTCGATGATATTTTGTAATACGTATGGGTAAAATCTAATTAAAAAATAAAATATTCCTCACTGGCTTAAACAATTTTCAAATAATCAGTTTTTAAAAAGAAATTTAAAAACATCGCGAAATTTTAGCATTTATTTTTCAAATATGAATTTACATTGCATTAACCTATTGTTATTTAAGTTAATCCGAACTAAATTTTGCCAGACCGGTGGTTGTAGTATATTGTTGATTTTAGAATGATTTTCGTCGTAATATGCTTTATATCAGTTGGAATCAGTTCAAACGTCAAAAAAGCGTGTGTGTGTTTTCGATTTTGATTTGTATGCGAGATTTCTATACGTGGTACTTGGAGGAAGCGATAAGGTACCTGTATAAGAAACTCTATGTTTCTCAAACTATTGTGTCCAGGTAGCGTAGTGGACAATGCACTCGCTTTTCACCGCTGCGACCCGAGTTCGATCCCCGTGATCGACAGAGGTAGTATGTGATAGGGTATGGCGGTCGCCCGCTTGGACACGTGGGTTCTCTCCGGGTACTCCGGCTTCTTCCCACACCAATGACCCCCTCGCGCTAACATCCGTGCCAACGAGAGATATTAATATAAGTTGTAGAACTTGTTTATCAATCGTTGTAAAATAAATAAAGTTCAGTTCAACAAACTATTTAAAATGAAATTGTACATTTTTTGCAGTTTCATTCTCCAATAATCATTTCCGCTTTGTTAGTCTATTATTGGATATTACATCATTAGCAAGAACTTAAATATGGAAGGACGCTATATAAACTGATAATCAGATAAGTACACATCTATGGCCATGTTCATGAAACTATCTCCAGATCCACCAAAAACATGTTCTAGGATACCAAAGCAATCTTAAACGTATCGCAAATTAAGATTTCTTATTTTGACAATATTTTCTTTGAAAAATGGAAATCAACAATTTAAAGTTGATTGTGGAAAAGTATTGTAAATGTACAATTAGGTTATATAGGTATCCTACTGAGATTATAAGAAATTTCTTCTTTAAAGATTTCTAATGTGGTATTTCATTTAGCATAGACGATTATTCGTTTTATTTGCTCGATTTTGTATCATCTATTACGTATAATTTATGTGTTTCGTAATATGTGTCACTTAATCATTTAAAAAAGAAAAAAAGAAACATCTACAATTTAAATATCAGCGAGCCCTGGCCACTTTACTTAAAATCGAAATTCTCCCAGACAGATAATCAAACACCCTTACATGTAGTGACAGCTGTTGGGGTGTCTTAAAGTTCAGATTATTTTCAAGAGGTGCCATAAGTTAGGACGGCTTTTAAACACCTTTTGTCCTAAGATAAATCTTAGACATATCTTAGTCTTATGATAGCATCCTGAACACGCCCCGTGGTGCATCTAACTTACATTACTATCTATGCTGAAGGATTTTTGATACAAAAGATTTGTGCTTCTGAAGTTTTATTGTCTTTTCGTTGAATTGTTATATGAACCTAAAGGTGTCATTTCATTGACTGCATGAATAAAATAACTACATGGAAACCAGAACCTCGATTTTTTTAAAGGTGGAATTTTCTTCCGTAATTTTAGTTGACTGTCAGCACGACAAGTGCATAACGTATTAAATGACAATAGGGCGGTCGAGTGGCTAACTGTTGCAGTATGGAGCCATCTCTCTGAGGACATGATTTCATTGTTTGTAAAACATGCAATATACCTTTAATTTATCAAGATTGTCCACTGATTGAACATTATTTTCTCTCGTATTTCAGTTTAAAGAAAAAAGACAAATACATTCCTAACTTTTATATTTCAAAACTTTGTTCAGGCAGAAAAAATATGAATTACAGTTCATACATTTTTACTTATTATCCTTAACACGTTTGATTTGATGTTTACATATATAAACAGAGCACTTTGATCGATTTTTAACATACGACATCAAGTCAATGTGATGTTGGGCTAGCTTTATGTATTTGTCATACACCTCCATTGTTGAAGTAACGGAGTCAAAATTGACCTATTGTGTAAAAGGATAAAATTTAAATTTGAAAACTCATAGGAAAATGCATTGTTTACATCTGCTCAATTTCGGTTTCAGATGAAAACAACAAGTCTACCTTTTGTGGATATTTTTCTCTTTTTTCATTTTGTGGCATCGTCACCAACAATTTGTGAGTAGCGCTGCTGTAGTTATTTATGACCCAATTAACTTCTATCACCCAAAATGAAAGTTGACTGCTAATGACAATCATTATTTTCAGATTCCTTTGGTAAAACATGCTCGATGCAACCTCACCAGATAAACGAGGTCTCTGTGTTTTATGTTTCTTTTTTCAACACCGGTAAGCCCAGGGATATGTGGTGCTCACACATAGCCTTTAGTGGATATGGTTCGAATTCCAAAGACAAATACCAGATCTGTACGACTCTAGAACGATTTTCGGATCCAACATGCAATTTGAGACTAACGCTACGGAACAGTTTAAATGGCACTGTATTCAAGGTTATCATCTAAATATAAGTACTGGTTTGTTTCATATACAGTAAGACCCGTTGGAGGATCTGTTTGTTTGCTCTTAGTGATTTATTCAGTTAGTAGTTTGATTCTTGTGTTACCCAAGTTCTGAAATCGATTTGTTTGCCTTGTAGACATATAACTGTAGGCAGAAATCAACGTCTAAATTTTGTGCAACACAAAGTGACTCACTCTATTTTGTTGCTGAATTCTATACAAAAGAAAGATGGACACAATCAGAATTCCTATTCCAGGTGGAAACTACAAAGACCTACGACCGTAAGTGATTTCACAATTTTAATACACTAATCAGTTTTCTAGCGTACGATCTACAATTGGTAAAGGTACCTGACTTACATGGATGAATTATGACTAACTTGCTTACATATTCTTTAATTTATTTACCTTTTTAGGCAAAGTTAAAAAAAAGTATTATACACAAAATTGTCAGATATGTATTAACTTTAGTCAGATTATGAACGTACATGTATGACATGATGCTCCGTTCGTGTTTTTCCACGAGAGCGCATAAATTATAATGCCAACCAGCAGGCATGTTCACGAAACTTTTCGAAGATATGACCTAAGTGTGTTCCTAGGATATGACTTAAATAGGAACATCCTAAATTTAACATAAAACTTGAATTAAGATGTTATTACAGTAGCTCGAAGGTAACTTAGGAACATCTTAAGTTAGGATATCATAATCATCTAAAATCATTCTACATATTTTTGACATCGATTCATACTGATAAACTTTGAGATACTTTTGCAGGAAAAAATCATCAAACATTTTTCTAGAGAAAATAGTACGTGGTTACAATGCTTCAGAAAGGTATTTTTAAAAGGCAACTAAAATTTGAGTGTCAGTCGTTGAGTGATAAGCAAGTTACAGAGCTTGCAATTCTTTGCTATATAAAAAAAGCTCTTGTTTACATTTTGAATGTTGAAGTGAAAATTCAAATTTTAGACCTAAAGTGAATGTGTTAAATGTTAGGAAACGTTTATTTATGTTTAAAATGAATAAGAAGATAGACAAATCAGCTTGAAAAGGTTTTTTTTACTGGTATATTGAACCTATGTAAACAAAACAGGGCACGAGCCTTGTTTATATGACAAAGAATTGTGGGCCCTGTGTCTTGCTTATAACTTTACGACTGACTCTCAAATTTCATTTGATCATTAGAAATGCTTTCCTAAAGCATTGTAAATAATGAAAACAGAAACATAGAATTTGACCAAATTTGTGACCATGCCCCTTTAAAAATATATCAGCAACCACTTACAATTTAGTTCAAACAAAATACAAAAAAACAAAAATCCAAATAACTGAATTGTGTGTAAAGATAATATCTGGAGAGGTTTTGGCTTAACACCTGCGCATTTTTTGGAATGTAAATTTGCTTTTCCTGCTATTGTCATTCAAGTAATACAAAAGCACACACTTTTTATATAATTTAACGTTAACTGTACGTGTACACACACAACGGTTACCAAGTCTTTTTATAAACAGTGCTTCATTTGTCAATTTTATGATTTTTCTTAAAATTTATTGAGTTAAAATTTACATCATATATCTTAATGAAAATGCATTTGATTTTTTGTTAGATAAATTTAATCAAAAGTTATGCAAAGAGTAAATGATATCAGTTTTTCTGGGACACCTTCTATTAAGAATAGAACAGTTTTTGCTGAAAAATGAATTGTTTAAATAATTGTTGTAAGCTCCGAGGCAGGTATTTAGCAACGGGGAAGTAGGGAAGAGGGAGAGTACGGTGTCCCTCTTGTCCTAATTAGGTTAAAATAAGCGTATATATTAAAATAAATGACTATGCTCCTCACCCGGAGTAGGATTTGAAGTTTGTCAGAAATGCTGGAACTGTAAAAAAGATTGCTTTATTCTACTGGTCTTAAGAAAAAGTTTCTTATCAGTCCCCAACCAAAAAAAAAAAAAAAACAACCCCAAAAAACCAAATAAAATCCCCTGATTTTACAACATTGGAATGGCCTTAAGAGAAGATAAGTGATGTTATAAAGTTAGGACAAAGTTATGGCGGTTCCCAAACACACATAAGACTGAGACTTACTTAAAATGCACCGTATTCCTAAGATTTTTTCGTGTTCGTGTACCTGCACTCTACCAAGTTATTGACTGTGATAAACCAATCATTATCTTCAAAACTAGTTTACCTCAAAAATTCAGAATAACAATAATTGAATTTTTAGTTTCACTTATCTGTAGGAAAAAATATATTTGTAAAGATACAGTGATATTATTAGCACTGAATAAGAACAAAAGTGTACGGCGTTATATATCGTTGACCTTTAGATACTTTAAACAATCAATTCTTTAAAAAAAAAAGATTTTTTTACATATATAATATACATGTAACTTGTTTAGAATAAAGATAAAAACATCGCAAACAAATTGTCTAAATAAGTTAAGAGTATAATTTTCAATGATATATATTTGTTTCATTAAATATTCAGTTTATTTTTGTATCCACAGAACTCAGCATTTATTTAGACTTTATCTTTTAGATGTTATAACTGTATCTGGAATATCTGGTGGTGTGTTTGGAGTTATTTTCATCATCATTGTCGCTGTCTACTTAAAGTGTCGTAAACTGAAATCAAATACATATTTGAGACGCAGATTTAGAGATATTCGAGGTAAAATTTGCTTTAAATTGGTTTATTATCAATTTCATTCTTAATATTGCACTAAAATTGTGCATAATGCCATTGAAAATGGTTATTTTTAATCAATGATTGTTTTATCACTATAACTGTTACAGATATTCCTCAAAATATATAAATAACCTGCACCATTGCCTGTATCAAAATTTACATTAGGTTTTGATGAAAATTATCAGGAATGGAAAATAAGATAGAGTACAGTGAAAACAAACCGTGTTCTTAATTTCATTTACTTGATCCTACATTTGTATTTGAGTTTTGTTTTTTGTTTTCATCTTATTACTTACTTTAACCTCATCTCCAGTCCTTTTACGGAAGCTAAGGTTTATGTTAGATTTTGTTTACATAAGAGAAAAGCGATAAATACTGTTTTTCTATTTTAGTTCACTTTTTCTGTCGCAACGCACCATGTGACCAAGAAAGCAGCATACCCTCGACAACTGGATACATGACCCCAAGGGCAGCACATTTAACCGGCGATCATCATCCGCCATCTAATGACCCTGGTCCATATTTAATTATAGTTGATCCATCCTTATATAATTCCATAATAGCTGGAGATATACCAATGCCTCCTCCCCCATACAATGAACAAGAGCAGGTTACATCAGACCCACCACCGGAATACTTCTCTATTACGGATTGATAATCAACTGTTCACTTAAATGTACTTGGAGTGTTGTACTAGGGTATTAAAAGTTATAATTTAGTACACCAACTCTTTTTGCATGTACATCGGATTCATTAAAACCAGAACCTTGCATTAATTCTGTTAAAAGCATTTTATGTATATGTGTTGTGTGCGTTTGATTGATGGAAAGATGGATTGAGATGAATGGTAGTATTTTTATGATTGAAAGAAATTTTAACTGCTTGTATTATTTTTATAATTCCAATCTGAAATCATGAACTTTGACCCTTTGTAATTATGAAACGGCTCCGGCAAAATCATCTGAATTTTATAAGAAAAAAAGGCTTTTATAGCAAACAATATGATCTGTAACATTGGTACATTCCTAAAATGCAAGCCGCAAACCTTACCTTAAAATATATATGCAGGGAAGTACAATCTTTTTAATTTTCGTTAGGCTGGTCTTTTTCTTCAGTTTTTTAGTTTTAGGCGGTAACTCTAAAATTGCACAACTGTAATTTTATTTTACAATCATTCATTATATAGTTTCAGTTATATAGGAACACCCTAGGTATTTTTTGAAGTCAATGCTGCCATGTAATATGTTTTTGGTTACCACGGCACTCATTGAACACGTTTAACAATAAAATGAATTAAACCAACAATTTAAAAAAAAATATAATAATATACCAACGATGGTTGAAATCTAGTGACCCCAGGTACATGCACAAACTATTGCCCGATTCTTACATAAAGTCATACATACTAATTGGCACTTAAAATATCTTTGCTTTTTTCGCGCATTTAGGGACACATTTAATTTCTCAAATTGTTTAATGTTGAAGGCGTTTTTGTCAGATACGATAATGTACAAAGCAACCAATTTTGGAAATGAATAATTTATTTTATTGGACTCATCTAAAGAAATGTACATTGTATTTATGTTCTCCAGTTAGGGACACAGACAATTTGCTTTCGTACCATTCATTGTACCTGCGTAATATACAGGATTCTTTTCCGTAGCGATGATTCCCACAGAAAAAATAGATCGGACAAGACGCTGTTACGGAACTCATCCTATTAAAAATAACACCGGAATCTGAAGGATATACGTGGCCTTCCCAGAGCCGCTTGAGCTTAGGTACCCGTTTTACACAGAACGATTTAAGTAGGCATTGTGTTGACAACCTTGGTTTAAGTGCACTTATACGTGTGACTTCTCTGATATCAAAATGAAGCTTGTCATGTTCTATTCTATTAATGACGTGATTTTCTTTTAATTCTGGACACTGATTTGAATTGTTGAAGCATCACATACTCGTGAGTGAGCGTCATGATGTCCTTTAGTGAGACTCGAAACCACAACTAACTGATCTCCACAATAATATTTTGTAGAAAGTTCTACATAAAGGTTCCTACTAAAATCGTGGTTATTCAGTATTGAGATGTTTTGAATTTATTAAAATCTGTCAATATCCTTTAAGTAATTTACGAAAAAAAAAAACCAAATTGTTATCAATATAAGTGGCTGTATTTTGGCACGTTTGGGTTAATGATGCTTCCAGACTTTTAACCTTTCTTATATGAAAAGATGGTTCACTATGCTCGATGCTGTCAACTACGATATCTTTTGTTCGATACACAGATCTGATGACGCCATTGCAGACCCGTGAGTGTGCGTCATTTTGCCCTTCCGTATGAGTGGATGCTACAACTAACCAATCCCTCCAGAAATATTTTGAAGAAAGTTCCTGATAGAGATTAAAACTGTAGTTTTGATTACTAAGCCTTAAATTTTTTGAATCCATTGCAAACCGGTTGATATCCTTAAGGGATTGGGGTAGAAAAACGTTCTTTAATTCCAAATCTATCGCCTTCATTTTCTCTTGGACTTGCTCAATGCGAACTTGCCATTGGTGAATGTAGAATGGAATAAGAGAATCATAACCCTTTACTCCAAAATATGCTAACTCTACTTTAGCAGCCCTTATGAGCAATTTTAAAATTCCCAACATAAATGTTCTCATTTTGTCTCTATCGTTTCTCGTGTACTTCATGGCAGGACGGAGAAGTCCCTGGCTTATAACGCCATGATCTTGCATAAATGCTGTAAACAGCCTGGAACCGCTATCGATGTAACTGTTTTTATAGCTGATGACAAACAGTGTCTTCTGGTGATTAATTCCTGATTCTGGAACTTGAAATATTCGGCTGAATTGATCAGAAACTACATATATATTGCTCTCTAACATTCCATAAGAAACTTGAATTGCTGACCAATCAATCAAATTCTTTACGTCATTAAATTGCACGTTTACTTGATCAAATCTTCGGTTGATGCTCTCTGACAGGTTTCGCAGATATTTAAGTTCTGTAGACTCTGTAGAAGAAGCTTGTATTCCAAATATAAGTTTTATTGCCGAGGTGAAGGCATTTAAAAATGGCGCCACTGTTTTAACGACATCTTTGACAACAGCGGTAAACGCCCCGTTGTTAATATTTTCAGCAACCACCTCTCCGGCAAGAAGAGCTGGATCTTGTGCATTTACAAGCTTGGCAAAGAAACATAAAACAAACACTGTGCGTAATCCTTGGCCAATCTTCATTGTACCGTGGACTAAAAATTTAAAATACCGATCAAAATCAGTTCTTTTTAATGATTAAAAAAGATACACATGCATGTACCTCTACATATTATGAGCAATTCTATAGTTTGTTATCAAATAGTTAATAAGTAGTTAATAATTTTCAAAATATTGAATCAAAATGTTGAAACCCGCAAGGAATTCTCGCATAAGTTAATATATCGTGTTTAAAAAATACTTAACAGTAATTAGTGGCATATTAATAATCTGTCTTTCGGAGCATATATAATAATAAATCATCAAAAAAGACGTTTTAATTTTTAAAAAATAATAATCATGTTTATAGCTTATCAAAATGCTAGTGTTTGTTTTGATTATGTCTAGGTTTAGAATTGCTATTCAGACTACCATTAAGAGTTAAACGATGGTCTTTTATACTTAATATTCTCTAGTAAGATTAGTTTGTATTTGAATGCTTACGTAATTTAGTTTTATTTTATTGCTACAAAAAACTCTTTAAAAATCTTGTTCATGGAACCCTTTAATTAGACTGGAATTCTGCTTTTTAAAATTATTTTTTAATAATTATATCTAATATAGATAAAATAAAATAACTGTTCCTGTGTCTATCAAACCAATTAGACATATTTATTTAGACAAAGAATTGATAATATGTATAGTCAGTTTTCTATATCGTTTTTAAACAATGATACATACTGGTGAAATGAGGTGTATCTAGTTTTGGCATCTCTTAAGTAAACAGAAAGTCGTTAATTGTAAATTACTCCTTACCATAGATGATGCGTATTATGTTTCTAGTTTTTCAGAAGGCTTGTAACGTATTTGTTGCAATCATTTTAATATATACAAAAGTTATCTAGGGTAGGTCAAATGGCAATGCTTAGCTGACTGAGATAAGCGCGCAGCATATTGTACATTCACAAGGAAATAACTTAAAGGTTATTGCGTAGTAAGGTACATTTGATTTCATTGAGATAAATATCAACGATATTTAATGAGATCTTTTAAAATTATTAAAATATTTCCCTTTTTTTTATCAGTAATTAATTGAAGACGGCCGATAATGTCATGGAGATACAAAATGAAGAACACAGTACTACATGTAGTCCAGTGATAAACTCGAAACGTTTTTTAACGTTGAACTTATACTTTGGAGCGTAAATAATAAAGTAATTCATTAGTATTGCAAACAACTTACACATAGTAAATAAACTAAAAGGTTGTTTATCGACAAAGCTCTGCCATTTCGCCACCTTTTCCAGAAATTTTATTTTATATTCAATTGACTGAAATGGACATCTTTAAATTGTGATGTAAACAATGATACTTCTATCTCCTTTTTATTGAAATCTGTAGAATCATTAAATTTTGTGGTTGCTAAATTTTCGTCAAATTCGTGGATACCTCTCATCCACGAATGTGCATCCTCCATGCTTTAATAAATAAGGATTATAAAGTCATATTTCCTTTTTAGGTACAATAAAGGAAATTACGTCCCCACGAACCTGTAAAATTTTAGCAATCCACAAAAAATGTACCCCAACTAATTAAAACGATTCCAAAACATTTTAAGCAGGATAATAGCTTGATGCCGTCAGTTTTAACTCGTGTTATATCACGATGGATCAGATATATATTATCCTTTCCCTACTAGGTTTCATTAAAGTAATTTAAAGTTTGATAAAATATCAAATACGCTGTTTTCTTGAAATAAAGAGGAAACACTGAGATGTACTTTAGCAGAAAAAATGTATTTCAGCTTATTAATGCAGTCTTGTGATGTTATATATTATAATTAGGGTCTTCCGTTTTCAACGGAAGACCCTCTTGTTATTCTTCGGTTTCTTTCTATTATTAGGGTCTTCCGTTTCCAACGGAAGACCCTCTTGTTATTCTATTGTTTCTTTTTATTATTATTATTATTCTTTTTCTTTTCTTCTGACTCCTTTTTTGCCTCATAACTCAAAAGGTTTTAAACCGATTTTGATGAAATTTTCAGAGATTTTTGCAAGTTGGCGTCCCTCAAAAATGTAAAAGTTTTAAAGAGAACGTCACCTCCGTTTTGACGTGACGTCATTTTTAAAAATTTCAAAAAGTCATTTTGTCCCGGACTTTTCTCAAAAACGCTTTAAGATAGAGGCTTGAAATTTTGAATGGTTATAATTTGATCGATTTACCTCTGTAATAAGGCTGGAAATGAAAATCTATCACTTCCGGTCGAAACCGGAAGTAAAACAAATTTTTCGAAAAAATGAATTTTCTGATTTAATCAAAAATGTATATGTGTTTTGTAGAGCTTATTAAGCTGAATCTAACACTGAAAGCCGTTTTAAAATCGGACGATGCATTACAGAGATATCGGGGTTCAAAAATTGATTTTTTCGGAAATTTTTATTCCGCGTCCTTGGTTTAAAAAATAGCGTAATGTTCAAAGTAATATTAACTCGTACCAAAAATAATTGTTAAGTCGTACTTGGACACATTCGGATTTTTTTTGTTAAGTCGTTCTTGAAATCAGAAAGGTTTTTGTTAAGTCGTACTTAAAATCATTCGGATTTTGTTAAGTCGTACCAGGAATAATTCGATTTTTTTCATCTTTTTATTTTAGTTACTCTTGTTATTGGTTTAAGAGATGTGCATCTTCCAGGAACTTCCAGCTTTACTTCCGACATTAACGGAAGACCCACTCGTTGCTTTGCAACGAGCTTTGCTCTAGTTATTATTATTCTTTTTATTTTTTTTTCTGACTCCTTTTCATCTTTATAACTCAAAAAGTTTACAACCGATTTTAATGAAACTTTCAGAGATTATGTGCAATTATAATACCTCAAAGTTTATGAAGTTTCTTTGAAAATGTCACTTCCGTTTTAACGTTACGTCATTTTTAAAATTTTAAAAAAGTCATTTTGTCCGCGGCGTTTCTCAAAAACGCTTTAAGATAGAGGCTTGAAATTTTCAATGCTTATGATTTGGTCGATTTACTTCTGTAATAAGGCTCGAAATGAAAATCGGTTACTTCCGGTCGAAACCGGAAGTGAAACAAATTTTTCGAAAAAATGAATTTTCTGATCAAATCAAAAATGAATATGTGTTTTATAGAGCTTATTTAGCTGAATCTAACACTGAAAGCCGTTTTAAAATCAGACGATGCATTACAGAGATATACGAGTTCAAAAAATGATTTTTCCGGAAATTTTGATTCCGCGTTTTTGGTTAAGAAATTAGTATCAAGTTCTTGGTTAAATTAGCTTGTACCTAAAAATTAATTGTTAAGTCGTACTGTAACACATTCGGATTTTTTTTTGTTAAGTCGTTCTTGAAATCGGAAAGGTTTTTGTTAAGTCGTACGTAAATTCATTCGGATTTTGTTAAGTCGTACCAGGAATAATTCGATTTTTTCATCTTTTTATTTAAGGTACTCTTGTTATTGGTTTAAGAGCTTTGCTTCTTACAGGAACTTCCAGCTTTACTTCCGACATTAACGGAAGACCCACTCGTTGCTTTGCAACGAGCTTTGCTCTAGTATTTATATGTATGTTAGATTAAGTTTTAATATTATACAAGCATATTTCACATTGAATATTTATCTGTACCAGGTGACATATGTACTGGTTATATTTGTTGTCTAGCGGCAAATGGTGAGTGAATAATAAGGCTTTGAATAAAGAAGTATTGCACTGATTATTTCAAGCATGATAAGGAAAATGCTACTCATTTATGTGTGTAGGAGTCCATAACGTTTTTTGACATCAAATACAATGCTAAAATTAAAAATAGATATAATAATTACAATCTAGAAGTAAAAAATGAAACAAAAAATAAAGATCTTGAACTTAATCAATTGATATCGTTCAAGTTAATCTACAAAATGTACAAAATATCAAAAAAGTACTAAAACAAATTTCAATAAGTTTAAGAAATTTATTTTCAATTTTTCTTTTAAATAAAATGGTCCGATAGTCCTTCACCACTATCAAATCCAGTCTCATCAATGACGAAACCGCCAGGGGTCGCTGGCGTCTAAGTAAAGTAATTCTCGTCTGTTCCAACATCGGCGGGAGAGACACATTTTTAATGACTTACCTGGTGATCGTAAATTTTCATAATGACTTGAGACGGGTCTGGGTTCACATTGTTCGGTCCACAGAACTGTGGGCCATTTATAAGTGTGTTTAGGGAATGATAAGTTTTTTTTTCTCAATAAAATGTCTCTTGATGGTTTCCGTTTCAGAAACCCCCGACTCTTCCGAAGACTTTGGGACGGAAATTTCTAGTTCAAACTCAGGGATCTGTACACATTCATGTTAAAAAAATATATTTCCCTGTGGTATCCGCATAGGGTCTTCAGGTGGATCCATAAAATTTAAGAAAAAAAAATGTATGTAATTTATATGATGAATTATGTGAAAAATAAAACATATTCAATATATATTTTTTCTTGTTTTTAATTATGTTATTAAATTATATACTTTTGTGAATTTCGGTAATTTGATTGGTCTTTTTATACATTTTTGCAATCTATTCGACCAGACGTTGACATTATCAAGGGTCCGTTATTCCGAGAGTCAAACAAATTTTTCAAAGGTAGGACTTCCGATTTCATAAAATTGATACTATCAGCTTATATTAATTTCACGAATTATCTATTCATTGAGCATATTCGTTTTAATATTTGTTTATGAGATATATTGAGATGATTAAATAAATTATTCATTTGTTAACAACAAATATTGGGATGACATTGGAGTTGAAGATACAGGGAGAGGCTAACAGACCATCACCCTCCAATATCTGATGCTGGCTTGATAAAAATGTACGACTACCTTTCAAGCTCTGACTCAGCCCAGGTGTTGCAACACAAGGTAAGTTTTAAAACTGATAACAGCAAATGGTCATATTACTATTACATGCATTTATTAAATAAATACTTTTTTATATATGATAGGTCTTTGTGGACATCATGATGCACTTTGGCTGAAGGGGCCGTGAAAATATAAGAACTCTCCGAAGAAGAGACCTTTCTTTTAGTACTGATGGAGAGGGATGTATGTATGTGGCTTTATTAAAATTGAAAAAATTGAAAATAAAAAATCTGGTAATAATTAATTCTTTTAGATAGTGACCGCTGTCCCTTGGGGAGCTTTGTGAAACTAATCTGAAGGTTGAACCCAAAGTGCCCTTTTTTATTTCAGCAGCCTAGTGCGGTACTAAATGATAACATACACTGCGATAATGTAGTGTTGGGGCATAACAAGATGGGTAACATGATGAGTTTCATCAGTGAGGCAGCCTCCTTATTGATGCCTTATACCAATCATTTTCTCTGTGCAACCACTGTCCACATTCTAGACGAAGCAACTTTGACGACTTGTAATGATGAAGCAACCTTGAATGATGGTTAAGACAATCTTTATGCAAACACTCTCATGCCAAATTTACCTGTTGTACCAACCATGTACAATTGTTCATATGTAACAATCACCTACAATATGAGTTTTAAGAGTAATCAGTAGACCAAGTATATTGGTGAAATCAGTCAAAGAAATAATTCAGAAATATTTATTTTAGTGTTGTTACTGTTATTAAATTTATTACTGTTATTGTTACACATTGTTATAAGTTGTTTTATGTTGTAAATATTGACACTTTTCATTGCCTAGATAAGATACTCAGTAATACATATATGTGATACCTATTTTTTTAAAATTTGTTATTCATGTTGCGATAGATTTACAATAATTGTTATTGTTGATTGTTATGATTTCTGTTGTACATTGTGAGGACTGTTGCTAAATGAAAAGAAACTAACTCTGGTTGTTAGTTTTGGAAGTAATATTCAATAAATTCTCAAACATTTTCATTAAATTATTTGTGCTTTACAACAACAGCATATCACAATCTCTGTAAACATTAGGAAGATAAATATTGTACTAATAAATTTGGGAAATTATATCATAAAATCAATATGAACTCAATGCACGGCCAGTATGCATTAAAAATGACCAAGGATGACAGATATTGACCTCAGAAACATGGAGGATATCGACCTCGGGCTAGCGTCCTCGGTCGATATCCTCCATGTATCTGAGGTCAATACTGTCATCCTGGGTCATTATAAAATTAATGCATATTGAGCTACCTTGAGTCCATATTTGTATAATAGCCATCTCTCTCTCTCTCTCTCTCTCTCTCTCTCTCTCTCTCTCTCTCTCTCTCTCTCTCTCTCTCTCTCTCTCTCTCTCTCTCTCTCTCTCTCTCTCCTTACATCAGTTTTGTCTACATGGGGATATTGATTATAGCCTTTCTCTGCAGGCTATTTTTTTTCGACAAATTATAAAGCACACACAGACGATAAAAAGGAAAAGTGAAGCAGCTATGACTATCGGAAGTACAATTAATATACAGGTACTGTGGTAATCCGATGGATCCTTCGTCGAACTTATAATGCAACATATAACGACGTTCATTTAGGTGTGTATATTTCTTGAAATCATCTAATTTGCGTACAAATTGCTTGAAAATAAATCATGATGATAACTTTTACTAAACAAAAATAAAAAGAAAATAAATATTTTAAAAAACTGTCATGTACACAAACTAAAATGAACAAGTTAAGGAATTATTTTTTTAATTTATTTTGGTAACGCCTTATTCCCTGTCTAAGCATGCAATTACAAGCAAATCTTAAAATAAGTACTATAGAAACTAGACACAATCAAGTTGCGAGTGTTGGGGTGGTGTATCTTCTTATTATATTTCTAAGAAAACGTGTTAAATTGACAAATAGCTTTTGGAGAATGACAGGATGTAAATTATCTAAAATTAGAAAAAAAGTCTTTATTAACTCGCTATTGTCTCACTTATCTTAATAATCTAGAAAAAAAAACTTACTCGAAAAGGAAGAGTTGGTGTTCAGATATGTTGTATATATTGATAATTTGAAGAAGAAAGATATATTTATAGAGACAAAATTGTTTAAATGTAAACTTGTTTTAAAAATCCCATTTTTTGAATTTTCAATATTACTTTCCATTCTATCAACACAATTTAATGACATTTTAAGAGTGAAGTTACAGATGAAGAGTTTAAATCATTTAAAATTAGGTGTGCATTCAATTAATTATTTTTTTGCTGTAAAGAATGTGTTAAAAACATAAAATGCCTTTATGATAATTAAAGTATAAAAACATAAATTGTTTTGAGAATGGTTCAACTCCAAAATGACCTTCTCTTGTCTGAGTTAATGATATACATATAATATAGATAGTGAGCAAAAACCTGTAGGTACATGTATGTTAACGTGTGTTTCATATCTCAAACATTTGCAATACACTTTACCTGTATTTAGCTTTACTTTTTAAAACGTAGTATTGACTTTTCACAAAAGATATGTAATGGTAATGGAAATGAATTACTTTATTCATGTAATTGTAATGAAATGCATTACTTTATTTTGAAAAAAACGACATCAATCAAACAAACTTGTTGTAATTTTATTTAGACCCGACACTCTAGACCATATTATGAGTACACGTTATACACTGATATTGTTATTATGAGTACACGTTACACACTGATATTGTTAATTATGAGTACACGTTACACACTGATATTGTAAATTATGAGTACACGTTGTACACCGATATTGTTGTTATGAGTACACGTTATACACTGATATTGTTATTATGAGTACACGTTATACAATGATATTGTTGTTATGGATGCATAGAGTGTTTCGACCGCTTTTAATAGAGTCATGGTTTTAACCTTAAGGGCTCACCTCATCAGGAGTCTACCTATTATGATTTTTACGTTACTGGATGCGTGATTGAATTATCATTTCGCCGATATCAGAGTAACCTCTCTTTGATAGTTGTGTCTTAAAATCCGTTATTTTAATCCGGCATTCCTATGTCTCATGCATTTGCCTTTTATAAACCCTTTAAAAACAGGAGACTGTGAGTGCTTTTTCTGTGTGGATATTAAAAAAGTTTTTAAAAAGTTTGTGGGTTATAAATATGAGTTGATATCAAGTATATTTCGTAAACCTCATGCCTTTGTACATATATAGTAGTCTTGAAAAAAAGTCCAAAGTGTCCTCTTAATGACATATATTTCACAAATGGGAATCGTCAAAAAGCAAGTCACATTCTATCAAACCGTTAAAACGATAAATTGACGAATTGAGTTTCAAAACTGTCGTAAAATTTGCCAATGACGACGTGATATTTTTGTACCCAGTTTCGACGCGTGTCTCGAAAAACTCAAATATGTCATATAATATTGCGATTGCTTTAAAGGGGCATGGTCACGATTTTGGTCAAATTCTATTTTTATTATTTACAATGCTGTTGGAATGTATTTTTAATGATCAAATAATATTTGAGAGTCAGTCGTTGAGTTATAAGCAAGATACAGGGCTCACAATTCTTTGTCATGTAAACAAGGCTCGTGCCCTGTTTTTGATTCAATATACCAGTAAATAATCTTTTTCAAGCTGATTGTCTATCTTTTTATTCACTTTAAGCATAAATAAACAGTTCCTAATATTTAACCATTCATTTTAGGTCTAAAACTGGAATTTTCACTCCAACATTCAAAATGTAAACAAAAGCGTTGTTTACATAGCGAAGAATGGTAATATCTATAACTCGCATATAACTGAACAAATGACACTCAAATTTTAGCTGCCTATTAAAAATGCTATAGTGAAATCGAAAAAATAAGTTTTGACAACAATCGTGACCGTGCCCCTTTAAAAGAATATACCGGTATTCGCACATTGTACTTTTTTTTTCAATACATTTTATCTGTTATGTAACATTTTTACTTTTGTAATAATGAATTCTTATGGGAAACACTTGGTAGAGGAAACAATGTTTCCATAAGATATAAAGAATTTTTTATTGGATTTAAATTTTTCATTCATGTAATTACTTCGTTACGTTTGAGAGACACTTCAGCTCGTTTTACGCAAATACAAACAATTGACAATTTTGCCGTAACTTGAAATCATTTCCTTGCAGCGTTAAAAGTACAAGCTTTGCAAACATTACAGTTTTTGAAGTTCATCAGTAAAATTAACAATTTTAGACGGCCCATAACAGTTTAAATTAATAGAGCAGCCTTTGTTCAACAGTGCATTTTCATCGATTGTAACATTTCACTGTGGCTTCCATCAAGAGGGTGAAACAACAAAAAATTGGCTAAAAATCGTGCATATCAAATGTTGTCTAACATTCAACTTTTTTGTAGGAGTTACTGCTGTGAATGAACCGTTTTTTAACGATTGCAAATGTCCGGTTACTTTTGATGGTGATTAACTGTAGATGAAATCGATTAGATAATGATTTTGGAATGTAACATTTTCACGAAGGTCAGAGTGGGGCTCTAGTTTGGCAGTGTGGTAAACTATTAGATAAATCAACACAACTATGATGAATGATGATGTATAGCTGACATAACCAATAGTTTCCGTTTTATGTGTAATCACTTTAATTTTTCAAATCAAAACATGAGAATACAATCAGGTAAAATGGAACAAAAAAGCATACAAAATACATTTTTAAAAACTAATAAAAGAAGTCTTTTAAAAACCATTAAGGTCAAGATCTAGTAAATGAAAGGTGCCTACAGGTTAATGAAATTCAAGATATGCTTTATATCAATATCTTTGTTTCATAGGGTGTACCGGGGCTTAAATTTTTGGTAAACGCAATGAAAAATCATCTTTTAAACAACCATTTTCTATGAAATATGAAGGAATAAAGTAATAAATCTCGGAGTTTTGTCCGTTTTTGACAAATGAAATATATCTAGAATGCTTACACTCTCTCCAAAAACGGCATTAAACAAGCTCTTGATCTCCTCTTTAAAATGATTTCAAATTGAATATAGGTACTGGGATTACTTTTCCCGTGATTAAATATAGAATGTCAAAATATTGTTTTATTTTCTACGAATTCCTTTAAAGCTGTAAAACACGGGAAAAGATTCATCAAATCACATTATGACGTCATGATGGTTCTAGCACCAAAAAGACAGTCTGACAAGGTCCCTGCAATCATTTACTAGATCTTGACCTTAAGTCTACATTTAAAACATTTTGTAGTTGTTAACTAAAACAAAATGTAAGATATAATTACTAAGGCGTTTATGAAGTTAGGTGTCAATTTTCTCTAAAGTAAAATAGTCCGAACGTCCTTCACCGCTATCCAATCCGGGCTCATTGATGACGAAACCGCCAGGGGTCGCTGGCGTCAAAGTAAAGTAATTCTCGTCTGCTCCAACATTCGCGGGAGAGACCGACATATTTGGCGACTGGGTTGGTGATTGTGGATTTTCATGATGATTTAGAGAGGGATTTGGACTTACATCTTTCGGACCAGAGAACTGTGGGCCATTTATAAGTGTGTTTGGGGAAGGAAAAATTTGTTTCTCCATTAAGTAACTACTGCAAGTTTCTGTTTCAGAAAACCCCGACTCTTTCGAAGACTTTGGGACGGAGATTTCGAGTTCATACACAGGAATCTCTACAAATTCATATTCAATTTCTGCCTGTGGTATACGTACAGGATCTGCAGGTGGATCCACAAACTTGAAGTATAAAAATATATGTGTGTATATATAATGAGAGCATACCAAAAAAACCAAAACATTTTCAATACTTTTTTCTGTGTTTGATAATTTATTAAAGATCTCTCTCTCTTTCTCTCTCTCTCTCTCTCTCTCTCTCTCTCTCTCTCTCTCTCTCTCTCTCTCTCTCTCTCTCTCTCTCTCACTTTCCTCTTACGTCTGTTTGGTCCACATGTGAGTATTGGTTATACGTTTCTTTCTGGAGGCTCTTGTTCTTTTTCCGGCAGATTATAAAGCACACAAAGACGATAAGAAGGAAAAGAGAAACAGCTATGACTATCGGAAGTACAATTAACATAGAGGAACTGTTGAAATCCGATGGGTCCTCCGTCGAACCTGCAAAATATAATGCAATATATGACGATTTTTATTTACGTCTCTTGAAAACATTGAATTTTCTTCTTATAAAAGGCTTTAAAATAAATCATAAGTATTATTACCAATCAAAAGTGAAAAAAAAAATAACTATTTAACAAAACTTGGAAGTTGACAAACTAAAACAAAAAAAAAAGGTTGATTTTTTTTTGTAATTCACTCTGGTAACTGTCCTCTCCCCTGTCTAAAAATGCAATTACATGCAACAGTAACTATAAACTAGACACGATCAAGTTGAGAGTATTAAGGTGGTGTTTCTTCGTATTCTATTTCTTAGAAAGTGTGTTAAAGTGACAAACTGCTTTTGGAGAATGACAGGATATATCCAAGTGTCTCGTAATATCGCGGTACTTATTTTTTTCCCTAAAAAATGATATATACGAAGTTGTCATTTTCACATGTCATTAAGTGCTGTTTTAAAAAGCTTGTATTAGACTAGCTTTTCTGAGGAACATCAATTCTTAAACCTACTTCGTTTATTTTGTGTTCTATTTTTTAATCACAAGACTTAGTCTTATTCACCTTCAAAATTAGAGAGTTCCATTGTATCGCGGCATTGAAAATATGGAAGTCTGGTTCAGTTATAACGGACAATTTTATTTTAAAAAAAATAAAATATAAATGTTAATATAAGCTAACTTAAAGTCATTTTAACTGGTTAGGGAATAAAAAGCATTTTATAATCCTTTTTATTTAGTTTTTTTTTTCATCAAATACACTCTGACTTTTGAACTCGCTTTCCCTCCAGAAAAACTTATACTTGTGAGGAAATTTTTATTTTCCGATATATTTGAGACATTCTGAAGTTGGTGTATGAACTGTTTGTGTAAAATCGCGAAAAAAAACGGGAATCCTATTTTTTGGAACATACCGCGATACAACTGAACCCGCGATATAATGAGAAGAGAGTGTAAATTATCTTATATCAAAAAAGGTCTATATTAACTTGCTATTGTCTTAGTGATTTTAATCTAGAAAAAAAAACTTACTTTGCAATGAAGAGGTGGTGTTCAGATATGTTGTATTAACGGAATCGGAAGAGTCTGGGGAAAAAAAATTGGTTAAACTTAAGACACATAAAAAAACATATTTGGTCTGAAGAGTAAACGACTAAAGTTATATTGACGGGTAATTAACGGGTAAATCAAGTTATTTCACTCACACTCATTATAGTGGTACATGAGGTGTATTGATTAAGTCTTAAATTGTTGAAAAAAAAACATTTTAGTGGTAGAGCAATTGAAATAAAAATGCTTAAACATACACTCAATATATTGTTTAAAAAAAAGGGTTATCTAATGTTTTATTGAAATTTCATAAATTGATACTAAAATGCACTTTTGTAAGCAAACATACCTCGTGAAACCAAAATTGACAAGAAATGTTAATTTCTTTTTCAATTATACAAAAAGAACATTAACCGAATCACTTTTAAAATTTAGAAATTTAAAGTTAATGAAAATTCTAAAATTATACAGTTGAAAAGTTTGGTTGTGTTTAAAAATGAATTTGACTTGCATAACAAAAAATACATAAGGAAATATATACTGGTAAACAAAAGCAACACACGAGTCTGGTTACATAAGTTGTCAGCTTCGAATCTCTTTTGTAACTTAAGTGAAGGGTATAACAAAAACAGGTAACATTTTCACCTTCAGGTCCAGCGGTTTATATGTTTGCTTTCATACCCAGTCATTAACTGTACTCATCTTGAAAAGGGTACATAACTCGCGTGTTTTTACTAAATGTACATTAAAACTAGTGTGTATGTTAATTCGATAGATTTCTTCCAAAACATTCGATCCAAAATATAATATATGTAGTTGTTACAAAACAAAATGTCAAAAAATTCATTTGACCCTGTCCACATCGGATCGATATCTCTGCCGTTGCGTGAATGGTAAATCAGGACTTCGCGCCATAATATGTCTCACTCATTCATTCATTGCGCGCCGATTAGTGGACGGGTCCAAATTGGGATCATGAGAATACTCAACAGCACACCGTGTGTAAACATAACTTTTTGCAGCAGACATTTTTCTTAACTTTACATATAAAACATGAAAATATCATGGATTTCCCATATCATGGAATCCCCCCCCCCCCCTCAACTTTTATTGGAGCCTGTAATAAATGAAACTAGAAATTAGGATTTTTAATTGAATTGAAATGAAGTTACAATTAGGTTTTTTCGAACATGATTTTGAGAATTCACCTTTTTTTTTATTAAGTGTCAAAATGTTTTGGATGAAGCTGACCCCCCCCCCCCCCACACACACACACTTTCAAAATAATGCTACGTGCTTGAATATCCTTTCCTATTTTCTATTATTGTAAATTTTAAAAAATGCTTTCAGTTGATTTTGCATATTGATATAACAAACAGATGTTAAAAATTTGACTGTTTTATCTTCCGCTTTACATGCATGCTTCCATTCAATAATTTTGTTTAGTCAGGCAAGCTTTTTGGAAAGCTATTACTTGTATGGCTACATAGCTATCAAAAATCGTAATGGATGTCAACACATGGATGTTAACTGCAAAATTACATTTACAACGGTTACCCTTTCTTATATAATTTGTTTTACAATTTGAGATAGCTTTACCATTGTAGCTGACAGAGAAAAACCTCAATTTTCCCCAAACTGTTTTTCGCCCGTTATAACATGTACATATATGCATGTTGTATGCTGTGTCATTTCAAACCATCCATACAGATTTGTATGACATTTTGTTGGGTCAAATAAGCATGCATACTCTTTATCAAAGCAGTAGCATTATTTATTTCGTTCTTCTTTCTTTCTTTCTTTCTTTCTTTTTTTGTTCTTCTTTCTGTCTTTCTTTTTTCTTTCTTTTTCTATCTCTTTTTTTTTCTTTTTTTCCCTCTCTTATATTTAGCATTGATGTTAATTGAAAAAATACCTGATAAAGTAGATAATATTTCATTCTCTTTAATTGTTGTACTTGGTTGAGTTGAGATCGTGCAATCTGTAATTTATCAAAAGAAAAAAAATAATGGTCATTTTTCTCTTAAATATTTGAGTTGATAAAGATAGATTGTTCTATGTAATACATGTACTACATTGTTTAATTGATTCTGATCTTGAAGTTTGAATATGTGCATATTAATGAGACATATAGCATGTCAAAGTAGACCCAAGTATTGAATGATTTATTTACCTGTTTGGTTCGATTTGGGATGACCTCGACCAGGAGAACCTGCCACGAATATAATAAACGAATTCAATGATAAAGAAATCGTTCTTTCCAAGGATTGTCATTTCTGATAGACAAATCGATCCTTTTTAGATAAGGAACGTAAGGATTAATCCTCGTTGACAGTACTCTATTTTGATACAATCAATGGATAAATCAAGAAATATATAAAATTTAAACATTTTTTTGGAATATAATCTATTGATAGACTATTGCACATTCGTTGTATGGTTACTAATATTGAGTGCATTTCAAATACAAATGTATCTTCTGTTCAATAATTATACACATGTTTACGTGTCTTCGATTCTTAGCTGCATCCTTGACATACATTTCAGCGACAATATCGATCCAACAGGTACACTAAGAAATTGATCATCACATGAACTAAAATATACGTATACAACGAAAACAATTAAACAAATAAATACTTACATCCATTGTCTTCCTTACCAGTAGCCATTGCAAGCGCCTTTCTCCACGCGCTGGTATGTCGTCGCTGTGTCACCTTGTTTACTTCCCATATACAATTGCTTCTTTATGCTCACGGAAGGCCTGCGTATCTTTATCCGAACATCACTTCCTGTTCCGAAATGACTGTTCGACATTTTAAAAGATGACTTGTATAGAAACAAAAGCACTGTGACTTCCGTATAAACTACATGCAGAATGACACATTTTATGTTTATTAGGGAAAACTTAGGGAAGCAAAAATGTATTATGTATTAATTAAGCTATCTGATTATAGTTACAGTACTGTAACAAAATGGCAATCGTTCTAAAGGTCATATGAAAAGATATCCTGACCATATTGAGTTATATACGGGAATGAGTTCATAAGTGCCTATTTAATAAGACTGACATTGTTTTTTGAGTATTCTTTGCAAAATGTGAGAGCCACAGTCGATCAAAATCACTTATTCGCGAAAAGGAACATTGACTTACGCGGCTTACCTCCCTTGCTTAAGACGTCAGTAAGACCCAATAGCCTTATAAAGCTATGTTGTGAATACAAATATCCATGTCATTTTGCAGCATTTTAAACGAAAAAAAAATACTATTTTATATAAAAACTTGTATAATTATACAATAATCAACCACGTCAGTATTTTTTCTCTCAAGAAATGAAATCGTGTGCGTTTATATTTAATAGCGTGTACATATTCAGTTTCGATACTGCATGGAGAATGAATGGTTTTCTTCATAGATCCACATGCAAATATAATATAATTTAATATATGCATGTATATATGTTTTATTTCGACCTTTTTTATGAAATTGACAAATTCAAAAATAACTGATCGTTTTTTCCCATTTGCACGTTCATGCGATTCATTAAGATTTTTTTCTAAACTTATGGGCCTCGTGGTGCCTCATTCGCTTCACGATTATATTGTTCGTTTCGCTTTCAAATTCACAAATATGTTACCATTTAACTATTTTTAGTCTAAGAGAAATTTCTTCAAATGTTTTGTTTTTGAAACGTGTACTTATATTGATATGCGCGGTGTTTTGATTTTTCAACGTGTATCTGCGCAATCTGATTAAAATCAGCCGTTCTGATACGCTACCGCTCTCGAGAGCGGTAGCGTATCAGAACGGCTGATTTTAAAGCAATATGAGCTGCATTTTTCATGTTGAATTTTTTTTTACTAAAATGTTCTGATGTGCTAAAATGACAAAAATATCATGGTTTTTAAATTTCTGTTAGCCATATTTTTGTGGAAAAGGCTCTTAAGAAGCTTTATTTGGAGCAAAACTGAATTATTGTCGTCCTGTACAAAAATTGTTTAGTTATATATTCATTAGAAGAGAAATATTTCCTTTGACAAAAATGATTTTTTCAATTCTTATTTATCATAAAAGTTTAAGTTATACGCAGTCTTGTTGTACTAGCAGGTTTTTGCAGCAAAATAAAATTCTAAGAAATACAGCTCATATTGCTTTAATTAGATTGTGTATGTGCGGTGTTTACTCACAGATCCCTTCTATCTCGCTTCCTTCCGCAATTTTTTCTTTCGTTTTTTATCATTATTGATGCTTGCTCTTAATAAGATCTGTTGATTATCTTCACACTCGTTCACAACTATTTTATCAAACAACCGATTTATTTTACCGATACTTTTCTAAATCTTTAAATGCCATATTTCCGCGATCTGATTTAATAAAACGTTAATACACATGTACACAAAGTATTTTCTAAAGATATTCCTACATGTATATATCAAAAAGTCAGAAATTTATATTATTTCAACATAAAATTCAAAAATAATTTTGCGGCATTTAACAGCAGCTCTTAACTACAAACTATGTACAAAATGCCTCAAACATTTTCATTGACCTGCCTTATACTTTTTTTATGTGACAAAATTAATCAAATCGATTAAAATGCTTTAATTCCATTTAAATGTAGCTCAATCATTATACGTACCGAAGAAGAAAATGATGTTTCTATTTCAAAAGGATAAGGATAATTCATTAATCAGCTGTTAATGTTGGAGCATTTCTTTCGTTAAATTTTCACTGCAGTACGGGATCTTCATCATGAGAAGCTACTACGAAATCAAATTATCTCATTTGAAAAGAAAGACACGTTCATATTTGCAAAAATTACTAAAATGTAATCGATAAGCTACTTTAAAATTACACGAGTTTTGATGCATTGTTTACATCGGCGTGACGTCATAAATCCACAAAATCAAGAACGATAAGCCGGGAAGAGTTTTTTCAGGTGCTCAGTTTTCACGGTTATTTCTCAGTAATGCAAAGGCAAAAAAATCTTACATCACGTATTTTAACATTTGTTTATACCAAGCTTTATATTTATGAAAGAAAATCATGGTGTTACATGTAAAAATCGTTTCATATGACCTTTAAACGTGAATTGACTATTTTAGAGTTTTGGGGCCTGATTTAATTCTACATCATTATTAATATTATAGTCTGTCATCATTATTAATATTATAGTCTGTCCCAAGATATTTATGCAGAACATTTGGACGATTTTTAATAAAAATACACATACCGGTGAAAGAAGTGCAATTGAAATAGTTGAAAGGGATATTTTCCAAGATATTTTCATTAACATATCATCATCTTTCACTCGTAAAGTTCACAGGAACGAAAACAGATTCCTTACGGAGATTTATAATGGGGAATGTTTACATCTTTTCTCCATTCGGAATACACTCGGAATGCATCGCGCAATTTTTCAACGTTATCATCCGAGCTTGCTGCAATACAAACTCTCCGTAGACATCACATTTTTTAGCATTGTATTGAAACCTGATGAGCTAACAGGGGCGTTTTGACTGAGAAATCTTGGAAATTTTTCATACTTTTGAATGAACATCGTTTGAACCCTGAGGTATTTATAAATATCAAGCATTTAAGCAAAATATGAATCCAGGATATCTTTGGACAGAGTATATCAATATTAGCTTATATATTTTTTGAATATATTGATTTTAGATTAGATTAATCAGCAAAGAATGAAGTTTTGAATATACAAGCAAGGGGGTCTTATTCTACAGTTCATTCGAAAAAGTGAGTTATTTACACAGAAGTAAACTGTAAAGAATTTATAATATAAAACTTTGATTTTAACTGTACTATTCCCACAATCACTTAGATAAAACGACAAAGATAAGGAAAAATCTATGTTATACAAATTAGAAAATTACTGTTTGTGATATCATCTCCAGAACCAAGCCCTCGTCATACAAAATCTATACTACTATATTAAAATAATAGACTTGAATTTTTTGGGCTTTAACACCGAGAAATCGGAAGAGTACTGTCTTTTGGTTTATATATTTTAAACATCATTGGTACTTGAAGATTACCAAGTTGTTTCTATTTTTTCTCATCAAGCTTCGCTAATTAATAATCAACGAAAATTCCTTTTTTAAAAAAAATCCGGAAATTATCTGGATTGTTTTGGATTTTACAATCCAAATCACGGAGGCTCTTGAGTTTATGTTTTCACAATATCACATCTGCATGCATTAACTCAGAGACGATAATACAACAATACAGGGCTTTTCGAGTTTACAATATCACATCTGCATGCATTAACTCAGAGACGATAATACAACAATACAGGGCTTTTCGAGTTATAGATATACCCCCCCCCCCCCACACACACACATAGAAAGTCTTAATTAATGCTTTTCGATACATTTTGGACAAATACTTTGATAATCTATTTTTACTTTTACTTTTACTTGTTTTACACAAAGGATCAAGTATAGTTCTCTCAAAAATATTTCTTACCAAAACACAAGCAATAGCGTTTGTAGTCATGGTACTAGAACGGAACATATCCCCTCCACCCAACACAACTCAATTTAAGTGTTATGTATAAGACTTCTCCTGTGTTAATTTGTTTAAAATGTGCATAACATTAGATATCAAACAGACAATGCGGCGCATCTTATTAAATAACTTACTTGAAAAAAAATTCCGATGGGGTTCGGTATTTTTGTACCACTCAAATTACAAATTTTTCTATTAAATCAATTTAATAATTATTTATGGTCCATTAATATACACATTGCAACATGTTGCGGGGTTCAAAATTCTATACTATTACGGATGCGTATTTACTATAAACAAAACACATACAGGTTTGTTAATAGAAATATGTCTTTTCTACTTCTTCCAGGTAATAATTGTTCAAAGGTTTTAAAATAACTAAAATTATTGTTTTGCAAGTATATATTTTACGTTTTCTTTCTTTGATTTTATTCCAGGAAATGCTACAGTGTAAATTTATTTTGTAAGTGAGGCCCCGTGAAGGGTTTTTTTGACATATATATGCATGTTCATGTTAAAATAAACTGAAATTGGTACTCCAATTAGTGTTTATCGAGAAAGGGATGAGGTGTTCCGTTTAAAAAGTCCATTTTACCTCGTACTCCATTATGACTGTAGTCGGGCGAAATTTTTTTAGTTTTCAGCACCTGCCACTGACAATCAAAAAACGTGTGATACAAGTAAACGATATAAGATTAATCAGGTTTAAACGACCCGTCAATTTCTAGAAGCTCATAAATGTGTAAATACATTAATTAGGTATTTGAAAGGGATTTTTAAGTACTTCAACTCTCATAATCAACGTTATTTTCTAACGATACAACGGGTAAATCTGAAGTAAAACATCAAATGAATGTTTTTTTCCAGTTTGGCTGTCTATTTAATTTGATTGATTTGAACATATTTTTATTGTACAAGAATACAGTTGGAATTGGGCACAAGTTTCATAACTTAGACTGCTCTCTTTTTAATGAAATAAATAATGAAAATCTGTATAAAATTGTATTTAATACAGTGTACTAAAAGTTATTGAAGAGCGTATATATTTTCACATGGAATGCACTTTGTGTAATGATTTATAATGGCACCTAGGGAAAAGAATAATAAGTATGATTAAACTGTCCTAGATTCACATTAATCAATCAAATTATTCACCGGTCAAAAATCGCAATTTGTTGAGGCACTCTTACACCAAACACAGCAGCCATCAATGAATAAACCAAGCGTAATAAGCATGTTGATAGATAAAATACTTTTGAATCTTGACCAAACCTCCCACAGAAAGCACTTAATAAGTCACCAATGTTCACCTTTCATTTACATATTTAGGTTCGTTTCCGAGTTCTAACACAAAATATGGCGTACTGTCTAATTTCTCCACAGAAAAATAGTCGTTTGTATAAACATTTGTTGAAAGAGTCATTTCTCTCTGACTCCTTCTTTCACTGTCAGCTTTGGGTTCCTCGTGTCCTTCTAATTGCGGTTTGTGGCTTCTGTTTTGAATGTCCGTTTCATATCTGCCACTCTCCTCTTGGCCGTGTTCGTCATGAAGAGCAAGAACCCCATTCACAGGGCTATTGTCTTGATCCTGGGCATCCAAGACGTCATTAATTTCCTGATACTCCGTTCCGTTCGCCATGACAACACCATGTCCAATGATGGAAGACTGGTTGGCTTGCTTTAAAACATATATATATCAAGACTTAAATTTCATGTTTTGACACTTCATAATTCGATTTTCAGTTCTCTTTAACTTAGTCACACCCAATGCCATTCCAATTAGCATAAGCTATAATTTTCACAGTATTAAAAAAACCATGTGCATTATTATTTTCAATGTTGATAAATAAATAGTTCTTACTATTGACTGATCCACCAGGGAAAATTCATATGTTTCCCCGTAGTAAGCTTCCCGTTTCTTTCTGCACCGGTAACAGACCAGGAGCAAAATGAAGCCTAGCACTACCCCCGAGATCACCAGCGGTATAGCCACTGACAAAAAGCCAACGCTTTGTGGACTGTCCCCGTGTTTGGTCGGATCTAACCTCACTGTACCTGTAAATATATCAAAATCGTAATAAGATATGGGTGGGTTTTTTTTAAATTGATCTTTAAATTTTGGAATATGGGGTTTCAGCTATGCATGTAAATTGCCAGGCTAAAACAAACTTTAGCCCCCCCCCCCCCCCAAAAAAAAATAAGAATAAAAATAAAAATGAAAAAAACCTTATCAAAAACAATAAAAACTTATTTATTATATTCTTTTTATTTAGGACTTCCTGCGTTATCAGCATAATCTTAGTTTATAGGAAAGGAATGCTCGTGACTATGCTGTATATGTATATACATGTATCGCAAGAGTCAGAACTTAGGTCGTGTAACCTATAGCCCAGCATATAAATGTAACAATATGTCGAGCTATGCTTTCTTTATAATTTTGGGTTAAAGTTAAAAAAATTTAGACATAAAAATTTACTTTTATGTTTAATGTACATATTATCAATACATGGATGGCTATTCACATGAATTTTTAAATTTAATCTATAATAGTTCAATATTTTCCCTCAGATCTAGAACAAGAGGCCCATGGGCCACATCGCTCACCTGAACAGCAGTTCCTTGTAACATTACATTTCGTAGCATATGCTTTTTCTATTTTAAACATTGAACCCCTTTCTGGGGACCCAGTTATGGTCCGAGGTTTATGGTTGGCTTGAACAACATAAATAGTAACATAGGAATGAAAATGTGAAGCACTGCGGTGGGACCGCACGTACACAACCTGAAAAACTGAACATAGCAGAGTTCCACTTCAAGAGGAAAAACTCTCAGACTGTACAGAACACAAGAAAGATAACTCTTGGTTCCACTACATAAGAGTTTACACAATTTGAGGATCCTTGCATAGTAATCTCACAAACTGTAGCATTATAGTTCTTGAGAAAAACTTTTTAAAAACATTTTCAATATATCTTTCTATGTTAAACTTTGAACCCCTCTTGGGGCCACAGTATTAGTCCAGTACTAAAGTTTTAATTATTTGGAATCTACATTATTTAAGGATGCTTGCCTAGTTATCTCACAAGCTGAAGCATTATAGTTCCCTAGAAAAAGATTTTTCAACATTTTCCCTCTATATTTCTATGCTAAACTTTGAACACCTCTTGGGGCCCCAGTATTAGATTGAGATCACGGCTTTTATAATTTCGAATCTACACTATTTGAGGGTGCTGACGTAGTTATCTGACAAATTGATGCATTGTAGTTCTCGAAAAGAAGATTTTTAAACATTTTCCATATATACCGGTACTTCTACATTTAACTTTAAACCCATCTTGGGTCTCTAGTATTAGTCCAGGGGTCACTATTTTAAAACTGTCGAACCTTCATTATCCAAGGTTGTATGCATGATAGTAATCTCACAAATTGAAGCATTGTAGTTCTCGAGAAGAAGATTTTTTAACATGTTACCTTTATATTTCTTTAATAAATTTTGACCCCATCTTGGGGCCCCAGTATTGGTCCGGGGGTCACGATTTTACCAATTAGGAATCTACATAAGCGAAGGATGCATGCATAGAAATTCCACAAACTAAAACATTGTAGTTCTTGAGAAGAAAATTTTTAAACTTTTCCTTTATGTTTTTTAAAATGTTTAAATTTTGAACCCCTCTTGGTGCCCATCAATTGTCCGGGAGTTACAATTTTTTCAATCTACATTATTTAAGGATGTACATGTATGCATAGTAATATCCCAAACAGTTGCACTATAGTTCTTGAGAAGAAGATTTTAAAACATTTTCCTACATATGTTAAAATCTAAACCCCTACTGGGGCCCCACTTTTTGTTCGGGGGTCACGATTTTTACAATCTTCACTATGTATACAACCTTTTGTGTATGTATTGGCATTTTTGGTGAAGTGGTTCTTGAGAAGAAAATTTTTAAACATTTTTCATATGTAGTTCTATGTTAAACTTTGAACCCCGCCTGGGGCCCCAGTCTTGGTCCGAGGGTCACGATTTCTACAATTTAGAATCTTCATTATACATACAAGCTTTTGTGTAAATATTGGCATTTCTGGTGCAGTGGTTCTTGAGAAGAAGATTTTTAAACATTTTCCTATGTATTTCTATGTTAAACTTTGAACCCCGCCTGGGGCCCCATTTTGGTCCGAGGGTCACCATTTTTACAATTTAGAATCTTCAATATATATACAAGTTTTTGTGTAAATATTGGCATTTCTGGTGCAGTGGTTCTTGAGAAGAACATTTTTAAAACATTTTCCATATGTTGTTCAATGTTAAACTTTGAACCCCGCCTGGGGCCCCAGTTTTGGTCCAAGGGTCACCATTTTTACAATTTAGAATCTTCACTATATATAAAAGCTTTTGTGTAAATATTGGCATTTCTGGTGCAGTGGTTCTTGAGAAGAAGATTTTTTAAACATTTTCCTATGTATTTCTATGTTAAACTTTGAACCCCGCCTGGGGCCCCAGTTTTGGTCCGAGGGTCACGATTTTTACAATTTAGAATCTTCACTATATATACAAGCTTTTATGTAAATATTGGCATTTCTGGTGCCGTGGTTCTTGAGAAGAAGATTTTTAAAGACATGCACCCTAAACTTACTGTTTCGCAATTATCTCCCTTTTGAAAATGGCTGTGCCCTTTATTTTAACAATTTATAACCCCCTTTCCATAAGGATGCTTTGTACCAAATTTGGTTAAATTTGGCCCAGTGGTTTTTGAGAAGAAGTTGAAAATGTGAAAAGTTTACAGACGGACGGACAGACAGACGGACGGACGGACGGACGACGGACAACGGGTGATCAGAAAAGCTCACTTGAACCTTCGGTTCAGGTGAGCTAAAAATTAAGAAGCAGAAATTATAAAATGCTGAGTAAAATATGAAACAAAAAGAGAAAGAGTTTGCTTCAAATACAAAGGATTGTTTGAGAAAAGATAACCTGGGAAGAAAACATTTTACTCTTTTTTAAATGGAAAATAAAGTAAGGTAGAAATTCGCAAGTAATATGATGAAATGAAGTTCACAGATTACAAACAAAATATATTGTAATCTTTGTCCCTTAATTTTTTCCTGTTTATTATGTTTATGTATATTAATCTAATAGCTAAACTCAACGTAGTGCACATATCAAGTTACCTAACTCTTTTTTGAAATATTTTTAAACAGCAGAATTGATAATAAAAATCAATGTTAAGAGCAATATAAAAAAAACCAACATTAATTTTTGAACAGTACATTATGAAAAAAGCAATTATCTGAAATGTCATACAAACCACTAACTTGTTCTGTAATGTAATAGTTGACCTGTTCATACATGTGCGTTTGTTATGCTGAATCTTTAACAGGAAGTTAAGTTTACAATGAGGGTTTGATGATAATGTCCCGACATGATGCCATATTGGGAGGACTTCAATCATGTTTACCAAAAAATCGCATCATTGTAAGTACTATATTGATTTGGTAATTTTGATAATAAACTAAATCTGTAAACAAAGAAAACAAAGCTTGAAGGGATGAATAGTATAACATTTTGTTCTTAAGAATATCCTTTAAAAATAGGGTAGGGTTAACGAAACTTATAAGTACTTGATTAAAAATGGAAGAAATGTTTAACACATGTAATGTTAAGAAGTGTATCATCGAATTTTAATCAACAGTCATCACAATCTGTCTTTTGAGGATGGGGAAGGGATGGGGGTTTAGGTACTACATGCACTACATGTATGTAGATGTGGGCAATTTATCAATCAATTGAATAATTAATCAGTTATTTGAATATGCCACACTTACAATATTGCATGAGTAAAAGCCTACATTGAATCACTAATCGCAAAGTATGGAATCAAATTTTATGCTTTACAGCTTTAGATTTCTTTGTAACATTTATTTTTTTCAAAATTCACATGCATAATTTCGTTACATGTACAAGTAGATGTGCATAAATCAGTTAAGTAGAACTTTTTGAGAACAGCGCACAATGAAGAGGTATTGAATCGATATGCCCTGCTTGGTTGGTTATAAAAAAAAAACCTCACGTAATTAGGGTCATAAAAGTAACTTACTTGTGTAGTTGACAGATATGTCATTTGAAGTACCATTGCCAGACATTTCCGAGCTTAATACCACTTCCCTGTTTTGTAGATTTGGCACTAGAACAAAATCAGAGAAGAAATCACTCGAATTAAATTCAATACTGAACAAGGACATTAATTTTTTTATTTGTATATCAATCACAGTATACTTCAGAATAATATACTACTTTTTCCTCATATTTCTATTTTCCACACCGAGGATACTGTTCACAGTATACATACACTCTTACATTACACAATGCTTTAAACTACTACAAAACGCATATTGCAACACGAGCACACAATAAACCCAAAATATTACGTAACATGCCTGCCTTTCTTTTCTACTAACACTAAGAGTACTATATTTTTTTATGTTCCTTGTATGAAAAGGTGAAAAGATGGATGAGAAATAATGTAGTCATTTAGTTAAATCAACATCGTAAAAAATGATCAGTTTTCCACCTACCGTTCAAAGGCTGCGAGAGCCCTGAAGCTTTGTAGTCAACACCGGATTTTTCAATCTCAGGGCTACCAAGTCTTTGGAAAGAATAATCTCGTATGTCCATCTTTTGAATTACGTTTAAGTGTGAGGTTTTTAAAGAAACAAAAACAAAACATGTTTTTTTTGTACAGTCCTTGGGTATTATTTCTGTAGCTGATTCATAATACACTAGTCGGCCCTTTCCGGTTTGACTGTGCTTTCGTTGTTCACTTCCTGCTCAGACATATCTACCGAGAATATACTTAAGAGGGTTCATTGTCATGAATAGTGCAGACAGTGTTAAAGTGGCGTTCTTAGGCTCTTCATGAATATAATTTACTTGAAGTTTAGACAAACTTTAGTCTTTGTTTGTGATAGTATACTAGAATGTTTTTATGTATTTGGAAATCGATAAGAAAGATCAAACAAATACCTAGAAAAACGTCAACAATAACAAAAAACACGACTTTAAAAAAGTTTATTGTTACTTAAATAGGACATCAAACATAAATTGTTTGATTATAAGTCTTGTTTAACATTCCGATGACTTCTGTATAAGGCAGGTAAACAAAATTGAACTCTATAAGATCATTTTCATACAGATGGTTACTTAAATTGAAATTTAAGTCGTAGGATCACAAGTATTAGATAGACCATGGTTGGAAAAAACACACGAACACAATTAAAGTAATTTGGAAAAAAAAACAAAGATACAAAATAACAAGCAAAGACAAAACAAACAAGAAAAAAACTAATATGTTGAGGTCTATTTCTGAATTTGATATCAGAAAACTTCCGGGAACTCACTGATGACGTATACGGTTGACAAAGGCGTACATTGTGGTGTGTGATCGTCAGATGATTTTGATGACACAGATAATCTATTTACAGTTTGGGTGTGTAGTACCAACTTGTCATAAGGGTTCTCACTTCCGTTTTCTTCACTATTTATTCTGTTTCCATAGTTTCGTTTTAGACGACTATACTCGGATTGGCTTTTACAATCACTCGATGTGTTGTCTACTACGAAGTTATCTTTTGCAACACCTAGGTTTGCATCGTCAAGAAAAATTGTAGAGTACAGAGTTGCGTCATCTTCATCCCAAAGACCAGGCTGGTCTTCAGGCTCGTCTGGCTGTTTTCTGGCAGACCCAAGCTATGAAATATCATAAGATTGGTCAATTGATTTCCGTTGGTAATATATAAAGATTCAAAAGCAATAAATAACCTGCAAAACACATTTCGTGCATTTGTCAAATATAAAAACTGTTTAAGTATGATATCAAGTATAATGTGTATTGCTTGTTTTGTAAAAATAGAAAATACATTTTAAGTGTAAATGAGAATATATCTTTAAATTTTGTCAAATTAAATTTTTCAAGTATAATTAGAGACGTAAGAAGGCTGGTAAACAAATTCCTATAGATTTAAAATTTAGTTCACTAGCAAATAGCTTTTAAGTAGTGAAGAAGAATTCCATAAATTATAGCTTTTAAATTTGAATACTTTCAGATATCTTTATACCGAGATCTTCTA
This sequence comes from Magallana angulata, assembly GCF_025612915.1. Classification (NCBI taxonomy): domain Eukaryota; kingdom Metazoa; phylum Mollusca; class Bivalvia; order Ostreida; family Ostreidae; genus Magallana; species Magallana angulata. Next base: position 24,978,110 of record NC_069118.1, on the reverse strand, counting down.
CTTAAACAGATCAATGAAGTCCTAAGCTCTATTAAGATAGCAAGTACAAATAAGAAAATGTCTGAAAGTCTTGTACAATCACAATCCAACTGTATTATGATGAAAGTGCTAAATACCTTAAAAACGTTGCTTGTAAGTGACGATATGTCTTTCTTAAATAAAATGACAGTCATCACAATCGATGCTACTATAAGTCCAGCTAGAATAAGAGATAAAACCAGAATCAAAAGGGAGGAATCCTCTTCTGATGCCTCTGCCAGTGTTAAATCTACAAGAAACAAGATTTATTCTAAACTCCACGAAATCAAAGTACTATTACTTAAATAACACAGGATGAAAATCCGTCACCCATTTATCAGTGGTGTTTAAAAAATAGCTTAGAACTGACTGAATGACATACTAGTACCTTTGCAAATCAGCCACCTTTCTAGACCTTTTAAGTAACAGTTATTTGACTGAATGGGACATGTTCATCTTGCGTAACAAGTACAAACGGCTTGGTAATAGTCCATTATTTTCAGTCTTAAAAAGTGGGAAAAGATAGTATTCACATATATTTGTTATATGTCTCATTTGGTTTCTATGATTTATCCTACTTCGATATCAATATCAAATTAATTTACCAGTCATATTGGACAGAGATATATTGCCAGTATCTATAGATATATTTCCAACATTCCATTGATTCATCATGTAGTTTCTCAATAAACTTTGTACCATAAAATCTACAAAAAGATGATTGAAATATTTAATTCGTAACATCCCATAATATACTTTAGTTTAAAAGATTTTAGGAAAAATTGGGAATGTTTTTCATACAGAATAATATCAATAACAGCTTTTTAATGAAACCAAAAGTTGAAGATTTAAATTGATTTTGTTAACACTTAACAATAAAAAAGTGTTGTTATGTTTCAACAAACATATTGAGAATAAAACGATTTTGAAAAAAAAATATGTTTTTTATTTGACCAAAAAAAAAAAAAACCAAAAATATTCTGTTGAGCCATTTTTATTCTTCCCTAAACAAAGAGCACAAAGTCTTAAACATGTATAGAATAAATATATATTTAAAAAAACAAAAAAACAAATACTCACTATGTAGAGGGGAGGATAGCCCTTGACTGACATGATCAATACCGCTTTGATTTAGGCGATGCCCTTGAGACATGACCCCTAGTGACTGACCCACTATGTCCCTCATGTTTGTAGCTGTCCGGACCGTCCAAACTCTAGGCCGAGTATATATGAATTGTTTAAATTCATTTCAGAAGAGGGACACTTTTGTGGTACTATATATTAAATTCTTGCCGTGAGTAAAGGATCAGGAATGCCAACCTCGCCCGGTTAATAACTATGAGCTTGGTTTGATATATCTACACACGTGAACACGTTTCTATATTTTCTTTATTCTTTTTTTTTTATTTCGTTGCATGTTAAATTTGGTTTTCTTTTATTTTTTTGCAGTTATACATACACCATAAGATTATAATGATTTATTAAATACTTCGTAATAAATACCAGTTTTTTGCATATGTGATACATAAAATACTTAATAAATACTTCGTAATAAATACAAGTTTTTTGTATATGTGATACATACATATGATACATATGTCATACAGATGACATTACAAAACTCGTATTTGCCTCCGGGGCTGATACAGGTTATCAGCCCTAGGGCTGATACGGATCCGTATCCCACCCCTTGCGGAACTCCTTTGCCTTTTTTCGTTTCGGTTTTTATGAAAAAATAAAACATTTGTTAAAGTCAACATTTTTAATGCTGTTGAAAACTTCAAATGCTAGTAAATGTTTTGAGCAGTTGATTTTAAAAGCTGAGGAAATCCCAGTTCTGTAGCTACATGTTTGGTAAAACAATAAGAACCCATATTTTTATTTAATACATGTACTTTTTTTCAAGTTGATGGGTTTTTTAAAATTTTATTACTAAATATTAGGATGAGCCCTCGACCAATATCATCCCTCGGGTCTTCGGCCCTCGGGCTGACACTGGCTGTGATATGGAAAATGGAATTTATTATTCTCTATATAATTTAGTTAGATTTGTAATCATTATACAGTTTTCAATAAAAACCCATAAGAGAAAGATTTTCTTTATTTTCTTATTTCTTTGTTGTTTACCATCAATTTGTTACAACATGCATTATGTTTTTCAAACCCTTTTTTTAAACGTTTATTCATTTAAAAATATCTATCCACGACATACATTTGTAACCCCAATCATTCGTGGGACGAAACCAAACGGTTTCCTTTTCTAAAAATTACCGTGATGCACTTTGGTTTGTTTTTTCGTTTGCCTAAAAAGAAATTATTTTTATTTACTTTGAATATTTCTAACTTTGGAAGGAGACCGATTCTGCTCGTGTAAATAGGAGAAAGTCCAAAAATTTCAAAGATAAATGGAAAACTTTTTGATACTGTAATAACAAAAAAATCGGACCAAGCAGCTTTAAAGTTTATATCTACGTCTGTAAGAAAAGCACGTTTTGTACGAAATACTCCTTACTTTATTAAGATTAAATGTAATTTTCTGGTACAAGTTTCGAGATTTTTTTACCGTATGATGCAACAAAATATTTTTTTATAATATTGTTTTCAGCTTAGATTTTAAGAGAGAAGAAATTGAGGGGTATTTTTGCAAAAATGAAAAGATCTTTCTTTTAAAATTTTAAGGTAAAAAACATTTAAATTATGTAAGTGGTGAATTTGGTCAAATTCAATGTTATTAGTTTACAAGTCATAAGTAAAATGTTTAATGTCGATTACTATTTTTTCTATTTATTCTTAATTATACATTTAATACCTAAAGTATCGTTGAATATACCAAAGATACATCTATGATGAAGAATAAAGAGGGAAAATACAGGTCTGTTACCAATAACAGTTACTGTAACAGAAAATGATGAGTACATGTATAATAATGAACGAATTACTTTTGAAACACCGACAAGTAAATGTATATGTGTATGCCTCTTTCGAATTGAAGAAGTAATTTCAATTGTATTCTTTGCAGTTTGTAGGTATCTTTTTTTATTGAACCATTTTTTTTTAATTGTTTGACATAGCTAAAGTAATAAAATCAAAACTGCCTCACAATGCATCGGTACATTGTAGAGGTAAATGTATATGAATTTTATTAATGTTCGGTAAAAATGTTTGGGTTTCTTCTTTTTTTTCTCTCACAATTTATAAAATATTTCATAACATTCCAAGTACTTCCACGTTATTAGGAAATATCACTTAAGAATTTTTCTATCAAATTCATCCCCTGAGTATTACGTAAAATTTCTCGGTCTTTAGGTTAAACCACGCGCAGAATACTTACAACACCCGCAGTCACTTAAATTTGTTCGATCATATTACGTAAATTGTTACATGCATAAACAAACTTATTACGGAAAACATTTATTTAGTACAGTTCTTCTTTGTCTTTATTTTCGTATTTTTTCATTGTTTCATTATGCGCACACTTTTACTTTTTACAAACAAACAATATGAGGACCGTTTTTCTTGCTTCCTCATTTTAGTTGTAAAAATAGACAATGTTTATCTAAACTATTATTAATTTTTTTCAGAGTTTTCTATTATTTTTTGAAAACATAACTTGATTTCAAAACTAGTAATTATCCACTAATGACATCCATTACAATATTCTCCCTTATGATTTCATTTATATTTTCTTTTATATCTATATTGAGACAACGTTCAATTATTTAACAATCAATCTCTACCTATTATTTTAACCGGGTTTTCCAAAGGAAAGATCCGGTTATTGAAATGGTGAAAATGGGGCGGGTGAGCGGGCAGATGCCCAAAGGGTACCCCTATTTTACGGACAATTCCTCCTACAGTTTTCAAAATAAGTTGTTTTTGTTTTGCATATCAATTGTACATATATCAGAGCTGTGCATATTACTTGGACTTTGATTATTGATTATTTATGAAAAAAACAGCGGTTGAACTTAGTCATTTTTACGCAGAACATTGCATATGGGTTATCCCAATTATACAGATATCTCCTCCTAGTTTTCAGAATTGGAAGATGTTGTTTTGCAGATTAATTGCAGATTAATATATCAGAGATAATCATATGCACAGAACATTGCATATAGGGTACTCTATTTCTCAGGATGGGTTGTGGTTATCAATTCAGGGTTGACAAATGGATTATGGATACTGTTCACACAAAAGATATCCCGGTTTGCTGTCACATTGAAAGCTTTTCTCTTGTTTCTTATCTGTATCTTTCTTGTTTTCAAGAATGAACATTCATTATAATAATTATTTCTGTCGAGTACACCAGCAGTCTTTGAACTTATTTCATAGTGTTGTAATATGTTTTTTTTACTTAACTGTGAAGACAAACTACATGTGAATGTTTATCGCGGAAAGAAACATAACCAGTATATGTACGCTCAAATGAAAGTCCATTTCTTATATACATATTTTATACCAATTGACCAAGAAGCATACTCTTTATACATGTATTTTTTTAAAAAGTTAAAAGTTAATTTTGAATTTCTAATTGCCTTTTTGGCTTTTTAAAGGACTTATCTTTTTGACTACTGGTATATGATTAAATTTTACGTTTTCTTAACACTGTACCTGTTTCTCCCTTAACATTGATGCATCTTTAAAAAAAAAGACACCCCACTCTAGTATAAGCAGTTAAGCAGACCGGCCGTGTGTTTGTTTCCAGACATATTATCTCAAGGTTGGTGAAATCCATGTAAAATGTTTGATCATATATCAAACACATATTATATATATTAAATTATCATACATTATGAATATTTGAAACACGTGTCTTAAATTGTGTTGCCACATTAAAGCGTATTGACCAAAATTTTAATCGATAAATATTATGAACAAAAAAAAACATAGAACATATTATAGCTATGCTAAAACAATTTTAAAACAATGAACTCAATTTTTTATTTTTTATGAATTGTTCGATTATTTGTTCGATTCGCGCCGATTTAAGTAATACTTTAGTATTTAGCGTTATCCTCTCTCTTCACGATTGTCTCCTGGGTAGCCACACTGTAATCATTCTGTCTTTGACCGAAGCTGCTGTAAACATTTCTTTGATTTGCGGTGCTGTAAATAGTACTGTGGTTGGCACTGCTGTAATAACTTGTTTGGTCTTCATTGCTTTTGTCGATTCCTTGTGTTGTCATGCTGTAATCATCATTTTCTTGATTCATTCTGCTGTAAATATCTTGGTTTGCAGCACTGTTAAATTTTGATTGACCTACTCGTGTGTACATGTACATCTTATCCACTTCATTTGCCTTGTCATAAGCACATTCTTGGTCACCTGTATTAAGAACTGGATCGGCAGTGTTATAAAAATTACCACTATAATTCTCTACCGATGACGCTCTCTTTGATTGATTCAAAAGATCATATTCAGAAGTGATGCTATGATTCTTCGCTCGATAATTTTTTGTGTCATTTTCTCTGTTCAAAACACTATAGTTGTTGTCTGAGATGACTGGTGTTTGCTTCGTGGGCACCTCTAGCGGAAGTGAGGACAACACAACTTCTTTGTCGTACCCGGAGTTGTGAACACAAACCCGAATATTTTCTTTGGTGATGTCATCTGTGTTTGATTTAAATTTCCTTCCATTCTTCAACAGACAAAAGAATACATTATATGTAAAACAGTTTCAATCTATTGCCCTATCCCTTTCAAATGAACAAACCAAAGCAAATTAAACGATATCAAAATATATCTTGAGAGAGATTTATCTTTACCTTTAATATAATTTGTTTTAGGCACATACTGAAACCTAAATGATTTCAGTTACATGAATAAACAGAGACAGACTTACTTCTTTATATATATATATATATATATATATATATATATATATATATATATATATATATATATATATATATAAAACGTTTATACTTTGCAAATGATGCTATTATGTTGAGAAAATCAGGTATCATTAATGAAGCTGATACATTCAAATATCAATTGTTACTTGTAAGATCGTTTGCTTCCAGATTGCGTTTATTCTAATTTTGTAGATAAGGCAGAGAATAAAAACTGCCAACAGAAGCAATGAGAATAGAACGGGAACCAGAATCACCGCAACATCGACGTCCTCCTTGTTGGCTTTGTTAGTCAAAACTGAAATCAGCAAAAAAGATAATACGGTAGCTTTGAACAATCAAATAACTGGCATTCTTATATATATGCATGTAAACATTTCTTGCTTTTCTGATTTATAAGTTCGAGTGAGATTTTCAGTTAAAAATTTACGCCATCTGCAGTTGGTGTTATATAATATACTCGTCTTTGACTTCTTTTCTTTTCCAGAAAGGATAGATTCATTTAATTAATTTAGTTTTACAATGTTTTTTTCAGGCAAGTAGATTGTCATATTACAATCATTACTATTTTGTATTGTTGTCCCTTTTGACAAGTGGGGATGACAAAAAAGTTAAATTGTTTATATTCCCACACTCATACCGATGAATTTTTTAATTTCGTTATATATTGTAATACATAAAACATGTATAAACATACATGCTGATCAGTACTATGTCAAACAGTGTACATAATTTCTTCTTTAATTAGCTTTTACCATTCTTCTAGGTGAATTATTTAGCTATAATTTACCTACCTGATGGGGAGACCACAGATATAGCCGTTGTAGAATCCTCTTTGTTTACTGTTGCTGTCGATGTTACCCGCACTGTTATCTGCGGTGTTGTGTTTTTATTGCCCTCATCCGAATCTATATTTTAGGCAACAAAAAAATAAAGGCCACCCAAAGTCATAAATTGATAAACGAACTCGAGACACAGGATACAGATGAGATGTTAACTGTACACCCCTTTAATTAATGACTTTGATTCTCTGGTTAGTGAGAATACCTCATTTATGTAAAATTAATTTAATTTTAATTTTCAAAGAAATTAAGACATGATTTAATTATGTGCAAAAAGTTTATTTGCAGGCTCAAACTATTGGTACAAATAGTTCAAATAGTATAGTAATACGAATAGTGTTCAAAGGATAAAATCTGACGGATCGATCATTTCATTTATTATTCCAGGTAATTTAACATGCTTAAAAAATAGTTGATATGAATCAGGAAAAAAGGGTAACGCAGTGCCAATATTTTTAACATCTCAGCAAATAATATACAATATATATACTCTGCCAATGAATTTGAAAAAAAAACAACTGTCAATTTACTTCATTGTTCATTGTTGGCACAAACAAAATGCTTCCAAATAGCACATATCTAGAAGAGAATATATTTTACACTCCCCTCTCTCTCTCTCTCTCTCTCTCTCTCTCTCTCTCTCTCTCTCTCTCTCTCTCTCTCTCTCTCTCTCTCTCTCTCTCTCTCTCTGTGTGTGTGTGTGTGTGTGTGTGTGTTTGTCTATGTACACTTCCGAGGTATTGTTTCTGTTTACACACCAACGTACTGAGGTATAAGTTAAATACCGAGGTACTTTTCCCGTAACCTCGGAATGTATACCTCATTTTATGCGTGTACAGCATGCAGGGATTACGTGGTTTAAATTAAGCAATAACCTCGGTAGGACGTCAAATGGTTGGTAGGTGTGTGTTCTATCAACATCGGGTCGTATTTTGTCATTTTCAACTTTGAGCACACACTTTGTCAAACAAAGCCTCTGATTGGCTGAAAATTTGATTGGCTGTTTAACATTACTCGGAAATCAAAACACTACATTCGAGAGTCTCGGACATTTTGATTGGATTACATCGTGGCACAAATTCAGATAAATAGGTAAGTACATGTGAAGGATTCTATCTCTTATTCTTTTTCTAACAAGAAACGTATTTAATGTTAAACATGCTTAGGTGCAAAATGCTATAAGATACTTAAAATAAAACAGGAACGATTTTTGAAAATCAACAAACACGCCTATTTCTCTATCATTTCCGTTGTTAAAACTTGGGTAAGATTTAAAACGGATTTCATGTTCTTAATTACGAAAAGGGGTTAAAGCAATATGAATTTATGAAAAATTGGTTCAATTTTAAAGTTTTCAAGATATATAGTTCTATACATTACAAGATATAGTAGTTTTCATGAATTGCACGTATGAGAAAATTCGAATTGCCTCTACATGAAATTGATTTAACTTGCATCATGAAAGCGATTTTTCTTCTCATGATAAATATATAAAATTAATTCTAATAAATCTAAAATGTGTAAATCAAATCATTTAAAATTTATTGGCATGTCATTGTTATAAAAAATATTTATGCTGTTCATTTTTAACATATCAAACCATGTCCAGAATCATGGTTTGGTTTGCACACGCGCCATTTAAACGTGCTTTTTTAACTAATGAACGCAGATGACATTCACAGTACTAAACAGTCATTGCATACAATGAAACAAAAACATTATTAATGAAAATGGACATGGCTGTGAGTTTTTAATTGATTCATCTTGATTTTAAAAAAAATCTTAAGTTTGATAAATTCAACTTAGTTGTGAATAACCAAAATTACTTTACTAGTTCTTCTACAATGCAGAAATGAAGTTTGAATTATTAAGCGAGGATATATATCAGCAGATATTGTGTTAAATTGAAGATAACAACAGCGAAAAACCCAGCAACATAATGATAGGATTTAACAAAATAGCAAGGCAGCTTACTCTCTCTCTCTCTCTCTCTCTCTCTCTCTCTCTCTCTCTCTCTCTCTCTCTCTCTCTCTCTCTCTCATGAGACTCAGATAGTGATCCATGCATGTGATGATTAAGTATAATTATATTGTAAGGAACGATATGAATATAAAAGAAAGAAGTAAGAATTTACATGGATATGATAAGAGTATTTCAACATAGAATATAGTTCGATATATCTTTAGTTTTCCTGGCATTTTAACGATTTTGATATTTTACAAACTCTCTCTCTCTCTCTCTCTCTCTCTCTCTCTCTCTCTCTCTCTCTCTCTCAGTCTCTCTCTCTACCAAATGCAAACAGTGTTCACAAAACTAATTCCATCCTTTTAACTATTAATTTTCAGATTCACAAACAAATGATGTGCATGTTTGGTATATTCGTTTTGCAATCATCGTGTTTTTTGGTTTTAAAGGATTTTGATATTATTGATGGTTGTGATGTTTACAGTTATGATAATGGATTTTTAATCCTTTTCGAAAGTTACGTTTCCTTTATTGTTGCTAAACTGGTTTTAGAAGATATGGGATATTTTTATCAAACGATGAATGCGTGGTAAGTAGAATGTTGGAATGTGAAAAACCTCAAAATCATCCCTGCCAGGTGAATTCAACCAGAGAATATTTTGTCGCAAACAAATAATAGTACATTCCTACATTTGGAAATGCTTCATATTGATCAAATCAAGTTAATGATACATGTAAATAACAATAAACACTTTCATTATTCGGATGATGTATGAAAAAGGCATAAATTTTGTCATTAAGATGTTTTAACCATAGGCGTCGGAACCATAAGGATACATTTTTTTTGCTTGTTAAGATTCCTGGTACTAATCACTTGTAATGCAAATATAAAAGGTGACTGGTTTTCTTTTGTGTGACACTATTTGAAAAATTACAAAAAAGTAACTCAATGTTTTTTGCAAAGTTAGATCCAACCATAATGCACATTGCATCAAGGAGAGGCTAGTCCAACACCTCCCCCACTTTTTTCTCTCAGCAAACATAATTTTTCTTAAAGAAATTACAAGGAAGCTTCCGGTAGAATGTAAGGAATTGAAATGAATATAAGGAAAAATTAATAATTACCGGATTAGGAATTTCATGATCTTGTGAAAATATGTTTTTGTAGGTAAGATTTTTTTGAGTTATTGATATACAACACCCCCCCCCCCACCCCCCTCCCACACGGATTAAGGATTTCAGAATTTTCGGAAATAACTTTTTTTAGCTTGTCAAGATTTCAGATGATAAGTCCCCCCCCCTCCCGATAAATTTCTTTATTTTATTTTGAAACGGGATCGGGATTACAATTATATGTAATAAATCACGGGATAGCCCCAAAATATTGTGGCGGAGTCTGACTTATTGAGAGATACACAGCATAAAATATGTTGCGACTTTACTGATTGCATTCGATCCCTGTAGATTTTAAGCTCCTCCCAACATTTCAAAGCTTTAATAGACGAATGCATTTAGATGCATAAAATGTTTTACGGACCGTTGTGGCGAGCGCAGCTCAGCAAAAGTTACACACAACATGTTACCTTGTCAATTAAGTGATATTTTGACAATTATCAACTAACATCAAAGAATTTTTGAGAGAGAGAGAGAGAGAGAGAGAGAGAGAGAGAGAGAGAGAGAGAGAAAGAAAGAGAGAGAGAGAGAGTTATGTATTTCTAAGTTTAAAAAAATGTCATAACACATATACTAGGCTGTATCTTCCCCCCTAACACGGTCCCTGTTTGTTGACCAGTGTGTTTTCCCATTTTAAAACTTAATGGGGTGACAATATGCAATATCTACAGAGTTTTTTTCCTCATTATTCTTTTCAGATTTTGTTCAAAATAATCAGGCTGTAACTTTTATAACAATAATATATATTTTTAATTTCCTCCCTAAGTTTACTGTACTTGCATGCAAAGTTAGCTTAAACAGGCTGGGCGGACTCCGAAAACACCGTCATGTATTGCGATTTTTTCAACTTCCATTTTGTAGCATATTTTAATTGGCCAGAGAGTGAAAATGCATTGAATTTCAAAGTACTGGTATATTATTTTTTACTTTTACAGTCTTTGGAAATAAACTAAATGCATTGTTAATAAAAAATGCATGTAACATGTATATTGAAATAATACTAAATATAAGAAAGATTAGCCATTAAAAGCCTCTTTGTACCAAAAGTTTTTGGCGTCTTGGGCTAGGATATGAATAGTTTGAGATTCTTCCAACTTCCCGCTCCTTTTTAAGGATTAGGAAATGTTTTTCAAACATCAAAGACTTTTAGAATTCAAAATGAAATTTAACATGCATAAATATTAGACCCTCTGGCAGATCAATCTAAAGACTATGGTGTTCATGTGGCTGTCAAGACCTGTGGGCCTTTTGTTTGTTAAGTACTACATGTAGGTTTGTTGATGGTAGATAGGCAGCAATTTGAAATTTGCCTCTTATTAAAGCCATTTTTATTGAAGAGAAGTGAGCTATGCACCTCACATTTGTAACATTTTATTTGATATATACTTAAATGTTTTAATTGTTATAATATTTAACATTTAACAGATGGTTTAATTTCTTTTTTGTGGATAAAATGATCAAGAGCAACCATGTATAATGAGTACATCTACCTAGCATGGATGATGAATTTCCCATTGGGCTTTTAGCATTTGATTCAAATTTTGAATATTCAGAATTTTGTTCTTTCTGTGCAGATTTTTCTCTTGATGTGTTGGAGCTTTTTATTAATGGAAAAAAATTTCTTTGCTTTTTCTCTGCAGCTGAATTCAATGCATGTATATATTTTTGTAATTTAATGGGATTTCATTTCTCAAAGTATGTACTTATTTACATCCACATTATAGGAGGACACAATAAGAAAAAGGTATTGCCATCTTGTATAAGTTGATGTCATGCAAAATCGCTAATTTTATGGGTCTGTGATGTTTAAGCATATTCTACATTCAAAATCTTAAATCTATTTATAGACTGCCAAATGAAACACTACATATTGCTACATATATGTAGAATGGGAACATTTTTGACTGCATTTGACAATGGATACATTTCTAAATTTAGTGGAAAGTCCTTAGATGAAATTGCCTGTGAATGTAAATATTTTTATTGCAAGTAAACTTGTAATAGGCAATTAAATTAAAAGATAATAGTCAGATAAGAAAATTAGTTGGCTAACATAACAAAGAAATGTTATTTTAAAATTAAAAGTCGCAGATAAGAAAATGAGTTGACTAATAAAGATCAAAAACTGTCATTTAAAAATTCCTTAAGCCTAGTGTCTGTATTTTGTTGATATTATTAACATAACTCCATTTGTTTCTTTTAATTGTAGACATATATTCAAATGATGATGATGATAATGATGATGATGATGATGATGATGTTGGAAAAGAACGAGCCAGAAAAAAGAAAACTGAACCTAAGCCTTCAAAACTCCCAACAGGTAAAAGCACAAGAGTCCTTTTTCAAAGCATATGTCAATACAAACACAATGAATTTGAAGATCCTTATGCTGAAAAACTTTCTACATTTTCAAAGTATGATTTTTGTGATATGAATGGAATGTTTAGAACTGTAGTTTCATTCAAGAACTGTGGTTTTATTCATTGTCATTGGCATCAGTTTTTGTAGAATATTGTAAAACAAAACTTCAAGAACACTTAAATTAAAGATAGTCTGCATGTGTGTCTATAATTGAGAAATATCTGATAATTTGTAGTAAGGTGCCTATGTGTGTATACTAGAAAACACTGAGGCAGTGTCTGCGTATCTATATTTGGAAACGCTGATAATGCATAGTGAGGTATATATGTGTGTTTATATTGGGGAAACACCCATAATGCATAGTAAGGTATCTATGTTTATATTCAACTGGGGGAAACAAACATAATACATCGTGAAGTATATATGTCTATATTAGGGAAACATCCACAATGAGGTATGCGTGTGTCTTTATTGGAGAAATATCCATAATACATACATGTAGTCAGGTATATGTGTGTTAATTTAAGGGAAATACTGATAATGCATAATGAGGTATATGTGTGATTATATTGGGGAAACACCCATAATGCATAGTGAGGTATATGTGTTTTTATTGGGGAAACATAATGCATAGTGAGGTATATATGTGTGTTTATATTGGGGAAGCGCCTATAATACACACTGAGATATATGTCTGTCTATATTAGGGAAACATCCATAATGCATAGTGAGTATATGTGTATCAATATTAGGGAAACACTGAGAATGCATATTGAGGTATATGTGTGTCTATTTTGAGGAATTATTCATAATGCATAGTGAGGTATATGTTTATTTATTTTTAAGAAAAACTAATAATGCTTAGTGGAGTATCAGTTCATTTTGAATAGAAAACAATTATATTTCGTAGCAGTATGTTGTAGACATAGATGTGAGTGATGAACATGATGGCAATGATGATGATAATGATGAAGATGGGGATGATCATGTTGGGAAAGAACGAGCTAGAAAATAGAAAACTGGTCCTAAGCCTTCAAAACTCCCAACAGGTAAAAGCACAAGTGTCCTTTTTCAGAGCATATGTCAATACAAACACCATGAATTTAAAGATTCTAATGCTGATTTTTTTTTTTACATTTTCCAAGTATGACTCTTGCGATATGACTTGAATATTTAGAACTGTAGTTTCATTCAAGAACTGTGGTTTTATTCATTTTCATTGGCATCTAATTTGTAGAGAATTAAAAATAAAACAGTTTCAAGAACACTTAAATTTAAGGTAGTCTACATCTGTGTCTATAATGAGAAATCACTGATAATTTGTAGGAATGTATGCGTGAATACTAGAAAAAACTGATGCAGTGTCTGCGTATCTATATTTGGAAACACTGATAATGCATAGTGAGGTATATGTGTGTTTATATTTGGAAACACCCTGTCCCATAATGCATAGTGAGGTATATGTTTGTCTATATTGGGGAAACATCCATAGTGCATAGTGAGGTATATGTGTGTTTATATTGGAGAGACATCCATAATGCGTAGTGAGGTATATGTGTGTTTAAATTGGGGAAACACTCATAATGCATAGTGAGGTATATATATGTCTATATTGGGGAAACATCCATAATGCATAGTGAGGTATATGTGTGTATATAATGGGGAAACACTGATAATGCATAGTGAGGTATATGTGTCTCTATTTGGGAAATTCCCACAACGCATAGTGAGGTATATGTGTGTGTATATTGGGGAAACACCACTAATGCATAGTGAGGTATATATGTCTATATTGGGGAAACATCCATAATGCATAGTGAGGTATACATGTATGTGTGTATATATTTGGGAAACACTGATAATGCATAGTGAGGTATATGTGTCTCTATTTGGGAAATTCCCTTAATACATAGTGAGGTATATGTGTGTCTATATTTGGGAAACACCCATAATGCATATTGAGGTATATGTGTCTTTATTAAAGAATCGCTGAAAGTGCTAATTTGGGTATCAGTAAAAAAATTTTATTTTGAGAAACACTTTTAAATTGAGATACATGTAAATTCATATATATTGGATTTATTTATGAACTTTTTCACAAGTACCTCACTATTCATTTTTAACTTATACCCTATACTCATTTGTTTTTTAACTGTTGAATGAATAAATGAATTCAAAAATGATTTTGCATTTCATTAAAGGTAAAACTGTATGTCGAGAGGAAGAGGAAGCATATTCAATAAAGAAGCCTTGCAAGAATTGTTGGAACATTTTTTTAGGACTTTTTGCAATTGGTTTTTGTTTGTCGTCATGTGGTGTTCATTTTGTGCTGACAATTAAATAATTTTAATTTCTTTCAAACTACATGGCCTAATTTTTCCAAATTCTTTCGATATGATGTATGATTTGGGTAAGGGTACATAAATGGTAATTTCATTTCTCTTCCACACTGTGTCCTTGGTCAGCAGGGCCAAAATGCTAAAAAGAAAATCTATACTTCCACACATCTGAAAGAAAACTGAATTCAGTTGTAAATTTTGTATTAGTTTTTTTACTTCAGAATGTAGTTTAATTACATGCATATATGATATTCCTTTATTGAGGTCTGTGTCTGGGCTAGTTACTCAGGTGATCGTTAATGCCTGTTGGCCTGTGTGGTTTAAAAACAGTTCAATTTTATACACGAAGAAGTGATTTTGTGTTAGAACTTGAAAAATCACCTTGCTTTTTTAGTGTGTAAACATCACTGTTCAAATTTATTGAAATTTTCAAAAAATTGATTGTCTTTAAACTGGGAATTAATTCCTTTGAAAGATTGTTTATTCATTTAACAAAGCTGTATTTTACTTATTGATAAGTGAAAATACATTGGATAATTTTCTTTTCTTTGCACCGATGTATTTTTTCTAAATAACGACAAAGTAATTTCAATGAATTAATAAAGATTAAAAAAAAACGGGAATTAATTACTTTGAAATATTGTTTATTCATTTAACAAAGCTGTATTTTACTTATTAATAAGTGAAAATATATTGGATGATTTTTTTTTCGTTGCACGTATGTATTTTGTTTATAATGACAAAGTCGTTTTAATGAATTAATAAAGATTAAAAAAGAAAAGAAAAAAGAATTGTTATACTTGCTTCACGACAATTTTTTGACCTTATACTTTTTGCAAGAATTTACAGGGTAAAAAGATTTACTCTTGTCTATCAAAAAGTCCATCAGTCCTGGTTGTTTATTTTACTTTTTAAGGAGTTTGTGTTTAGATCTCTAGAATCATTTTTTTTAATTCGCAGATATGTTTAGTTATTGGGAAGTTAAAATGCATATTCACATGAAATTCTGATTCTGTTATATTTTGAATAATGCACTTTTAATCTAAAAAGAATGACCAGTATTGCAGAAATTAGAGAAAGAGTTCATTAAAGCAACTCTTATGATTATCATATTCCAATTGAGATTTTCCTGAACCTTAGTAATGAAAAAGGACATGTCTACATTTGCAGTTTGACAGGAAATCCTCCATTTATCATCTGGTTGTGTCTCTTTAAAAATATGTACTATTTAGGCTCGCTGGTCAATAAATTACATGTAAACATCTTGCAGTATATATTTACATTCTCCAGTGTCTTTGCCTATTATAACATTACGTATCGAATTTATACTATATAACCCATATAACTTCCAATGACGCCAAATTGAGGCGCCTTTGCTAATTTATATTCACATATTTAATCGTACAATGGCTAAAAATTGTATAAATATAAGCAATAATGATTCATTCTTTGAATATTATGAAGTGATAATTTCAGTCGGGGCGTGATCGAATTTGTCATAATGCCCTTCGGGCATTATTGGATTTGATCACGCCCCGACCGAAATTATTACCTCATAATATTCAAAGAATGATCCCTTATTCATTAAATAAATGAAGTAGGATTAATCAAGTCGTTAAAAACTTAAACTGTTTATTAGCATACATATGATTTCTGTAAGAGATTGAGATTATACATAACCAACCAACCAACCCCCCCCCCCCCCCCCATATTTACATTTTTCGATATTACATTTTGTGTTGATCTCGATGCAAAATATAATAACGCAAAATCTTATGATAGAAAGTGGACTAACTATAGCTTAATTTGTAATTTGTAAATATAACAATATGTTATATATGTTACAGCTTATGTTGATCATAGATACCAATTTATTTGCTGTGCATGTTACATCGCAATTTTGACATGCCATCAAAATAGCTTTTGCTTGCCATTTTCATTCAATCAGCGGTCATTACTATATAATGATGACTAGATCTAATCAGATATATTTTGTTATTTTACAATATCAACACATAATTGCACTCGTGGTTACCTCTAATATACCCATTTCAAAATGGATTCATAAATACATTGCATAGTATTATAAATAGAAAATAGAAAACTAGTATCTCTGGAAAAGAAGCCCAAACTTTATTACATTTTGCGCTTATCTCAACGCAAAATGTAATAATCGGAATTTATTACATTTTTCGTTATTACTTTTCGCGTCGCTACAACCCATTCTGAACAAAACATTAAAATTGCTGCCCTTATAATTCTTCAGTGCTATCAAATTTCAGGTTGTAGGCGTTTTAGAGTATCATGAATGCCGTTTTGTGAATTTTGCGAATATTGCATGCAAAGTAAATAAATCAAAGAATAATTCGCGAGAGTTATATTTGTTGGATTTATATCAGTCGACCATGACTATTAAAACATCAGCATCTTCCTTTTATTTAAAACAACGTTAATAATTTGAGTAAATGTGAAAAAAGTAGAAACAGAATATATACATTCTGAGGTATATACCATATTTGGGCATGACCATTAAAGGAATACCTCGGGTTGTATAGAAAATTTCTATTTGTATTGCAAGGTTATCGTTGAGAATTCTAAAAATTATGGATGATCGATGAAATTTAATGTTTGATTCGAACTAAATCTACTATGGCAGTTATCGGTAACTTCAGTAGAAAGCATATACCTCTGAACGTTTTCATGGAAATCTATACCTCGTTATGTGATATAAACCAGTATGTGTGTGTGTGTGTGTGTGTGTGTGTGTGTGTGTGTGTGTGTGTGTGTGTGTGTGTGTGTGTGTGTGTTTGTGTGTGTGTGTGTGAGAGAGATAGAGAGAGAAAGAGAGATTATTCAACTCACCATCATCGTCACTTTCATCTCTTTTCCATCGCCTATACGAGTGTACTGGAATTTTCCTCATTTCAAATGGTACGTAGTGCCCGACAAAACAAAAATAAAGAGAGAAAGAGGCTAAACTGCTCAACAATAAGAGTTAAACCTGGTCAGTAAATAAACATGGACAAACTTCCTGTGATGACAGTAGTGTATCGGAAGCCGTTACATGTACCTGGTTAATCAAGATGACTGTAGATGTTGTGATTAGTACTACAAGTAGCGTTAGTGGAAACGTTAACCGTGACGTTTTGCGACATTCAGGATGAGTCAGTGGTTACGTTTGTAAAGTTTTTAACCTCTTTATCTATGCCTATTTTATTGTTAACATATTGTAGCATGAACTGGTAATAAAGCAATGTTTGCTTTTAATATTCTATGTTTTTCATTGAAATAGCTGCAAAAATTATGGTTTGAGCATATTTCAATTTGTCGATAAGATAAATAAGAACATTGTAATCTACTGTTAACGAAAAGTGTTCTAAATTATCCGTAAAAATGTTACACAAATTATAGTAAACAACCAATATACCATTCATGTTAAGACTACCACGGTACTGTAACTATGTGTGTTGACTTCATGGAGGTCTGATTACTGTCCGTGCAAGTCCATGGAGTCTGAATGTGCTCTCAATGTTGCTTTCGTTTCGACTGTTTAAGGAAATAAGTCAGATAAAATCAACACCAATCATACAGAGAAGCAAAGAAAACGATTTTTAAACTTTTCTCTTCTTTCAACGTGAAATCAAAGTTCACATAAGATTGTATAATTATGTAGATGTAATGCCATCAGGTTAGCTTATTTTACTACATAAACCGATAAATATTACACTGTTTTATACTCACTTATGTTTGTAGTTATGTTTTTATATTCGAAACATTATGTGTTATTATAAGTTTACTTATATGAAACATGAATAATACTGTATATATAATACTATATATACTAAAGTACTATACGTATTACTTGCATCATGATTTGAATTGAAATTTAAATTTATGTATATGGTTATTGATGACCACAATTATGTAAAATGAAAAAAAATGCATTTAAAATAAAAAAAAGTTGACATTTAAAGATTTGCATTGTATTTTAAAGCAGTGTTTAATACTTAAAGGGATGCGTATAAACATACTCCGACATCTAATCGTTTTACTGGATATATCATGGATTTCAGTCTTATCAGTTCCAGACTGTATGAATTATACTTTATTTTTCTATGAAATAGAGGAAAAATACATCTTGGATCAAAATATTGCATTATTAAGGTTTTCCGCTGCGAGCGGAAAACCTTACTATTATTCTAAAAAAAATTCAAATTTCTTATTATTTTTTTTTCTTCTAGACGCCAACTTTGATTCTTAATATCTCGCTCGTTTGTTCACCGATTGTTTTGAAATTTTCAGGACTGATAACATGCCGCGTGATGTTGTCGTTGCATATTTTAGTTGAGGAAAATCCTTATCCGGTTTTGAGTTATTCCCCTTTTAGTAAAATTTAAAGACTTCTTTTGTCCAGGGGGTTTAGCTTTAACGATGACTGGCAGAGTCTCAAAGATGGGCTGGTTTGGAAGCTAATACATTGAATTGTGCGAGATATATTTTATTTATTATTTAAATGCAAATAAAAGGGGTGGTATAGATGTTGAAATAGAGGTAAGAAAAAAAATATAAAAAATTCGCGTATTTTCCGTGTTAGTTTTCTACCTGATAAAAATTTGTTATTACATGTATTTTAAAAGTTCTTGGTCTTACTCAGACCTTTCATTCGGTATGCCGAAAAAAGGGCTGGCCCTTATAATTAGGGAGTTAGAGGCGTCCAAAGTTTCTTGTCAATAACTTAAAAAGGAATGAAATTTCTAATGCATTATTGAAGCAAAATTGTAAAGATATTAATTTTGAATCCTTCTATAGTATTCAATTTAATGTTTTCGTAATTTATAGTCAGTATTTGCAGAAACAATTGTTGTCAGTTTGGTCCATTTTTGTGGGGGTGCGCACGTTTATGAGGTTATGAAAGGGCTTCTTGTAATGCACTAACGGATACATGTAGTGCGCAAAAATAATTCCACATAAAATTCCCAAATGTTTTTATTCATATGTACAATTTCATTTCATATAGATGAACCTCGTTTACCTTATTTTTGTTGTTTGTTTCATAACTGTGCCCCTGTCTATATTTAGATGCATTACGAGACTCAGGTAACCGATCGATAGGAGAGTCGCTAGCTGTATTCAGGCCGTCGCCTAGACGATAGTGCATGTGCTTGTAGAGCTGGACGTACACGTTTAATGCCCCACTGTGTTACTGTAACAGAGACATTTTAAATTGTTTCAGTACTGGGAGATGTGTTAATAAAATGGTTCCAATGCATGGTAATTAAACTCAACTTTTCTACAATACGTATACACGGCCGTCTTAAAAAGCACAATGTGTATTACTGACATGACAAATGTACGCTGGCAATTTAAACGAACGCGGGATTGCTCCCGATAGAACAATTCTTTTAAAGCAAAAAAAAAAAAATACTGATTTGCGATGGATATAATATAATTTTCATCGTGGAGATGAACTTAATATTCTTATACGATAATATTTAAATCCAAAGCCGCTAGTTTTAAGTTACGGTTATTAGGGATATTAATTATGACTTGCCCCGCGCTTCAGGTTTTTTACTTGCAAAACATCTACAAACGAAAATACCAAACAACCTTCAGCAACTTATAAATTATTTATTCCATACACAATTCTAAAGAGGTAATTCAATGAATTTTATAAATGCTTTATTGCCTGACGTCATGACGTCAGGTATATCTAAGGTTTAAAAGTTGCAATCTCCGAAACAGTGCAGACAATGGGACAAGCAATATCATGATATTTCACAAAAAAGATTTACCGATGCATGTTTAAGATGTCAGCATTTACATTCACAATTGATGAAAATGTTATATGGCATGTTATAACAACAGTGAGCAAGAGTTTTCAAGTGAAAGGGACGTTCACCATGCAGTGCACGTGTGTAATCCTGATTTAAAAATAGATCAGGCATTCCACCATATTTGAACGGTGAAAAAGGGGGAGGGGGTCATCGCAATCAGTTGTAACATATTGTCTATTACGGTACAATGTAAGTAATAATTGGCGTTGGATTATCATTATTGCATGAGAGTCATCAGTTTGGGTTAAAACACATGTATATTTATACAGCTGGAATGTTTACTGGAGGAACTAAATCGCCAAAGCGGGGTGTGACCCGATTTTCGTTCAGTTGGGCGATTTCATTAATCTTGAAAAGGGGTCATAACTCGCCTGTCTTACTAAATGTACATTACTACATTTAACAATTACTAATCAAGCTAGTGTGTTTTTTAATTCGATAGAATTCTTCCAAAACATCCGATCCAAAGTATAATATACATATATGTAGCTGTTACAAAACAAATGTCAAAAAATTCATGTGACCCCTCTGCCAATGGATGAGTTCATTCCTTGCGCGAACGGTAATAGCAGGATTTCGCGCCATAATATCTCATTCATAATTTTTGCGCGCCCAATAGTTGACGAGTCCGTTGGGATCATGCGAATACCCCAGAGCAGACCATGGCACGTAGCATCGGGGGTTGGGGTGAGGGAGGCTGCTTCCCCCTCCCCACTGTTTTGGCAGCTGGCACTTTTCTTAACTTTATAGGATAAATGGAAATATCATGGAACCCCCCCCCCCTCCACTTTTGTAGTAGCATGCAATAAACGAAACTGCAAATAAGGAATTCTAATTGAATTGAAGTTATAGTTAGGGTTTTTTAATGAATTTGAGAATTCAACCTTTTTTAATTGCTTGTCAAGATGATTTTGATGAAGCTGCCCACACACATTCAAAAACAATACGTGTTTGTACACCCTTTCATATTTCATATGGTTGGAAATTTTTAAAAATGCCTTTCATTTGATTTTGCATTTTAATATAATAAATACAATTTAAAAAAACGACTATTTACTCTCCAGCTTTCAAGCTTACATGCACTTATATGATATGTGTACATTCCTAAAAAACTGAATTGATAAAATAAATGAATTTCAAGTGATATATATATATGTACATGTTCTAGATCGAAGAATTTGCACGTTCCGTTTATAAATTTATGATCAGCAACGAAAATTTCTGATAAGATAGCCTAATTAATACATGCATGCTTC
Organism: Magallana angulata; assembly: GCF_025612915.1. Taxonomy (NCBI): domain Eukaryota; kingdom Metazoa; phylum Mollusca; class Bivalvia; order Ostreida; family Ostreidae; genus Magallana; species Magallana angulata. The sequence goes on along the minus strand of NC_069118.1, from coordinate 24,956,469 downwards.
CATTGAATAAATTTGTTTAGTCAGGCAAACTTTTTGGAAAGCTATTACTTGTACTTGTATACATTCGCTATCTTCCATGGAAAAAAATGGCATGAAAAAAATGTTGTTCAATGTACATCAAATACGCTGTAGCCTTAGCAATCACATTTTCAACATCTTCTCAAGAACTACTAGGCCAATTTCAACCAAACTTGGCACAAATCATCCTTAGGCAAAGGGGATTCAAAGTTGTGAAAAAAAAGGGCCACACCCGTTTTCAAGGGGAGATAATTAGAAATTAATGAAAAATTTCGAGAAATTTTCAAAAATCTTCTTCTCAAGAACCAGAAAGCCAGGAAAGCTGAAACTTGTGTGGAAGCATCTTCAGGTAGTGTAGAATCAAATTTGTGAAAATCATGATCCCCGGGGGTAGGGTGGGGCCACAATGGGGGGTCGAAGTTTTACATAGGAATATATAGAGTAAATCTTTAAAAATCTTCTTCTCAGAAACTAAACAGCCAGGAAAGCTGAAACTTGTGTGAAAGCATCCTCAGGTAGTGTAGATTCAAAGTTGTGAAATTCATGACCCCCGGGGATAGGGTGGGGCCACAATGGGGGGTCGAAGTTTTACATAGGAATATATAGAGTAAATCTTTGAAAATCTTCTTCTCAGAAACTAAACAGCCAGGAAAGCTGAAACTTGTGTGGAAGCATCCTCAGGTAGTGTAGATTCAAAGTTGTGAAAATCATGATCCCCGGGGTAGGGTGGGGCCACAATGGGGGGGGGGGTTGAAGTTTTACATAGGAATATATAGAGTAAGTCTTTAAAAATCATCTGCTCAGAAACTAAACAGCCAGGAAAGCTGAAACTTGTGTGGAAGCATCCTCAGGTAGTGTAGATTCAAAGTTGTGAAAATCATGATCCCTGGGGGTAGGGTGAGGCCACATTGGGGGGGGGTGTTAAAATTTTACATAGAAATATATAGAGTAAATCTTTGAAAATCTTCTTCTCAGAAACTAATCAGCCAGGAAAGGTGAAACTGTTTTGGAAGCATCCTCAGGTAGTGTAGATTCAAAGTTGAGAAAATCATGATCCCTGGGGGTAGGGTGGGGCACAATGGGGGGTCGAAGTTTTACATAGGAATATATAGAGTAAATCTTTAAAAATCTTCTTCTCAGAAACTAATCAGCCAGGAAAGTTGAAACTTGTGTGGAAGTATCCTCAGGTAGTGTAGATTCAAAGTTGTGAAAATCATGATCCCTGGGGGTAGTGTGAGGCCACATGGGGGGGGGGGGGGGTGATGTTTTTGATGTAGCTAAATATCCCATATGTAAACAATTGTAAAGGATCTTTTTGAGAACTGCAATACTCAACATGTGATATGACTATAAAATTGAAGCAGGCAGCTATTTTTTCATTAGAATCTTTTTGTACTACTGTATTGAGTTATTGCCCTTGATTTATTGATTCTTGATTATTTTAATTAATGCATCCACTGTTAACCAATTATTGTGATGATTATTTTTATACAATAATAAATATTCAATGTATATAAGTTGTTCTGCATAAGAAGTTTTGGGTAAGGCCGGATTATTTTGTTTATTTTTGATTTCCAATTTTTAGATACTATGAATTATTTTAGGTTGGCACATATATAGGGACAGTGTCTATTGTAGTTCGATGAGCGACTGTTTGGGGTTAAACTTGAACAGGTATGGATAGGTTGAGTGTGTGAACATCCTTGCTCTATCTAATTTACGGGTATTCTAACCTTCGATACAAAGTGTGCGGTCATTCCTGCCCTGTATCGCATTAATACAAGTGTGCAGTCATATCTGCTTGTATTGGTGGTGGTAGAGGCAGAGTATGGTCATCCATGCTGGTGTTCAGGCCTTTCTAGCGCAAGTGTGCGGCAATCCCTGCTTGCGTTAGGTTGAGCTGTTGGTGCAAGTGTGCGGTCATCCCTGCTTGCGTAAACGTTGGTACCTGTTGAGTTGCGTAGGTGTGCGGTCATCCCTGCCTGCGTAACTTTGAGTCCCTATATATGTGCAGGAGCGGTGGTTAAAGTCTGCTCTTGTAAATATTGGCAGCAATCAGGGCTATCCGAGTTCCAAGGGGGAAAAATGGATTTTATTTATACAGGATCTACATGTATTATTGTACATTGTCCAGATTGTTTGTTTTATGACTCCATGTAGCTGACTTTATCATACCTATTTTTCCTCAGGTGAGCGATGTGGCCCATGGGCCTCTTGTTTTACAAGTTCTATAAAATGTAGACTCAATGACTGAATTCTTTACCGTTTTCCGTGTTGTTTATTTTGAATCACGTGTGTACGTTATGTGTAGCCATATAGATGAACACTTTAATTGTTTGATTTTTAAAAGAAATTGTGTACATGCAGAGCAATGCAATGCTAGGACAATTAAATTCCAACAATGTATATGCTGAGGCCGGTCAGACTGATACTGGTTCTGCTTGTTCTACAAATAGCGAATGTAAGACGAAGTATTTGGGTGTTATATTTTAAACAAATATAAGTATTGCTTTCTTTAAAGCTTGCATTACTCAACAAAGTATTTTATTGGAATCATTCTTAGTTACCTTAAATGCATATATGTACCGCTCGGTCTGTATCCCGGAAAAATTGACTACCATCCGAAATTTTTCATACAAGGTCTACAGACTTGCAGCTTACATTACCTTTAAAAATACATTTTAGAATTTGCCGCTGTTTATAAATTCATTAAAAAGACGCGCAGAATCAAGTGGTAATATGTCGTTTGATATGGGATTTATGACGTCTATTTTTATTGTTTTCATTAAAATTATTTCAGTATTTCAAGCTTGTGGGTGGAATGAAATAAGTTTCACATGTTATATGACATAAAGATGTCCTCTCCCCACTTTTTCTCGCAGCAACTATTTTTTTAAAATTTACATAAAAAATTGAATTATCATGGAGTTGCCCCCCCCCCTCCCCCATTTTTGTAGCATGTAAAAAAAGGTATAAAAATCATGAAATTATGAGTGAAATTTTGAAAATTTTGGAAAATTCTAAAAAAAAAAAATTCTTTTTTTGCTTGTCAAGATTTGTTGGATGAGTTTGCCCCCCCCCCCCCCACTTTCAAAAACGATGCTACATGCTTGGAAATGACTCATTTCTTTATTCCCCTCTTTAATAAACAAAACAAACTAACAAACATAACCGATCCAGATAAATATAATTACATGTATCAAAAATAAACTTCAAAAACAAACTACACATTCATCCTTCACCCACAATATTGCCTTTTCGATATTTGTCATCGTTGTAGACCCGTGTAACACTCTGTTACATTATATATGTAAGTAGGTGCTTGCACGACAAAGAACCCCTTGCTGATCTACATTTTCATTAACGCATACAAAGAAAAAATATATTTTGATTTATTTTTGAATTTCTTTTGATGTAAAAAAAAAAAGAGAGAAGAAATTGGTTCTCAGTCTCTCTTTATGCCTGTTTGTTAGCAGTTAATCCAAGTTCATTTTGAATATCCTTTTGTAATTTAAAAAATGCAATGTAAATTTTTTTCATGCAATATTTCGGATAAAGCAATGAAGAGTTGTTTCTTGAAATTTTATTAGACCATAAAATTGTAAAATGCTAGCATTGAAAATTGTGCCCGATTTCTTTCTTTTTTTTAAGGTAAAACTTTATTGATTTAAAAAATGATTCTTTGAGACAAACAAATTGACATAATCAATAAGAGTTTGACAATCTCTAACTGCAAATCTGTAGCTTTTAGTCAGAAAAAGAATCGGATGGACGACCTAGGACACAGATCGTCCATCCGAATTTCTTGAAAATTGCCATTATTTTCGTACGCGGACGCAATACTCACCGAGACTAAATGGTTCGTATCTTAAGTTTTAACTGCTTTGAAAGGTAATATTGGTTTTCTGATGATGAACATGAATAATTAAATAAAAATGGTTAAAATTATACTAAAATTACCGGCATCGGTCTTCTTCGTGCGCGGATCTAGAAGGGGAAGGGTTCCAGACCCCCCCCCCCCCCCCCCCCCCCCGCGAAATTTCTTTCAATTACGTGTACATTATAAACTTACCAAATATGCCTCGGACATCCCTTGGCAAACTCAAATAACCGTCTGACTTTTTAACCCCCTCCCCGGAAAAATTTTCTGATCCGCGCATGTTCCCCCTCCTCGAAATACAAAATTATTCTTCAAAACCCCTTGTAAAATTTCCAGGATCTCCGCATATATACTAAGAGATTCATTGGCGCTTGCGTTCGATAAAAATGCGTGTAAAACGTTTGCCAATGGTCTTTTTACCTTCGTACCGGGCATAACCACAGTCCCACTCTGTGAATAAAATGCGGCGAATCAAACTAGAGACAACGTGTTAAGATCTGCATTTGCTTATAAAGATGTAGTATTATCGTGCAAAATGCACAGTTCAATTATAATTTTTTTTTTACTTTACTTGTAAAATTCGTAATTTTTTCTCACAGTTTATTTCTTACAAAGTTACTTTTTTATTTAGTGATTGACACTTTTAATTTTAGACTTAATATGTGATTTCAAAGGGACAGAGTGTCATGTCTCAAGGACTGTTAATCTCTTAAAACAACATTGTGCAATTATCAGATTTTCATTCCTTGGACATCAAAGACTCATTGAGTTTATTTAATTATTTTATATCTGTGAACCTTTCACTCAGCTTACTTATATCATTACATGTCAATTTATACTCATTGTTAAGATTCTTATAAATAGTTATGTACAATTGTCAATGCGCAGTCTGGAATACGGCGGCCAGCCCCGGCCACGTCCGACTCTCCCAGAGTCTTGAGTCCGGAGGCCACTACTGGCCATATCCGAATTGTTTATAACATGTCTGTCTGCTAAATTGTTATAATGTTGCCATCGTTGAGTCTCGTCCAATAATGTGGAATCCTGCATCAATTGCCTGTTTATTTCTCTGGAACTGTATACTGGTGGACCTTCGGGAATACGGCAAACCTACCCTTCGTTTAAGCTTACGGCCCACAGCGCGCCACAACCTTATACCTTATACACTTTACGCCAACATTCCCTCACCCGGTTCGTACTGCACACGACCGATGCAGATCCAGACGAATTCTCTATCACCGTAAAATCTACGCGGTCACAGAAATATAACACTTTGTTCCTCAGTGTTTACACATCTAATATTGTACTATGGTCAGCTATCAATTTTTTGTAATACGTCACAAGTATGACGCAGCTACGACGGAAAACCTAATCGTTGCTTGCAACCAGCTCGTCTCTAGTATTCAATTTATTTTTAATACACTAGCAACTATTAATTTGTCAAAATAAGTTTGGATCAATGCCTGTTAATTTAATGTCGCCTTGAATAATACCATATGGATTTATCACTCGATATCTAGAAGATAATATCACGTGTTTTGAAAATCATTGTTATACATTTGTTCTTAGGGTTTAAGTTTGTATAATCTTTTATTACTTATTATAATAGTATATGCCCTACATATTTCAGTAATTTTCTAATAACGATCATTTTGACCATTAAAAAACCAATTAATCATTTTTTTTAATATAATTCACACGGCTTTTATTCATACTAGGTTGTGATTCAAAGACAAAAATAAATCTTCATTTATGAATATTGTAAAAATATAAAAGCCAAACAAAAATAATATACAGCCTATGTTTCAACATTTACAACTCTTTTCCACAGATCAGGATTTTTTTTATAATTTGTAATTTAATATCAGCATGTTTATTTCCTAGTCTGTGATGAAGTGGATATTTGTAGGATCCAGGATATGGTAATTATCCGTTGAATCTGGTCTGCTGTGGGTTGACACTTGTGTAGCTGTGTTGCAATTGTCATCTCCGTGTTCTGTGCAGCTATGAGCAGTTTCTTGGTTTAAATTGACGCTGCTGTAAACATTCGTTTGATTCACTTCGCTGCTGTTAGCTACTTGGGTGGCCACACTGTAATCGTCGGTACTTTGGTTTGCGCTGCTATTAAAATTTCCTGCATTAGCACAGCTGTAAACATTTGATTGACCTGCTGTGTCGTACGTATTTTCGTGAGTCGATTTGCTGAAAACTGCATCGGCAGTGTGGTATAAATTACCGCTGATATTCTCTACCGATGAAGCTCTCTTTGAATGATTCAACAAATCATATTCAGAAGTGTTTCTAGGATTTTTTGCTGGATCTAGATTATTATGAGTGTTATTTTCTCTGTTCAAAACATTGTAATGGTCGTTTGCTGAGATTGTATTTTGCTGCTCGGTCATGTTTGCCGGAAGTGACGACACGATGACGTCGTGTTCAATGAATGAATAGGCAGAGTTATAGACAGAGTGAGTGACACGTTGACTTGATTCGCCCACTGTATGTGATTTGAATCCTCTGTTTCCCTTTAACTGCTGAAATGTAAAATAATCATCAAATCATTTTACCATCTTCCCGTCTGTGAACGTTAAAATATATCGAAATAAGCATGAATTGTTGAAAATGTTTAATTACTTTGTTAAAGATTTTAAAATATTAATTTAAATGACAGGAACTACATGTACATTGTTCTTTAAGGTCAGACAACACGTTTCTTGAGCATTTTTTGTATCTCCTCATTATAAAGAGTTCCAGTAAAATTATTATTATTTAAAATCATTTTTATTTTGATTGAAATTTTATTTATATATAGATAAATGACTAGATGGCCAAGTGGTTAGAGCAGTGGCCGCTCCCTGCTAGGAGCGCAGGTTTCATAGGTCGTGAGTTCAAGCCTCGGCCCCGGTGAAGCTCCAATATATAATATAGTAAAATTTCCTGCGCTGTCCATTTTCTTTATATCAGCAATTCAAGTGTATTTCCAAAGAGATTATATAGGATATTGCATACTCTAGTATTTTGCATAAATGCCTGGTAAGGAATCCTAATTTTTTGCAAGAAAGCTTGTCAAAATAGTAGTAAATCAATACCAAATTCTTGGAAAAAGTTATATAAAATTGAGGAACATGTCGTCTGACCTTAAATTGTATATGTACTGTTGACCTCCGTTAAGGGTATCATAATTTTATTTTTTACTTTTCATTCATTCATTGTAATAAAATACAAGTTATGTAATAAGCATGAATTGTTGAAAATGTTTGATTACTTTGTTAAAGATTTTAAAATATTCATTTAAATGACTGGAATGTACATTATTCTTTAAGGTCAGACAACACGTTTCTTGAGCATTTCTTTTGTATCTCCTCGTTATAAAGAGTTTCAGTAAAATTATTATTATTTAAAATCATTTTTAATTTGATTGAAATTTTATTTATATATAGATATATGACTAGATGGCCAAGTGGTTAGAGCGGTGGCCACTCCCTGCTAGGAGCTCGAGCGCAGGTATCATAGGTCGTGAGTTCAAGCCCCGACCCCGGTGAAGCTCCAATATATAATATAGTAAATTTTCCTGTGCTGTCCATTGCATACTCTAGTATTTTGCAGATATGCATGGTAAGGTATCCTAATTTTTTGCAAGAAAGCTTGTCAAAGTAGTGGTAAATCAATACCAAATTCTTGGAAAAAGGTATATAAAATTGAGGAACGTGTCGTCTGACCTTGAATTGTATATATGTACTGTTGACCTCCGTTAAGGGTATTATGATTTTATTTTTTACTTTTCATTCATTCATTGTAATAAAATACAAGTTATGTTTATCTTGCAAGTGAGCAAAATGTGGCTACCTGTTTAAATTTTTGTTTCCAGACGTTCTTTATCCTAGTTTTGTAGATAAGACAAAGAAAGACAACTGCCAGAAGGAACACCGAGAATAGCACAGATGCCAAAATAACTGGAGCTCCGATTGCATTCTGACTTGCTCGGTTATTCGGATCTAAAAATCCTGTATGAAAACGTAACGTTGTTATATTATATATGAAAATTTGATAGATGCCCTTAGATATTACCATTCAAATAAAAAATCAATCGCAACCTATCGGATCTTTCCGACAGAGCTCGTTTTCCCGAGCTCCGTCGTCAACTGCACGAGAAGATGCGATTGTTACAGAAACCATTTGAATAGAACTTTGTTGGATTTTCAGACTTAGTCTATTAATTTTTCCTTTGAATGTCTCGTTCAAGGAAATATGTTACATGCGTGCTGCGAGCAATGTTAATTAAAATTAAAAATGACTACGTCAGTGTTTATAAAAGTTTTTGCAATGTAGTTTCTATGACACAATTATATAGACTGTGTTTTCTATTTGCATTGTATAACTGTTCAATTTGTTTTCTGGTTAAACTGTTTTAAACTCTCAAATGTTATTCAAAATCATTGTTCTAGAATAGATGTATATTCTGTTTGTATATTGTAGTTAAATTGTGTTTGTATTTCGTTAGATCTATTTCCTTATTTCAAAAATTAAATTTAACTAATATAAAAAAAAAACTTCAAAATATTCTACGCTTCTATCAAATTCAAATACATGCGCATGTACATTATTAATGGATGAAAAATTGTGTAATCTTTAAAATGACTTTATATAATTTGATTTTAGATTTAACAGGATGCTTTAAATATATATATTTCTAGGTTAGATACGTGACCCCCCCCCCTCCCTTCCGTCTCCAATGTCATGTCAAAATCATCAAATATCACTAGGACCTCTTAATTTGAATAGAATTAAGTATAGTAAGAGTCATCCATGCAATACATGAGTACTGTCATTAGAAGGAAGTTTTGATGACGCATTGATAAGGATACAAGAGCTTGAGGTTGAATTACTCATAAAATGTTTAAGGTACTTCGCATTGAAGAAGAATGGATGTTCGTGGCCATTTTTAGACTACATGTTTATAAATCTCCTTAAAGGGGCACGTAGAAATGCATTTCCCAAAGAAATTGGTTTTCTGATGTATCTTGTAATAAACACATCCCTGGCCATTGCTCCCAGTTGTCCCCCATATTCTTCTTCCCAATTTTTGGCCATGCCTTACCCTTAAACTTGCTTGAGCTTCGAGCCTTCAAAGGATTCTGGGTTGCAAATCGTCTGGTGGATAAATGCCTTAACTAAGCTGTTTTTATTGCGGAATTTGTAATATGACAGGGTTTCTCTGGTAGTGGTATTTGATGTAGGCAACTGTTTCCAGGGCCTGCTCAAAGCTTGGTAATAGGTGGTCAACTGTGCCCAGGGTCTATCTAACCTAGCCATAAACCCGCTATAAGCAAAGAACTATTTATCCGTTATTTGATACATTAATTATTTAATGACTCAATTAATCAACTGACAACAATGATTGATATGAATTGATTGATTGGTTCATCATGGATTGATTTTTTTTTTTGATAATCCTATTGCTAAATATCAATTGTCATTAATTTATATTGATCGATCAAACTATTTGATGGATTGATTGATTGAAGAATCCTGTTGCTGAAGTAATTGATTTTATGCATTGAACATTTATTGCTGACATGATGATTGAATGACTAATTTTTTGGGCAGCCATATATCTTCTCACCAAGTGGGTGGCTGGTCGGTTGTAAATAAGGAATAAGGAATCATTCTTTGAGTATTATGAGGTGATAATTTTGGTCGGGGCGTGATCAAATCCAATAAAGCCCGAAGGGCTTTATGATAGATTTGATCACGCCCCGACCGAAATTATATTCAAAGAATGATTCCTTATTACTTATATAATTTTAAACCATCTTACGATTAAATATTCAAATATAAATAAGCTGGCGCCTCAATTTGGATTTATGAGTTATATAGTACAAAATCGATACGTAGTGTTATCACAGGCAAAGACACAGGAAAATGTAAATATAGATATATAATACATAAAAGTATATGATATATGTACAATTTTTTTAAATAAGCCATGACCAAGAACGTTCAGCAGCTATCTGTAATTATTATCTGATGGAAAAAACGGTTATTTTTGTATAAAAGTCAAGAGGGAAACAGACTTATCTAATATAGAACGTAAGTATTTCGTGTCAATGTAAGTGTCTTCATCCTTCAAAGGAAGAACTCTCATACAAAATCTTCTATCAACTTGAAAGTCTATTTTGGGTATACATTACTGTAGCATGCATGCTCTAAGTACATCTACACGTATATTAACAAACTTTGGATAGAAAACCTTGTTTTATTTTTTTTCCTGGTCATGCCTTAAAAAAATACATGGCATATTTACTAATCTGCTCGGTGAAATACATTCGTTTCAAACACTTTGATTTTACTTTGATGATGTAAAGTCAGCCTCTGTAGATATAAGTATATATTATGTGTGTGCTTGTGTACATTGTATCTCATTTGAATCCCACAGCCAAGCTACACGTCGTTTTTTTATTTTCTTGGTTTTTTTTTTTGGTTTGTTTTTTTTTCTGGGGGTTTTATGTTGCCTGTACAGCAAAATTATTAGCATTTTTCAAACGAATTCGAAAAATAATACAATAACTATTAAAAAAACGAAATAATTTGTCCAAACATTTTTAATATTTTTTTTTTGGTCAAATTCCTTGTAAGTTTAATTAAATCTATTGTAATGCATGTATGTATTTTTTGCCTATGTATATTTTTATACCCTCTTTGCTTACAAACCTGCTTCAGAAGATGTTGACAAAGTTGAAGTAGAGTCCTTCGTATACACCAAAGTTGTGCTCGGAGATACCGAATCTGTTGTCACTTCTCTAGATGTTGTTGTTGGTGTTGTTGATGTTGTCCTCTCTGTTGTGCTCACTGCTGTTCTCGATGTTGACCATTCTGTTGTCTGGGTAGTTGCAATTGTACTGCCGTATCCAGAACCTGTATGGATCAAACCAGTTTTATTTACATGTATTTACATTTTCCGGTGTCTTTGCCTGTGATAACACTACGTATCGATTTTGTACTATAAAACCCAAAACATCAAATTGGGGCGCCAGCGGGGTTTGTTTATTCATATTTAAATATTTAATCGTACAATGGCTTAAAGTATTACCTCATAATACTCAAAGAATGATTCCTTATTCCTTATGTATTGCATTTGAAGAATGTTGATCTTTATCTACTTAGTCTAATTGTTTTGTGCTGAAATAGTTCTTGTGTTATTGATCAAATAAATTAAACAAAGATGTAACTTATATTTCTAGTTTAAATATATTTTATTGAATAAATTCAATAGGGTTGGACCACACGCATAGCATATGTATATCCTCTCCTATACTTGTATTTGTATTCATTTAATAATACAGAACAAAATGAAGTACAATACTCGGATGACACTGCACTAGTACTTGATGATTCAGCAAAATTTCAAAGTAATAAAGTAAATTTTGAAGCAAAAATTTATTTTTAAAGATTTTTTTTTTTTTTTTTTGGGGGGGGGGGGTAAAACTTGAATGAAAATTAGTTGGTGTTTAGGTATCGAAATTGCCTGGAAATTGCGGTTTCGAGCTATTACAATGAAATAAATGCAAAAACAACAATGTTGAATAGTTTGTTGTATTTCATTGTTTTACAGATCATAAACATATTTTTACAAAAAGAAATAAGGCATGCTTGAGAAGCAGTGGCAGTGGCTACGCCCCCCCCCCCCCCCCCAGCCCCCAAGCCCCCTCACTCGGTTCCAATGCCTATGACGAGTGATAACATCTTAAGGATATGTGAACCTGACATAAACAAATCCACTGCGCAACTCGAGCTGCCGAAAATAGGTCGTGGAAGTCGCGCTACATAAATCAAAAGATTTTATCAATAAACATACCAATTGACTAAAATATATAATAATGAAGTCCAATTTTTAATAAATCGGAAATATTAACACTATAAATCGTATAAATATCGAATATTTTCATGAACGACATAGCCGTTCCGAATTACGATAATGTTTTGACAGAGGCAGACGATGACGAAATATCGTAAACAAGGATTTAAGTCGGCAGGGAATGCAGCCAGGTATTCTAAAGTGACATCTGCACAGAATCTGCGCTGGGCCAGACTGAAAAGACCCCCTGATCACGATTATTTCTGCAGTGATCTCGGTAGGTATAATTATAATTTGACATCTATAATATTACATACCTTCCTTCGGAAACCAGAGACGTATACATGTAAATAGGCCTATATTTATATTGTATGTGTACATGTACATCTATGAAAACACGAAGTACAACAGATATTAAAACTTGTTAATATTCTGATATTCATATTCATTGAACCATGCCATCAGTAAGTTTTTCAAATCTATGATGTAGCCGCAAAATTGCAATTCTACGGAAAAATCGGACTGCCGGATCGTACCCAAATTTCTCCGTAGAAATAGTTCTGCAGCTAAATTGACTTGGTCAATATCGATGTGCATTTTAAATACAGATTGTACACGAATTTATAAGTTAGAGGGAATGGTCAATAACTACAGAGATAATAAAGAAAAAAATCTGATTAAAATCAGATCCTTGATCCGCTCCGTAGCGACCATATAAAAACAAGGAGCGGATCGAGGATCTGATTTTAATCAGATTGATAAAGAAAACATATTCAGTTATATTTTTCTCCATTTTTAACACACCAAACTGAACAATGTATGTACATGATCATAAAACCACAATAGCTGTTCAAAGTTTTAGGCATGAAATCTGAAATGTTAATTTTTAAAAAAAAAAATACTTTGAAGTAGTAACTTAAAAAGAGTATATTGTTTAATAGATCTAATTAATAGCTATGTAATTCTCAAATTGAATTTAAATCACTTCTAATTGAAAAAAAAAATGAGCAAGGCTAATATGATGAGTCATTGATTACTTTCGTAGAGCAGATGAAAATGAAACACTTGCATGTGCAGATATTGAATGCAAGATTGATATACATTTTTAAGATCACCAAAATTATCATTGTTTTGTATAGTATGGTATGGTAGATACATACTCAAAGTATGCAGGAATTATAGCACCGAGTTTATGTATTTAAAGCTTTTGAACTTGAGTTGTGGTAATGTACCAGCTGTTTTGTTCATTATATACCTATAGCTGTAACATAATTAGCTTTAATCTACATGTTTAGATTGTTTATAAATTTTTTAAGCTTAAAAAATCAAAATGATTGCTTCACATTCATTAAAGAATTCTTTCAATTGATGTTTTGAAAGCCCTAGGCATTACAATCAAAATTCCTGAGATTTAATTAATTGTTATCATATTTTCTGGTTAATTAATACATATCATTAAATTTGTCTGATATATTGTAGGTCCAGATATATCACATGTAGAAAGAGAGGAAGAAGTTGAGTCTGCTGATACCAAGGAATGCAAAGACTGGAGACTAGGGAGACGGATAATTGAGCTAGATGTGCTAGCTAAAGGACTGAGTGCCTGTGGGAAGTGTGGCTTGCCCCTCAATTTAGACCACACTAAGGAAATCCAGACTTATGGTCTGGGGTCACTTTTAAAAGTGAGTAAAAGTTTATGTGTATTTTTGCACAGTTTACTATAGCATTGAATCATGATTTTTTGAAAGATACATCTCATTACTGCAGCCGTGTGTGCATACAAATTGAGTAACGGGCATTAGCGCATTATGCATACAAATTGAGTAACGCACGTTAGTACATTATGAAAATTTGTATGCACGCATCGCTGCAGTTTTGAGACTGTATATTTAAAAAAAATCATGATTTTAATGCTTAAATTTACAATTTTTTAAACTTCTTGCCATGTCTGCAAATGTGATTTATACCTTTAAATTCCTGTCCTAAGGATAAGTTAATATTAATGGAAGAACCACTGTAACAGCCACAAGCATGAACTTAATTGTTGATTTTCACTTGTGACGTTGCAGTCAGCAGCGTTCAACGTTTGTGACGTCATAATAAAACTCGTCATTTTACCCTTTGACACCATATGTGTGTATTAATATAATCAGTGTTATAACTGCCATAGCTTTCAACACGCTTTACAAGCAAAAAATATGTGGAATGTAAATATACATGCATTTATAACTAAGAAAATTTGTAAGATGCCAGCTCCCATATTTCATTTATTTTTCTCATGATTCAAACACTTTCCAAAATTTTTTGGTTAGGTTTTATATATATATATATATATATATATATATATATATATATATATATATATATATATATATATATATATATATATACACATCTCGTTAAGAGAGAGAGAGAGAGAGAGAGAGAGAGAGAGCTATTGATCAGTATGATCTAGTTGTCTTCATCTCAAATTATGGATTTTTAACAAAATCTTTGAGTCTGGTACATGTAGGTATTATATATTTGCATATATATTTACATTAATCATATTTTGTAGGTACAGTGTTTCAATACCAATTGCATGAACGTCAACCATATTCCAACTGGAAAGAGACATGACCGAATATGGGATGTGAACACAAAACTAGCTGCAGGTGTGTGAGTCACTGTATGTAAAAATATATGTATATACATGCATATATATAAAATTTCCATATTGTCAAAACATTATATTCATTGACTTAGGTATGCCCATTTATGTAGTGTTCCTGTGGTTTTGTTGTAATGACATTTATCACAAGAATAAGGACAATAAACCTATGACACATAACAATGTTGTTTTGACTGAGTCCTCTTCTAGACGGAAATTGATGAGGTCACAGACACACATATACACATCAGGTACACAAATTAACACTGCATGTAAACATCCAGGGGATGCACAGGCATCATGCATACAATGTAACGGCTAGTCTGTACTTTTGACAGTTTCATATCTGCTTACAGTATACATTTATATAGATTGTCTGTGGGTAAATATATATGATAAAGCAATATCACAATTTCATTTCAATAATTTCATATATCATATTTTCTCACAGGTTTAGTTCACTCAGGAATTGCAGTTAGGCAGTTGAATAGCTTACTTGCAGAGCTAAACATTCCAACAGTCCACTACAAGACTATAAATGCTAGATTAAAAGAGACAGGGAAGATGGTGGAAAAGATAGCAATAGATTCTACAGATGAGGCCCTACAGAATGAAATAAAAGCAGTAGAACAGTATGTTGATGCATAATTATAGCATTTCCTTGATCAGATAATCTTGTATTATGGGACCCATAAATATTAAATCCATCTTTTTATAGTATTTCAAATACTTTATGCCAATTAAGAAATAAATTGTATACGAATATATGCAGTATATGAATAGACATATCAATTAATCTTAATTGAAAATCAGATAATTGGTATTCTAGTGTGCCAGTATAACAAATCATTCATCAAATCATTTGTAGTGTTTAAAAATAAGCTTGCATGATCATTATATTATTTTAGGACAAATGGAAAATTTGTAGTTGCTGTTGATGCAGGCTGGCAGAAAAGAGGGAGTGGAAGATCGTATAACAGCCTCTCAGGCAAGTAAAAGAATCTTTACAAAATGGAGCTATTTTAAGTTTTATAGGTCACATGAGTCACTCAGATGACCCATTGCAATGGGTTTTTGTCAGCTGTGCATTAATCGCCAATCTATTAGTTGTCTGTTAACAATTTTAACTTCTTGAAAAAAACCCCCATATATATAAACCCATGAGTGATATATCCACCGCATATTGAAATAAACATGTGATAAAATTATCTTTCCTTCTCGGTAAATAGTATACTATTCATTGTCCATACTTGCAGGGTCTTTTGTATTTTTATAACTTTTATTTTAATTTTTAGGACACTGCTCTATGGTAGGCACACAGACAGGACAGATTATCCACTACGCTGTGCGGTCCAAAGATTGTAGAGTCTGTTCAACAGCAGCTTCTAGAAATGAGCCGCCTAAACCGCATGACTGCTATCAAAACTGGGAAGGCAGTGCTAAAGCAATGGAGGCTGACATGGTCACCCAGATGGTCAAAGATGTTGGGGAGAAGGGTTTTAAAGTTGAGGCAATAGTTGGTGATGAAGATTCTACCACTATAGGACGGCTACGTGCCAATGTTAATGAGAAGATTGAGAAGATATCCGACAAGAATCACATACGTAAGCTGCTGGGAAACTCTCTGTATGCACTTAAAAAACAACACCCAATGCTAACAGTGAAAGTCATCAAATATCTCCAGAGATGTTTTGACTACATCATTGCTCAAGGAAAGGAGAATCCTTCACAGATTTCATCTGACCTTAATGCACTTTCAAAGCATCCATTCGGGGACCATAGTTCTTGTTCATCTCGATGGTGCAGATTTATTGGAAACCCAAACTGCCTTTACAAATCATTCCCTCATGGAAAACCACTTGCCAACCAATGTCTGCAGTCATCTCTGGAGAAAGTTTTTAGCACTTATGCTGGTCATAGTAATAAGCTCTCATCTCTCGGAAGCACACAAGGAAACGAAAGTTTCAATCACATGGTAGCAGCCAAGGCTCCAAAGAACATTCATTTTAGTTCTTCAGGAAACCTTTCTTACAGAGTTGCTGCTTGTGTTGCCCAAAAGAACAGTGGCCATAAGTACCTTGTCAGTGTAAGTTCAAGTTATAAAACATACATGTATTAGAGTTTTAAATATTGCAACTATATCAATTTGTCACTTGGGTAAAGAAAAAGCTATCCTATATGTTTAAACAACAATTAAAATGTACTACTCACGGTATACAGAAAATAAAAATGAAATATTCATTTTGTAGGTGAATCGTTCATTAGGACTCTCCCCAGGTTTCTACACCAACCGTCTTGCCAAACTGAGGGATTCCCAGCGCATTAAGCAGAGAGCTGTTGCAAATTCCCACAAGTTCAAGAGAAAAAGACTAGCAAAGAAATCAATGAAGTAATAATGAGTTATTTAGGTCTTATTTAAATGATTAAGATTTCATTACTTAGTTGCATTATATATTTAGGTAACCAAAGTTAGCATTCTTTATGGTAATTAAAATACTTGAAATATTAAAATCTAATAAGCAGTGGCATCGGAAGTAAATTGAAAGTGGGTGGGGGGGGGGGGGGGGGGCTAGACTAATCTTGACTTCAGAAATCTTGACAAGCAAAAAAACAAACTGAATTCCCAAAATCATGAAAATGTTAATCCTGGGAGGGGGGGGGGGGTATGTATACCTATGACTCCAACTTCTCAATATTATCAAGGTAAATTTAGGAACAATTATAAAGTGGGGGGGGGGGGGGGGGCTGAACTCTCTATGATGCTATGTGTCTAATGGTTAGGTCTAACTTTGCAAAAAAAGTGGGGGGGGGGGGGGCTAAGCCTCCCTAGCCCCCTGGTTCCGACGCCTATGAGATAAGCTAAAAGATGCATTATATATTAAATAGATAATTCTGTTGATTACAGGTACCAAAGAAATGCAAGCTTAGAGGTGAGAGAAGGGACTTCATACCAGTCAGGCTGTACAATAATGGGTCACCTATCCACTGATATTCAGAGTATACCTGCACCTGTTATACAACCCGAATATACACATGTTGAGATAGAGCAACTGAGAGAATGTCATTTGGCCTTCTTTGATGTTGAAACAACTGGACTTGGTATGAAATATTGAACTTTTAAATTAATGAAAATTTAATTAATTTACATGCAATCATTGATCCTCATGGTCACAATGATACATTTTTTAACTTACATAAATTTACTGACCACAAAAAATCCTAGGTTATATCTACAAACCAACTAAAAGCGTCATAATTAAGTACTGTCAATTAAATCTGCATTACATGTTCATGTATTTATTTGTCCAAGGAATGTATGCTGGTTCACTTGCCATGATATATGCTTGCTTCAGATTTAATGAATGAACATTTTAAATCCACTTCCTTAGTTATACAAATTCATTTTTGAACTTTTTTCAGGTCGTGACTCCCATATCATACAGTTGTCAGTTAGTGTAGACTCTAATGAAGAAATTTTCAACTGTTATATTAAGCCTGGAAAGAAAATTTCTCCTGCTGCTTCAATAGTTACAGGTATACAGTTTGAAAACGGGAAAATGTACCACAATAACAGGGAAGTTGAGTACTCCAGAATTCAACCAGCTCTAGAGAAACTTTTCGTGTTTTTGGCAAAGTTCAAGAAAGTGGTTTTAGTTGGACATAACTGTAAATCTTTTGACATTCCAGTATTACTTTCAGCATTAGAAAATAACAATATGTTAGAAAGCTTCATGTCAACTGGAGTAATTGGTGTGATTGATACTCTTCCTCTTTTTAAGGTATGTCTTCCTAACTTGCCATCTTACTCCCAACCTAAAGTATATGAAACAGTGTTTGAGGATCAGTACAATGCTCATGATTCTTTGCAAGATGTTTTTGCTTTATCTAGACTTGTAGAGAAGGTAGAGCCCAGTATAACAGACAAATCCAGCTTTTCTTTTTCATTGGCATCTGTTGTGTCGATTTTTAAGTTCAGAAAAGATGCAAAGCCCCGTTGTGATTCACTGCTTCCTTTGGTTCAATCAAAGACTATTTCAAAATGCATGGCCTCCAAAATAGCTAATAGTGGATTGTCTCTTTCCCATATCATATTAGCCTTTAAAAGAGATGACCAACAGGGTTTGGAAAACCTATTGTCTGAAATTTGTGAAAACTCAAAAGTGAGAGTGACAAAGTCAAAGAGGATTATTCAATCCATATCTCAGTACATGCATTCTTTTGAAGAGTAGAGTAGTTGTGCTTGCTAAAATTCATGTAAAATGTATAATGAAAAGCAACACATTTTTGTACATGCATGGATACATATAATTATTAAGATTTGCAAATACTTTTTTATTAAAGGAACGAAACATTGATAACCATACAGATTGTGGTTTGACTGTTACCCTATTATTATGATTATACAATTCACCCATGTATAATCAGTTCAGATATTTTATTGAAATGATGCTGTCTAATGATTTTTTTACTCATTTTATATAACTGAAAGATTGAATTGCTAATTGTAATGAGCATAATTTCTTAATTGGTTAAACGTTTGGATATAGTAACTTAAGTAGTAATAAACATGTATTGTATAGATTTTGCAACGTATGTAATTTTGTCAAAATTGTTTGCAGATGGAAGATACTCCCTTTACATTTATTTTTTTTCATCTGCATAAACGGATGCATAAATGATTTTTTTATGCAGAATGAGCATTCATGTATATATGTTGTGCTGATATAATCAAAACAAAACTGTGATGATGTTGCAAATTGGATTTCATAACTTGCAATGTTAAAGATGCTGATGTGTAAGCTTGATGTTGTTCATGAATGTATGATAATTATAATTTGGATATAGCATTTACCATCAGATCTTGTGTACAGTTACTGTAATCACTGAAGTTTGAAATATTGCCATGATTTTAAAGTTGGGTGACAGATTGCATTGATTTTTTTTTTAAATTGTTCAGTGAAAAATTCTTGTATTGTGCAGTTATTGTATTAAAAATAATTGTAATTTATATGACAATCATGATTTCTAACCTGCATTTCTATATGTGAATTTGGAAAAATTTTGTATGATCCTCCTACGTAATTTTCACAATATATTTTGAAACAAGCTTAAATAATATTATTCTAGTAAGCCAGAGAAAATTCTAAGCAGATTTTGCTTTGTTATGATTATCTCAAATATATTTTGAAAGACTGATGTTTTAGTTTAATAATCTATAAAAATTTCAATAAATTTCATGTGAATAATGTTAGCAAAGTTTTTCTCTTTTGTTTGCTCTATTGATACAGAATTGAGAGTGGAGTCGCATACACATATAAAACATATTGTTTTGAGGTTGTTGGCACCCTTAAATCAATAAATAAATTCTTCGACTTACCAGTATACCTGGAATACAATAATTATAAATAGTCATATATTCTTATTCATACCTTTATTTTTTTTGAAAATGAAAATACCGGTAATTGTTTGCTAATATAACTATTCTTATGCTCAAAGTGTAATTTTTTAAAGTTAGGACAGAGGAAATTTGGACTTAAAACCTTAATTACTAAATGGTATTCGAAGCACAATTCTATTTCCTTTTCTTTACAAACACTTCAGAATCAGTAGACATTATATTATAAGTTTTTGTTAAAAAATATTCATTCACAGCAAACTTTTACAACTTATATTTCACAATAATAGGTTTATAAACAGTTATTTTAAAAAAGGTCAGAGGAAATTTGGACGTTCATATCTTTTTTTCTAATCCACGAACATATGTTTTTTCCCCCATTTATTTGTTGCTATATGTCATATCTTTAAATAGATGTTTTAAAAAATTGGGTGTAATTATAAGAAATATTATTTTATGACTTATTTCTCTCATAGGATAGGCTAAAAAATGTCACTTTTAGGATGACCAGAGGAAATTCGAACTTAAATTGTGGCTTTATGAGAAGTGATAATAAAAAAAAATTCAGATAAATAAAAATGTTTCAAGCACATTTTCATAATTTACAAAGGGAATGTAATCTTGAAAGTTGGCAGTTTGTTTTTTATTACTTTTTTGAGTTGCGCAGATAATTCCTTTTCCTATTTCATCTTTTTTAATATGCTTATGTTTGAAGGTCGTTACCATGGAAACGAACTCATAAACATATGTTAAAAATAACTTTATTTACACAAGGAACCCCATTACTGTCAGTTCAGACAATATTTTTGACAATTCAATTATTTTCATCTCATGTTCACAAGATTGTGTGTATTAAAGTTTTCATGCTTGTTTTTTTTTTTGTGTACAGAGACTAGAGTTTCTTGATTATATCAGATGCACAACTATGACACTCTGTTAATTACCATTAAAATAAACTCTTTAGGAAGTGAAGAAATTGTTAAATTAAAGAATCATTTTATCTTTATATGATTTGTTTTTAGAAATACAACCATTTATGGCAGTATTGACTTTCATGAAGCGCGCAGAGTGATTTTTTGTAAAAGTCAAATCAGAGGAAATTCGGATTTTCAGCCTTTTTTATTCAATTAATTGTAGTATTTGCAACACAACTCCATTAATTTTGTTCTACAAGAACTTATGCAGGTTCACAGTATAACTAGTTGAAAGAAATTGCCATTTAAAACTGAATTATACGTCTTTTCTAACAGCATGTAGGGTTTGTAGCATCTATTTCATTAGAGGTCAGAGGAAATTCAGACGTTATTATCTTTTTTTCTAATTCACGAACATGCCAATTATTTATTATTAATTTTTTGCTATTTATCATTTCTTCAAAATTACATAAAAAAAATAAGAGTGTAATTATAGGAAGTAGTATTTTTTGCAATTTTTCTAGCTCGGGTCACGTCAAAAAATGTCACTTTTTTAGTGGTCAGAGGAAATTCAAACTAAAATAGCGGATTAAATAAAAGGAATTCTTATAATCCATTTTCAGATAAATAGAGTATTTTATTAACCTTTTTAATATTTTGGTGAGAAAAGTTTTCTAGTTAATTGTAAATATGTCTTTTATGACATTTTAAATTTGCATTTAAGGTTTTTTTTCTCGTTCTAATTATTTGAACATGGGTAAGTTTGAAGGTCGTTGCCATGGAAACGAACTCACGAACATATGCTTAAAATGTCTTTTTTGACAAAAACAAATCGATAAGAGTCTGTTTAAACAATTTTTTCAATTATTCAATTATTTTCATGTCAGGTTCACATATCCTTAACATCTCTCTCTCTGTCTCTCTCTCTCTGTCTCTCTCTCTCTCTCTCTCTCTCTCTCTCTCTCTCTCTCTCTCTCTCTCTCACTCCCTCTCTCTATTCTGTCAAAATCGTTGTACGCCGTATGTAAAGCTTTAAATTGTTTTGTACAATTGTTTAATCTGTTTTTACTTTCGATAAAAAAAAAGAAAATGTGCACGACTAAAATAACTTTACACGTTGTCTTTTGCAAAAAAAAAAAAAAGAATACATGTTAAGGACGTTGGATCCTGCTATCAAAAGTCTTAAAGTTTTTTTCTACAGTATTTTAAAAAAAATCTACAAACATAGCTTAACCAAAATTTAAAAAAAATTTTGGGATCGATATGCTTCATTTGGCGCTACGGTGTATTTAATATGACCTTCCTGCACGGAAAGTGCAGATTGCACATAAATCGCTTTTCCCTCTATATTTTATTATCAGAATGAACCATGGCATCAAATACAAATTTATACTATTTAAAATAAATAAAATTAAAATTACCATTAAGAAAAATTTACAATTTCGTCACCTAATTGATATTTTGACCTTTTTGCACTGATAAAACGCTATTTTTATCCATTACCTATTTAACATGTAATGAAATTATTTAAAAGTCTCAAACTTTTTCTCAAATTATGATAAACTTGTCAGAAGAAGCTTAAAATTTCAGAAAATAAAACAAAACGTATGGGTCTATTATGTAAATTTTGAGATATGGCATGAAATAAGCTGATTTTAGGCAAAAATTGGGATTCATTTTTCCTTGACTTTTATGAAATATAAGTTAAATTTGCATATATATGTCCTTAGAAATATTGAAAAATTGTGAAATTATGGTTTTTATATCAAAATGAAGATATCCTAATGCACAAACTATCTGGAAATTTTGTTTGCACTGAAAATAAGGAAGTTAAAGTGACGGTACTCTAAAGCAACTGAGTTATGAAAAATGTTCATTTTCTTCTTAAAAAACTTCCGCCACAAAATATAGTCCCATACTAATCTCTGTAAATATGTAATTTTTCCTTTACTATTTTATTTAAGATAGTTTAATTGGCATTATAGAATTTGAATTTATGAGTAGAATCAATATATGATGCATAATTTCTAGAATAGAGGTGACCTAAAATGGCTACCCCAAAACAGAGGGTCTAACCCCTTTAATAAATTGTATATTAGCCTATTTCAATGTAATAAATATGTCGTGCGTAACGTGTTGAACATTCACGAAGTTCACGAGAATACATGAGAGAGAGAGAGAGAGAGAGAGAGAGAGAGAGAGAGAGAGAGAGAGAGAGAGAGAGATTTTTAATCTTTCCCGGAAACCATCATTTTCGACTCACCGTCGTCTTCCCCCTCCTCACCTCCACTGGTGCTGCCACCTTTTTTATCTTTTTTATCTTCTCCACCGTTTCCACCTCTTCCTCGATTCCCCATTCTCCTTATTCTCATAACGTTATGTTTTTGTTGATGCATGCTTAAAGGTCAATTCCAATGAAATGCGCAAACAAGCATAGTACATTGTTATAGGAAACTTAAAGTATTTCCGGATCAAAGTTTCATACAAAGTGGTTGCATTGATGAATCGGAAGATGCTACATGCTTAGTAAATATGTATTATATACATCATAAGTGTTAAGAATACTGTTAGTGGGACACGATGTTATAAGTTATGAGTCAAGTACATGTATGACGGACTGAATGCCCTTATTTTTTATCTTGATATGTAAAGCATATCAGGAATATGTTTTTATGCCCGTTTTTTGTTTTTTTTACGGAACATTGATTTATTTTTTAAATTTTCATTGACCTGTTCATTAACTTTAATCAAATGCCTATTCATATAAACGAGTACCTTCAAAGTGGGTTGTTTGCGTAAGGTAGCATGAGACACCTGTTGCTATTGGCATAATAAAAGAAAAAAAAAGAAAAGAATAAGTATAACAGTCCATGGCCAAGCAGACTTCGAACTCATGACTTTCAGAATCGTGCACGTTTAATGTGTAAAATAAGAAAAAAAAATTGCATTGGAATAAATTATATCCAATTCAATAAGTAAATGTCTTCAAATCAGTGGCTATGTAATGAACAGGAACAAAGGGCGAACATCCAATTAAATATGGGGTGGTCCATGCAATTACTCATTCAATATACATGTAAAATAGATATTAAATAATCGCTTGCAGAAAATTTTATTACTGAGAAACATTTAGGAATAACATATTTAGAATCTTCTTTTCTTTAAACAAATGGAGTTAAAGTATTCATTGTACAGTCTGAAAAAAAAACCCATAATGATTTCATTTGACCTAAGAATCCGGAATAAACTAATATTAAGAGAATGCTTCGTATCATTTCCGGGAAAATGTGATTCTTCGCCTTCAGTGCATGCAGACAATGTTAATAATAAGCTTATAAGGAAATTGATAAACACTTGAAGAAAATGTACTCATAGTTAACATTTTGATTACTAGTATTCTTTAATTATTCATAGTAGGAGCAGTCAGAAATAATATGATCTGTTTTTATAAAAAAAAAATTCAGTCACGTTTATTTAGTGAAGTTTATCTTCAGCGACACCCACACTTATCGAATAAAAATAAAATCACTTTCAAAACCCCAACTTGACTCTGCAAATTATATCTTATTTGCCCCCATGGTGAATCTATTTCGGGGGGCAGAGCTACGATGAATATTTTTCTCCAACCACATAAGATATTACCCAGGATCGTCGAGGGTATCCAATGATCGGTTAAGAACAGAAATCATTTTTCAAGTCGACCCACCTACACAAAGCTCTGGTCTCTGGATCCGGAGGTGTCAGGTCTCGTTACAAGCCACAGTAAACTGCTTCATTGATTTTACATGTTAACTTTGTACAGTTTGTTGTTGTTCACGTTTCTTTGTGCTGTATTGGGTACTACGTGCACATGTATATATTTGTATTTATTTATATATGATATGATTTTCAAAAAATGGTTTAATAAAGGTAATTCTTCGCCAATGAAGGTGTAAAATAGATCAGAAATGTGCCATATACATGTATAAAGGTGATTTAATGGGGGAAAAAAGAGTTGAGACCCGGGTGCCCATACTTTGGTGTGAGGGTGGAAGGGGGGGGGGGGGTCCTGAAATGAAATGTAAAAAAATCCTATAGGAAATACATTTTCTATAGGAGAAAAGTATTTCTTGTAAGAATTTGATTCAAACAGGTAGTTCCCATGGAAAATTAAGATATCCTAACAAATTTTGAAATACTATGGGTCAGTTCTTATGGGAAGTACTTTTATTCCAAATATCCTATAGGAAAAAAAATTCCTATGGAAAAAGTTAATTTTCTTTAGGAATTTATTTTTTAAGGTAAATACCACATCTGACAGGTGATCAGGTGATCAGATACATTAATAACAAAAGTGGTTACATACAGCTTGGGCGGGTGCAAAAGTGCCACCTTAGGACTGGCATAATTATCCGGCACAGTGTTCAATGTTTTATCTGTTTTGTAAAGTACTCTTGCAGAGGTAAGAGTTTCCATTTAACTGCACGTAATAATTTATAGACATTATTTTGCAAAGTGAATATAATATTTACTAGATTAGTTTAATTTCAATTGCTTATCTACATAAAAGATAAGAGTGCGTTGCATATATGCAATCCAAAGTCCCATCACTTTCCAGCCGATACGTAAAGAATATACGAATTATTCCATGGACTTGCTATCGCCCAAAACGTCATCAATAATAGAGATAAATACAATATGGTCTTGATCAAACAAGCGTTTACTGTAATGGTGTTGCCTGTGCAATATCTGAGAATTTCGCGTGATGTGAAATCATTAGTTGATATAGAGCATTTGACACAAATTTGCCACTGGGGATGAAATGAAAATAGTTTCTTTTCCCATTTTTCCCGTTTATATGATCTTGCATGATGATTTTTTTTTTCTGCAAAGTTTTCTAAGGTCTGGCGTGTGATGGATCAACCAGAAAAGGTTTTGAATAATTTTGGGATATTACAATTGTTTTCCTTTCTTATTTTGCGCAAAATTCATCAATTCTCTAGAAAGCGGATACTCTCGCGTTGCAATTTTATAACAATATTTTGGAATACAAAAAAGAAATCCTACGCTATTTCTTGCTCCATCTAGGTCTACGGAGGATTTTATGAAATTGTTTAGTTTATATTTTATCATCTGCTTTATGAATTCCATCAAACTTTTAGTCATGGTGTAAATATAAGGCAATCTACATTATTGCTAAAGCCCACTGGTGTTACACAATCATGTAACGCCAGACTCTACTTTACCCGGATTTTTTACTCAGAAATATCATATTGTATGCTATGGAAGCATCCACTAGAATGGGTTCTTGGAACATACAAACATAGCATACATTTAGGTATTTCCGTAATTAATGAAATTATCTTATTTTCAAGTTTTCTGTAATCAAAAGATTTGAAAGCCGGTTCATAAAATATGAATAACAGAAAAGTAAGTTTTGAGGTGGGTTTTTTCATTAATCTTAGCTTTCAAAGGAGCTAGCTCTTTGGGGGGGGGGGGTGAAACGCGTCATATTTTTCCTCAGAGTTTCCCCTTTCGGTCGCTATCTTGAGGGTCTAATTGGTGATTTTTACTCTTTCTTTAAACCAATTTCAAACTAGTTTGACAGAAATGTACGTGGGTATGCACGGATCGAAAGGGGTGGGGACCCTCCCCCTCCTTCCCGATTAAAAATTTCAAATTTCTTAAATTTCAAAGAGAAAATTATCGAAAATATGCCTCGTTCCCCTTCACCCTCCCCGGCAAATTTGAATAAACCTCGGATTTGATTGATTTTTTTAAAGCAGCGAATCGTGCCAAACCAAACAAAATAGTTGAAGGGTGGAACATTTGTTGAACAAGGTTCCGTATGGAAAAATATTCGAGGTTTTCATGCTTGTCATGACTATTGAATCTACATGTATGTACATTGAATAATAATAAGTTAACGATTTTTACATGTGTTGTGTGTTAAGAGGTTTGGTTTCTTTGCGTAAGCAGTTACATTTATCTATAGAAATAGAAACCATGACTTTGTACAGCTGTTGTACACCATCTGTGACAAGGGAACAAGAATATATCTATCATCGTAGAAATATACAATATTGACAACGTGTAAAAGTGTGTGCATCACTTATAGCACAGCATGCATTAAAATGTTATTTTCAAAAAGCAGTTAATGATTTTTTTGTTTCTATGACTGATATATATATATATATATATATATTTTCAATAGTGACTTTGATACTCTGAAAATAAATAAAATTTTTATTAATTTGATCTTGTCTCAGCATGTAGCCCTATTGAATATCACTTACAGTTGGGTTGATAGAATTATTAGACATGTACCTCTGAGAATAATTTCTATAGTCTGTCCCGAGTTATTGCTTCCATCACTTTTTGGTGATTTTTAATAAAAATACAAATACATGGGAAAGCAATACAGTTGAAATCGGTAAAAGGGAAAATATCCAAGATAAGATATCTTCAATTGACACATTATAATTTTTCACACATAAAAGTTCACAAGAACGAAAATAGATCACTTACGGTATTTATAACGGGGAATGTTCACCATTCGGAACTTACTAGGAATGCCTCGCACAATTTTTCAACGTTATCATCCGGGCAACAATGACTGATGCTATGCAAAATCCCCGTAGACTCTCTATTTTGGGTTGTGTATGGAAGCCTTAAGCGATAAAGGGGCGTTACAAAACAGATAATCTGGACATCATATGAGTGGATGAACGAAGTTTGAGTACAAAAATATTTATGATTATCGAAATATCAAGCAAAAAGTGGTGGAAGCAAAAACTAGGGACAAAATAAAAGTAAAATGACAACGAATAAACATGCTATTCTATCTACAAGTAGCTGTGAAATAGTTTTCGTGCTATCTTTGTAGCACATTGATAAAAAAGTTTTCCTGTCAATTTTCCTTTGATACGTCTATCAATAGAAAAATTATTAGATTCATTTCTTGAATCAAATCAACTCAAATGCTTAACTTTTTAAATTTCATATCGAATACGTTAATAAAAAACATTTTTTTAAAAAACCATCGAAATGATTCAGTAGCAACCGTGACGTCACAAATTATGCAACGTCATAATATCTTCTCAGCTGTAAAAAAAAAAAAATAACAAAGCATCTTTATGATTCAGAAGCAATTATGATGTCACGATTTATACGTCATAATATCTTCTCAGCTGTTTCTGAGTAAAGGTGTTGCTTGCCTCCCACTGAGACCCAGGAATAATCTTCGGAAACAAAAATTAGTTTTCAATTATTCCTAAAGCGGAATATTGTTTTTATTGTTCATTAAGAAGTTTACCAAGAAGTCAAGAATTCTGTAAGTAGATATAATTCTGAATATCTGAAAATTAATTTTGAAGATGAATTATTCTAACTTCTTGTTCTCATTCTTCATATCCTTTGTTTAATGTCTCGATTAACGCAATTCTTGTCATGTTTTACGAGTTGGTTTGTTTTAATTCGATGAAATATCTAATTGTTTCCCCTTTCATTGATAGATACCAAGATGATTGGATTCGCCATTTTTGTAATGGTCGTCTTTGAAGGATTCAGGTGGCTAAGAAAAGACGGTAGGTATTTTCCACGTATTTACACAAACGACAATACATTTAATATATACAATCCCATGTATTGGTGTGTTTCAATTTTATTTATCAGTGCTAAAAAGATAAAATTATCGAAAACAATGAACAATGCATTCTGGAATTTTTATATCATTTCAGATGAAGCGGATATGGATCGTGAGATATCCGAGCAGATTGATGCAATGCTAGAGAGCATTCAGAGATCTTTGTAAAAATGTTGAAATAAAACATTTGACCGATCCCATTCTGGCCTTTTGTTTGATTTGATTTTATCTCTTGTAATGTTCATTCAAGAACAAATTTTTCTATGCTTTTACTGGAACGGTTGCAAATTACCAAAAACAAAGGATTACCACATAGGTACAGGGAATGGGTCAGGGGTGAAGTGTGTAAAAGAGAGGAAATGCCAGATTTTCTTTTAAGATGAGAATAAATATCTTATTTTATTATGCTACGTGTTCATTTATAAGCAGGAATGATATATCAAAAAAGTGTACAAGTATGTTATAATCAAAATTAATGATAATGATAAAAAACATCATGATATATATTAATTTGCATCTAGTATGCATGATGAGAACAGAGAGAGAGAGAGAGAGAGAGAGAGAGAGAGAGAGAGAGAGAGAGAGAGAGAGAGAGAGAGAGAGAATTGCGTTCAGATAATGTTCTCCTTTGTTTTAGATTAAAAGTCTCGATATTTTAAAGACTACTCTACTCTGTCACAACGATTAAGGTTATTACAATTATTTACGGAATAAAATGTCCTATTTCCTATTTTAAGATTTCTATCCTGTTACTTTGCGAATTAAAGAGTTTTCGTATCATTATGAATACCTCTTCAGTACCCCATTTCCTCTATTATAAAAAATAACATTAAAAAGAACACAAACAAACAAACACAAACCAATTATTAATCAACAGTTGTACCTAATCAAAACCAAAATTAAACCTTAAAAATCTAAATGACAATCTTTATCCCTACATTTATTTTTTCTTTGTGGTAGTTACATACTTTGCTTTGTTAGCGACTTTTTGCACTAACAGGTACATACTGTTAACGTAATCTATCTTTTATTTATGTATTCACATAAAAAGCTACAATATATGCATCTGGCCTCTTCCCGCCCTCCCCCCCCCCCCTCCATATACATGTACATGTATGGTATTACGGGCTGACCAGATAGGCAGACGAAACACACAACACCCCCTCTCTACCCCCCCCCCCCCCCAAAAAAAAAAAAAAAACAAAAACAAAAACAGAAACAAAACAAAACAAAACAAAACAAAAACAAAAACAACTCTCAATGTTTATACAATTCAATCAAGCCCCCCCCCCCCCCCCCCAAAAAAAAAATTAAAAAAAATTCCAATGTTTATACAATTCAATCAACGTTATAATCAATTATAGTATATTTCTTTCAAATTCACTTCGAAATTCACAAAGAAACATTATTATTAACTTGATTAATCTAATTGAGAATTGATTATTCGCTTTCGACTTATAATGATGATTAAACCACGCCAGTGTTTCGCTAATTTACAAGTGGAGAGATGTTTGTTTACTTTATTTTTGGAGAATAAACCCAATAAGTGCCTAGTAGATAAGACAACGATCCGTTCAAGCTAGGGTCTAGTAACTTATTGCTGGTCCCCCTTAAACTGAAAACTCAATCGATATATATCCAATTATAGGAGAAAAGAGTACGTATTCACATCTAATTTCTCCTCTCTTTAGCACGCGCGTTTCAATTGATTAGGCAAAGCGGTAGCCATTTTACCCTTCTTAAGTATCTATATTCAATAAAATATTAACCTCTCGGAGAAAATTAGGAATTTGGGGGATTCTTTCTCCCTCATCCACGGGTCTCTCTGCAGTCGTAAACTGAGGTAATTGACACTGTTCTACGACTTTTCATGCTTGTAATTATTTTGCTGAGGCTTCAAAATTTTAGCTAATATACTAATCGTCGGAGAGGTTTGACTTTGGCCTATGCACTATTGCTTGTATGTATCCAAAAGACTAGTAACGTTCTGCTACACAGCAATGAGGAATGCTTGTTGCAAACATCAGTTGATTGACCTGATTTTTACCGTCTCTTCCTCAATAACGAAACCCCATTATATGACCAACGGTGTCACTGAAGATCAGAAATTCACACTGAAGCTTTTATAAATGAATATGTTATGATTATACAATTTTAACTAAGCAAGAGATGTAATAGATAGTAAACAGAAGACAGGCAAACAGACGAAAATCCTAGGCAATGTATATATAAATTAAAAAGAAAGGTCATATTTTGTTACCGGGGAAAGGGGTAATAATGGGGGGTTGTTTTAATTAAAAGCTCTATATCTGATATTCAATCATTCAGCAACTCAGCACCTCAGCAGCTAGTCCATCTATAAAAAAGGAATGTTGAGATGCTATTATGACAGACAATCAGCCAAGAATCCATTTTCCATTTTGAACTTGAGCTTGCAACACCGCTTTTGCTGGCAAGTCTATTTTTAACACACATCATGACGGTTTCATTTCCGAAATATTTAATATGTAACAAATACATTCAGTAAATATCTCTATGTACAGTGCATCTCTTGTTCGATTGATCATTGTCCCTTAAGTTATTGTAGATTCCTAATTAAACACGAATAATTAATATCCGCGTAGAATTGCGATTTTATAGCCTCGCGATTTGGTGCAAAATGGGTAAGTCGCAGAATTTAGTACTCACGAAAATTAAATAATCTACAGTTTGCGTGTATAAATATTGGTATAGTTTAATAAAGTGCGTATTTATTCATTATGCCTGTTTTAAATTAAAAAAAATTTGTGTCCCTACCACTATTCGTGTAGATATCTATTTTTCATCAATCAATTATTTATTATTTTCCCCTTTGTTTTTCTCGATATTTTTCTGTACCTTTTCTTCTGTGCTTTTTTTTCTCCTCTTAAACCATAGCAATATTCTAGTGTTTAAACTGTGTTAAAAAAAGATAAAAATTAAAAATGAATGAATAAATAAATAGAAATCATCAAAAGCAAAACGAAGCTGTTTAGAAATGACACTGGTTGTATTTATCTACCATAATTGTCTTTGTGTGAATGCAAACGACATGTTTACCATTCGATAGAACCGCCGGCACAAAAGAGTGCTTAATAAACTGTACAAATATTTGTTTATTGATTTTACGGCAATTCATTCAGATCATTCATAAATCCTGTATTATCCTACCTTTACTGCCTCTTTTATTATTGCTATAGCGGCCTATTATAAGGACTGGCACATACTAACACTGCTGCGTACACGGGGATACTCAGACGAGTGGCTTCGCTTCATTTACCGTTGGTATTCTCATATCACGCTCTGGTTAAATATTGATGTACTGTGTACTATTGACGATAAGCTCACTGTTTATTACTAAGGAGCGGGCGTTAACAAAAGCCGTCCATTCGATGGAAAAACTACAGGGTGTTTTTTTTTCTAACTAGTTTACTGTATTATTTTCGTGTAAAAATACACCAGGTTTGGTTCTATTTGTTCAGGGTTTAATGCGGTTCAATTAGCACTAAACTCCATCATTATCTTTTTAAATACATTGTTCCTGCCTTTTAAAACGAATGTCAACCGACCTGTACCTAAGTTAATACGTTTCGAAATTTCCGTTTACCTATACAGAAAATATTTAACCAAAGGATCTACAGTCCAAAACTTTTATATATGTATGCCGAAACTAGTTTTAGAGCCGGTTCGGTTCAACACTGAACGTACATGGCTTATCGGACGGCAGATCGATCGAATAGACAGCGATTCGCCTGCCTCTGTCAAACCGAGCCTGGGCTTCGCTCCGACAGGTTCTAGGAATCACCGGAGCGGTAAATGCTTCTTCATTATTTCAGTGAATTCTATTTAATCACAAAATTTCCGGATGTTGAGTGAATGGGAAAATTAAATACTTGCCGGAAGCAGATATTCAAAGGATACACATTACGCTGGTGGTGGCGTTAAGGTGTTGCTGTTCAAAAAACACACGACTGAGTGATTCTTCCAATGGCTGGGATGTGCGATTGTGATTTTCGTTGAATGGATTTTTTATTATTACTAGTTTCCACACAAAAGGTATTCATGCAAACTTTACTAGCCGTGCTCTAATGATAAAGAGTTTTACCTTACCAAAAATCAATTATAAAGTACGAGAAAAAAAGAAGAAAGCGCTATGCAGCATCTGTGTATCTCATGATATAGCATGATCCCAAAAAAGAAAAGACATTTCCTTGACTAGATTTCAGGTCGACTAGGATTCTGCATGGAAGAGAAGAGTTCAAGTTGTAAACATGGCGGTGGTGTCTATAATGAACAATCAGTCTCGGTACCGGAGACCCATCAGTCGTCCGGACCGTCTAAACGAGAGTGACGGGGAACTGTGGTTGTTCCAGTCCCCCGATTCCGGTAGGAAGTTCCGGGACAGCGACGGATCCGACAATGAATTAGCCTTGGAAGACCTGGTAACGTGTTGTGTGGATGGTTCCTCTCCTCACAGCTGTTCATTGCAAACTTGTGAACGGGTGACCATCAACGTTAGTGGGCAGTATTACGAAACATGGGCCTCCATACTTAATAAACACCCGACTACCTTACTAGGGAACCCTCGGAAGAGGATACGATTTTTCGATAAGGATAGGGGTGAATATTTCTTTGATCGGCATAGACCTACGTTTGAATCTATATTTAATTATTATCAATATGGCGGGAAGCTTCGACGCCCGGAGCCCGTGCCCGATGATATATTTCTCAGGGAGTTAGATTTTTACCAAATAGAGAAGGAGAAAATCGAATTGTACAAAAAGGAAGAAGGATATGTTTCTGAAAAAATGGTATTACCAGAAAACCCTTGCAAACGTAAGATCTGGCTGCTTATGGAGTATCCGGAGACGTCATTTGCAGCTTACGTCATTGCAATAGTTTCCGTTGTGATAACCGTGCTTTCAATTATATTGTTCTGTGTGGAAACGGTTCCCTGGTTGTCGAGCCACGACTGCGTGAACGGGAAACCGAATTTTGCAGATCCTTACTTCATCCTGGAGACCCTATGCACCGCCTGGTTCACCTACGAAGTATTCATTCGCCTTTTTTCGTGCCCGAGTAAAATCAAATATTTCAAAGATTTTCAGAATCTGGTAGATATTACAGCCGTTATTCCTTATTATGTAACGCTGTCGAATTTGCTTTCTCCAGACGGCTGCGACGGGGGTTCAGCGGGAACGTCTCTAGCCTTTCTAAGGGTGATCCGACTGGTTCGAATCTTTAAGCTGACGAAACACTCCGCCGGCTTGCAAGTTCTAATTCTAACGTTTAAAGCCAGTATAGAGGGTCTTCTCCTGTTTTTGGTCGCCCTCTTTGTTTGCATTCTCTTGTTCTCCAGTGCTATCTATTTCGCCGAACAAAGCCAACCAGATTCGCAAATTACGTCAATTCCGGATGCTTTTTGGTGGGCCGTGATTACCATGACAACCGTTGGTTACGGAGATAAATATCCTGTGGGAATTCTGGGGAAAATCATTGGAAGTATTGCTGCCTTGACAGGGGTCTTAACTTTAGCGATCCCTGTTCCAATCATCACAGAAAACTTCAACAAGTTTTATGCCCACAAAACAGGCAGAGGTAAAGGATAAATCTTCCTTTTTTCACTTAATGAAAAAAAAAACCTTGAAAGTTCTTTAATTTTCAAAATTCTCAATGAAATGATCAATATTGATATAATTATGCAAATTTTTAAGTATGAAAAATATCGTAAACAAAATATATTCATTTCATTATATCCACACTTATACTTTTGTTTATCTGGTGTTGTACCACTTTGCTCAATATTCCATTGACTTCACAGGTAGTTTGTAGAGGGCCACATTTTTCCTCCACTCACATTGTGTTATTTCAAATATTTCATTAATGTCAGTTTGGTACACAACTTAATACCCTTTGCATTATCGAGGGACACTTACCCATGCCCCGTTAGACATTATATTGGTAGAAAATTACCCTGTTTCTGATAATTAGATCGTGTTAATCGTACGAGTAAAATATCATTAACATCTTGGTTTCGTTATAATGTTATTGGGCTTGCACTACGATGGTGCAGTCAGTAAATCGCTTAGTGATATTAGGTGACCATTATTTAAAAAAAAATCCATTACTCTTGTACGAGAATATGAAAGCCGAGACCAGAACTAACATCGAGGGAATTTAATATCGACTATATCATAGTACAGATCATTATCCAAGTGATTAAGATGTCACATACAGACAAGTTACTTGCCAAGTTTAGAGTTTAACTATTTAGACCAAACGCTTGATGCTACAGTTAAAATAGGACGTGCAAATATACTACATATTACAAAAAGCTGCATTTTCTACCTTAAATTATTAGTAATCGATGTATAAGTTGCTCCCCTTGTTAAATAAAATAATTAATCAATATTTTCAGCAAAAGATATTTTTTAATTAATTGGTAATTGTTTGAAGTATCGATTTTAATGTTCATTGGAGAGAGAGAGAGAGAGAGAGAGAGAGAGAGAGAGAGAGAGAGAGAGAGAGAGAGAGAGAGAGAGAGAGAGAGAGAGATTTTCGTCGTACAATTTTAACATATTTGTGTCTAAATTGATTTGATTCTTTTTATTATCCAAACTTTTCATTACAATTTTGTATAGAAGTAGTCTTGAGTGACAGTCATATATTTCGTATAATTGGAGTATGTCATTGGTGATATGGTACATTAGTCGTGCCGACCTTTGTGCTATGAACAAGGTACACTGATTTAACAAACGAGTTGATTAATAATTCAGACTTTTTCTTCGAATTTCAAAAGATTGTAAAAAAAAAATTCATTATGATCAAACGCAAATCTTCCTCAAAGATAGGAACTCTGCTTGGGCTTCGACTAGTGTTTGAATGTTGAGCACTGTAGATGTGTTGTTGTGTTATAATTAATGTATTCATGCGCGGCACTGAACGCGTTGTAGAAAATCAAAGTGTGCAGTATATTACACATGTCTATAATGAGCATAACTAGAAACTGTTTCAGATAGCCTGGCAAATGCAGTAGAGTAGTGTTTCGGTCATAGACTGACTAAAGCAATTGAATATGTTTCTTAGATTTGTTTGTTTTCTTTTCTTTCCTTATCTAGGACGTATTCACACAGCAGTTTGAGACTTTGTACTAGCTCACATCACTTTGCCTGTAGAACAATTCTCACAGTCACAACGAACTTTCTGAAATTGTCTTGATTATTTGAACAATTGGTTTGTAACTATTATTATTATTATTATTATCATTATTATAATTATTATTATTATCATTATTATTATAATCTCTCTTTGTATCTTTTATATCATTTTATGGTTTTTTACAAGTATTCACATTGTTGCCAAAATTTCCTATCGATGAAGAATGAGACTTTGAAATCGAAAGCTTGTACAAAAAGTAAGATAGCTTGGTTAAGAGAAGTGTTGAATTCCCCTTTTTATATGATTCGGACAATCAAAGAATGGCTATAGTATAGATTTTTTAAGACGAGAATTTAAATCGAATGTGAATACTTAGGAGAATTCTTTCACATGGATGAATCTATTGTTTTGTTTTGTTTAACCTCTGTATAATCTGACATTAGATGTTAAAAACTTTTGTTTTACGATTGACTTAACTAAAACACCATGTTTTCCAAAAAGGTTTTTTTATGATGCACTCACAAAAACTCTGTAATTCACAAAAAGAAGACGATCCATTTTGTTTTAAATGTTTGTAAAAATCAATCAAACATCTATTGCACTAATTGAAAAAAAAACAAAACCCAAAACAAATCATTAATAAAAGTCCTTTTTTTCATCTGCAGTTCGAGGATAAATCGTAGGTACATGTACCGGTATACGATGCAATGGAAATGTTCCACATTGAGAACAATATGTAGAGTGCGCCTTATTGCAAAGTGTATGATTTGATACCATAGCAGTTGTGTTATCAGGCAGGACTATGCCTAGCAGAGCGCGAGTTTAACTCTTATAATGGGAGCAAGATAGTACAGTCTGTATTGTATTGTCTTGTTGGATTCAATTACCTCCTAGTAAAGGATTACCAAGCCTTAGCAATCCTTATTTGCCCGTCAAAGATGGACGTGGAGGGTTTATTTTTACCCGCCATTGATTTCTCGCAGATGATTCAATGTTTCTGTTGAAAATTGGCAATTTCAGAATAAAATGTTATTACAATCTTATATGGCCCAGCTTAACTATATCACCTCCAGGATGAGCACAAAAAGATTATTATGAAACATTAATGGTTTAGAGCCCAAGAAGAAAAAAAAGATGTCGTCGTAAAAACATTACAGTAATGGGGGTTTTATTCAAACGTGCTCTGTTGGTAAGACGTCTGATAACAAAACTACTATTAGCAATACAATATATGAACCAACGGTGAAGGCAAAGGCACGATTGAGAAACGTTAATTGTATTGTCTCTTGTTCATTTTTTTCTCTTCCTCTTTCTCTCACTATTTAATTGTAAAATCATTTCATTCAACACCCTTTTCGATGTTTATGTCCTTTTTCTCTTGGAATCGAAAGCTCTATTATTACAATGAAGTATTTTAGCATGATGTAGTTGCATTTTTTACCATTTGAATGTAAAAGTGTATGTAATTATAAGTCGGAAATGGCATACGGGATAATGTATGAACTATGAACAACAATCAAAATCGCATTTATATTACGTTGTTTGACCCAATTAATCGAATTAATCGAATTCACGAGCATTTTATAAAAACAAGAAATGGATAACACCAAATTTCTATACTCAATTTAATCTTAATTCTTTGTGTTGTTGAAAAGATTAATTAAAAGATATATTAGTTGTTTGAATACAAGAACAATTCAATTATGCATTTCAATGCAAAACATGGGGATGTTTTCTATCACTGAACTCCTACTAATTGATACATGTAACATCGTAATATTAATCGAATCCTGACTTTTACAATTATACAGAGTTTTTCGTTTAATTTGGTTAAATTTGCAACACACCATGTGTTGTTGTACCAGTATTTGCAACAGATCCCGTATGCCATGATGCAACGTTTTGATGATCACGTGATTTTGTCTGTGATAATAATATATATACATACATTGTACATGTAGAACCTACATGAAGTATATCTTTGCTCAACTTATTTTAAGCGAGGGCTCGAATAGTTTCACGTATCTATAAATACGCATGTTTTATTTGTATTTCTTGATGTTTTTTGAACAAAAACATTTTCCCTGTAATCTTATAAGTTTTGGGCGACATTGCGTGCATTTTCCATTTGCAATTGATTTCATCTTTTGCAGTTTATTGTTGAAGTGATTCTCATGTTTGCATTTTTGTCCCCAAAGCACATGTACTTTAGAATCATAATGGTTTGTTTGATATATGCACCGGTTGATGTGCAGTTTTACATTTAGATCTAACACACCCGTACCAGATGAACTCCTTCACTTATTACCAGACGACAGTCGTTTTATTCCAGTTCGAAACAACTATCTTTTAGAGTGTAAAAACACCCTTTTGTAAGCAAATAGAGAGGCTTAATTACAATCCAAATAAAATGAGGAAAGAGAGTAAAAAAAAGAAAGCGTCAATAGTATTGGGCCATGTAGTGCGTTAATTCATTCAGTAATCAAATTCAGCTGTCATAGTGAATTTGTTTGATCTAGGAATAATTTAATCATCTATCGGTTAAAAACATCACAGCAGAACCATGCAGGCTCGTAGAATTAAGCATCAGGGAAAATTCAATTCTGATACGAAATATCCCGTGCATCTGAGTCCCGTGTTTAAACTGGGGGAAAATCAATAGTCTACTGTACAGAAAGACTGGTGATGCCTCTTATACATTATTCGGTTTCCGACTGTAAAAAAAAACCTCTCTTATCATTTTTTATTCCATATTATTAGTTTTTCTCAAGAAAGTGTAATAATAAAAGCAGGGAAATGACGTCATTTATAATTTGAGATTCATAGAACAAAATTAATTTGACTCTGAATATTATATTCTGTAAATTTCATAATTTTAATTGAATAAGCCGAATGGTCAACAAATTCACCATCAGATCTTTATCAAAAATGTTGATATGGTGTTTATAGCCATAAGTATTGTTTATCAAAGAACAGTCCATAAACTTTGAATATTTTCCTAATATCTCTATACATGTAAAGAGCTCTTTTAAAAGGAGGTTAATTTTGTCTAAAAACGACCCAGACAATCCAT
Source organism: Magallana angulata (assembly GCF_025612915.1). NCBI lineage: Eukaryota > Metazoa > Mollusca > Bivalvia > Ostreida > Ostreidae > Magallana > Magallana angulata. Next base: position 24,917,884 of record NC_069118.1, on the reverse strand, counting down.
TAACTGGTGTTATATATCCACAATATTCTTTTATATGTAAAATCAATTGTTTCTTAGTTATATCTGAAAATATTACTTAACTGATCCAGAGCATCTAGTTTTGCCCGGTAAAACCAATGCTTTATATAAACTTAATAAAGCAAGGAATACATGTATAAGATTATCAATAACCTCTGAGGCAGATATAGAGATAACCTAAAAATGTTAGCAACAATTCCCCCATGATGTCGTCTTCTTTGAAAAATATAACTTTGTCGTGTCTTTGACAATTCTTGCAGCTAGACAAACACAAAAAAAACTCGCTAAATCCATTAGAGCAGTCTAGCTATATTTCTGAACATAATATTCCTCCGCAATTTTGGAACCAGATCAAAAATGTTACACTATTCTGCTATCTTTGATACATGGGGAGTTGCTACCTTATGGGACCATCTTTCTTACGTACTTCTCACCATCAAAGTCAATAGTACATGTTACAGCGTTACAGTTTTTGTTTCAAGAAGGAATTCGTTTATTGGGCTCTGGATAATGTAATTCTACAAAATTTTCCCTGATCCTTATTCTATTAAAAGCCAAGTCTTATCCCTTTTGGTAAGCCGTATGAGTGTATATTTTTGATGATCCGTTATATGAAGATAACTTTAAAAAGGCTTTTGCACACATTTGAGAGTGAAAGGGGGGGGGGGGGGGGCTTGAGGGAGATGGGCTTGACAACTTCTGTTACCAAAAAATAAACATTTCCCCAGTGTCATTTTCACTTTTTTTACATTCTGTGCTAATAAAGCTAAACCTAGAAAAGACCGTCAATATTATTTTTAATGATGTCAATATCCCCCATGCAGTTTTAAAACAGTAACTGTAGCCATTGCATGTAACAGGTGGTGTGAAGAAAATAAAGATGTATTTGCGTACCTATCGATTATTAATTAAAGGATATACAACTGTCAAAATAAAAAAGAGAATACATCATAATTTATATTTAAAATTTAACTGGCCTGCATTATCTCTCAATTAGTATTAGTCCAACAAAAGTTCTGTTTACTGAAAATTGTTTGAATTATTGATGAATTAAGCTTAAGCCTCCTAATTGTGCCACTATACAGTGCGATTGTGTGACTAAGAACAAAATCAATTTTTAACAAGCAATACTTTTAAGATCTACAAAAAAGGGATATTTTAATCATATACTTTATCACATAAACGAACACTAAATTCCCTTCTACTGACGTATTAGAGAATACAATAGGGAAATGTTTCAAATCAACGAAAGAAAGAGATCAGAAAAGAAAGAAAAAAAAAACCGGAAAAATGAAATGAAAATTTTTTTTTAGTTGAGATTGTGATCTCATGACATGTGAAAATTAGATGTGAGTAACTCATTATCCTTAAACAATGAACCGGCTATCTCTACACATCGGAATCTCTTCAATATTTGATTACTTTAGTAATCGCTCCACTGGAACGCTTGTATGAACTATACTGAAATCAATAGTCTAGGGTCTATAAATGTATTGCTAGGGATAGGTTACAGAAATGTGATTTTTCTTTTTCTCCTTCACTGAGCTTTTTACATGTATATATACTTTAAGCGTTTCTATAAAAAAATTTACGCTTCAGATGAAGTACTTTTTTTCTTTAAAGTATTTATACTGATTTTTGAAGGGTTTATGATGTAAAACATACAATGGCATTTGTGTTCACTGCTTTTGCATTTCTGTATGGTCTGGCGATGGATTTATGGATTAAAATCTATATTCATCTAAAATGTATCTGCGTTATCAGAGATATAAGTATTGAACGACTTGTACATGTAACTCAGCACAGTCTTATATAAGGTCAGAATTACATACATGCAACAAGTCAAATAAGTAGGCTAATCTCTTTTTCTTTTCTAATTTTTCTTAGAATAATTTTTCAATTTACAAAATAAAACCAACACGTTTATCAAAGGTAAGGCAACATGCTTTTTTGAAAATCCTAGTTATACAAACATGTCATTCCAAACTTCAATATTTTTTTTCTTTTATACAAATAAAAATTGCATTCTTACTTAAAATTGACAAAACACACGAACTTCAAAACTCAAAACTGCTTTTTTAAGGTGAATGTTATGGAGCTGTAACAACTGAGTGAATTCTTTACCATCATCTCCTTTTACCTTTTTGCAATTTGTCATTAATCTTTGTTTATCGTTTTATTTTCAGACACATTTGAAAACTGTGGTGTAAAATAAACAAACGCAGTTTGCATTAGATTTTTAGATTTTCCGATAAATGAGTAGATAGGCTTTTACAATATTGTATTTCAACTATACTGAGTCCACCTAAACTTTATATCTTTGTATCGTTCGATTAAGCGTATTGGATGTAAAATCTGTTGGACATTTTTTACTAAAAAAAACACTGCATGTTACAAGAAAAAAACATTTTAAAATACTGTATTACATATACAACTGTATCTTGTTTTTTCTTTTTTTTTCTTTTTACACTTGTTGATCTTTTAAATTATTACACAATGACTTTCATTAATTATACATGTATATATATAGACATATATGTATTCGCGTGTGCCCATCACGGATTGACTTTTTTTGTCTGGCAAACGAGACTGTGGATATTACAAATGGTTTGCGGTGCATTGATTACATGCAATAATTTGATTTTTGTCCCCTGCGACTGCAGTGGATCGGTTTTTGCTAATCTATTGTTACCTATCATGTTACTTAATATTAATGGTTGTTAGAGATTTCATGCACTTTTCTATGCAGTCTTCCCGATAATGGGAGGAATTAAATTATCACGAAAGTGTCTACATGCCTTTGTTATTTCTTGTGCTTGTTTTTTTTTTTTATTACATAGAGTATTCGAAGCATCAAGTGATTTTATGCTACGTTAATTTGAAACTTTCCCCGTTTTGACACAATTCTATTAAAATTACTAGTTCGTGATACCAAACAATAACGTTTGATTTCTTGTCTGTTTGGGTTTTTTGTGCGAGGTTGTTCGAAAGGTTCCGCTTGATTCAGTTCATGTAACTTGATAAAAGGTTTTATTCAAATCATTCAAAGTGAAGCTAAGAAAACTGTTATCGCTATCAAGTTAAGTTTTGTTTCTCTTATTACCGGATTAAATTAAACAATCAATGTCGGATGAAACTAATTTCCTGTACTAATAGTTGTTGGTGTTGGTGGTGGTCGGAGGTAGGGTGGGGTGGGAGTGGTTAAGAATCCAAAACATTTATTTTTTTGAACGTCGATGTTTACATCCAGAAGTGCATGTCTTAATTGCGTCTTCAAATTACTGGCAAGTGAAATGTTCGTTGTATATCATATCTTAACAAAAGCATTGTATACATGTAATAAATTCATTGAACTTTAACAGTAAAACTCGAATCAACATTTACAACATTGCCATGTACTTTTTTCAATGGGGGGGGGGGGAGGGGGGGGGGTGGTAGGTGGGAGATTGCTTGAGAAAATCTATAAGTAGGTTTTGTCAGGCTGGCCATTTGATCTTTCTTCTTACATTGATTTTTTCATCAGAATAAAGTACAAGATTTGTCAATTTTCACTGATCTGTGCAATCGCCTTTGTTGTCTTTGACTTGATTCGCAGAAAGTTTACCGGGATGTGACAGTTGTCTAAACCGCACACGTACTGTTTTGTTGAACAGATGTTGCAGACATCACCAACGAAATCTCCTTTTTTAAAGTCTTTTTTCTGTTACAGTAAAGCGGGCATTGATCCGTTATTTAGTTATTAAAAAGAGCGTAGTGGTGTGGGTGGGGTTGGTGGCTCATGTCATTTCTACATGGAGGTCATTACATAAAATAGGTCTTTCTACGATGTGATTTTTAAGAATTCCGAACATCTCCTGACTTGTTAGTATATTGTATATTTATGCTTATTTTCTATTTATATACTACTTATCTATTCATTTATAAAATGTATCTCTGACTTTTGAACTGTATGTAATGGTTGACCTCATGTACCATTTCATAGTTTGAATTGAAATTGTTAAATCCATGTTTAATACAGACTGAGTGCTGGACAATTATGCCCGAATCAAGGTGGCATATTTTGCATCCGTTTTGTAAGATACAGTTTCCTTAAAACTCATATATGTCATACGAAAACACAATAACTGCTTGGAGAACTTGACCACTTATTTTGTTTTAAGTTTGTTTCATCTGTTTTATTATTAAAATAATTATTTTTTACTTATTACAAAATATTGCAAAAATTAAAAAGTGCATGAGTAAAAAAATTAGAATAAATCAAAATTTTGACATTAAATTTCATGAAGTTGGATTTCATTTAAAAAAGACTTCAATTTAATGGAATTATACATGCAATACTTATATTTTCAATACAATAAAATTAATTTTTTTTTTATTCACTGATAACAAATTGTTTTCTTTAGAAAATTTAATTTTCTTACAAGATTTTGAAACCCTCAGAGATTTCTGTTCAAAGTATGGTCTGAGTTAAAATTCCCACACGAAGTAATATAATTCTAGTAGACAATGCTAATTATCCTATAGGATTTAAAAAGGTTAAAAAAAAAAAAAAAAAAGATACATCAGTAACTTTTAAATCAGAAATGCACAATTAATTGGTGCAAAAAAAGCTACAACTGCACTAGAAAAATTAACCGGCACTCCATTATTCATAAAACTGGTTTTCCGACTAAATCTAACGATTACGACACAAAAAGTGTCTCAATATTTATAACACGTCAAAATAAAAATCCAATTTGATATTGGAAAGCAATAAAAGTTCACCCAAACGACGGAATGGCTGATTCCAACATTCATCTACGGGGGTCTATAAAATAAAGGGAGCTGAATGTTAATCACCCATCCCTTCCCTTAAGTAGACTTCTGGGGGTTCGTTTATTCTGCCACTGTGAGAGGTAAGCTATGGTTCCTTCTTTCTCCTTATGGTGAAGACTTCTCTCTCTGTGTATATTTAACGCTCTTTCTTTCTGACCAGCAAAGATGACGCATAATAGGACAATTTTTACCTGTTCTTCTTGGAGAACGCAACCAGTAAGCATTTTGCGCCGCAGATATTTTGAAATGTTCACAACAAGACTTTAAACCTTGAGTTGTTGGGAAAATATTTGGTAATATACAATTCTTGGAAATACTTTTGCTATAATTCATTCATTGATTCACTGCTGAAACGTTTATTGTATAAATGTTAATAGAGTGTTGTTTATTTGTATCCGTGTAACTGTTTGTTTGCTTCCGGGTTTTTTAGGGAGTGTTGAAATTTGATTATTCAACACTTTCTGTGTCAATTTAAATACTGCTCTAAAAGGGATTTTGTTTACAATACGAAGTCGAAATACATTACACTTTTAAAACTCCTCGTAAACAGATGAATACAAACAAGCGATACTATTTACCTAAAATAAGGTTGCTCAAAATTAATTTTTTGTTAAATGTCATATTCAAAATACTAAACCTACGAGGGAGGGCGATAAAATCAATAAAACACATTTTTCAAAAAAGTGATTTAATTCATTGAGTATTATAAGATACAAATAGATTAGCTGTTTATTGATTTATCTGTCAGTTTTAAAGACAACCCCATTGAGTATATCCGAAATCTAATCAATAATGTGATCCTAAATATTTCTTATTTCTACAGATTGCAGCATATTGGTTGCAAAAAGTAAAATCAAACTGGTAAAATTAACATTACAAAATAGATTTTTGATTTGTAAAAAGATGACTTATCATTAGCTTCCGCTTGCGAGTGTTATAACTAACTTTGACTGACAGCGAACAAATACATGTATATCTACATCAACAAAGTATTTTCATCCCTCGTTCCTAAGGAATATGAAAAGCAGACGAATATCTACAGACACACAAATCACAAAACCGGATCCAACCACCTCGATCCAAGATTAGCAATTTGCCTGCGTATGAATATTAATCTTTTTCACCAATGGCAATTAAAAGAAACCTCAGTCAATTTTTGACGCTTCGCGTCGGTTGACAATGGTGTTCTCGGGAGTGTCAATTTTAACCGTTACCCTCCCAAACGAGCACAATTTATATAATGCCATCGTTTCTTTATACTGACTACTTTCCTTCATGGGCCGGTTGTTTTTTTTTTCATTTTAATTTTGAATAATTTTCCATATTTCGGGGAGGGGCTGCTGTTGTTGTTAGTGTTGTTGTTGTGGTTTCATTGTAGAGCGTGGAGTGGGTAGGTTCTGCTTTTATTGGATTGTTTTTGTCCAAGTCTGAATTCCATTATTTTCCCGGCCATGTCGTACAAAAGAAATCACCGGATGGATGAAGTTGGGGTTAATTATAATTATGAATTATCTATCATTCCGCCCAGACACGGATTTCCCTTCATCAGTCTTTAAATATATGACCTTTGAGCACGTACAAATACCCTTTAAAGGAATGGGCTGCGATCAGGTAAAACAAGGATAATGTCATCGGGCTCGTTGTTCAAAAATAGAAACATTTTACATCCCGATCTGGCGTACTTTTACAGACCCCACCGGCCGCACCTACACATCGTTACATTCCTTTATGTAATAACCCGGACTCTTGATTGCAATTGTTCCCACTTCAGCACTAATTGAAATCAATAGTCGGTGTGTGGCCTCAGACGTGACCCTTCGTATCGATATTAATTATTGGCTATACAACGTCTATATAGGCATAATTGGCAGTGTATGTATGTATATACGAATTAAGAATTCCCATCTCTGATCATGAATACCCCAGCCTACATCAAGTTACTTGAATGTGTATGATCCAGGAGTTCCAAGTATTAGATTTCCTAAAACACACTGGCTCTAGGATGGTAAACCTATGCGTAGCGTTTTTCAAGTTTTTATGAGAACTGTCTCATGCATTAATCATTTTAAACTCTGGAAATTTCATGCAGAAAAGGAATAAGCGAGCTATGACAAGTGTTTTTGCCTGCTGTTTTATTCTACACAGTACATAAACTGACACTAACAATCCCGTAAAGCCAGAAAACTTTAGAACTGCTTCAAGGGTATTATTGTAAAGTTCTCATTATTGCGAATTCTGGGTAATTATTAAAACAATCCCCGGCTATGACCATTGATTATTGTTGTTTTAGTTTTGAGAATCCCAGCTCAAATTTGATGCTAAAGATTCATGTGAAAGATTAAGAAAATGTAGATTTTGCGTGTCCCTTTACCAGTTTTTACACCATCCCGGTTTTGTTGAAAACAAGTTAGTAAAATTCTGCTTGTACAGGCTGCCTTTCATGTCCAAGATATGATATTACATACATGTATGTAATACATGTACCGTGAAATCATTTAAATTCGTGGATTGGTTTTTTTTTTACTTATACTTGGGGGTGTAATTTCGTAGATGCATCGGTTTTAAGTTTCAGTTAGAAAAGTATCTCTTTCATAATTTGTTTTCGTCGAGGATTTAAATTAGGACGATGTGTGATGGCTAGCCACGAATACCACGGATATTGAGCCACCACGAATTCTAATGATTTTACGGGTATATAACAAATCAGTCTTTTTAGCTCACCTGAGCTGAAAGCTCAAGTGAGCTATTCTGATCACATATTGTCCGTCGTCCGTCTGTCCGTCCGTCTGTCCGTCTGTCCGTCCGTCCGTCCGTCTGTCCGTCTGTAAACTTTTTACATTTTGAACTTCTTCTCTAAAACCGCTTTTCCAATTTCAACCAAATTTGGCACAAAGCATCCTTATGGGAGGGCGAATATAAATTGCAGAAATAAAAGTTTGATCTGTATTCAAAGCGGAGAAAACCTTGAAACTGTAGAAAAAGGGGGGTGCATTTTTAAAAATCTTCTTCTCAAGAACTACCGAAGCAAATTCAACCTAGTTTAGCATAAATTATCCTTATGGGAAGGAAAATATAAATTGCAAAAATTAAGTGGTAATTCTGTTTCAAATCTGAGTTATTACGAAAATAATAATAAAGGAAAGGCGTGTTTCAATCAGTTTAATAGCTTCGGGTTCGGCATCCGGTAAAATGATTCCATACTTCTAAAACGAGGTTCTTTGTTTAAAGCAGCCATGACATTATACGAAAAAGGGTCGATCTGACTATGATGAATTTGCTTGTTGTGCAACAGTTCACGTATGAAGGGAAATTTTGAAACATACAAAATATATTGGTGCCGATTTTGTGAAGTAAATTGAGGCTAAATATTTCAATGCGTTGACAGTTTTCACACATGACGTTGGTGTTAGCTTGTTCTGATTTTCGTTTCGTTCTCATTATGCTTTGTAACCTGGAAACTATCGTCTGTATTTCGTGATTTTTACGTATCAAATCAAACAGAGACTTCGGTAAATCAAACAGTTATCTGTTTACCTGCAAAAATTAAGCAAAATCGGATGTAGGGGTACTGAAATACAATTCATTATATCGGTAATTCGGCATTATCTTTTGCGTAATGGTACATGTAGATTAATGCAATAGGTTTTGTTGAGATGCTCGGCATTTTCTCGAGTTTATTCAGTTTAAATAGAGTTTGATATCGCTGACGGAAATATGTAGGTATATACATGTATATATATGATTCATTTCGAAAAAATAAATTGTGTTCTTTATTTGTTATACATGTAGTGCATGTTTCTTGTGTTTAATTATTTACAATTTCTATTTACTAACCATATTTGAGTGTTAAGCTTCGAATTATAAGCAAGATTCAGAGATTTGCTCACAATTCTATGTTTGTACACAGATCTTAAAAACTAAAGCTTAAAAAAGTAAAAAAAATTGTCAATATTTATTAAGAAAATTTTCAAAGTCTGTTCTTCCAGAAACCAACTTTAACAACTTATTGTATTGTAAACTTAACCTTTTTAGCTCACCTGAGGGTGGGGCCACAATTGGGGGTCGAAGTTTAACAAATAAATATATAGAGTAAATCTTTAAAAATCTTCTCCTCAGAAACTAATCAGCCAGGAAAGCTGAAACTTGTGTGAAAGCATCATCAGGTAATGTAGATACAAATTTGTGAAAATCATGATCCCCAGAGGTAGGGTGGGGCCACAATGAAGGATCGAAGTTTTACATAGGAATATATAGAATGAATCTTTAAAAATCTTCTTCTCAGAAACTAATCGGCCAGGAAAGCTGACACGTGTGTGGAAGGATCCTCAGGTAGTGTAGATTCAAAGTTGTGAAAATCATGACCCCCGGGGTACGGTGGGGCCACAATGGGGGATCGAAGTTTAAAATAGGAATATATAGAGTATATCTTTAAAAATCTTCTTCTCAGAAACTAATTAGGCAGGAAAGCTGACACTTTTGTGGATGCATCCTCAGGTAGTGTAAATTCAAAGTTATGAAAATCATGACCCCCGGGGGTAGGGTGGGGCCACAATGGGGGATCGAAGTTAAACATAGGAATATATAGAGTAAATCTTTAAAAATCTTCTTCTCAGAAACTAATCAGCCGGCAATGCTGAAACTTCTTCGGAAGCATCCTCAGGTAGTGTTGATTCAAAGTTGTGAAAATAATTACCCCTGGGGGTAATATGGGGCCACAATGGGGGTTCGAAGTTTAACATATGATTATATAGAGTAAATCTTTAAAAATCTTCTTCTCAGAAACTAATTAGCCAGGAAAGCTGAAACTTGTGTGGAAGCATCCTCAGGTAGTGTAGATTCAAATTTGTGAAAATCATAACCCCGGGGGTAGGTTTGGGCCACAATGGGGGATCGAAGTTTTACATAGGAATAAACAGAGTAAATCTTTAAAAATCTTCTTCTCAGAAACTAATCAGCCAGGAAAGCTGAAACTTGTGTGAAAGCATCCTCAGGTAGTGTAGATTCATAGTTGTGAAAATCATGATCCCCAGGGGTAGGGTGGGGCCACAATGGGGGGTCAAAGTTTAACAAAGGAATATATAGGGTAAATCTTTAAAAATCTTCTCAGAAACTAATCAGCCAGATGCTTCTTTATAATTGTTAAGACTTTGGTCCCAGGACAATTCTTTGGCCTCCCGAGAAGGTTCAGAGTTTGATGTACGTTTATATCTAATATATAAACTATTGTTAAGGATCATTTTGAGAACTGCAATACTCAACATATGATATGACTATAAAATCATCTTGTTAGAAAAGGGACAAATGATTATAAACATAAGAATATCCAGGGGAAAATGGATTTTATTTATACAGGATCTACATGTATTATTGTACATTGTCCAGATAGTTTGTATTATGACTCCATTAAGCTGATTTTATCATACCTATTGTTCCTCAGGTGAGCGATGTGGCCCATGGGCCTCTTGTTTATTATACTGTCATACTCACTGACAACGAGGGCGATAGGGGTCAAAATAAAATGGGGGCGAATATTTACAGCTGTACCTGTAAACAGAGTATATGTCCTTTAATTAGACGAATTTCAGTTTACTTCATATAGTTCCGAGAGATTTTCAATCATAAAGATCATAGCAGATTTAGCCTGGGGTACGGGGAGAATTGGTCTAAAATCGAAGATCTTCAATTTTTGATAACTCTTGCTTTTTGTTATCATACATAGAACGTGGGTGTAAAACGGATGTTGTTCCCTTTACTATGTTCATGACTGTATAACTATTTTATTTGACAAATTCGAACACTGCGGGGGAACCAGAATAAATGTGTCCGTGTATGAAGCGCTGTAAATCGCTCTAGTGCTACAAGAATACAGAAAATTAATCACATAGACAAAAAAGCTACAAATACCAAACCCTGGCTTGGTTTTATACCAAAATGGATTGACCTATATATATCCGGGCCAAAAAGCGATATATGGCCGCCAATGCCATTGGAGAATAGGGATCTGTCAAATTAAACTATACAAGTACCCAGACCATAAACGTTGCAGCCCCTAGCACACCAGAGGGACTCAGAGAGAGCCACGAGTCTCGTGTAGATGATGCCAAGACTAGGCATGGATCTCAGCCATCTCTGATAAAAATATGGTCAATCAGATTAAACATGTGGGCTTCGCTTGTACTACGGGGTATTCTGTTTATTGTTGCAATCCGTAATATAAATACAAACGACTTATAGTGCGGTAATTGGACCTATTTTTATTATTTTCTGTCGGCGCAGACTTTATCGGTTTATAGAATTCGAGCTCATGAATGTCCATTGTATATTCACTGTTCTGTGTATTCACAGTAGTGAATCATTAAGGGTTTGTTTCAGTCATGTCGATCGCCTATTCCTTTTTTGTTCTTTTCACCCAGAAAACATCTCGAGCATTACCCAATAAACGTGATGTTTAACCGTAATTTAATTCTCCATACATGCATGAGTCGGAGGAACTTTTACATAGTATACTTCGTGCGTGAAAGATCATAGGTTCAAACACCCGTTCTCCCAACACGCAATGTTGTCATGCTCGGTTGGAGAATAATCAACTTGAAAGTTTTCGGGTTTTTCGGTCTTGCATGGATGCAGAGCAGTTGCCATAGTGACAATAACAATACAGAGATGTGCAACGACTCACGCAAATGTTTTCTTTGTTCAGATCTTGCTTCTCTCATCATGCACATGAACCTAATTTGTATGTTTACAGTTAAGTCTGAGAAAATACACGGAACGAAACTGGTTTAGTATATATACAAGTTTAAGCTCTATGATCATGAAAATTGCGGGTTGCGTGTACACACTTTATTATATGAAGTAAAAATAAGATCGATAAGAGTGAATACAAAATAAAACGTTATAGACGAAAGTAAAACGACTTAGAGCATGCACCATTGGAACCCAATAACATAGTAAATAAATGTACATGTATAAGTTTATATTACGGTAGACACACATGTGCCTAAAATCACAGTTACTCGAGGGCAGGACCGACCACTCACCCACCCACCCCCCCCCCCCCCCCCACACACACACACACCCAAGTATCTAGATCCCCGGGTCTTTACTCATTTTTTTTTTCATTATATTGTACTTTTATAACATATTTATTAAGGATAATTTAATGAAAAAATAAGTAAAGTCCCGGGAGTCAAGATTCTTGGGGGTGAGAGATGGAAGGGGAAGGGGTCGGTCTTTATTGTCCTTAAGAACCTTTGCCTAAAATGTAATATATATACCTTAACTATCTATTTGAAAATAATATATTTGTAAAAATCCAAAGTATCGTTACCTTAACGGGGTTGTTTTGGGGAATACATTTCTGGCAAACATGTAGCTTTATATGCCGATATCGATGGGCATTACATAATTGATTATAAAGAAAACACCCATCTTTGTACACAAAATGGCATGTACAATGCAGCAGAGCTGGTGTATCATAAACAATTGATCGGCGCAGTGCACATCAAGCCGAACTCCTGTTAAATGTAATATTTGTAAAATTTATATATGATATTACATGTAAGAATAAACAAGTGCGGTTTTTCCAAAAATAAATACTTTTTAACTTGCAAGGTACCATTTTATTAGCATTTCTCTCCCAGATACAAAGCATTATACATGTACAAAATCAGCCTTGCGTTTCCATTTTTTTTTTTTGTGAGCACCCGTTAAATAAAAGCAAGTAACTACAATTTAACTTCTGTACGCACAGGATGTTCGAGTTGGAATAGCAGAATTTGAAAAGGAAGATAATTAAAGTATGTCCACATCCATGTCCTGTCTACGTATCCCATCACTTTTTTTCAAATGTTTTCCATTAGACTTTAAAAGCGAACATCATGGAAGAGAGAGTGCCCCTTCCATGGGTCGCATTGTCTTCACACCCCAATCCCCACTGCCCGTTTTTTCCTTTGATGTGGTTTAAAAATAGTAAATGTTTGCGTATGTGGAATAATTCAACTTCAAACCGAGGATGAGTTTAGATTACCTCTTACGCAGTCAAGTAATGACAGAATCTGTTTTATTAATACTTGATAGTGATTTCATTGATATATATATTCATTTCTGAAAACGATGTACGATAATGTTTGTAAAAAAACAACCTGCACAATACTCCTTGTTACAGATCATTGCGTAAGAAACCGTGTAAAAATTATCAGGATTATTCCTCCGACCACATTTTCCAAAGGGACCAATTTTCGTCCAATTAAACACAGCCGCTAAATATCAGAGCAGCCTTGATTGCAAAAGGTAATGTCAATTTCGCGTGCAATGGAAACATTCACGGAACCCTGGCAAGCACGTGAAAACACGTTTTTCCTCTCTCTGGAAGCCTCTTGCAACATTAATAGGTACGTGTTGGACTTGGTGTACATAACGATACAGCCGAACCGACCTTACTTTTGCGAGTAGTTTTTAACGATTCACAAAGACTGCACTTCGCAGCAAATAGAGCAAGAAAGGGGCAAGAGAAAGAAGAGTCTTGTAAATAAAATAGATATATCATTAGTGTTTTAGTTAATCAATATCTAATGAAACAGACGATTTAAGAACTCGACGGTAAAGAGGATGTCGGCAAAACTTCAATACCCTTACATCAATGATCTCTGGAGCACAGGTTAGAAATATATTATTTTTTTTAAACTTTATTTACAGACACGGTAAATAAAAATACAAGTACTGTCAAATTTATACGATTTATTTCGTATCCTTTACAACAGTGGTAGGGATCAAGCGAGATAACTCTAATTTGCATTGAGAACTGCATTCTTAAGGATGTCATGACAGAAATCATCGATGTCATCACAGAAAAGGTGGATGTCGTTGGAATCTACATTACTCCGTTCTCCTTCTTCACACTTAATATCAAATGTAAATGACATAACTTGCCTAAAGGAGAAGCAAAATGCAATGCATTATAAATAAATTAAAATGTAAAATTAATATTGAAAAGAATTCCCGTTATTCATCCTATATTAATACCACCAAGTTTCATATCACAGAATCAGAAATACCTGCAGCTCTTCATAGTACAAATTAATATACAAACCCATTAAATGCCACTGAATATGGATGAAGGTGGCCCTTGGTATTGCTGCATATCGCTTTGGTTAAGGCACCTTCTATTGTTGCTATGGCACGTCTGCTTTCATTTTTCAGCTCCTCTTTCAAATAAGTAGATAAACTGTATTTTGTGACTGAAAAAAATTATCATGAAAAATTCATTAAGCTTCAAATATGTCATTTTTTTTACAAATTTAGAAATTAGTAAAATGCTATGAATATATCTCCATATGCCAATGAAGTTAAATTTTACATGTATTGTAATAGTTTGTTTCATTATCAAAGAACCAATCGTTAATTATATGAATATATGCGCCACTTTAACTATGCCGCATGACTTGCATTGATCAAATATATTAATGAAATATAATTAAACCTTGGTGTTTTGGACTGACATCTCTAGCAGATCGTTTACTCCAGCGGCACTCAAATCCGCCATCATAGTTGTAGCAGGTGGAATGTGGGGGACACATATTGAGTTTACACTCGTCCAGGTCCTGGCCGCAATCTTGACCCATGTAGCCACTAGCGCATCTGCAGTAATATCCATAAGGGTTATTCGTGCATGTTGCGTTATTTCTGCAGGGCGAGGAAAGACAATGGTCAATGGCCAATGCACATGTCGCACCTGTAAAGCCCTCGTGACATACACATTCAAAGTTACCAATTTTATTCTTGCACGTCGCGAGGTTTTTACAGGGACTGGATGAGCAGTAGTCGTATTGGGCGCAATCCCTATCTATCCAGTTGTCAGTGCAGTTGCAGCTGTACGAGGTTAGACCATTGATGCAGATGCCATCGTTCCGACAAGGGCTGGTGCTGCAGTAATTGCGCTTTTCGCACAAATGGCCAGTCCATTCAGTTGAACAGAGACATGCAAACGCGTTTGTTAACGACGTGCACGCTCCGTCGTGCTGACACGGATTCGGATAGCAGTAATTGACGTCCGTGCAATTCGTGCCTATCCAGTCCGGTGTACAGTCACAGCGATACCCGTCCAATAAGTTAACACAAATACCCCGATGTTCGCAAGGATTCGTGGCGCAATAGTTAACCTGGTCGCACGCTTTTCCGGCCCAATTGATGTCACACTTGCAGTTGAAGTCGTTATGCGATTTGAAGCAGTTTCCACCATGTTGGCACGGGTTGCTTTTGCACGGATCGTAATGGCAGGAGTAGCCGTCCTCCTTGTTGATACATTCACTGTACTGACCGCATCGACTGGGACAATGATTGTTGCGTATTTCCAAGGTTGTGCAAGTTTCGCGACAGAAGTCTTTACTGTCGCATTGTCGTCCTGTCCACGCCGTCGAGGAACAGTTGCAACGTGGACCAGTAATCGTATTCATACAGTGTGTGTTGTGATAACACGTGTACCTGGAACAGTCTAAACACTCGTAAGAGCCAAGCGCGTTGCTACATAAAGTATGCGAAGGACAGGAACTCGCCTGCTGGCATTCGTCGATATCGTTTTCACAATGTCTTCCTGTCCAACCGTTGGGACATCCACACGAATAACCCCCTGGGTAATTAGAACAGGTCCCCCCGTTTCGACATGGAGAGGACATCGTGCATTCGTTGATATCTTTTTCACAGTTTCGTCCGGTCCATTGTGAGTTGCACGCACAGATATACGTGTTATCAAAATCCGTGCACGTGCCATTATTCCTGCAGGGATGATATGTGCATGAACTCATGTGAACATCACAGTTCTTGCCAGTCCACGAGGTAGTGCAAGCGCAGTTGTAACCGCCGACAGAATCTGTACAAGTCCCAAATACCCCGCATGGATTGTACAAGCATTCATTTATGTTGGTTTCGCACTGAACACCGATCCATGATTGTGAACAGTTGCAAACGTTAGTATTTACAATGCAGTTTCCGCCGTTCACACATGGCTTTCCACCCCAATAACACAAATCGCGATGCTGGCAATTCCGTCCCATAAAACCTTTCGCACACTTGCACTTATAATCGTTGAGGACGTTGACGCAAGTTCCGGAATTTTGACACGGATCTGACACACATGCGTTGTTAAGTTCACAAAGATCGCCATACCAAGATGGAGGACAGGCGCATTTGTATCCTAGGCTTGTCTGAACTGGTAAGCACGTCCCATGGTTTTGACATGGAGATGCGTGCTTACAATTATAAATTTGGCAATTCGTACCCGTCCAAGTTGAAGGGCATATGCAATGGTACTGTCCTCTGGATAGCTTTTTACAGTCGCCATTGTTCTTACAAGGGGAATCATAACACTTGTCGTAAAACTCACACTGAGCCCCGTAAGATCCTTTATCACAGAGACAGTTCACGGTGGATCCGTTTTGCACACATGTACCCATGTTGTGGCAAACATGATTGAAGCACAAGTCTTGAACCTCGCATGATACGCCTTGATATCCGGGTGGACATGCACATTTCGGAGACCCCAGGGGAGCGCGAACACACTTCCCACCATTTAGACAATCCATCCTGCACTCAATGGAGCAATCTGGGCCTACATGTCCAAAACGACAAGAACAGCGCGCTTTTCCTTTGGAAACGGAACAGGCGCCATTATTGTAGCAGGTTGAAGGCGAACACGTGGTGGCAACTAATTCTTCACAATGGACACCCGTAACATCCGCTGGACAAGAACAGTTATGGCCACCCAGAGTGTTGATGCATTGACCAGTGTTGCATGGATGTTCTTCACATTCGTCCCTGTCCATGATGCATTGCTCGCCGAAAGCAAAATCTCCACAGTGGCACCGGAAGCCGCCAATAGTGTCTTGACACTGCCCGAAAAAGTTGGCACATGCGTAGTGGCATTCATCGACGTTGTTTTCACAATACTGACCCTGCCATCCTGGAATAGAAAATGTAAATGTATTATAAAATAAATGAATTACATATTCTTTGTTTACTAAACAGGTTTCATGTGGTTTTGGATTTTTACCGTTTTTACAATATTGGACGCCGTTTACTATACATCTGTGCGGGTCGCCGGGACAATACACGGAACAGTTTGGTCCATGGTATCCTTCGGCGCAAAAGAACCAGGATGTCAGAGTCACACTAAAATAGTTTTAAATATGTACAGCATTTTTCATGTCCAATAAAAGGGGGAGGGGCAGCAAATGGATTAGGCAACTAGTACTAGTATTAAACGTCGACGAAATCGTTGTACAAGAAGAAGAGGGTTTAAACTGATGACTACATTTTCAACAATACAAGCAATTTTGGTACTCTAAAAGATAAAAATATCATGACCTATTATATCAATTAAGTAATGAGTTCAAATGCTACCTAGTTTATACAAGTATAAAAAAAATTTGGGGCAGTTTTTATCAATTTATTTGTTATAATTTAATTTTCTGATATTAATTGTATATATAGGAAAAAGTCATCTGACTTTTGAAATGACGTTAGATAGATGAGAGAGAGAGAGAGAGAGAGAGAGAGAGAGAGAGAGAGAGAGAGAGAGAGAGAGAGAGACCTGATGATGCTGTTGTGGAGAGCGAACGTCCTGTACTGATCGTTGTACAGTATATACTGACTTCCGTTCGTCCACTGGTCCGCCCCATTCAGAGTCTGTTCCAGTAGAAGTCTGGAGGAGTCGTTGTTGTAAACAGATACTTGGAGAATGGAGGACGGGCCCATCTTTAACCAGAAAAGAGAATGATAAAACTTGTTGTTTGTCATCAAATTGAAATAGACTCCAATAGAATCCTTAGTACGATTTCAAACAACCCCTTGCATTTGTTTACATGGGGGTTTGGCAACTTATTTATTTTCTTTTTTATTGCTTATTATTTATCAAAAAGAAAACAAAGGTCAAATAAGCTAATAAACAATGTGTTTATTAAATGCACTGCAAAACGAAAATTTTAAAACTTACATATTATCAAATATACCTCACAAATACCGGTATTTTTACTAAGTCACCCCTATAAATATATGATTATACTGAACGATTTTGCTGAAATATTATATACTTAGGTCATTTAATTGTTGAATCACACAAATACTGCATGAAATAAAATTTGTGTTTACAATTGAAATATTCTTATAGGTAGATTCTGTAAATTACAATGTACATGTATTTTTTTTTCTTCAAAACTACACTAAATGCATGGAATACCGTGTGGTTGGCGTTCATCTCCAGTGGGTTGAACCTGTCCCCTATGTTCCGTCCTAGAACTCTAGACTGGTACCCTGTCATGTTCACCCAGGCCCGGGCCGACTCGTCACACTGAAAATCATGGTCTCTACAAAAAGATGTGGCCAGTTTGTTTACCATTTATGCCCATGTAATTGCGTGATTAAGCAATATATACATGTATATATTATCAAGTCAATTTTAAAAAAAAAATGAACGCTCTTAGGTTGATCTACATCGAATCGCCAGTGATGGGAAATTATAGGACTACACCTTGTTTTATAAAGAAATAAAGGAAAACAATTAAAGAAAAGTCGGACAAGGGACATTAAAGTTACAATATCCATGTACAGTGTAGAAAAACGGTCATCATATGAGGTATAATAGACTGCAGAACTCAAAACGTCAACTGTTGCAAACGTCATGAATTGTGATAAAATCAAATATAACTTTTGCTGTAAGTAAACATTATTCATTTACCCTCTCAAATCTTTATAAATGGTACAAGAGGTAGAGGTCGTATAGACATACATGTATTTACATATACAAACAGTATGGATGAGCAAAATTGGATCATTATATTTGTGAAGAACAAGTGATCTCATAACTTTTCCTTATGAAAATAAAAAGTTTTCTTAAAAATACAGAGTTGGTATTGGACAATAAGTTACAAAGCTTTAGAGTATTAAGTTGATCTAATAGTTTCTTGCTAAAAAATTGTTTTGAATCGAAAATATGTTACATTCTAACAGGTAGTGAAACTCGTTCCCAATCTGATTATTGCATAAATTAGAAACTCTTTCATGACGTTGTAAATTGTTCCAGCGACCAACCTCTATAATGGAGAAAGATGGTACCTGCTTGTTAGAATTTCACAAGAATATTTCTAAACTTTGTAGGTAATGCATTTATTCACTATAATTAACGATATAGAACTCTAACTGCGTGGTTGATTAATTAGTCAGTTTTTTAATTAACTCATTTACATGTAACAAATACTATAATTGGTAATCATTCAGTTGTGATTATACATTAACCATATTTCTTAATAACATGCGTCTTATACATTTACTTACTTTATACAGAGGTTTATATGGAAGCCACAGTTGTTATCCCTGTTGTGACATCGGTCCGTGGCGGCTGTTGTGTTGTGTATGACAACTTGATCAACGTGAACAAACACAACAACGTTACAGTGTATCTACAACAACAACAAAGGGCAGATGGGTGGCAACAACGAGAGAGAGAGAGAGAGAGAGAGAGAGAGAGAGAGAGAGAGTCAGTCATCGAAATAATAACTTTCCTTAGACAACTTATAGATACTTGAAACCATATAGTAGGATTTATATATCTACGTAATCATAATAAATATATATTACTATATATTATCATACTCTTTCCAAGTACATGTACACATTATTTACTTTGAATTCAATATGTTATATTTGAATCATAAACGTATTTATCGAACAGGTGTTTATGATGAAAGCTTATCTTACCTGGCAAATCAATGCACAGTGCAGAAGAAATCCCGAAAAACAAAATCTGAGCACATTCATCTTCAGTAACGAATAATTAATAAATCAATATTTCTACTAATATTAGTAACTGTGACCCATTGTTCTCGATCCCAGAATGCTTTGTTGTGATACAAGGAAGAAAGACCGGTGTACCGGTAATTGTGGGGACATTCCAATTCTCCCCATTTTTTATCTTTAAGTAAATAAAACAAACCGATATACCCGTCTAAAGCACTTTGCGTATTAAGGTTTTTCAGGTCATCGGAAATATGAAGGTGATATTTTGATAGGAATCATTTACTTAACATTTAAGGAATGTATTATGTATTATACATGTATTATACACATTCAACTTTACCTAGCGTTTTCTTTTCAAATATGCAAAATAAATTAGTAATAATTTATGTTGTGTTGACATGTTTTGTCCTATAAAATTAATATACATGTATAATTATGTGATAAATTTTCTTAATAAATTTCTTCTTAATATGTACATATGCCCCTTTTGAGTAAAATGACTATAATCTTCTGATATCAAATAGTAAGTTCAACGTGGGTCACGAGGCACACTTGTCAGTCAAGGGTTTTAGGTCTTCAATGATCATTGAATGTGCTGCTTGTACTGACACATTTATGCGAGTTGTCTCTCTTTGTGCCGTTACAATACTATCGTGATAGCAATCGCGATTAATTCTATTTTGATTGGCTGTTCTGGATGAAGATATGCAGCTGTCTTTAATTAAGGTCACTCGGGCAGTAAGATCTATGGAATATTATGACAAGTGCATGATCTGTCTGCACTCGCTTTCTTAACCTCGCTTTGTCCTTTCGGCACTTGATGCTATACTTATTAATATCATAACTCACAATAATCCAATTAACTGACAAGAAAAACAAATTATCATCAAAACATTTATTGTCATTTTATATAGAGAAAAAGCTTTATCCAACTCATTTTGATGTTTCTTAATTACACACATACTAGTAGTATACATTGACATTCATCATTTCCTTTCTACTCAAGTACAATGTACATTTACATGTGTTTGCGGTACATGTACTAACTATTTTTGCCAAGTTTACACAAAATGTTAAGTACTGCCTCTATTTTTATGTATTCTTTTCCATGAAATAAGATATAAAATAGAAACACATTGATACATTTACAATTATTTCTCAGTGTATTCAATTGCGGACAAAAATCGATTTGAAAGTGAACTCAAGAGGTTCCAAATGTATACAGTAAAAAATGATTATAGCGAACACGCTTACAATGCATTGACGCTTACAGCGAAGTAATTTTCATTCCTCGTGATTATATTAAATGTTGTTAACTTGACGGATATTATAAGAACAAATAACGTTTACAGCGAAGCAAACTTGGCCGCCCCTGGCACTTCGTTATAGGCCTGTTTTACCGTATTTCAAATCTGATATAAAGGGACCTAGGCATGATTTTAGGTTAAAAAAAAATTAATTTTTAAGTATAAAATGGTTTACTTGTAAATTTGTTTATTGAATGATTGGCCAAAATTAGTGAAAGATAGAAGTCAAGTTACAGAGATACATAAGAAAGAAGTCTTTGTTATCTTAACAAAGCTCTAGTTTTATATTTGTTGACAAATACTGTAAAGTGAAAAAATTGCTGTATTTGTCTTTGACAAATATAACATGTAGAAAACAAAATAAACCGATTCAATGTGTTCATAAATGATACCAATAAAACTAATACAACACATATGTAAACAAAAACAGGACTTGAGTTTTGTTTACAAAACAAAGAATTCTAACCTGCGTAACTCGCTTTTAACTCATTATTTGACTATCAAATTTTGACATAGCATTAAAAACATCGATATTGACCATTAAAGACATTAAACATGAAAAAAAATCATTTTGAAAGAGTTGAACTCAAATCGTGTCTTAATTCCGTTTGATCATAAATACTAAATGAATGCAAATGAGACAATTCTGTATGACGTAGCATGTAAAGCAATAAACGAGAAACAAGACATATAGATTGATGCACACAAACTTTATTGTCAATAAAATGATGAATTCTTCAATCTTATAAAGATTTCTCTCATCAATAGTTTCACGTCAAAATAAGTAAATATTGGTCTCCATAATTATATTATCAACAAAATAACAACAAAGCTGATAGAGATAATCATCCAATATATTTATGAGCAACAATTCTCATCAGTGTATGATGAACGTCAGTTAATCAAATTGAAATAAAGAAGGCAGATGTCTTGTCTCTCTTTGGAATATAATATAATATAATCGATAATACATGTATTTTTCTAATAACAAGGGTTTGGTCTCGGCAACAAAATTTCTGACTTTTAATTTTTGTTGATCATGAACGCAGGATATAAATAAGAACTCACCTTATTCAATATATATTCAGCGTAATTGAAACATTAGAACCATTTTAACAAGACCTTGGACTTTCAGTAGGACTTAGCTATCTATTTCTTGCGTCAAAACAAGTTAAAAATGACACGGTTTCAAGCGAAATATGCACCAATTGCGTAGTCTTAGCTCAAAAGCCAGACAGATTTTGTTGATTTCGAAGAACCATGGCCGAGTGGCTAGCAATGAAATAGACATGCCTACGTCACATTCAGTTTGACACAACTACCCAAAGTCCAAGCTCTTGTTAAAATGATTCTAAATTTGATTTGTTCGTAAGTCACAAGACCTTGTGTGAAACATCAGTATCAAAGTTGTATATCCAAAAATTATAAGGCATAAAGGGAGGTACACAAAAACAGTAACATTCAAAGAATGGTTTTCCTAAGGTTCAATAAGATACATCTTCCAAATGGACATTCTCTCGATTCTTTGTTACTGGTAATAAAATGCCCGTTTTCAGAATACCGAATGCTTAGAACTGTAAAATATATACATGTATAGAGGAAATCAATCTTCGTATTATAATGCAGTTGTTCCGCTGTGTTTGGTTTATTTTCTTAAATTCTCAATATTAGTATCACAATTTTGGATTTGATATCATTTCATTTTGTAATTGTACAAAAAAACCTGTTAAGATATAATTAAGGTTGTTTTTTTTAAAATTATCTCCGTTTCACAGAAATTAAATTTTCTCAGATTAGTGCAGCTAAAAAACCCAGATGTGACGCCCTCATGAAGAACTAAACAACTTAAAGATGCTTTGGTAAACATGTACAATTTGTAGAAATGAGCAATGTACAAACACTGGCATGGGAAAACAACAAAGAGACAATGCAATGTTTGAATATCTGGAACTATATGTACATGTAGATATAATAACAGACAACCACGACTTGTTTTCACAGCTAAAAACAACCTTCCGACATGCTTTTCGTACATGTAGTTTAAAGTCTGTTTTATGAGTCGACAAAGGCGTTAAGCCTGGTTTCATAGTCAATTACACAGTTCTCCATAAAACGAAAACCATTGTCACAAATTACTCTTCTAGGCAACAACATACACGTACACGGCTCTATTGTTGTTGTTGTTTTTTTTTTCAAACATCCATCCCGCACGTTACGTGGTTTTCTTCATTTCAACTTTTCATATGTTTACTAAATATTTATTTTGGAATTCAAAACACCGAGAATATACATATGATATGGAAAAGCATTTGGTCCACATTGATAGCACTATATCAACAGATAGTGTCTTTTGTCATGTATGAAGCTTTTCGAACGCTCGTGCTCCCGTTCTGGTCCGCTGAATGCACGGTGTGCGTGTGGTGCTTTCTGGGACACTTTTGCCTGTCCAGACAGGTCTTTCCACAAAACACTCGTTTAAAAGTGTTCCAGAATTTCTCACTGAACCAACAGTAGACGATGAAATTGACGGACGATTTGAATGTGAGTAAACTCAGTGCAATGAGTGTGACCAAGTTGAAAATTTCGAGTTGCTGACGGTTTGCCACTGTGTAGGACAAGATATGCCGCACGGTGTAACTAACCAGTATGGGAGCTTGACACACAAAGAAAACTACAATGATGCCGACGAGCATCAAAGTGATTTTCAGTTGTTCCCGCGCAATCATGTTTTGCATGTTGACGTCATGGAACCGGGGGTAGTTACTGGACTTTGCAATTTCCAGTATGAGTTTGATGTTAAATAGAACTAGAGCAACCAATGGTAATACACAGCCTACTATACAGTCAACGATGATAGGATATGTTTTTGTGTAGTATTTGCTCATGACCATTTCTGTCGGCATAATGTGCACTAATTCTTTGCCGCAATGTGACATGGTCATTAATTTGAATTCGAAAAATCGGGGTATTCGGATAATGAAGGAAAAAATAAATATACCAGCTATTATCAGCCTCGCTCGGTTAACTGTACAGATTGCGATTGCCTTAAGGGGGTGACATATTGCAATGTACCGTTCTACAGCCAGCACAACAGTCAACCAGACGGACGCCATTAGAAAAGTTTCCACAAATACTGGTGCGATCGTACCTGTATAAAAGTAGTACTTGTAATAAACCTCCACCGACATTTCCTCCGAGCCGAAGAACTTCGAGACGAGAAAAACGAGGAACCCTAGGTCAGCTATAGCCAAAGCTGTTAGGTAGGAATTCGTGGATGTGGTCATATTCTTCCTTCCAAGAACAACAACTGTTAGCACAATGCCAACTATTCCTATAGCACAGGCGGTTGGGAGGAAAATGTTAAAGAATTTCTGGTAGCCGGGTAAATCTTGTGTGAAAAGGGTGTGAGGATGTGCCTGGTTAGAACAGTCGTTTTCATAATCAAATGTTCCATAAGTTCCATTCAAATGGTGATAGATGTCGGACATATTCATATCATGTAATAACATGTAATAATATGATGAGTTCATGTTTTTTAGGTCTTCAACGTCATAGTGAGAAAAGTCGTAGTCATCCATCTTGATGATTTGGTTGTTACTTCACCTGAAAGGGAAAAAAAAGATTGATTATTTTGCTTTTACAATAAATATTATACTTATTTAAAAGTTAACAAATAATAAAAAGTAAAGCATTGTTTGATCTGTATCGAAATAGATTTAAGCCACAAAGCCAATTCCTAAATATTCAAGAACATGTTTGTCAAGTAAAAGACAATTGCATAGAAATTGTATAACGACGTTTGTTTGGGTTTTTGTTACGGCTTCTGATTTAAAAAGTGAGATTTTCATCTTTAAAAGTATTAGATTAAAAATAAAAATCACACTAAAAGAAGATATTTACCCAATGGAAAATTATTTTCATAAAAAGTCATACGAATTTTATTTGTTAGCAATAGTAGTAGTTCCTGTAGATTTTTTTTCCACACAGGTATTTCCATCAAGCAAAATCATTAAAGTGTTTGATGTTAAATCCCATGGCACTACAAGCTTATTCGTAAGGAGAATATTGAATTTCAATACGAATTCTAATATGCTTTATTAATTCAATTTCACCCTCGGAATTTTAAAGTGAAATATATCACCGACTAGGTTCGACAAATTTACATCAATAAACTCATTTTTTTTTGTTGAAACCTACATTTAGACAGATGCAATAGTGCCAGCTTGGCACCAAAATGAATATTCTGCACATTATCTAAAAAAAAAAAAACTAAAGTTACGTTATTAAAATTGGTGATGGTCCCTTGACAGATACTCTTAAAACAAAATGATTGTTATATATGTTCACAATGACAGGTTTTGGTGTTTTTTTTTCTTTTGTTGTTTGTAAGGAAATACTTTAAATTGGTCTTGTTATTATATGATTCAGTCATTATCTCTTTTACAAGTGGCTCTTTACTATTTCACAGAAGTTTTATGCATTGTTTATTGCAACAGTTCTTTGTTGTGTGCGGGTTTTTTTTTCTCATGATAGCATTACTCCGTACGTTCTCTAAACCATGCCAAATTATTAAAAGTATGAAATAATTATTTTAAATAAAAGAGAGAAGTTAAAAAGTATTCCAAAAGTCAATTATTATCATCAGCGAAATAGTAAAAATAATAATAAACTAAAATTCTTAAACATTGTATACTTTTTCAAATTTCAATCTTGATATTATTAACTTAAAAGATATACACCATTGCGCAACAGTTCCCGATTTCTATCAACTCTACTATTACTATATCTACATCTTTAAATATCATACTTTTTTATTTAGCGTTTAATGTTTGTACGCAGTGGGAGCCACTCTTCCTTCGTTAACATCAATAAACTGGTTTCTCTGAAGAAAAAAGCGTATCATATACCATGATCACCACCGCGAGGGTATCGATATCTTAACATTTGTAAATACAGTTGAAAATTAGGTCATATCTGTATTTAGGGGACGATTACTGTTTAAATTTATTTTTTTCAATTTCGTGAACTTAGTGGCCCACAATAGGGAACAGCTTACCATTTTGTTCTACTTGCAGCCACTTGCTGAGTATTTTAATATGAGATATATATTATTTACACGAGAGACACTTGTACGTAAATTTACGTATGCTAAAGCATTTTGGGTTGGTTCAGAATCGTTATGATATTGGAGTATTTAGAGAGAGAAACTTAATCTTTTAATATTTCAAATTAAAATATATACTCCGTTTTCTTTTCCTGGATTTAAAAATTAATCTTTTAATATTTCAAATTATATACTCTGTTTTCTTTTCCTGAATAAAAAAAAAATAAAGAATGCCATTATATCTAGTTGATAACCTTAACCTTAACCAATTGTATCCTCCTGCGTTTCCGATGATGTCAGTTTTATGTCTGGGTTTTATTTCATTATTATGTCTGATGATTATTATGCTAATTGTTGAAAACAATTTCACTTCAAAATTCAGTGAAGTGAGCAAAAAGATAATATTTATTTTTCCTTCTTACATTTAAAAAAAAAATATCAGAATTTTCTCATTCCGAAGTTGAGAAATAAAATTTTGAATATAGATACACGTATAGTAGCATGGATTGCGTATATACATGAATTTGTTTTGTTTTTTTTTGGAACCTTTCCTACGCAAATGATGACATTTTGAAAAAAAAATGTTTTTGCATTTAACATTTCCTTATCAAAACAAATTTTAAGGAAATAAAACAAAAAGTTTGCAAATGAAAGGTGAAGATCATGCAAATGTCAACCACTACGACATTTCGTGACAGAAGTATATGTTGCATGCAGAGTAAATCGCTAACTGACAAGCAGTATCTACTCAAGAAGCAAAAAAAAATATTTAGAAAAAAAAACATTAAAAATTACATAATTCTGGGTTACAAATTTGAACATGCAAAAGTAATATCAAAGTCTGCAGTCTATGCAAGAGAGCAAAAAAAAAAAATCAGTTAAGAAAGAAAATATATATCATTTGGCTTCATGCAGCATTCATCATGAAAATCTTGACATCAGTTTGAAGATAAGAGCGATATAAAGGAATGTTTATTTGGCAAAGTAATTAATCTTCGACATCGAGGGACATCAAACGCCAATGTAATCTGATCAATTGCAGGCGTTGGCCCCATTTCTGAAAGAAATGCACGATTTTGCATAACATAGACAGTGTCTACAAATTATAAATATATACATATTCTATCTGATCGTATTTGTAACATGCTTTTTCAGTGCATACTGTATTTTTTTAAATGTTAAATAGTATGATAAAGATATATTAGTTTACTTTAAAACATAGTTAGCAGGATACAATGACGATAGAATTTTGCTGCTTATAAACATTGAAATGTGATACTGTTATAATTGTGTTATTGATCATCAAATATTAATTTAAGAAAAAAATTATAAAGCTACAAGAAAGCTGCAAACCTTCAGATTTCCTGAGACACACCAGCAGTTGTTATCTATAAGCTTTTTATATATTTGTTTGCACACGTTACCATGGAGTTTGAATTTATGACCCAAAAGGTCAATGTGACAATATATGTACATTAATTGGTAAAGATAACACATATGGCAGGAGTGTTTTTCAAGCGAATGAATGTAATTCATTCTGACTGCTCTCAAAATTAAGGAAATCATTCCAACTACAGGCACAGTGCATATATCAATGTAATTGTTATTGTACACTAATGCAAGAATATTAAACACATCGTAATCTTCAAAAAATGGATTTTTTCTAATTCTTTTTGAAATAGTTTAGACTTTCTTGTAACTGAATAAACGCGGGAAGGCAGACATAAATATAAATGTTCGAAGGAAAAGTCACCTATACGTTATTTTTTTTCAAGCTGACAAAACGACAAAACCTATTTTAAGGTCAGACGACACGTTCCTTAAGAATCTTTTTTGTATCTCCTCGTAATAAAGAGTTCCAATAAAAAATATCAATAATTATTTTATAATTATTTTAAAAATGATTAAAATTTAATTTGATGTGGTTATGTGTCTAGATGGCCGAGTGGTTAGAACCGTGGCCGCTCACTGCCAGAAGCGTATACGTTCTAGAGGTCATGAGTTCAATCCCCGCCCTGGCCGAGATAGAGTTCCAATAAATGGAATTTTGTTGTGCTGTATATGTATATATTTACATTTTCCAGTGTGTTTGCCTGTGATAACACTACGTATCGATTTTGTACTACATAAGTCATAAAGCCAAATTGAGGCGCCAGCGGGGTTTGCTTATTTATATTTAAATATTTAATCGTATGATGGTTTAAAATTTTATAAATATAAGTAATAAGGAATCATGCTTTGAATATTATGAGGTGATAATTTCGGTCAGGGCGTGATCAAATCTATCATAAAGCCCTTCGGGCTTTATTGGATTTGATCACGCCCCGACCAAAATTATCACCTCATAATACTCAAAGAATGATTCCTTATTCCTTATTTATTTTTATATCAGCAATTCAAGTGTATTTTCAAGAAGATTATATATGAAATTGCATACTCTAGTATTTTACAGAAATGCCTGGTAAGGTACCCTAATTGTTTGCAAGAACGCTTGTCAAAATGGTAGTAAACCATCAACAAATTCCTGGAAAAAGTTATATAAAATTGACGAACGTGTCGTCTGACCTTAAGTACCAACATTATAAGTCTAAATATATTACATATAATAGTCTGTTGTGATTCATGTCCTTATCTTACATTCAGTACATCCGATTAAAAAAAGGAAATGATATAGTTTTGCAATTGTTGTAAACAAATATCAAAACCATCTTTACACTCCCGACAATATGAAATTGATGATTAATCATATGTTATACTAATTGAAAGAAGTCTTCTAAAACTAGAGATGTTCCTTATACAACAAAAATTTTAAATAAAAAGTACGAACTACGACCCACTTAAGTACAGTAAGATTTTTCCCGCTTCAGAGATGTAGCCGGAACTATGAACACATGTATGTGCATATTTAGAAGGAAAAAAAATCATGTACAAATATGTGTGTATATGAGGTAAAATACCGTTGTGCTCTGTATGAGCTTGTCGATAGGTTGTCACTCACGCGTATTTTCGTATCACATAAATGTATAACGGAAAATGGTATACTGTAAATTCATAGGAAGGAAACTTTGAGGCAATTTAAATAAATGTCAAAATCTATCATATTATTATGAAGTCGTTTGCTGTTAACAGAAAAAATCCCCTAATAAAGTTGTTGATAAAATTATGATATCGTCTACCTAGAAATCCACCATAAAAAACAGTGCCATACAGTCAGCTGAATTTTTACTGAAGGGTCAGAAATGTGACCTAATGACTAAGTTATGTCTTTCAGTCACCTCTTTGGGCTCCTCTCAGTTGACTGAATGACATAGCTTCATACTGTGGAAATCTGACATTTCCACAATCCAGTGAAAGAAGTTTAGTTATATGGAATACTTTTGTGTTTGTTGAATTAACACATTTGTGTTATATAAAGCTATTTTCACTACTTAGATAAAAAAAAACTTTATTTGATTATCCGCGATAATTAAAAAAAATTAAACATACAAAACAGCATATTCTTTTAATAATAAGATCTATATACTAAGTGCTACGGCAATAATATATGTATCAATCAAATAAGATATTAAAATTTAGCTCGATATATCCATTAAACTATATGATACTTACAGTTCCAGATCTAGTATGTCAACACAAATCCTTCCACTCTCGATAAACTACTTGTATACACAAAGCGTTTGTGAACAGTTAAGAACAGAAATAGTGTGAATAAGCCATGTCTATCTAACACTGGCAATAAAAAAAGAAATCGAGGAGAAAAGATCCCGGATCTATATTTTTCTCACCCTCTTGACCACCAAGCGTGTGTTAGAAAACTACGAGATATGAGTAAATGTCACATCAAATCAGGATTCAAAGCTTCAGAAGTTGTGTGAAACCTCCGAAGCGCTCGAAGAATTTGATGCCAATGTTGCGATCTCTGAAAGCATTCCTTGTAATAGCACCTACTGCTACTCCCAACAGGACCTCGCCAGTGATACCTGTTTCAATGCAAGGCTTGGAGAATGTTTGCCACAGTAGCCTCTGATAAACCCCCAGATTGTTCGCCAGGGCGATTCTACTCACTTTATTGGAGGGTTTTGCCGTTTTCATGGTTTTTCTTGTTTAGAGATAAGCGATTACGTATGAGAGCGCCATTCAATATTTCATTTTTAATAACAGAGATATTTGGATGTGAATTTGTGACGAAAATGCTGAAAAATAGGTTATAACAGGGGAAAAATAATAAAGATAACGGACTGTTTTCTGAAACAAATATCAGACAAAATTGAATTTACTTTAATCTTGAATGCCGATAAAGAATTTTTAAAGATGTTTTTGTTGCGAATTTTTGTATGCAATTATGTTTGCCTAATAACAATGCATTTAAGACGCTGATTAAATCAAACGATTAATCTTTTCATTCCTCAGTTCTCAGCGTGCATGGGAACCATAGTTAACGTGTGGTCTAAGTAGAATCAAGCACGAAAATAACTCGATCATATTTTCAAACCGAAATAAAAGGTCGGTCTTCAGTCTAATGTTGATGTATTCCATACCTCCACTACGATACTTTTAGAAGTGGAGTACTTTAAGGATTGTTCTATACGCTGTAAGGTCATATCGTGTATAGATAATTTTGTGTTATTAATCTTTGTACATGTACACCATTTCTATCTGATATTCTACATGAGTCGATGTACTTCACATTTTGTTCTTGCATGAGCTGGGGGAAAAAGATCCATGAACTTTAAAAAGAGCAATAAAGAGAGCTTAAGAGATATAAATTAAGACTTGAAAATCATATTTTTTTGTAGCTTTTTCCCTATTGAATGGCTAAAATTGAGTGGCATTTCAATCGTATACCTAAAATCAAGTTCATTTTGATGAAAAAGATTAATTGATATATTACTATCTTTACGAAAAAAAAGCATAACTTCCTTATGATGGGAGTCAACTTTGGTGACTTTAGCTAGATTTCTTAAAGTAAACTGAATAGAGGGTGTTGTCCTGAATGAGCTGTTCTACTTAAGTCAATAACTTCATCTATTATAGCAGTGACAATTTTTTTTTTTTGAGATTTTTTAAAACGTTGCTGATTTGGTGCCCATGAAATCCATGTATATTAACCTCCTGTGAAATATGATTTATCCACAGTTTATCGTATAGTAAATTGTGCTTATCAAAACGTGAAATATTTGGCTCATTTTGGTTAACCTAAACTTGTGTAAGATACATCAGAATTATATTAACTGTAAAGCATCTTTAAAAGTTTACAAAAAAGAAAAAGCAAATTAATGTTAAATGTAACATTAGATTGATGTTCGAAAATATCAGCCCATATTTTTTTTATTTTAAGTTTTGGATCTTTCAATAATTCTTTTTCAGATAGGATAATGAGTTACTGTCAAAATCTTTGATTCTTACTCCACCTAGTTCCAAATCCGATAAAAAAAAAATCATCACTGATAATTGCAATATTGAAATGAAATATGGCGATGTCAGAAAACGCGACGAACATGTACGCACGTGGTAGGGAATTTAAAATGGGTGTAGTGTCTTTTACGCGGGATAAAACGCAGCTATTTATTTGATCAACATATCTCGAATTTTGATGATTTCGTATGTGTATCAGTTCTGTTAATTGATTTGTAGGGATCAGGTTTACGTCATCTGACTGCAATGGGAAGATAAGACGGCTCATTTACAGAAATCTTTCAAACTGAATACCTCCCAAAGTGACCCGACATAGCAGCATGTTTTCTCAATGATTTCCTAATTTATCGTACTCGCCGATCAAAATCTAAAAGAGACCTTCCCCTGCACACCACATCTAAGATTCGTTGCAGTCTATAAAATTAGAATTAGATACTTAGATCCGCTCAAGTGCGTCGCTACACGTGTATAGCGTATTGTAGAGGAGCGGATCTACAATTCTAATTATAATTAGATTGAGATTCGTTGCAGATTATGATTGGTCTTTCAAAGAGTTTTCATAAAATCATGCTACAGCTTTTGAACTTAATGTCAACAAAGAACAACAAAAAATAATAATAATAATAATAGCTGCTTATATTTTTCATGTCTATAATTTTGTGATGAAAGGGGAACTCCAAGTCTATAAATAATTGTTCATTAATGAAACTTCACACAGAAATACAGAATGTAGGAGCTGAATTATATAATTCTTCCCGGGATATTTATCAGATCATCAAACTCAATCTCGTGTTTGTAATTAGACAGAAATACTTCTTAAAATTATACCGCTTCTATTAATACGACATTTCTCATAGCAAAAGAACACAAGATTTTTTGGGTGCGTATGCTTTTCGGAAAACCCCCTCAGATTTCTGTGTGATAGCGTGAATTCACGACGCCGTTCTATTAGTAGTCTTGCTCTGCACCCAATCTTGGTATAAATGATTAATTCAAGTTTTGGTTTCACACTGTGGAAGTTCTAAATTTTGCACATCTTGTGCACTTTGTCAACAAAATGCATGAATAAAATAGTTTTAATTTGACAGCATCAGTAACCATTTTCTAATGAATTCAAACACCTTCTTTTCTTCTTTAATTTTTTTTTCGGGAGGGGGGGGGGGGGGGGATGGGCTGTTTCAATAGAGGATCGAAGCTTTAAAATTATTTAAACAAGACATTGTATCTTTCAACCAAACAACTATAAACAAATAATTTGAAAATGCTTGAATCAGTTATATTTGATTTTTACTCTTAAGCCAAATTAATATCATGCAGATACTTACGGTATTTGCTGTTATGTCAAACAGTTCCAAGTTTCTTATCACTCAGAGAATAACACGCCCTTGTACTCAGAATTTTTTTCATAAGAACGGCATTAAGACGCTTATCTTTGTGAGTTGCTTTTTTGTATTCGGAACAGTAAATTGATGTTTCACAGATTCGCTAATAAAAAAAACCCAACCTTATCCGGATCATATCGTTTACTAGAAAATTCAAAACATTTAAATAAAACTTTATAAGAAGGGATCGATTGTCATGGAAGACAAAGCCTGAAAATAATGAGGGAAACTTTTCCCCCTTCGTGTCAAGATAAAGAAACAGTAATTTATTTCTGGAATGAGTCGAAAGTTTGTTGAAATAATGTTCGATGACGTTCATCAGTTAAGATAATATTCTACTGAATATGATCTCCAATTTCTTCAAAACATGCAATCTTGCCTTTTCTCTCAGCTTGATTTGAATTCCACACATTGAGGGTTCTCTCTTACTGTGGCTCTTGAGTTCTTCAGTATCAAATGTATTGATATTAAGCCTGATTTCGAATCGTGAATTTTCTATCTGCTTAATTGTCAGAATAAGATTGATGGGAACTCAACATCTAGATAGGCGATGAAATTGAAGAATTTATTAGAAGACTTATTAACAGGCCTAGGACTCAAACAGCCTAATGTTTTAGGGATAAAAGATAACAGACACTTTGGCTGCTAATAATATTGATCATTTTAGATATCAAAATAATGGATGTGAGAAGAAAAAATCAAGAAATTTCAAGAATGGGATTTACTAGCCAATTATTTAAGTTTGAAACTAAAATGAATTGTGGTTCTTCGAAATATATTGCAAATTAAACTATGGACATGTAATATGTTATATTGATTTAACTTCTTATAAATATTATTACATTAAAAAGGTATGTTTTGATGACAGAAAACATGTTTTATTACACTGCCAATTTACTTCATTGTATGCAAAAGAATGAGTAAAATGAACAACCAATTATATGAGAAAAACAAAACAAGATATTATGTATTGGTATAGGCAATATAGATATATACATGTAGGTACGTGTGATTTACACGTAGTGCGCTCTGTAAATATTTTATCACTCGTACTGTGCAACTAGAATCTATGACATATAAAACATTTATTTACTTATTGATTTTTTGATAAATAAAATGCACTACCATTTTTCCAAGTCCGTCATTTTCGATAGAATATTATGATTAAAAATCATCTAGGTTCAAAGCTTATAATTCAATATTATTTTTTTATGTATTCTCTAGCAAAGTTATTCGAACTTTGATTATTTAACTTTTGCCGGTACTGGTTTGGTCATCTCGACGTTAATATATAAATGGCACTCTATGATTATTGGTAATGCTTCATTTAAATCAAGATACTCCCGGGGGGGGGGGGGGGATTGTAAACGGTTTTAAATACCATATTGCATTTGGTGTTTCATAACAAACAGAGCAAATCGTTATGATATTGCGTTACGAGAGAAAATTACCGGACACAAAATATTTGATAGTTAAACTATCATTTATTTTTATTTTCTATTTTACCGTCTCTGAAGATAAGTCAAGAACAAAAAAAATTCGGAGGAGTGAACCAGTGGGGAAAATGAATTCTTCTCAATAGGAGTGGAGTGAAGTGAAAACATCTTTTCATTAACCGAAATCGAGATCTTATAGGAAGGAATCAAAACATAAAAACAAACACCAGCCAAACATGTACAGAATTTGAACCATTTTTCGATTTCGAATCATTCATCGCCATGGCCCCGAACGCTGACCTGTTGCAAGGTCATTTCCATTGATCACCTCTAACAAAGACAAACGATTTTCGATTTTTTTTTTTCAATTTCCTATCATTTCATCAAATGTACGCAATATGCACTCGATGTCAATGCCATCAATTGATTCCTCTTGTTATTTCCCTTTCAGTGTGAATAATAATCAATAACTTTGAACTTCTCAGATTTGTTTGACAACACTGACTGAAAGAAATGAAGACTAAATAAATATACTTAAAAGGTAACAGTTGTTTTCTTGGGCAAACTTGATCAGATTTTCATGAAACAAATCAAGATCATCATTCCGTTTCTTAGACTTAACAGCAACATTATTAGGTGTTCAGTTGCGATGGTTGATCTTTTATTGAATACTAAAACATTTAAGGTCCACAGTTGCATCCTATAATAATGAATTACTCTAGTTCCCTTGCTATAATAGTTTTGACTTGAGGAGTACCACCTCTCAACTGTCTGACGTTTACACATGTACATATCCAATAAATTGAGTATTTAGGCTGAAACATTAAAGAAATCTAAACGTTGATATAGTAGCATGTTATTTATTAAAGAAATATATAATAAATATACTATGCCCAAGTATCTAAAAGTATATCATTCCATGCGCGGATCCAGAAAATTAGTTTAAAGGGGGGAGGGGTGCCAAACATATTCATTTTTTCAAATTTTCAATTTCAATACTTTTAAATTTCAGAAATTTGAATTTTTCAAGGAGGTGCCTCCGGACATTTTATTTTAAAATGTTATTTTTTCCATCACATAAATTCTCGAAACCGATAAAGCGATAATTTGTGTTTTTAAAGAGGTATGGTCACAATTGTAGCCGGAATTCAAATGGTCCCTTTCTTCCTTTTATTGTTTATAATGCTTAATAAGGCATTTCTTATATATGAGAAACAAAATTTTAAAGCTATCGAACTAGAAACACGATACAGCGCCTAAATGTCTTTGTGTTGTAAGCATGTTTTTCTATTTCATTACCTACGTATCATTAAATACATGCATTTCATTTCGGTAATATTTCTAAAAGCCTAAATGCAAACAAATACAAGGCAAAATCCTTGTTAATGTATGCTCTGCAAACAACTGTAAGCATTCTATCTCGCTTGAAACTTGATGACTGGTATTCAAATTAAGTTTAACATTTAAATCATGTAAAATGAATAATGAAATTTGAAAACGTCTAGCTCCAATAATGACCATGTCCCTTTAATTGAATAAACTTACGTTTCAATACTCTCCGATACTTTATTTGATTTCTATTTTGCATACGTCTCTTCATTAGTGTAGGCTATGAATTTGATGCCATCAATTAATATGTTGTTTAAAGTCAGCAGTGGCAATATTTATAAATATCAAATTAAGTGGCACTTGTAAACATGCTTTATGAACACAACTGCCAAATATATGCAATTCTACAAGCTCTTCCAATGCCAATATTATACAGTTATAGCCTTTTACAGGGGTCAATACATGGTTTATACAATTGGTTAGAGTATTTCGACCGAGGACGAAGTCCGGGTTGATAAACTCTTATCGGGTCAATAAATCTATGTAACGACTTGTATAAAAAAGTTATAATTGTTTTTGTTGTTTTTTTTTTTTAAATAAATCTAGATCTAACGATATTGAGGTTATAACACTTTAAAGTACAATATTTGATATATTTTTAGTCTTATAACAATTTATGATAAAAAAAAGAATCAATTGTATTTTAATACTCTATCTAAAACAATTTAATTCTTCTGTTTTTAAAGGTCTTGTCTAGTCTGATTAAAAAGCTAAAAATAAAAGCAAAACCTTGTAGACGTGATCGAAATTGAGAAATGTGTCAAGACTATTCTATCTCTGTAATATTAATTCTCACTTATACAACGTCGATTTACACACTTTAAGCCACTATATGAGACTGATTTCTAAAAATGGTGTGAGTATAAATAAGAAAATGATTCCTTGTTGTTTTATTGATATATAAAGGTTGCGATTATGTCATTTACAAGCATTGGCGGGGTATTTTTATCTTCAATGTTCGCAAGTGTTACACTACCATTATGGAAAAAACTAAATGCTTATCATTGTTTAGTTATAGTTATAATTTCCAAATATCCTAGATGCTTCTTACCATAAATAGCTAGAAGCTTTATACATTGTACATGTTTATCAACACTTTATTGTACATGTATATCAACACTTTATTGTAAAAAAAAATAATTTTCAAACACTCAAAAAAGAACTGAAGATTTTTTAAGAGAGATTTAAAGGGGCTTTATTATAAACAAGAGCAGTTTTGTCTAAGACCAGTCAGAATATGTAGTACATGCTACACTAGACTAAGTGCTAATGCAAAAAAAGCTCTCTAAATCAAATTTAGTAACTCGACATTTTACTGAAAATCGAAGATCGATGATTAAGCAATTATATTTTTGTCACTAATTGTATAAGTGTTTAAAGGGAGAGTTGTGCAGTAAATTTATAGTAGCTGACACGATTTTTAAAAAAAATATTTAAATACAATGTTAATGTTTACATATGTATCACAATTAAACCGACTGATCTAACTATTATATAATAAGCTTTCTATTACTTAAAGAGAACGTTGTGCAATCTTTAAGCACGCTGTATAAATATAATATGGTATACACACCTCCTCCAAAAAAGATATAAATAAGCTATCAATTTGTATTTTTAAAAACAAGTGATGCAAAATGCATCGAATCGAAACTCATTTATTTCATGACTCATTTACAATAAAAAGACTTGAAACATAATGCTATCGTTTTGGCACATTTTGACTTAGCCAATTTGCTGTTCTCACACCAATGATGCAATCTTTGAGAGATGTGGATCGAAAAAACAACATTTACGTAGATGATTCAGAACTTTTACTTAACGATACAACTATTTTTAGATTTTATATGAACAATCTACAGACTACCAGTAAAATATGTATACGATTTTGTACCTGTACATGTACAATGTACATGTATTAAAGTTCTACAGACATAATATTTGTTTATTATGTTAGTATAAGATTAAACCATAGTCATTTTTTATAAAATGTTGTTGTCGGAAATATTCATTTACCAAAGAGAGTCTGCATAATGCCATTTATTTATACTTAATTACCGTTTATTAAACGTGTCAAATTTTTTGGTGAAAATGTTAAGAGAAATCTCCTATTGGATTTGCAATGACTCTTTAACAAATACCCCACGCGTATTTGATTATATAACAGTTTCACTAATATAATTTCGATATTTGATTATTATGATAAGAAAATGGCAGTAGATATTTCATATTTGCTGAAATAAACAAATCTATTGACATTCATACGAAGGAAAAAAAGCAAACATACCAAAAGTTAAACTCACAAAAGATAATGATGTTAAAATGTCGCTCATTCTATCAACACCAACAGTTCCGGATGTTTCAGAGACACAAGAAACATGAAAAATGACATTACCTGTAAGACGATATAGGTTCAACAGAAGGTGAAATGCAAGATCTTGTCTTGGAGTGATTGAGGCATTGGATTCTTTTCCCTTTTTATTCCGGATTATTCCGAGTTGCTGATATATAGCAGCCGTTCGTGTCACTCAACGGTTCTATGACATCGGAGTTCACTCCCAGCAGCCTGATAAGCCAGTTTGTCTTGAAAATCTCCCGGGGAAAAAAGATATTACTTTTTAACATGAAATTGATGCTGGCCAAGATTCCTTCCGAGTGCGAAGAAATATATAATTATATATTCACACACAGCCTATCGTTTTTCGCAGTCAAATTCCTCTTGTCTTTAATATCTGTACTTTCCACTAAGATGTTGAAGCCTGATATCATTATGATGCAAACACTCAGATTTGGGAACTCATCATTAGTCATAAATTAGTTTCAATTAGCTACGATGAAAAGTTTGCTACGTCGTTGTTAATGTTGTTGCATCAATTCGCTATTTGTATATGTAAATTGGTTCATAGGGATTGGGAGATAATTGAATTCTTTTTAGAAGAATGGAAAAATCTGAGCAATTTATAGCACTTTGATTTCAAGGTGTTCGTACCATTTTCGTACCATAATGGATTTTGATATCGGGTTTTTTTCTAAAGGCTAAAATGAGATTCATTTTTTTGTACAGTAAGCGTCTTTTTTCGCATTGAACTCGTTGTTGCTATCAGAGATCCTTTTGCCCGTTGACAGATACAATCAATCATGGATAAAAAAGGACAACTAAAATTGATTTTGTAATGACATTTAGAGCATTCAATATTAAAAAGTTGAAAATTAATTGCTTTGTATTTTGTTTATTTGTCTTTTCGATTATGTGTTTGTTTTGCTTGTGACGTCTCTTGTGGCTTGCTCGTCAGCAACAGAATCTTTGACGTAACATGCCAATCATTAATAAAAGATGAAAAAAAAAATACCCCGCAACTTTTTTCAACAAAATGTCGTCAATGGAATTTCGGTTTGATTTATCACATTGTAAGAAAAAAATCTGTACATCAAAATGCTTGAAATTGTTGATCGTTTTCGGTTGATACCAAGATGTTCCAAACAGATTTTTTTTTAACTGACATCCGAAGAGTTCCGATTGACAATAGAAACACTCTCAGAGTTTGAAGACTGAATGTCTATGACCTTGATGTTTTATTTTTTAAATCGAAAATACCCACAATTCCTCGTCTATAATTCCTTTGGGAAAAATATAATTTCTAAATTGTATCCGTCTTGACTCTTACTATCGCCACACGTTGCTATAAGGTCGATGGTTTTGGATTTTGAATAATAGGGAAAAAACCAGTGTTGATAGTTATTTTTTCAAGCAAGGGCAAGGTTAATATAAACAGGAGAAAATGATAATCGATGCTGCTGGCATCCTGCAAAGTGTTAATTAGTTGAATACGCGTAAAATTGTTAACATTCAATTTGTTAAGACCTTACGCTGCATGAATCCTGGAGCACGCAAGGGGTTATCATTATAATTCAACAATGAAGGAAAGGTTGCGGATGGTTTTAAATGGTTTTTTTTTTCTTTTTTCTTGATAAAAAAAGATAAAAGCAGAAATAATAACACAATCTCTAATAATAGACATTTTGAAAGTTACAATCGTGAATCACGACGGCGTACTGATACATAGTTGTATTTCATGGTTACACATTCGCGCATGCTGAAAATAGATCTATCAAAGCTGATCTGTTTAATTGGAATACACATTAAGTATACTTGAATGCCTAAACTTTCAAGAGTTTTATAAGTTTGATTTATTACTTGTACATTCATAGAAAATATGTTAACTTACCTTTAGTTTTTCTTGTTTATTTATTGTACGTAAAGAGAGCATGTGTTTTGTTTTTGTTTTCTTTTGTCAAACCTCTTACGTTGTTTAATAAACAATGTCTTTTGCTAAATTTTTAAGCCTAGGATGCAATGTTTAACTATTGCTAGTAATCTACTTACACTAACTTTGAGTATACTCTTATACTAGTACTTCGTTTTGTATAATCTGATCCAGTTCAAAAAGGTCACTTAAAGATGTCCGATAGATTATCAAAACATTCGA
This sequence comes from Magallana angulata, assembly GCF_025612915.1. Lineage (NCBI taxonomy): Eukaryota > Metazoa > Mollusca > Bivalvia > Ostreida > Ostreidae > Magallana > Magallana angulata. Next base: position 24,877,750 of record NC_069118.1, on the reverse strand, counting down.
ACAGCGGCATAAAAACTCACATTAACTGTAAAATTGTAAAGTGGCAAGAGAAATTTCAGGACCCCCAAAATAAAATATCTGGTAATCTCGCACCAAATAATAACACGCTGAGATCTGACATACACCGAATACCAAAAATCGTTTTAAGAAAAAACCAACTTTTGGATATTTTTGTTCATTAAACAATAGACCATATGCCTCGTAAAAGAAAGAAAAACCTACATTATCTTTCATATATGATAGTGGGGAAATGCAGGTGCTCAAAATCAAGACTGTGGCATATTGATTGTAATTGAATTGATAATCTCTCGACAAAATTGGATATACCCCTGGGTGATAGCATTTATGAGCACGTGTCATACACACTCCAGTTTTGGACTACATTACAAGGCTATTTCTTTTAGAAGAGGGTGGAGATTTAGATAGAACAAAAAAAAAACCAGTACTTTTGTCCACATCTTTGCAATTTTCTTTTAGTTTTAAAGTTTCTTTATGAACTTCTATTAAAATAAACCCAGAAGCTACAGATTTAAAGACAGAATCACGACTCTTACATCACGTCTCTGCTAATTATACACACAATCCACTTCTGAGGTGTACATGTGTCTTTGAGCGCTTTGTCAAAAATAGATCCAATTTTTTTCACACTGACCGAACCTTCACATCTAGATGGAGAGCTTTATCATCATCATCATCATCATCATCATCATCATCATCATTATTATCATCATCATCTTCTTCTTCTTCTTGTGAAAAGATTAAATTCATTGTTTATTTGTTTTTAATGATATATTTGCGAGTTTTGCCATATTTTAGTGTTGGTAAATATTTATTGCATCCTCGCATACATGAGCACCCACTTCTCTTTGCAACAAAACTCCAATGTTTTGACAGTAATTGGCATCAAATTCACTTCAAATACCAAACTATCTTGCTCAAACTCTAAATAAACAGTATCAGTTTTATGGTTGCACTTTCTCAAATTCTTCAGGATCAAAGGTAGAAATATTATGCTAATACCTTCAGTAATGAAAACCAATTTTTTTTAAAGCGTTCGTATTGGAATCTGGAACTTCGACCAGCGTTTGAATAGGCCCCCTGTTACTCTGAAGAAAGGTGTTACTGTCGAAATCTTATAAATCATACTTTTTAATTATAGTTTAAATGTGATTGATAATATTTGGCGAAAACCTGCATTACACATTATAGATTATATTAAAGAAATATTACAAACTCGGTTTCTAACCTAGATAATTATATTTTTATGCTTCCAAAATTCAAATACCAAAACATACAGAATTATCCATGTCTTTACCTGCAGTTCTGTCTGTTGTATTGGCTTACTGTCTGTCTGCCTCTCTGTTTGCAAACAATCCAATGGTTCGCTTATAAATCGTTTGAGCTTCAGCAGGTAATTTTCCGGCATTTGACACACTTATATACATGTGCATGTATATCAATGCCCTTTTCAAATATATTTTGATCAGAGACCCTGCATGTGTTTGTCCGTCTGTCAGTCCGTGTTGGTAATTTCATGAACTGAATCTTGTTCGATCGGCTTTGCGATGTTTACTGGATAGATTGAAGACATCGCCGTTTTGCATTTTGATATTTCCTTATGTTAAGTGTATTAGAGTTCGTGTAGCCATGATCCGATTAACAGTTGCATATCATTTTTTTAACAAGTGACGAAGTTTTCGGTTCTTAATAGTAATAAGTTGTACAACAAGAAACAAGCAGCACACTGTCAGAAATATTTTCAGTTCAGCGGACAAAAAAATTGTGGATATAGATAATTACCTTATATCAAGGAACTTGTGTTCACACAACAACTAAGTAACACTAGGGGACCACACATGTTTGTATTAAACAAAAACGTCTTGTATTTTTATATCTCGATGTAGTAAAATGCTGTGAAACAACGTCATTTTGTTAAACCTTAAGACACCTTGTTTTCATTTTTTTTAAAATCAACAACTTTGTTGTTCTGGAAAATGGATGTATTTTCGCGATTTACAGCGTTTTGAATAAAATATTTATATTCTTTCGGTCGTTAAGCCCCAATCTTTCCGATCAAGACTTGCACCTGATGCTTGGATTTGCTTGTGCCCCGTTATAAGTGTTGAAATATTTGGTAAACTCCGTTGATAACGCGATTCGCCTTCTGGTGAGATAACAGATAAATGGGTTGATGTATATACCAACATTTTATCATTGCGGTATAAAATGCCATTTCTTCTTTATGAAATTGAAGCAGGTGTTTTCATATTTGAAAGGCCTCTTGGGTTTTAAGTGGTTTATTTATGTGCTTTTCCTGATTTTTCCGTAAATAATTTTAATTGAATGCAACATTTGTATAAATGATTCATCTAGATTAGAATTTTCTAATATGCAGTTCGTGTTTTCTGAACGTTAATATGTTCTAAGTTGTTTTTATTTTTCCTGATTACAAATTTTAGGTTAAAAATCTGAAACATATTATTTCCTTTCTTTTTTTTTTTGCATTGGATAATTATCGATTTGAAACTATAGACTTGTGAATAACATTTGAAAAAAGTTTGAAAAATATTCTGCATGTATATGTATGAATATAGTGTAAAGTATATGTACTAGTATATTTTTTTCTGTACAGTGTAGTATCAAAAGTAATTAATGTGATCTTTACGCCATGTATTAAAAATACCAAACAGTAGCATACATGTATACATGCAAACCTGTAAAAGACTGGTCAACAGGCGATTAATTAATTCGTGAATTTTAAGTTTACGTATATTCTTGAACAAAAGACAAACTATTGAATATTACAGTAAAAAAATGCTTATATACATGTAAGTTACGATCCCCCACCACCCCCACCCCACAGACACAAAAACAAGCCACAAAAAACAGCAACAACAAAATAACCAACAAAAACAAAGAAAAAATCCCAAAACAAAAAAAATCACTCCCAAGCATTCCTTCGAATTCAAAAGTTTACGAAATCATGATTGTTCCATATATGAAATTATATCAAGATATATCGAGGTTCCTTGGCTTTCCCTATTGCCACCACAACCGCCCCCCCCCCCCCCCCCCCCCGGAATAAGTGTTGATAACAAACAACTACAGCGTGGTTACTTGCTGCAATGGCACACTATAATTCAATGTAATTCAATGTCTGGAATTTGGAATATCAAAAACTTTGGATTGTGATTCAACACCAGAAAAAAACTTGTCAAAACTTCTGAGGATTTAATGTGGGTATGTAATATTTTTTTCACTCCTATTACGTCACCGGTGAAAATGTGTTGATGATCTAGATTGGCTAAGACATGAAGTTAACCATTAAAAACCCCGCAGTTCTAAATTTACGACAAAAATTTCTTGAATTCTAAATTTTAATCAATTTTGAATTAAATGTCCCCCATTAAAGCTTTGGAATCTATGAAAAGCTTATCATAATGAACTGGGCGTGAAACTTTCCTTTAATACTTTCGTTTGCTATTATCTCGTTATTATCATTTTTTAAAGAGAAAAAGCAGTCTTCAGACGCTTTGGAAGCCAAATGAATGCTTTTTAAAAATGTCTTAACGACAAGTTTTATGCCCTGCATCCCCGTAACACCTATTATAAATTTTGCGGATAATGCACATTCTCAATATTTGATATTGGCTCTAACTTCAGTATGCACTGATAAATTATTATTCATATAATGAAATTCTTTCAGAAGGTGTGCATGCCAAATGGGTTTATCTTATTTTATAGATTTGTTAAATAAAATATTAGGTAGGGGATGCTTATTGTACGGTGCGACACCGTTAAAACAACTAGGTAATATCGAAAACAACAACCAAGGGTTCATGAAACAATTCAGTTTTTAAGTCCGAATTGTTGCCCTTAAAATGTAATGTTGTCATTTGTTTGTTTGTTGTCCCTTTCAATTAGATTCTTTTCTTTTGTTGAAAAAAGTTGCTTCTAATTAAACATCCCATGATCCATACAAAGTTGTATAATGCAAGATTCCTGGTGACCCACCTTACCGAATAATCTAACATGCATTGATTTTTTTTTGGTAAATAAAGAAATAAATAATATCCTTGGTGGAAAAGACTTCTTTCAATAAGTACCACACAGTAGCCGATAGATGAGAAAAATCGCCAACTAAAAGCCTGCTGCGAACTTTAATCCGTTTGTACTTAATCGTAAAAAACCAAGCCTTATTGATCCTTGTCGCGGCTTACTACTTGCATCAATTTACGATGCTGGGCTTTTGTCTACCGTAGAAAACAAAAATATGAAGTATTTTATTATCTATAGGTTTGTCATCGGAATTAAGAATTTATGCTCTATTGGTGCATTCAACGACTTCTGCTTGCCTATAGATCTAGTGAATTCCTTTTCTTTGAGAGAGAGAGAGAGAGAGAGAGAGAGAGAGAGAGAGAGAGAGAGAGAGAGAGAGAGATGTTTTGGCACCCCAACGAGAAGACTACAATTGACCAATGTCTTCTGTTTCTCGCTCTGTACTAGATGATTTATGGCAGCAATACAAATTCCTGTTGCCCCTCGTTGGTCGGCAAATCTCAGCTGGGTAATTTGGTCGTATTCATCTCCATTATACTTGTAAAACGATAGCTTTGTTTCCAGCAGTACCAAATTGCTATGAGTTTGCCGCGATATTAGCTGTCAAAATAACCTTACTCTTCAGAAGCAAGCGAATACGTCCGAATTGTTTCTGTAATGAAGTCAGATGGCCGAGTTCTCGGGGTCTGGCAAGAGACAAAAACATCAAGGACAAACAGAGAAATTGATAGGCGAGGGAAGAACATTCGCTAATCTACGGGTCAGATATCTAAGAGAGAAAGATTAAGTTATTTTTAATCAACTTGAATTAGTCGAAAAAAGATATTAGTTATTTTGTTTGAAAACAAAAGATTCCAAAGGTTTTCATGTTTTATATATGAATAACAATACTATTTATAAAATTTAATTCAAAAACGATGTCAACAGCCCCAATCATTGGAAATTGTCTAGCGTTAATTTTGTGGTTCACTTAGTAAATCTTCAAGTTATTGCAAAATCGCCAAAAATAAAAAGATCATACTGAAGTTAGGTAAACAGTCAAAGCCATGTAACCGACCTTGAAAATTAATAGATGGCGCCATCTACATGTAATACCTTCACGAGTGGAAATGCAATGCATCACTTGCGTATAAAGTAATCGAGGCCCTCATTCTATTTCCCCTGGGTGAGGGAGGGAGGTTGGTTGCTTTTACTGAATTTCATAAGTCTGATTTTTTTTGTGGCGGGTCAGTAGATGGTTTTAACTCAATTTCATGTCTGAATTTTTCAGGGAAGAGGGGGGGGGGGGGGGAGGGGGGGCACTGAACTCCCTTCTCTTAAAGATTTGTGCATGCTTTCTTTAATAAATCTTCTGCGAGGTTTTGCCTTCCCTCTGCGATGATATGACATGTACTCAACCTCCATGACAGGCAACATCAATAGTCATCGGAGTGGTCTCACACAAGAAAACCCGCAATCTTCTTCATAATAGTGAAAGTTCATTGACCGTTTCAGTTTTAACAAAATGTAATCAGACACCCAGGGATCAAATGAGTTCTAACTTATATTTCCTCATCTAGATACAAAGTTAATTGTCTAGTGAATTATTTCTGATCGGAAAAAAATTGTCGCCCAAGAATTTTTTAGAAATTGTGTATATCTCGTACATAGTTAGACATCGTTTGAAAGAGAAATGCCATTATTTTAAACAAAATTAGTAGCTGAGTGATCAATTGGATGATATATCTTCAGCCAGACGTACTATACAGAGCACGTAAAAACGTTGCAGACAAGCTTTAAAAAAGCTGCATGGTTGCGGCTATCTTAAGGATGTGTTGATCTCCTGGAAAAAAGGAGTTCTGTAACTATTTACTGGAAAACTTTTCCTAAATAATAATTTATGGTTAAAAATCATATCTGTAATGTTAAGGTAGATCTGACGCTTAATATGTTGACCATTAAGCCTATTTAATGTGGTGGGGTACACCTGTCGATATTGATGTGGATTATATGTTCAAATTACTTTCACTGTTCTATAATTTTAAAATTTTACAATATTTTGACTAAAAAATATGTTTAAAACATTTTTGAAAAGGGAAAAATTAGAAAAGTGCCAGCGAGATTCGAACTTAAGACTCACATATTCGAATTAACGCCTACATCTACACTCAGTAACAATTTTAAAGTAAAAAATTACATAAACTAAAACTTGATGTTATTGCTTATTTTGATACTTGTAAGAAGTACGTCAGAATATGGAGGTGTTCCATCCGATACCACCTTAATTTTGATAGGAAGTACGTCACAATATGGAGGTGTTCCATCTACCTTAATACGGTTCTGCCAAATCAAACACCCGCAGAGATTGTTTTTTTGCAGATGACGGTGACAACAAATGCAACAGCATGCAATATCATGGCTTGAGCAGAGACCCTGATTTACGAAAGTTTATATCTGCACTCAGTATAACAGTTCATAAACTTTCAGGAAATAAAACGGTTTTATTACAGAAGACTGGCCTAGATGCTTTAGTTATTGACAATATGAGAAAGTTATAGGTAAATAAACTCCAGTATTTTAGTAGTTACGGCTGTCAGGAACTGTTCGGCTTTCCTTTGGAGAGCAATTTCTCTCCACAAAGGCACTCTGATATTATACCTTATATCGACCGAAGAAAATAATGGCTACCAGTGGTATTTGACAAAGTACTTGCAGTGTTGTGAGAAAAAAAGGCCCAAGTACAAAACTTACCGAAGACTCATGCTTTTTATTGATTTTGCCTTGTAAAAAAAAGACTAAAAAAGAGCGTATATATTTTCTATAGTTTTCATTTCTGTTACAAATAGTAATTATATACCTATTTCAATATGTAAAATTAAACAATTCGATTAAATGAACGCCAGATTATACTGAAGCCATTTTTCGCATTTAGTTAAATCATATATATATAAGTACATGTATGTATATATGTGTACAGTATCTTAAGCATTAATAAAATAGAAAAAAGCACATCAATTAAGAAACCATCGACATTTAACAATTGAAAGAAGAGCAAACTACAGAAAATATACATCATTTATTTAAATATGTATCATAAGTTAACGATTGCTATACCCCAAGGAATTAGTAGCTTCTATCATAATTTGTTAATATGTAAACGGTGTGACCGTTGGACCGAGCGCAGATTTAACACAGTGTAGTTTGATTTTTGTATAATAAAATCTATTTAAAACGCACAAAGTAGGATCCGCCAGTATAGTTGCCTACTCAAATCATTCGTCAAAGTTTAACTAAACGTCGCGTGCTCAGTCTACATTATGACGTCATATTTCAGACGTAAAACGTTCAAGTTTTGTCTTCGGAAATAGCCGAAGAGAGTTACGTGATTCCGAAAAAAAATTTCCTTCTTTCATTGTTCATCAATTTAATTCATATGAATGTCAATGTAATAAAATTGAATACTTTATTCAGAATCTAAAAGATCAGTTCCTTGACGTTTATGTTTTTATTTTCCATCTGATAATTGATAAGACATACATAGATTAAGTCGTGTTTCTTGATTGAAGCACTATTGAAACTTATCTGGTTTCCTTTTTAATTTCTTTAAATTCAAATTACCTTCTATTGAAACACTGGAACTTATTTTATCGAGTTTAGGGGCAATAAACATCGATAAGTACCAGTCAATCAATGATCGAACTAACTTTTAAAAAACAAAATGGCTGCCAATATGGCGGCGCCCAGGGCTGGAAGAAATTTTTTTTGGCCTTAGTACCCCTGATTCAACTTTCATTTTTCACTTATTTTCTTATATATACGTGTTACCATTAATCCTCGCTTCGCGAGGCGGGCTTCGCCCGCCTCTCGCTGCGCTCGGTATTATAGTGAGCGCAGCGAGGCGGCGCGAAGCGCCGCTCGCGTAGCGAGCTCCATAGACAACGTGTACGAACGGAGGAAATTCGAGTTGAAATCTGCACATTGTTCAAAGAAAATTTTGTGGACCCGCGTGAAAACGTTCTACTATCCCAGTGATCCTTTGCAGTGCATAGCAACATAGCGGAACAGGAAGCGTTTCTTAGGAAAATTCTTACCTGTTAATCGCATACATCATTTTCATTTAACAATAAAAAATCCGTTTAAAACCATTAAAGTAAACAACACATATGCTTACGTAAAAAACTGTACCTATGACGTCATTTCCTTCCCCGATTTTGTCCGACAGTTTACGAAAACTGTCGAGCGCAAAAAGTTAACTATGACGTCACAGTGATCTCGCGTTTTATATCCCCGCGATACATTTATAGAGGTGGATCAAGCATCTGTACTGAATGTAACGTGTAGGAAGTACTCAGTATATAGGGAGTCACCGTTAATACTGATACTGCGCTCGCTATTAACGGTGACTCTTTGGCTGATTAGTTTTGTTTTGATGATTTTTTTTTGCTCAGTAAATACACATGCAAGTTCCATGCTAAATTTATTGTCATATTGATCTAATCATTGTATACGTTAGTTAGGTGACAAAAATTATTAAAAAAGAAAAGTCTAATCGTTATTAGATCTACGTGTAGCCACGTCATTTTGTAATGAATAAATAAAAGAAAAAAATTAAACTGTAAAAATATCTACATGTATTTGTTATAGTTGCATATGTGGTCAAACCTTTCAATAATATTGGATATCACACACTAAAAAGAGGGGGAGGGCACATATGTCTACAACGCTTATATAGCGTACAAAAATTAAAAAGATTGAAAACAAAATTGATGTCACACAGGAAAATAATTAAAACACCGGTAACAACAAGGAACAAAATGAGAAATAACACAGACACACAATTTATTGATTTTAATGATCATTATTAAAAGGTAAAGTAGAGATAAAAAATAAAAAAAAACGGCTTTGTGTTTATCAAAATATTTTAATAAGTCTGTTTAACATTTTATTAATGCTCAGTGGTAGTTTTTTGTTTAAGTGTATAAGCCTAGGAAGGGACCATTGGAATAAAAGTTTGATATCTTCCGGTTCCTTGCGGTGGTAAAAGTTTTCGAGACAAAGCCAAATTTTTTTTGGTTTGGTTAAGTCCACGGGCTGCATTTAACAATGATGACATATGTGTGGCTCCTTCTGCGCTCGCCCCAACGGTCACACCGTAAAACATATGAGCGAGCGCAGCGAGGCGGCGCGAAGCGCCGCTCGCGTAGCGAGCTCCATAGACAACGTGTACGAACGGAGGAAATTCGAGTTGAAATCTGCACATTGTTCAAAGAAAATTTCACGAGGCCACGTGAAAACGTTCTACTATCCCAGTGATCCTTTGCGCTGCATAGCAACATGGTGGAACAGAAAGTGTTTCTACGGAAAATTCTTACCTCTACATCGCATACATCATTTTCATTTAACAATAAAAAAAATCCTTCTAAAAACATTACAGTAAACAACACATAAGCTTACGTAAAAAAAACTGTACTTTTGCTGACATATGACGTCATTTCCTTCTCCGAATTTGTCCGACAATTTACGAAAACTGTCGAGCGCAAAAGAATGTTAACTATGACGTCACAAAGATCTCGCGTTTTAAAGGGGCATGGTCACGATTTTGATCAAATTTTATTTTTCTGTTTTTATTATTTGCAATGCTTTAGGAATGCATTTCTAATGATCATATGACATTTGGGTGCCAGTCGTTGAGTTTTAAGCAAGATACAGGACTTACAATTCTTCGTCATGTAAACAAGGCTCGTGCCCTGTTTTTGTTTACATAGGTTCAATATACCAGTAAAAAAATTTTTAAAGCTAGTTTGTAAATCTTACCAATCATTTTAAGCATAAATAAACAGTTCCTAACGATTAACACATTCATTTTAGGTCTAAAACTGGAATTTTCGTTTCAACATTCAAAATGTAAACAAAAGTTTTGTTTACATAGCAAAGAATTGTAAGCTCTGTAACTAGATAACATCTTCGCTAGCCAAGGGTTTTCGGTCCACTTTGCTGAGCAAAGTGGACCGAAAACCCTTGGCTAGCGAAGATGCTAGATAATAACTCACCGAATGACTCTCAAATTTTTTGCTGTCTATTAAAAATGCCTTACTTAAGCATTGTAAACATTAAAATCGAAAAAATAATTTTTGACCAAAATCGTGACCATGTCCCTTTAATTTCCCGCGATACATTTAGAGGTGGATCAAGCATATGTACTGGATCATGTAGGAAGTACTCAGTATCAGTGTTAACGGTGACTCTTTGGCTGATTAGTTTTGTTTTGATGATTTTTTTTTTGCTCAGTAAATACACATGCAAGTTCCATGCTAAATTTATTGTCATATTGATCCAATCATATATGCATACGTTAGGTAGGTGACAAAAGATTATTAAGAAAGAAAAGTCTAATCGTTATTAGATCTACGTGTAGCCACGTCATTTTGTAATGAATAAATAAAAGAAAAAAATTAAACTGTAAAAATATCTACATGTATTTGTTATATAGTTGCATATGTGGTCAAATAATATTGGATATCACACACTAAGAAAGGGGTGAGGGCACATGTCTACAACGCTTATAAAGCGTACAAAAATTAAAAAGATTTAAAATAAAATTAATGTCACTGAGGAAAATAATTAAAACACGGGTTACAACAAGGAACAAAATGAGAAATAACAGACAAAATTTAGTTTTACTGATTTTAATGATCATTATTAAAAGGTAAAGAAAAGATAAAACATATTGTTATACTTTCATGTTAAATACTGAAATCTGATTGGTTAAGACGCAGTTAATAATATTTACTATTACCCTCAGCGTTAGCAACGCACTTGGCAACGGGTAACATTAAAAAATGTTACATGCGCGAAAATTATGCGCGTACGGTTCGCTGTAGAATTCACGTTATTCCTATATAAAAGCAGTAAAATTTTCTTAAATTTTTTAAAAAAGACATTCAGTATAACAAAATAAATAGTGCCTGTTTGGGAGGATAACAGTTGAAATTGACACCCCTCGAAAACCATTGTCAACCTCCGCTTCGCGTCGGTTGACAATGGTTTTCTCGGGGTGTCAATTTCAACTGTTACCCTCCCAAACAGGCACTATTTATATAATTGTATCTACATAAAAAAAAAACGGCGTTGTGTTTATCAAAATATTTTAATACAATGTAAGTCTGTTTAACATTTTATTAATGCTCAGTGGTAGCTTGTTTAAGTGTATAAGACTAGGAAGGGGCCATTGGAATAAAAGTTTGATAATTTCGGGTTCCTTGCGGTGGTAATTTAAGTTTTCGAGACAAAGCCAAAGTTTTTTGGTTAGGGCAAGTCCACGGGTTGCATTTAACAATGATGACAGATGTGTGGTTCCTTCTGCGCTCGCCCCAACGGTCACACCGTAAAACATATTATGTTAAAAAAAACAACAAAAAACTATATGTACAGTGGGGATTTAAATAATCGGACGCCAGATAACCGGACGCTTCAGTTTACGGACCATTTTATTTGGGAACAGATTTTTTTATCCGTTATTTTGTCTCATTTATCTGGAATTAAAGTGCAATATGAGCCAACAAATCCTACAAAAAAGGAGTAAATTAAGGTGTTACGTTGTTGCATTGTTTTTATTTTTGCAATTTATGTATCTTCTCTTTTTTTAACAAACGTCAACATTTTTTAAGCAGTGAGCACGTTTAAGTGTTTGCTCATAGAAATTTTTTTTCGCAGATAAAATTTATCTGATTTTCACTATTTATCAAATGAATTGCATAATGTCTGCGCATTATCGTGGTCTTTTTTCCCCCTTCTCTTCTTCTTCAAAACTAGCAAACGATTTTGCCGGCTATCGAGTCAGATAGCCGTGATAGCCGAGTCTGGAATTTGTCACGAAACTTCCTAACCCGACTCTTTATGTCTCCTAACCCGATGTTTAATATCCCCTCTTATCTTTCAGTACTTCATAAAGTCAATCTGCCAGGGTACCTTTGGCGCTTTGGAAACGTCACATTCGCACGCGTTTTTTTTTCTTTCTGTGAGCAGGATGCTGCACTCACAAATTTCACACAAAACCCTAATCTAATGAAGCAATAAACCTCAAGGATAGAAATATATTGTTACGATAATCGTTAGTTTTATATGGCCAATGTCTAGATTTATTGACATATCTTGGTAATATAAAAAGAAAGATAGTGTTTGTACAGTTTCTTTTTGTGAATGAAATTGCCTAAATGGTGAAGATACTTTGAGTTTTGAGTGATGGATATCTCTGTTGATCAAGCGATAGCATTAAAAGAGGGATAACTCTTTATAGGGGACGGGTCAGCGTGCTATATTGGGGCAGCGCACTTGGAAAGAAATTGGGGATCAAGCCCCCCCCCTTCCGAACCTCCTCATAATTCCCACGTTCATGCATATGTTTTTTTTTATGTTTGATTTGTTTCTATAGAAATGAATAAAGATGTGACATCATGACTTAATTAAGTAACTATCGATGAGTGACATTAATTAAGATTTAAAAATTGCTTTTTTTTTTTTTTTACCCCGTTTAGTTTCCGACCTGTTTGACCTTCACAATGATATATAACCTGGCTGTTGCATTCTTTTGTTTTTGTTTTTTTTGTTTTGTTTCCTTTTTTTCTTGTTTGTTTGGTTGTTTTTTGTATCATACATGTACATATGAATGTACAGTACCGATCATATCCAACCTAACACCAGAGTAAACCCCAACTAAACCCTGGGTTTACTTTTGGGGTACACTTTTTGAAAATTTGGGCCCACTTGGTGTTTATTTTTCGGTTTACTCGAGGTTTAGTTTGAGTTTACTTGGAAATTGCTTTTGATGTAAACTGTACGCACTGAAGTATAATGCAGACCCGTCTTTTACAGTATCTTATCATCATTCTGCCTGTAATTCCTGCCCCTTGTATTTTTCGGGGGGGGGGGGGGGGAGTATACTTTTGACTTCAATTCAACTGTTTATTTCATTATTTTCAATTAAATTTTTTACATGGTCCCATAAAAGTGGGGGGGGGGGGGTGCAACTCCATGTTAATTCAGGCCCCCTGCCCCCTTCCCCCTCCTGATACTACGTATTCGTGCCTCAGTGATGTACGATTTCTTCATAGTTTAAATATGTGATATGTCATTAATTAATTAGTATCTGCCCCTGTGAGGCATTTTTTTTACTATTAGTAGCATTCTTTCAAAAATTTTAATGTTTTCTGAAAAACGCGCGATGTACTGGAATAATATTTTTTATTCGTGCGACTCATTCCAAGTACGACTGCTAATTATTTTTTAACTTCCGGTAGTACGGACATCCGAGAAGGAAGAATGACCTGTGAAAAGGTAAATATTTCTCTTATTAATGTGTGCAAAACCACTTTAGTGAAGATGTGCAGAGACGATACAATATTTGTTGACGATGTGATCGTTTGGTCAAGCACAACAAGTATTATTGACACTTCGCCATTGCAAAGTACATCTACGTATGTGCATGTACACCGGGCGCGCTTGATTTTCCAAAAGCGTGTTGAACAGAGTGGGTGCTTGCGAGCTCTCGCCAAAAATTCTCTATACCTGCAAGTTGCTGCAACACAAAGTTTGGCGAAGTAACTTTCAACACAGGCCTCTGAGTTTCTATGAATAAGCCGTTAAATGTAGGGGAAGAGAGGCGATATATACATGTACCCTATCTATATATGTATTTGTATAATGAATAAGGAATCATTCTTTGAGTATTATGTGGTGATAATTCTGTTCGGGTCGTAATCAAATACAATAAAGCTCGAAGCCCCTGCTGGCGGATGTTGTTGACATACACAAAAATAACCGATATATGGACTATACTTGATATTTTTGGATTTATTTATGCCATACACAACTACGATGTTTGAGTTCAGGTATGAAATGCAAATGTTATTGTCCTTTATATAAAATTTGAGCTGAAATCGTTGCAGGAGTGAATCACTTCAGCACTTGCAGCATTACGGAGATCCTATGGATTGTAGCCCTCCCCAAAAAAATTGGGAGAGGGCTACATTATTGCCGCTATTTGACCAAGTGTGTCAAATCTAGACTATCTGTTGTTAACATGTTTACATGATTGTATTGATAGATTATTTTATGTTGAAAAATTGTATGATTTTTATGTGTGTTAATTTGTCTTTTTAAAACAGTCTGAAACATGTCCTAACTAACTTAGGAATTCTTTTACCTTTCCAGTTGCCTTTAGCTTGGATCACGTTTGATATGATGGAGAACATTGTTTAAAGACTTTTTTCTCGCCACTGTTTATTCATACATGCAGTCATGATTCTGAGGAAACCAGTAACACATTTATTCCGACAGGATCCATCTTTCTCAAGACACCTGGCATTAGCCTTTACAAATCGTAGTTGGCACTTGAACAGTCAGACTAAAATTTCAGACAATAGATTATACAAAAGACAATCCAAGTTTATCTGCTTGAACCAAGATTTTTTACCTCAGTCTAAAAAGCTGTGCAGTGTACACCAGACGGACAAAGTCAACATGAATTGTGGGAGCAAAATCTTGCCAACAGACAATGTTTACTGGAGACATGCGCATAGCTTTCACTCAGTGACAGTATCTTCCAATGTACTAGGGGAAAATGTGTCAGCATCAAACACTCAGTGTTTAAAGAATGGTAGCTTTGTTCCAAGAAGAAACGCAAGTTTTTCTCCCCAAGGAATACTAGAGGCATCCCCACCAGCTTTACAACCTTATATGCGATTAATAAGATTTGACAAACCTATTGGTAATTTCTCATATACTCTATACCGTACATGTATCATTTATCACATTTATGTATAAAAAAGATTTGATAAATCTCTAGGTATTACTGTATATTGTAAGTGTGGTCATTTAAATACTGTTTACAAGTCATATTTGCCCAAATTTACTTGTACATTTGATTTGATTAATGTTGATTAAATTTGGCCTTGTGTTTCACAATCAATAGATAACTTTGATTTTGCGACCAGCTTGTGTTTCAGTTTACTATAAATATCTTCTTCCCATTTTGATTTTATTAGATTTGTCAATAAAGTTTAGGTATTACTTTATTTAGGAAAAATTAAATGGAGGCAAAAATTTCTCTGTAAACAGTATTTTCTCAAGATTATTAAAGGCGTCTCTTATCAGCATTTGTATTAACATGGTACAGTAGATTTTTTTATGAAATGAGGATATGTGCAAACCTGAAAAAATATTGATACCATGTAGCCTATGATGAGCATAGTGGTATATTTATCTCATTTTGTTTCAATTAAAATTGAATAGTAATGTTGCTTGTAACTTGCATTGTTCATATTATAGATATATTTCTCCCTCAACAAATTTCAGGTACGTGGTTACTGTATTGGCCCTGCACCTGGAGTATTGCCCTGGCATCCGCCCCTGGAACTCTGCCAAGCCTGTGGCTGCTGGCTCTGTTTGGGGCTGGCGCCTTCTTCATGAGGGGGGCAGGGTGCATCATCAACGACATGTGGGATAAGGACATTGACAGGAAAGTAGAGAGGACAAAGCTACGCCCCATGGCCAGCGGCGAGCTGTCCCAGTTTCAGGGACTGGTGTGTTTGGCGGGGATGTTGTCCGTGTCTCTTGGTATTCTTGTGCAGCTCAACTGGTACAGGTAACTAAAGCCTCAGGGATTTTGTGTTGTGTTTTCTTTGACAATATTAGAAGAGAAGTTTGATGTCCATGGGTATATTCTTGTGCAATTAAATTGGTACAGGTTACCAACATCTCAGTCAGTGTTGTTTGTTGTGGTAATTAATTAGAAACGAAGTCTAGATATTTAACATCCAAAAGTATTCATTTGTTTCACAATCTAATAAGATTGTTTGTTTCATACATGTTAATTTCTATTCAGATGAAAAAGATGATATTAATGGCATTTGTGTGGAGATTTTAGAAAAAAATGCAACTACTATAAAAACGGTAATGCCATATTTTTCAAGTGCAGTGATTACTGCCCTTGCACAAAAAGTAGATATTAAGATTGGACATAAACAAGCTAGCTTATTTAGTTACCTGAGAATGTGTCATTTATATCCTGACCAAAGAGAAAGATAAGCATGCAGCTACTTGGACTGTTACTACTGTATATCAATTAACAAACTTGGAAACCATGGAAAGTAGAATTTATGTACCAGTATACATTTGTTTATTTTGTACTGTGACTTCATCAGTATTTGTGAGCTTCAAATTTTCATGGAATTAAAAAAAAAATCAGTTTCAGGATACCTTCTATATGTCAGTACATGTAGGAAGATAATGGCTCTGCCAACACAGTTTTCTGTTTATATTGATTAGCATTTGAAGTAAACAACAAAAATCCATGAACTTTTATGAATATTTTTTATATTATATTACAGTTGAACCTCGATATCTCGAACACTGATATATCTCGAATACAATGGATATGTCGAAGTGATCTGTAAGACCCAACCCCTTGTTTTTTTAGTATTTTGCCCTCGATATCTCGAATACTTGGATATCTCGAAGTTTTTAACAGTCCAATCTAGTTTGAGATAACGAAGTTTGACTGTATATAATTATTTGTAAGTAACAACAAAACCACAATATATGTATATTTTGCATTTAAAATATGTGTGTTATGTTCGTTTTATACATTTCAGTGTGGTTCTGGGTGCTGCATCAATGGGGCTAGTGATCACCTATCCCCTCGCCAAAAGGATCACATTCTGGCCCCAGGCATTCTTAGGCAAGTCTTTACAAATGTATATCATTTCTTTCATGCTGAAAGGGTTTTACGTCTTTGATACTCTGCTAATTTATTATTGATTTAGATTCTTTGCAAGTACATGTTTTAAAGGTATTTAATTAACTAAAAACCAGATATGGTGCTCACTTTCTGAATTAATCTAAAAAGCACAAAATTCATCATTATACTTGAATTGTTTGATTGTTGTAAAATCTACTAATAATTTACTGAGACATTTGTTTGAGGTTATCATGGTTATATGAATTTATTAAAGGTACTGTAAATAAAATATAATGACTCCCTATTCAAGCTATCGCAATGGACATTAATGATAAATTAAGTTTTAAATGATAGAAAATATCATTATAAATGACCTAATCAAATGTATTTTAACCAAATATTTTCATTGCATTGTGTTTAACAAATTTCAACCACATATATGTATTTCAATATGTTTCACAAATTACATGAACTTTTCTTTTTTTGCAAAATGTTTAACAAATAACATTGATTACATATTTTACGGTAATTGCATTATATATTACAATTAAATATTGTATAGAAATGTGTCAGACTGTTGACTGTTATTTCTGCTTTGACAGGAGTCACTCTGAACTGGGGCGTTCTGCTCGCCTGGTCTGGTATTCACGGCTGCCTACAGACACCGGTTATTCCCCTTTACTTGGCCTGTGTTCTGTATACTATTTTCTATGATACCGTTTACTCCCATCAGGTATCAGTAGCCTTCCCTTTCTTTATAACACAGAAGTAAATGGTGCGTTAATGCCTGAAACGCTTTGCTGAAATAATAATCATGAATGCACAGTTTTATTTTAAGTTATTACAATTTCATCATGCCTATATTCTACTTTTTTTAGTACTTTAAACCACATTTAATCTAAGTAGCCTTGTTTAGTTCTTTGTTACTCGCATTTAATCTCAATATCTTTAGCATGCTGTTAAATGTGTCCATCCTTATTGTATTTTTATGAGCATGATCTGAGGTATATTTAGAATTGTGAGTTCTCGCAAGTGCTTGCAATGCTGAACTTGCTTCAGATTTCTGTAGTTCTTTAGCTGTTGTACACTTTTATTCAATGGTCACTTGCATGCAGATATATGTACATAGTCGAAGGAGAAATAAAAAAACACATCTCAGAGAAAAACTAGCTAATTTTAAAACTCTCTATGTACATGTTCATGTAAATACCCAAACAGAAAAAAATTTGAATTAATTTTGCGTGCTAGTATATCAGAATTTCTTTTGTATATGTACATGTAAAGGAATTGGAAGTTTTAATATATTCTTTTTTTTGGGGTGGGGGTTGGGGGATACAAAATAATTGTCAACGAAACATGATTCAGATTCTATTAGAATTCTGAACAATCAGATGTACTGAGTAGAAATCCTTGGTAGTTATATAGGTATTAGATACCGGTACTTGTATGGTAAAGATAAGTCTTTTCAGATATAATGTACAAATAAAGCAGTGGCACTAAACCTAGTACTTATCGTACATTGAAAGAAGGAAGCAAATCCATATTTTTTATTATGCTCATGAAATGTATTTACTTAAAAGAAAAATCTCCTATATAAGTATGTTTGCATTTCAAAAAGTTCATGATCATCTGCTAGATTAATTAACTACCGGCAATTGAATTTGGTAGAAAAAAATGCACTGGTATAGCCTTTTTGTGTGATGTTTTCTTTGCAAGTAGTCCCCCTTTCCTTCATTTGTTGATTTATGAAAAATGGAAAACCTGTGGCAGCCTGGTATACCAGATCAATGCAGCAATTATCTGTTATGCAAAGTTGGTACTTCATTTATGCATGAAAAATTACAAAAAAAAAAAATAGAGATGTCCTGACACTTGATTCAGTAGCTGAACATTCCAGGCCACTTAACACTTTTTCAGCAAATTTCCAGGAATTGTTATTTGAATATGTTTGCAATGCTTTGGACTTCTGTTCTTCTCTAAAATCTTTTTTTTTACTATGTTTTTGAAGTTGATATTCCAAATTATGTTTGATAATACACAACTTCCCTGCATATATTCTGCCAAAATTTTTTTTTTTTCTGAAATTCTTCTCGCCCAAATTCTTTAAGATAATACAGCGAGGATTCCATTGCTTGGTTAACACATATAGCTAACGATTTGAAATAACCTAGCAAAAAAAAAATCTGCTCTGGTTTGAAGACAGCTGACTTTGAATCACATCACCTTCGTTTTCTATGAAACTTGAACTGCTTTGTTTCCCGACTCTAGGGCTGACTTTTAACTACGGAGCTCTGCTTGGCTGGTCCGCTGTCACAGGTTCCCTCGACCCTCTGTCCGTCCTTCCTCTGTATTCTAGTGGCTTTTGTTGGACCATGGTCTACGACACCATTTATGCTCATCAAGTGAGTGCATGTAGTTGTTCAGTCATTTGCATGTGATTCAGGAAGTTTCACGTTTTTTTTTTCTTCTTTTCTTTTTTTAATTAAAGGGCTGGGTGGTGGTTGCCATTTTTAGACAACCAGTATATCAATATCCTGGAGACGAAGAGCCCAGTCTGTATTTGAATATAGGAGGATAATAATTATTTTAGAGATAAAATATTGGGATTTTTTGTTACTAAATGTTAGTGGCAAAAAATACTATATTTAAAATTTTTAGCTAGATCTGATGAATAATTTGATCACACTCGAACCTCCTTAAGATTTTTATTGAAAAACATGTTTATACTTTAGTTTATACTTGAACTTTTGTATATTTGTACAAATTTTATTAATATATATTCAATATATACAAATTCTTTTAAAGAGATTGTAGAATATAATTTTGAGCAGTGGTCTCTTATACATGTATTAATTTCAGAACTATTAAATATGTTCATGTGCATGTATCAATGTTTAAGTGCTTTTTACTAAAGTGCCTTTTTATTTAAAGCATTGCCGCCTTTGGTGCATTGAACATTTAGCATCTCTACAATAAGTTGATTAATACATTTGTTCAATTTTAAAGATTTGTTTATTTTGTAAAAAGGCTTAGAAGACATAGTAATATTCTTAAAGAGATCCATTGCTATATTTACAATTACAATACCTTGTACAGAAGCAAGAAATTTCACCAGTATGAGTAATCTTATTAGAGAGATTTTTATTGTTGCATTGACAAGGACAAGTATGATGACATGCTAATTGGGGTGAAGTCCACTGCCCTGAAGTTTGGGGATAACACCAAAGTCTGGCTGACTGGGTTTGGGACTGCCATGGTGTCCCTCCTTGTTCTGACGGGGAAAATGTGTGACCAGACCTGGCCATACTACACAACTGTGTCACTGACCGCCGCCCACATAGCTCACCAGGTAAGCACCAAGTCCACATAGCTCACCAGGTAAGTTCCAAGTCCACATAGCTCACCAGGTAAGCACCAAGTCTACATAGCTCACCAGGTAAGTTCCAAGTCCACATAGCTCACCAGGTAAGCACCAAGTCCACATAGCTCACCAGGTAAGCACCAAGTCCACAAAGCTCACCAGGTAAGCACCACGTCCACATAGCTCATCAGGTAAGCACCAAGTCTACATAGCTCACCAGGTAAGCTCCAAGTCCACATAGCTCACCAGGTAAGCACCAAGTCCACATAGCTCACCAGGTAAGCTCCAAGTCCACATAACTTACAGGGCAAAAACTTAACCCATATAGCTCACCAGGTGAATACTGAGTCAGCATAGCTCTCTTGTTGAAAACTGCGTTGACATACCTCACCTGGTGAGTAGTGAGTTTGCATTGCTTACCAGATGAGAAGTAAGTCAACATCAGGTGAGATATGAGCCTATATAGCTCACTAGGTAAGAACTAAGTTCACTTAGCTCACTAGTTTAGAACCGACTCCACATAACTCATCAGGTGAGAACCGACATCACATTTCTTACCAGGTGAGTACTGAGTCCTCATTCCTCACACCTCACAAGGTGAGTACTGAGTCCACAAAGCTCAAGCTCACTAGATGAGAAATGAGCCCACATAGCTAACCAGGTTAGAAATGTTTGTACGTGGCTCACCAGGGGAGAACTGAGCCCACATAGCTCATCTGGTGAGGAATGAGCTCGAGCTTACATAGCTTGCATGAACTGTGTTGACATTGCTCTACAGGGAGTTATTGAGTCCAAGTAGCTCCCTAGATGAGAACTGAGTAAACGTTACTCTCCAGGTGTGTACTGAGTCAACCTAACTCCTTAAGTGAGTTCAAATCCCTAATTCCTCCCTAAAAACTGAGCCAACATAACTCCTCAGGTGAGGATTAAGTTCAAGTAGCTCAGCAGTTGAGAACTGTCCCCCTGTATCTAAACAGTTGAGTACTGAATCCAGATGGATCAGTTTAGATATGGTGATGGCTGATGGAAAAAGTTATCTAAATGTTAGGAATAAAGATTAGGCTACTGTAAATTCCTTATTTTATGCAATTACTCAAAACTGCCTGAAAAATAAGAGCAAGATTTTCAAATTTGTTAGGGCTGCTTCTCGCAATTTTACACAGAAATTAATTCCTTGCTTTTAATAATAAAAGACTTGTATTATTTTGTGATAGTGTCAATTATGTTGTATACAGGTAAAAATAATGTAGTATAAACTTGTACTGGGCATATATTATTTGGTTTATTGCCTCAATGTAATGTGCACTAAACTCTCTATCTCTCTTGTATTACAGTTGTATACGGTAGACCTTAACAACCCCGATGACTGTGCCAGCAAGTTCCGCTCCAACACCCAGCTTGGCTTTGTCATGTTCATGGGAATTGTTTTAGGAAATCTCTTGAAAAAGGAGGAAAAAAGTTCCGACAAATCAGTGGAACAGGAAAAAACTGTTACCCATTGATAAACTTTCTCAAAGAAATTTTAATAGATTTAACATTTTTGCAGCTTTTTTCTTGTTAAAGCATGTAAAATATGTACCAAGTACATTGTATAATATTTTATGAGCAAAGCTGCATTGAAATTAAGATTAGTTAAATCTAATAAGTTTTTTTTTTTTTTTTTTTTTTAAATCTTTGTATGTTTTATACTTTTATCCCTCCTGTATTTGAATATGCTTGTCTAACAGGCTTGTAAAATCCTTAATTAATTGTTATTATGCTCTCTTCATATGAGATCTATGTATTTCCAGAATATATAACTCAGGAAATAAAAAGACTTAAATAAATGCATGTTTGTTTCAGTATTTTCCTCTCTGTACAAGTATCGCTCTGAGAGTCTCTCTTCTACAATCATTTTTAGTTACAGTTATTGTAAAACTCATTTGGCACGGACACAGATATAGCAGAATCTCGGATAAGCAAAGTTATGTAAAGTACTTGGAAAAATTCATTGCTTTCTTGTAAAATTGTAATGTTATAATGAATTGTGTTAGGATGAGTTAAGTATTAATAGTGAATTGATTTCGAGTCCCCTTAAAAGTCATAAATAATTTATTTTTTTCCAATACAAAACTGGTAATTGTTTGAATGATTTATTTTCATCTGTGTCACTCAATTTATAATCCATTAATGGTAGGCTTCAAAATAAGTTAGATTCATTTATATAAAATAATATTTCATTAGGCAAACATGATAGTCATGATAGTGGGAGGAACGGATCCAAAACCCTTGGGTAGCGAAGATGAACATTCATTCATATTCTCTCTCTCTCTCTCTCTCTCTCTCTCTCTCTATTTCAGCCCTGTCACTTTCTTGTCAGTTTCAGCCGCTTTTAATTCGACCAATTGATAAACGGGGCGTGCTATTTCAGTTTGGCTGTTTCTATAGAGCTATGAATTAATGATAACTTAAGTTTCCATAAGAAATAGAGGGAATAATACTTGGTAGATGTAAATATATATAACTGACAAAAATTTCAAATACATGTACTTGTAATGAATCATTTTCAATAAAAAGAATACTTCCAATTACACACTGATTAACATGTATATAAATGAGTTGTTGTCTACTACCCATCGTCCTCACTGATTCTTCAGGGAGACTTAGTTGGGCAGAAACATGTTGATTATTTGCTTGATCTCTTTTCTATGGAACTCCATATACGTCAGCCAACTGTTATTTGCCCACTGTTCACTTTTTACTGCTAACATGAGTAAATCAAAGTACTGAAGAACTGACGGGAGTTGATTTTGTCGATGTTTATTTATTCTAAAATCAATGATATGTTTTTTTGCATGACAAGTACATGTATACGTAGTTTCTAATTTGAATTACGCATATTTTTATAATATGAATTTTTTAGATGAACTTTTTCGACTAGAATATCGAGAAACCTCCATATGAATCATGTTAAATAATATTTAAAGATAAAATTAATTCAATTAAACTATGTATCAGTGGTAGAACTATTTCTCGAAAATTGTATGGATCCAAGCAATATTGAACTCTAGTCTCGTTCAACCAAACGCTCAGCTGACACCGTAAATCTCCGACAAGGGTTTACGGAGACAGCCGAGCGTCGAGTTGAACGAGACTATATTGAACTCTGGCGTAGGAATACATACGACTACAAAAAATATTTATTTGTTCGTATCATTTAAAATCTGACTATTTTTAAGGTATTTGTAAATAAGTTTCCTTGAAAAACAATGCTTTAGCATACATTACATCGAATTCATCAATTAATTTCAAGAACTAAGTCTTGTCAGGAGCAATCATTTGTGCTGAGGTCCAAACACTGTTTCACTTCGGTTTGTCGGAGAGTTGATTAAAAATCAACTCCCAAAAATAAAGTATATCTATATATATAAAGTATAAAACATTTTGTTTCGATAGATTTACCTTTTATATGTGTGGTGATTGTGATAAGTTTTAAATCGATCAAATGTTACTTTTTTAGCTCAACGAGACGAAGTCGGGGGAAGCTTATGCTATATACACTCGGCGTCGGACCTTGTAAAGGTTTTTGATGCAGGTCCTGAATCTAAGTTATTATTTGTCCTAACTTCACCAAACTTGCACGGATGATGCATCTGGACCTATTCTGATTGACTTGACAGGCTTGGGTGCTGAATCTGGGCAATGGATTTCAGATGCTGGAGGAGGTTAACGTTTTTGGTGCAGGAGCCCTTTGATAGCCATTTCAAAGTTACTACTGCTCCTAACTTCACCATACTTGCATGGATTGTGCGTCTTAAATTACTGATGCACTTGACAGGCTTCAATGCTGAATTTGAGCCATACGTTTCGGATGCAAGATGAGGTTAAGGTTTTTTGAGCAGGTGCCTTTGATATACAACTCTTAGTTGTTTTTAGTTCAGCCTATATCAAATTTGAATAGATGACGATCTTGTGATTCCTATACACTCCACAGGCAATGATGCTGAATCAAAGCCATAGGTTTCAGAAGCTGGAGAAGGTTAAATTTTTTGGAACAGGTCACATATGTTTAATAGATAATGGTACTATTTCAAACTTGCATGGTTGATTTAACTGTAATATGAATGAATCGCAGATGTAGCTTCAGATACAGAGCCTGATCTCCAAAAATGCTAAAAAAAACCTCCTACCTTACTCAAACTTGCTTGATAGATGTGTATGATGTTAAATGATACTACATGATTGCTATAATACAGTATTGTATGATATTATACACGATTGTATTATATGATACAATATTATTTTAATATCATATAATATTATATTGTAACAAAATTATATGGTACAATGTAATATTGCATCAAACGTTTTGTATATTATGTTATGATATTGTATCATATTATATTTTTGTGTATACTATTGTTTATTTCCATACGATATTGTATGATATTGAATTATATAATATTAATAGTATTGTCTCACAACACATTATAATACATGATATAATATCATATGATTTGATATTGTAAAATATATAATATTGTATCATATGATATGATTAAATATCGTATACTATGATATTTTTTAATATTATTGTATCACTTGAAATTGTATAATATAATAATGTAAAATGAAATACTGTATTATATTATATATAATTTTATCACATGGAATTGTATCATGTGATATTGTATCATATGATATGATACAATGTTGTATCAAATTTGTTTATAATATGATACAATATCAAATTATGTTTCATACAATCATTTTTATATCATATGATACACTATCTTGATTTACAACATGATATCATAGAATATATTATTAAAATCATATTTAACAATATTGGGATGCATTATTAAATATTATATTGTATGGTGTTTTTGATGTATTATTTGTTCAAATACAATAATTTATACGAAATACAATACTGTATCGTATGACACAATATCATATCTTGATACATTGTCTTATGTAACTATATTCGTATTATTTCATTATATGATACAGTTTTATATTGTATCATATAATAATTCATATGACACAATAATGTATAGTATCATAGTTTGTAATATCGTTTTTATATACATCTTTATTAAATAATATTGTATCTTACAATACTATATGAAATTAACATATGACTATCAAACAATTTTTTTGATATATGATGTAAGACATTGTGTCAAACCACACTGCAGTATCCACGAGTATCCAAGAACATTAACTCTTTTTCATATGATAAAGGTGGTCCCATCAAAGTGTTGCCTCGTCTCGGTAAGCTTTATAATCTGTGATTATACCTATGTTTTAATTCACTGACAAAATTTGTATTTAATATATCTCACATTTATGAATAGTAAATATTTATTTAATGCAAAATACAATATTCACTTGAAAGGTGTTCATTTATTGTAAAATACGGAAGCGTATTAATGTCAGTCTGTTACAAGAATTCTTGAAATGTAATTTCCAACATTATTCTAGAAAAAAAATCAATTTCTTACTTTAAAATTCAAAGTTTTAAGTTGAAATTATCAAAATAAAAGTTGTAAACTCCATCTAAAATCTTTTGAACTCTAAGAAATTATCTTTTTGCACATTAACTTAAGTTCTATACATTGATACATATATATTGAATTTCTTGTTTGATATCAGTAACTATTTCGAAACTAATTGTTTCAAATTTAGTTAAATTTGATATTATACATTTAAGAATCATTGAAACATTTTTTTTTCAAATAGAAGTTTGATTTATTGCCTATGTAACATTATAAAGTAAATGTACATAAATGGCCATGCATTGTACATGTAAGTGCATCTATGGAAAAACTTATCAAAATGCATGATCATTTTCACACATTCCATAAACTAAAAATATGCCGACATTTTCAGCTACGGGGGTAATTTCGAATTACTATAATTACGTTATATCATGATAGCTGATTCATCATTATATCTAAGTAAAATGATAATCTGTCAAATGCTGCACATCATCGTAATATTACTGGAAGGCGGAAACGTTTGGCCTCATATCAGAATCGCTATGGATTGATAAATCGTTTCATGGCACTGTGCATTCCTATAACTATTACCGGTACAACATTTTAATAATCATTAGCAAGCAGACGTCGGCTATATTGTTCCAACAACAATCGATTAATTCCTTAAGATTAAAACCGTTGCATCTTATCAGTTAATGTTTCCATCTATTTAATAAACAATTTACTCAGAATTAAGATTCCAATCAACAAATATCCATTTAGCCCACAGCACCCGGAGCGTAAACAAAAATAACATTCTGCGTAGGTCCTTCCCAAAGACAAAACCGCTGAAGCTATTAAGGGGCTTTTATATAAAGCGAAGACCAACATCCGCTTTCAAACTATAATTGTCCTATTCTCATGCTATCTTCAGTCGTTACAGCTAATGAATATGACTCGTTCACCACCTTTGAATAGATCGATTCTTTGTTCCAGAGCCTTACCTGTAGAATAACTCAGAATTTATTGGGCACAATAAAGAAATCAACAATGTTGACGAACTACCAACACCGACCAAAGATGAGGATTCCACGTCATCTAAAGAAGGTTTATTCTTTTTTTAATTTTCATCATTTTGCCCTTGATCTCAAATTCGGGTGTAAATGTATAATTTTTTTTGATATCGTATGTTCTTGTATCAACTGCTTGATTTTTTATAGACTATTGTGGTTCTTTACCTTCTGATTGAAATTTTTACTGTAACAAGCAGGAGACAGCCTTGAGTAGTTAATGACACGTTGTTAATTGATTGACTTTTGTCATAAACATTTCTGGAATTACAGATAAAGTAATTATTTATAGCGTTCCCTGTTGCATGCATCTTGACGTAGAAATATTTATTATCCTAGTGACAAACAGGTAAACATACAAGTCAAACATTTGATTTTGGATATTGTTTTTAATATTTTGTCTGTAATTAGATTTCAGCAATGTCTTATATGAGCAAATAAAGCACATTCTGGGACACCATGGGATGTTCGCCATCTTCTTTCGATGCAATCCCGACTTCGAACAAGAATTCTTCAAAGACGCCATCTTCCTTCGGACCGGAACCTTCGTCATATGTATCATGTGAGGTAATGAACGAAAGTGAAAAACGACTTGTTAAAAAAACCTGGAAATATTTGGCTAAAGACATGTCTTATAATGGCACCCGAGTGTTCGAAAGAATTTTCGAACTTAACCCCGATCTGAAACAGTTGTTCCCGTTCCGAAATAAAGAAGGGGAGTTACTGCGGAATGATCACGACTTTAATGGCCATGCTTCACGCTTCATGCAAGCAGTTGGGGCAGCAATAGACAACATCAATAATCTGTACATGTACTTTGGGCCTTTACTGATCGGGCTCGGAAAACAGCACGTCGAGTTCGGCGGATTCAAGCCGGAATATTGGGATGTGTTCACAGAGGCAATGCTATATGTTTGGGAAAAAGAACTCGGTGATGTATTTGACGACAAATGTAGAAATGCATGGACTAAAGTGTTCGAGTTTATAATGGAACAGTTGAAGGTCGGGTACAGCCAGGCAATGGATGAAGAAGCAGGGAAACATATGATAAAATGAAAATTCAGCAACTTGGAAACGATGTCTGCTCTCACCTGTCTATAAGAAGAATCAACAATGGAGTGAAGCTTCAAACTGACGATATAGTATATGCATTGCCTTTTGCTCGCTTTATTTATTGATAGTTGGTTGGAACGTTATAACTCCATAGTTCTCTCCGATGCAATTTAGCGTTAAATGTACATGCATGCACCAAGCATAACCATCGCCTGATGTACATTTACCTTATTATTTTACATGAATATTTGCAATAAAATTCGGACTTCTATTTTAAAATCTTTAAATGTTTCAATATGTTTTTAACATGTATAATATCAAGCTTGACTAGATTTGGAACAACTTTGTGTTTAATTACTCACTAAAAATGAACAACAAGTTCAATATACCCATGTCTAGAACTTCATGAAAAATGTCCAAAACGACAGTTTCTCAAAGTTAAACAATGTACTATATATTAACATGCAAACAAATCCAATTGGCTAAAATATGATTATAAAAACACAATCCAATCTCGTATGAAAAAGAAGGGGCATACTAAATCTATACATGGGCATATAATTTTTGCAATTGTGTGATATCATAAACGAAATTCTTCATAAAATCGACGATTAGAGTTGGAACGTCCAACATTTAGTTTGGTTATTCCATGCAACTTCAATCATGGAATTTAAAAGTAAGATTTCAAGAATTTTTGTTACAATGTGGCATTAATACGCTTCGGTGTTTTACAATAAATAAACTCCATTATCTACATATTGTACGTACTTCCCATTACATTGAGCATAAAATAAATATTTACTTAATAAATATGTTACTTGGCCCGTGTAAAGAAAAAGAGTAACGTTCGATTTAAAAACATATACATTTGTAATAATTACCAGGCATAATTAATTTCTAATTCAATACTCTCTTCTCTGGAATTTAGCTAAATCTATTAAAAAAATTGTTTTAATGGCATGCGCGGATCTAAAAAGCGGAGGGGTATGGAGAATTCAAATATCAAAGTGACGTGGTAAAACAATAAAAAATAAACATTCAAACACCCCCTCCCTTTCGAACTCTGAAGTTCTGGATCACTAGCAAATGACAATGTATTCGTATAATGAAACATGTTGGATCCGCGTACAAACGTGAACTTTGTACAAGTACGTCAATTAACAAGTTACTTTACTCCTTTTACCGTAACTTGGCATTGTTTGATTAGCATACAGAAGAAGGAAGGATATTCTATTGTCACACAATGTAGGGTGAGACGGCCGGCGGAAATACAGGCAAGTGCACTGTTTTAATGTAAAAACTAATATATTTTTGTATCGAACGTATTGTTTAAATCAAAATAATGCGACAAACTATTATTATACTTAACAATGTAAAGACGTATAATGAGTTGTCTTTCTTTAGTTTTGGTCTAGTAATGAAAAGATCTTTCATTTGTGGACTTAAGTCACATTGTCTATGTGTATTATTCGTAATCTGTATAACTACGATATTTTTTCTTCTGAATCATTTTTTAGATAAACATGTTAATCATTTAGAAACGACCATGGCCAACTCAACTCAAGCTAAACGGACTCTGTTCATACTGTACAGCAAACCACTTTCTTCTTAATCCATCTAAAGCACACGACATTGTTCCATTCAGATACGGAACAGGAAATCGCTTATTCTGTCGTCTGAGAAACCCATATATTACTGTTTTGATTGCTGTCATTCATTTTGTGATAATTGTGAAGATGGCCATACCCAGCATACATCGGGTTGCGTATCAGAACATATCCACGTGCTTGTTGATATATTACAAGGTCAGAATCTAGAGTTAATGAATAATATCATACCCTGGTATCGGTCGGCGATCGACGCCATTTTGGTTAAACTTTCGGAACTTCCCGCAATGTACTCTAAATTTAATGAAGAAATTAACTCTCACAGACGCTTCTTGCATAAATGTATCGATGAGATATTTGATAGAAACCTCGAGAAAGTAGACCTAATGCAATCATCTCATCGTGAAAATCTTTCAGAGGAACTAGACAGGTCTCGTAAACAACTTGTATCCATGAACAAAGTACTAAGGCACAACAACGAAGTCTTGGGGGACTGTAGATTGTTTCAAACAGGGGAAACGAACAAAATATTAAAAAAAATTATTGGATCAATATCCTAAACTTTTAGAAAAAAATCTTCCATTGTTTGAGAAAAATGATAATGGTTTGATGGAAAAGTTGGAAGAAATTGCTGGTTCCCTTCACGAACAGAACCCTATGTTTACTTCATCATTCAGAATTCCTCCCCCTTGCATAAGTTTTGAAGCAAGAGGAATGATAACTACTCCAAGACTAATATCACTACTAACTGCCGAGTTTTATTGTGGGGACATCGTTTGTGAAAAAGGTGGAACGAGCTGGGTTTGTGGGCTCGGGTCGAGAAATATTACTCAGTATGACATCACGCGAGGAAAAACGGGAAATATAATTTCGGTGACATCACACCCATCTTTTTTGGCAATCAATAGTTTGGGTCATATGTTTTACACCGAATTTTGGGATAGGTTTGTTAAATGTGTTACTTACAAAATACCATCAACTTTTACCAAAACACAAGGTTGGCAACCTCGAGGAATCCATTGTTGCATGAATGATGATGTTCTTGTTACAGAGTTCAGCGATAACCTGCAACACTCGAGAATCGTTCGATGCGACGCTTCCGGTCGCTGCTTAAATGTAATTGAATTTGAAGAAGAGAATGCACAACATGTGCCATTATTTGACAATGTACTATTCATCTGTGAAAACAAAAATGGCGATATAGGAGTTACGGAACGTCACAAAAAGCGTGTCATCGCAGTAGAAAAGAACGGAAGGAAAAGGTTCGAGTATTCCGGTCACATTCGATCAAGTAGCTTCACCGAATTTGAATTTGCTGGGATTGGATCGGACAGTCGTTGTAACTTTGTGATTTCAGATCCCAAGAACTACACGTTTCATGTTGTGGACTGGCAAGGAAAGTTCTTGTTTTATGTTTTACCGGGAGAAATAATTGCTCCAATGGCGCTTTGCGTAGATGACGAGGACCGAGTTTGGGTAACCGAACCACGGGGCACTATCAGAGTATTAACTTACATAGACCACTGACAGCTTCAAAATTAATTTGTGACATGTTTGATTGAGTCTATCAGACTTTATGTACATTGAGGTTTGCATCCATTTTCTTTCAATTCTCCAAAACAGTGAAAATACATTGTACATAAAATTTTACAGTATTATCATTGATAAAGTAAATCAATGTAATGTACACGTGTATCAAACTGTATATATACAACAATGCATTTACGTATTGATTTCATTTCTCTGTTGGATATACTGCATTATTGTTACATATTTAACATTTCAATGTATGTCAGATGGGGAAAACCCATTAAAATGTACCCCCATCCACCCCCTCCCCCAAAAGTAAATTGAGAAAAAACTGCACTTTCGATTAACCAGGATGATATACATGTACTATCTTAAAATGTAAATTCAGTTGAACGAATTTGAAGTATCATAATTTTTTTCTCTTCAGGATTGTCTAAACAAATAATTATGTAAATACCAAGTATCTAATCAAATAATATACATAAACAGTGACACGAGACAAGGGCACTGTAATCTCGTTTATATAATGCCCTGATTATAGGGCACAATGTAACAATTGGAAAGTGTACATGTACGTATAAAATACATGCAGCGCGCTGCTCTAAGAACAATATACATGTCAATATATTCGTCATTAATAATATTTTTTTAAAATGCATAATTATATACATATACGTGCTAGTTAACTTCTCTGCATATCAGAAATCTACATGCATCTTATCTAAAGGTGGGAAAACCGACTTCAATTATTTTGATATTGATAAAAATTGCAGAATGATCGTCTTCCCTTTAGCAAAAACTGTTTAAAATATGAATGAAATTAATATAGATAATCTACCCAAAAAGATACATGCATTATTACGTGTAGATAACTTATAGAAATATGTTACTTTGATTTGAAACATTGTTACATTTACTATACATGTACATTAATTTTACACGCTTAAACGATATTTGCATGGCAATCCATGCCTTGTTACATGTAAGTAGGTTCAAGTAGTTTTAGGTGCGTTAATTAGGTAAGAGTGCAGACGATTCTTGCAACAAATTCAGCGATAAGTAGTCAACATTCCAGGTAACTTAGCAACAATTCAAAATATTTTTTTGTCATCATTGCAATGATAAATTAAAAAGACCAAAAGATATTGTACATTGAATTCTTTTTACACCAGGATGCCCGGGGAGTGCGGTAGGCAGGCCCACAACAAGGGTCCAATTTTTACAGAGGAATATTTGTGCTAGAATACTCCTAAAAAGCTGCTAAAAACCATTTGGTCAGAAAATCTAAAACTGTTAAACCATCCAAGGGTAGTGCACATTCAAGTTTGTTCAAATCATAGTCCCCAGGGGTAGGCTGGGGCCACAATGAGGGTTAATTTTTACAAGGAAATAAACTGGGGAAAATTTTTCAAATTCTTCATGAAAAATCATTTGATTTCTGTTTGTAATGACCCGAAAAAAATTCACTGTGTTGGATAATATAGTATTACCAGTGCCAAGTTGGCGATTTGCACCCGTCCAGTAAGTTTTGAAATTAAAAAAATCAAAAATTCAGTAGAAAATTATTAAATTCATATTTGAAAATCATTTACCAGCTGGATTTATAGCATCCTCACAATGTCAGGGGTCATGAGTCCACTGGATTTATTGAAATTTCTACCGGAATTTTTTTTCTGCATTTAATAGAATTTGAACAAAAACATCATACAGTGTATTAAATTCTGACCGGAAAACGATTTTTAACATTTTTATACATATCGGAAATTAAACTCCTACAAGATATGTTGACAGACCGACATGATTTTCAAATATCATGTAAGAAAATTTTTCTATGATTTTTTTTGGATTTTTTTTGGAAGGGGGGGGGGTGCACATTAGACAGGTGCAAAAACTTCCCCCTTTAAAGTGGCATTATTAATTCCTAGCACGTGTATTTAAACATACATGTAGTTTTTTTTCTAGCAAACATATGCATCCCTGGTACAATGTATAAATAAAGACCGTGACTGACTTTTATCCATTTTAAATGACTTGTCCTCGAAGAAGTCAAAGAGAAGCTAATATGATACCACTGATTTGTTATTTTTTAATTATTTTGTATCTTCACTTGTTGTATTTTATCAAGCAAGTTATCAGTTCATCTTGTTCAAACAGGCACCTGACTATGTTCTTCTTGTAATAAAAATACCCTACCTAATGTATTATAAACTATGAAGTGTTATTTTTTTCTAAAAAAAGATTAGATGCCTGTGAAAATAGACTGAACTATTCAGTGGCGGATCCGGGATCTCTTGAAAAGAGTGGGAGCGAAGTGACCGGGAGTCTGAGGGCCGCTTTGAGACCCCCAATGGGCCCCTGGAAGCTCTCGGGTTTTCTGCAGGTCTTATATATAGATATTTTTAAATTTTAATAACAAAGGCCACCCTGGGGCCCCCTCTAAATCCTCCAGTGCCATTTCGTCGAATATAGTTATCATGAATTTAACCTATCAAATAATTTGCTCTTCAAAGAATAACCACTTGTTTTTTATTGAGGATTTACAAGTCAAACTGAACAAGCAATCAACAACAACAGTTATACATGTCCATTGCCGGAGACAGTATTTTTAAATTGAAACAGTTACCGATGAGGATTGTTTGAAATATTGTTATTGTCAAATTATGTTGTTTTTCCACGAATCAAGTGTAATACAAAATTACTACACTTCCCCGATCACCAAAAACCCTCAACATTTTCTGTCTTTTCAATGTGGACATATAATGACTCAGCACAGTTCTCAGAAAAACTTAAAACATTTTAGCATGTGATAAAAACATGTTGGGTTCACTTGGACAAGCCCACAGGGCCTATATATATATATGTCACTGTAAATACTATAATTATAACACATATATAATTATATATAGTTAAATCCAAAAAATATCGCACTGTCCGGTTTTACGAGTATAAATATATATGCATTGCATTTTTTTTTGCATGTCTGCACATGAATGCCTCAAGTAAATACATATACATGTAAGTATTTAGAAGTTTTGACATTAACACAGTCGAAGTGGGCTGTATTCGGTATCATTTAATAATTTCATTCTAAAATCGAAACATTTAGTCAGTAAAAAGTGAGAAGTAGTGTAAAAATAAACTTATGTAAAAGTAACCGAAGAGAGAAAATCATTGTCGAATTACGCGTTCACCAAAGCATCTGTTTAATTATAAGCACGTGTTTATCCTTAACGACATCAAACCACAACACTTGTTCGCGTGATTTTGAAGCTATGAACTTCCTGGCCCGTTTTTCTGTATGTTAACAACGATCTATGGCGCATTCCTCCACTTCCTATGGATATACTGCTACACCAGTGTGTCACTATGAACTTACTCCCCGAGTGATTTGTTGTTCCTTGTAGTGAGTGAGACCAGCTGACTGGCAACAGTTGTCTCTCTGTGTCGTCGTTGTTTTTGTTGTTGTTGTCGATTCAGTCTGTGTTTATCTAGAAATTTACGACAGTTGTTCACCCTTTGGGCTAACCTGGCTACATCTGGGCAGACGATCTTTGTTGTTTGATAAATATGTTAATTTATCGCCTGTGTGGGTATTACTTGCAATTTAAATACGCGCATTTACAGGCTTAAAACAGTCAAACCTACCAAACCCGTATTTAATTATCATCAAACTATAAAAGGATCAGATTTGAAGTGCTTTTAAAACGTATACATGGGACAATGTTGAAATTCGCATAT
The DNA here is from genome assembly GCF_025612915.1 of Magallana angulata. Taxonomy (NCBI): domain Eukaryota; kingdom Metazoa; phylum Mollusca; class Bivalvia; order Ostreida; family Ostreidae; genus Magallana; species Magallana angulata. Next base: position 24,843,155 of record NC_069118.1, on the reverse strand, counting down.
GGACACAAAGGTCATTCCAGTGACGTCAGAGTTCCATCTTATGGGGATTTAACCGAGACTTTTCCCCCACGGACCGTGATGGTAGCAATGGATGGAAGCGAGGACTCCAGATTTGCGTTTCATTGTAAGTATACATGAAAAATTTGTTTCAATTGAGTATTTTTATTGGTGACACATTTTTTGCTTATCAATGCAAGCGGCGTGTATGGTGCTTGACTTTAAAATAAAATTTGATTTCCTGTTGAACAGATGGGACGGAAATTTACACAAATATATCATTTATCTGATCAACAAAATTGTGTTAATGATTCATGCGGGTATCCAAAAAATTGTTCAAGGGGGGATTTAAGTTGCCGGAGGTAGGGGTGGCCAAAGGCATATTTGCGGTAATTTTACTTTCATTTTATGAAAATTTAAGAAATTTTCATATTTTCAGGAATGTCTGCACCCCCCCCCCCCCCCCAACCTGCGCATTCTGATTCATTTTATCCGAATACTAAATGTTTGTTGTTAAGGGGCCACATGAATAAACCACAGTGTATGTATATGTAAACAAGGATAAAGAAGAAATGAGAAATGTCAGAACAAGCGTACAGTAGTTTTGTTAGGAAATTAAATGAAGATTTATTTAATACAACCTTTTTTGTCCCTGTTATAAAATTAATTTTTGCCGTGAAGAAAAACTAAATGTCTGGACCTGAAAGCTTTAAAGAAGCATACATTAATATCGTACGAAATTGCAAGACTGTGCTCAACTGGTTTAAGGTTTCTTACAAAAGATATTTAATGTGGATGACCTTTAAATTAACTCTGTCACAATTAATTTGAAATGTGCTCAGAAGGTGATGATCGGCCCCGGGGATGGCAGTGAGACGTATGTGTGTGTGTGTGTATGGGGGGGGGGGGGTGTATACGTGTCGTTGTTACAGTGACATGAAAATTTAGAATTGTTTTTAATGAAGGGTATTGAATAGTAATTTGGTTTTTTTGTTTCTCCCCAGGGTACGTGCAGAATATCCACAGGCCCGGGGACAGGGTAGTTATAGTGTTCGCCGTAGAGTTCCATTCGGAGCACGACTCCAGGTGGCTATTTTGTAAGTGAACAATCGCTGAATGCTCGTGACTAATTTTATACTCTATTAATCTCAAACCACAATATATATTAGTAACTGTATGAAAATTTTCAAATATTTTAAATCTTAAATATATATTAAATTCATATCTCTTCAAAGAATTGTAGTAAATAGCTTTAAAATTTGACGTAGACCCGATGGCTACATATGAATTTGTTGACTGGTTAGTCTCCTTACATGTGCTATAATATTTTCTTATGATCAAAGCCGATCTTTCTTTTCTGCATGTAAATGCCTTTGATCGTATCTTCAATCTTACATCAATATAACAGTGCATGATATTAATAAGTAAGACGTCTTACATTTTTTTTTCATGAAAATACGACTTGCATATTCATCATCTAGAAATATTGATGATGATAGTACTTCTCTCTTGGAATTATGATCATGCATTCTAGTAATGCATTTGGTTCGGAAACTAGGGGGTATCCATCAAAACAATATGATTAAAAATTTTGCCGAGCCTTAACTCTATATGATCACATAAAAGAGATACGATAATGGCCTATACTAACATAAATATACAAAGTCGCTTAAAATGTTTGTGACAAAATTACAGTGTATGTAAGCGATGTTTATGACCAGAGCTCATCTATAAATCATGGCCGATAGTAAATTGCAATTACCACCTCTCTCAGCGCTCGTAAAATCAATTTACCGCCGGTCATGGTATTCACAGCTGTTGGGGGAGCGCTATACATTGACAATAAAGCTGATATGATTTCCTAGATTGGCGTAATATTAAAGAGAAATTTATGTACCAATGTTGGTCTGTTATCAGTATAAAACAAATATTGGAGTTTGACTTCTGGAATACAAACAGATGCGGGCTACAGGGCATCGGGGCCTTTCGATGAGGACTGTATATTAAGTGAACGATTTTAATCTAGATTGCCTTAAAACAATAGCATTTTGCATACGGTAGATGTATGGTTTAACTTTTCTCGAACAAATTTCACTAAACTGGCTTCTTTTACAATTTAATCATACTTTAATTGCTGCTTTTATGGCAAAATTGGCAATCTTAAAAATGAGATACATGTACAATATTACATGTACTAGTACTCTATATTAATTAGCATCAGTAATATGACACAAAATACAATAATGGATATATCTTTAAGAAAATCTGAGTGAATATTGCAAAAAAAAAAAATCTACTAAAGTTATAATCTAAAGATTACAAATAACTTGTATTATAATCTTAAGTTTGTGATTTCCAGGTATTATATCTTGTGTTTTTTGCCCAAGAGATTTTAAAACTGACGTATTTTCATACAGACTACTAAATAAACCGAACATTTGCTATTACATGTACAACAGAATAGGATACATTCAATGTACCAGTCTTAAAAGCATTTTCATTTCGTCTTTCCTTTCATCTTTGGTTTGCATCATTTACATCCCCTGGTTCTACTATTTATAACAGGATACACGAGTATATACATGTAGGTAGCGAAACAACTGACATATCATATATGTCCTAGATATGTACCTTAATGACCAGCTAGTCTTTTAATCATTTGATGACGTGTTTAATGACCCCCAACGTTATTGATGGTCCGTGTCAGACTAGGCGGTAGGGGGAAAGGTGGGGGGGGGGTAGGTAAACAACATTTGCTTACTGATACAATAGAATTTTACTTCATTCTCATAATGAGAATAACATAATATTCATTAAATTCTTTTCAAATTGTTATTTGTACTGTGCCACACCCAGTTAATGAACAAACCTGGCCGGTATACATAAGTACACACAGGACATAAATCAAATTAGGAAAGTTTTTAGATATACTGTATGCAGGAAAAATTTCGTGAATTTTATAATACTTAAGGAACATTTTAATTTGTGTCACACAGGAAGAATCATATAACGATGTACATTGTCATTGTTGCTCAATGTTTTGTACTTTAACATGATTTAAACTGATTGTGTACCATTATAATATTGGACTATGAAAGGAGGATGCAGAATAAACTTTTTTAATATTTGTGTTAAATTTCAAGTGCTCTCTTTCATGATATTATTCAGGTCACGAGCAAATATTTTCAATTTTGAACACATAAAGAGTTGATTTAAAAAAAAACCGAATAAAGAACCTTAATCAAGGCATATTAAGGTTGTCTAAACAAATTCAGTAATTAAAGCCTATTTACATGGTTGTTAAATAGAAATACATGTACATGTATATTTGGATGAAAAGTTCAATACATTGCAGAAAACCACAAGATTGGTATTTTGCACATTGTGAAAATAAGATTCATCATTCTATTTGGACTTTTTTCTCTGAAGAGATAGCAATCTACATTCCAACGTGTCTTTTTATTTTTTAGCTTTTACAGAAAGTGTGGAAGAAAAAGTAGGTGGATCTCTTGACAAAGAAAGAGCAAGACACCTCGAGACAGTAAAAAAATTCTCAAAACTGTTAGAAAACTCCAAGGTAAGACTGTGCATGACTTCATACGTTGGGTTGAACTATAACATGCAATGAAAATTCTCGATAAATGGCCATTTTTAAAGCTATACACGCTATAATTTGCGTCAATTTTGAATAAAGGGGAAAATGTATGTGTTTGATTACTAATAAAAGTTACCTTTATGTTGTTAATTATAATGCTCGATTCGATCACGTAACAAATATATCAAATATTAAACAATAGAAAATATTTTTTTTCCTGCCAGGAAAGTAATGCCTCCTTGTGAATATCAATCTATCACGTGATATCGACAGCTAAATTTAGTCTATCATACCACAACTGGTGAAGGGTCAACATCTTCATAATTGTGATAGTATCACAAAGGAAAGGATATTTTCAGTAAAGCATAAATTTATCCGATGTACGAGTACAAACAAAAGAAAAAAATACAAGCCTGTGAGTAGATATGAATACTTCCTTTAAAAAAATGACGTAGACCTGTGTTTTTCCCCTATGTGCTATTTATAGATCCTATAAGTAAGGGTATCGTGAATGACAAAACGTATTTTACTCATTATACATGTATGTATTTCAAATTAACTACTGTTAAGCATATTAAAAATCAAGTTGGATATTTAATTAGACAAACAATAACGACCACCTAGTTCTCCGCGGACATGCGCAATGAGGTCGGTTTCGCTCTTCCTTCATCAATATTCATGAAAAGGTATATTTTCCTGGCAGGAAAATAAACAATTAAAAATCTATATCTTTGTAACGAGATGGAATTCACCATTGTAATTTACAGATTAAGGATAACTTTTATAAGTAGACAAACACATGCGTTTTCACTGTCATTCAAAATTGACGTAAATTATAGCGTGTATAGCTTTAAAATTGACTAGCTAAATATATCTTATTTTTCAACAGATTTTAGGTGAAGTCAACGCCATCGATTCCAAATCCCCGGGAGAGGGTATAGTACAAGCTGCCAAAGAAATCCACGCCTCTTTTATCGTGACCGGCACAAGGGGTCTCGGAAAAGTGCGAAGAACTATTTTAGGCAGTGTCAGTGACTATATACTGAGGCACGCTCCAATGCCTGTAGTTGTCTGTAGATATGTGGAGAAGAAAGGTTGTGAAAAGTGATATCGTGATATATAACAATAAACTGTAAACATTCCTAAAGAGTAATGTTGTCCTCACCGGAACTGATGAAATGGTGTATTATGAATATGTGTCAACTGTTGAACCTCTTACCACTATGGAGTTCGTTTGATCTTCACTTTTCAAGTTATTGTTATGTGTATGGACATTGTCATTTTGTATGATATTATTGTTTAATAAAATTAAGAATGTTCCCACTGTATTTTATTATATATGACATAATAAAGTAGACAGTGCAATTTAATCACATCCACAGAAACTGTAAAGATAATATTGGCCTTAAAAACAGCTTTTTGTGACTTGATAATGCTAATAAGTTCATTTTAAGAATACTTTTTCAATGATTGATTTTGATTTGTAAATGTGAAGTTTGTAAAATATAGAAGAGACCCTATACAAATAAATTCCATAAACAGACGTTAATTTTTTTTTTAAAAATTATTATTATAATGATACAGAAAATAAAACCAAAAATCACATTGATGTATGCGTATAATTCGATTTAAAAAATTTAAAGCGTTGACTTGGTCCTTAATCTTATGGACATTGAAAACGATTTTGAAAGTATCACTTTCTCGCATTATCAGCAAAATATTTGGATTTATTAAATATCGGATAGTAACTAAGAAAGACGATGTGATAGAAAGCTTAATTCAACATTTAAATCATTTGTTTTGTTTTTAAAATTATCATAAACAGAAAGAATAGGAAATTTGTGCTTTGGACAGTGCTAAATTTTTCTGTGCATTGTTGAATCGAAATATCGTTTTTTTTCTCGTATTTAAATGCTTCAGCTAAAACATTGTCTTTTCAATTCATTTGAACTTCAAGAAAATGCACAGCTACTCTACCTTCTTATTTTCAGACACATATGTATCTATCGTTGGTTATACCTTGACTTAAGTACTGCCATAGAAAAAAAGGGGGGGGGGGGGGGAGTGTTAAGATTCTCTTGTATTTTGTGTCCACGTATTAACTCGTGGGTCACGGGAAGTAACTCTGATATTATTGACTATGAACTTCCAGTCAGGTGATAACACAGAGCAAGATCAGCCATGTTTAGCGGCACAGATATCAGACGGTAAAGAATTTGTTAAATTATAATTAACACGGTATGTATTCTTTTTTTTAATTTACATTTTTTGCTTATTTTTGTTTCATTCCTTCAATCACGTGAAGTAAATGCCAATCCTAGACATTTTCAACAATACACTATAAATATTACGTTGTAAAAAATTACTTTCATTTTATAGAAGGGGTGAAATACAACACCGTATCCAAAATTGAAAGTTGGGGGAGGGGGGGGGGTAGGGGTAGCGGCTAGACTTATAGAAAATATGGACAGGCAAAAACAATAAATAAATAAAAAAGGTATCCAAATCAACTTTAACTGCAAGCAGATATTATCATGCCGTTTAAGGCTATTACGACAATACATAGATTGTTCGTGTGCATGCATGTTGGTGTAGACTAGAGGGAGTATTCCGGGAAGGTGTCCATGTTACATGTTACATGTACAGTTATTTTATTTTTTTTTTATTTGTGTGTCAATAATATCCTGTAGAAATAAGCTTTAATAATAATTGTATAATGTAATAAGTTTATGTAGACTGATATAATTATGTACATAAAGTTCTATTTATTCTTTTATAACCAGAGTTTAAGTATATTTGAAATAGTTGTCTATTAGTTGTCCAGGTCTAGTCAAGGGTCTACGGGGTTTTACCCCGGGTTGTACTACATACACCCTGAGGCCGCAGCTTTGCGCAATATTATGTAACGTTTCATGAGGAAAATAAATAAATTATTTGTAACAATTTTATAACGAAGTTCTTTACAGTTTAAAAAATGCGCACTACCATTTAACATAATAGATTGAATGAATTTATTTTCACATAAATTCTTCAATTCACAATCCGATTATCAAAGGTATCAAAAGATTGTTTTTCATTCTGAGTCTCACTTAGCCAAAAGTGTAGTGTGGTGAAAGAAAATATGTATATAATGAATTCGCTATAGTTATTATTACGAATTCGTTATACGGATATAACGAACTACGGATATAACGAAGTAATTCCATTGGTCCCTAGGACTTCGCTACAACCGAGTTTTACTGTAAATGGTTTTCAGCTCAATTTCAATTAACATTAATTGATTTTCAAGTCGCAAAGCACCGGTAAACAATATAAATTTAAAATTTGTGTAACATAGACAATAAATTCGTTATCCAGGCCCAACCAAGAGTGAACGGGGATTAACCCCAGGTTGTATTTTATACACCCTTCGGCCTTCGGCATCAAGGTGTATGGAATACAACCCGGGGTAAACCCCCGTACATCCTTGATTAAGCCTTGATAACTAATAGTATATATGATATATCATTTAGATATTTTATATATATATTATATTTGATTAACAAATGGCTATTTAGTATTTGTCTATAATTTTGTAGAACAATTATGGATCCTCGATCTAGTGCCCAGGATGTGCACCGCTGTGACCTTTGTGAGACCGCCATAGCACACAGCTTCTGTGACTTTTGTCATGTCAACCTCTGCAAGCCCTGTGTAGTTGATCATATCTCAGATGGATATCATAAACACACAATTGTACCTTTCAACGAACGAAGATCAACACTCATTTATCCGAAATGTGGAAGACATCCACACAAACATTGTGAATTACTTTGTAAAGATTGCAGATCTTTTGTTTGCTCTTCTTGCATGGCATCTGAACAACACACTGGGCATAGGTTTGTAGAAGTTAAACATGAATTTGAGACAAAGAAAGAAATCATCAAAAAGGATAAAGTAGAACTAGGAGTCTCTATTTCTCCTAAATATGAAGAAATTGCATTTGAACTGGAAAATCAGCTTGCCAACCTGGATGAAGGATACGAGAAACTTACAACAGAAATAACAAAACAAGGAGAGGAATGGCACACAGAAATCGATATCGTTATCAACAAGATGAAAACTGAAATCAATGAAATAAAATTGGAACACGAGAGCATTTTGAAGAAACACTTGAATGAAATAAAACAGATGCAATCTCTTATAAAGGAAACTTTAATAGTTTTAGGGGAACTCGAGAAGTCTACTGAAATATCCACAGCCATAGAATACATATCTAAGATAAAAACCTTCAGCAAGCTTCCACCCAGGGTAAATGTAATGCTTCCAACATTCATTCCTAAACCAATTGACCAAGAGCATTTATTTAATTTCTTTGGGCAGATCATACCATTATGTAATACCATACAAGAAAATGTATTGTCAATAAACCAACTAAAGACTTCAGTCAGAGAGTTACTGGATAAACTTGAACTTGTTGCCTCAATACAGACTGGGTTAAATGCTATATACAGTGTATCCTATTTAAATGAAGAGATATTCTTGACCAGTGGATTTAGTGGTGATATCAAATGCTTTGATATAAAAGGGAATCTCCTCCGTACGATCAAAACAAACTTGAGCCTAAATGATATAACTGTTGACGTTGATGGGGATCTACTGTACTGTGACTCGAGAACAAAGACAGTGTATAAAGTAAAGAATGAACAAACAGAAAAGTTGATCAAATTACAGGGATGGAAGCCTTGTAAGCTGTGTGTCACCTCTACTGATGATCTCCTGGTTACCATGTACAGTGATGATCAAACTCAATCCAAAGTTGTCCGTTACTCTGGATCTACCGAAAAACAAACTATTCAATTTGATGATGAAGGTAAACCTTTGTACTCTGGAAATAGTTATATGAAATACATCACAGAGAACAGAAACCATGACATCTGTGTTGCTGATTATAAGGCTGGTGCAGCAGTGGTGGTTAATGAGGCCGGAAAAATCAGATGGCGATACAGCGGTTATCCCTCAACTACCAAAAACAAACCCTTCAAACCCCAGGGAATCACAACAGACAGTCAGAGTCGTATCCTTACAGCAGACTTTTACAGCTGTTGTATCCACATTCTGGATCAGGATGGAGAATTTCTCCGTTACATAGATAACTGTGATTTAAAAGATCCTTTAGGTCTATGTGTGGACATTAATGATAACCTTTTTGTTTGTGATTACGCGAACGGCAATGTCAGAAAAATCAAGTATTCCAAAGACATTTAACACTTGCGTTAAAATTGTCTAAATGTGACATTCCCCATTGAGTTTTGACATGATCTTCAAACATGTACGTGTACATTTAGTTCAGTTGCAGTTCAAAATATTATCTACTTTGGGTTTTATTGATATTGATAATGTGACTGCCCGTGTTTATATCATCAATGAGAGTAAAATAATGAATCATTATTCCTAAGGTGAAATAAATTGTGCAAATACATATCTACTTACATTTATTATAAATAAAAATATATAAAAGATGTTACTTAGGCATTTTATAATTGAAAATGAAATATTGGATCCAATACGCACCAACAATCCTGGTTTAACAGTCTTGGTGGACAATGCAACAGCGCACGAATTTCCTTAATTAAAAAATCAAAACAACATTGATATTCTATAGTGTCTTCCAGATATGTACGAATTTCTTGCCAATTACGCATGGTTTGAATAAGTAAAGTAGAAGAGTGAGAATTCACAGACCCCAGGTAAATAATCAATTAAAAATGGCTACAGTGCAAGGAGTGGAATAGAAAAATATTCCGAGACTCGAAAATTGACGATATCTAACCTCCATGCATCGCAGATGTCTCACAATACTAAATGGAGGCACTGGTCAAACACAGAAATGACTATGGATAGATAATCAATTCAATCCCCAATGTAATCCAAACAACTGTTCAAAGCAAATATGGCTATTAAACCCATTTAAAAAGATAATAAGAAACAGTGGTACCTTTTTGTTATTACCATATATTATTTTGATTCAATAACCTTTGATAAATAGACAACAGATTATTTTGACTATGCCCCCCTTGTTTTGTTTAGTATAATGAACACGAATTTTTTTAAACAAAATTAAACAAGAGGCCCATGGGCCACATCGCTCACCTGAACAACAATTAACATGATAAAATCAGCTTATTGGAGCCACAATACAAACAATCTGGACAATGTGGTATAATACTTGTCGATCAAGTATTAATAAATAATAAATAAATACATTTGGGTTGACGATCTTTGTTGTTTGATAAATACGTTAATTTATCGCCTGTGTGGGTATTGGCTTAAAACAGTCAAACCTTCCTAACCCGTATTTATTATCATCAAACAATAAAAGGATCAGATTTGAAGTGCTTTAAAACATGTTCATGGGACAATGTTGAAATTCGCATATGAAGACAAAAGTCATTCCAGTGACGTCAGAGTTCCATCTTATGGGGTGTAACCGAGACTTTCCCCCCACGGACCGTGATGGTAGCAATGGATGGAAGCGAGGACTCCAGATTTGCGTTTCACTGTAAGTACATGACAAATTTGGTTCAGTTGAGTGTTTTTATTGGTGACACATTTTTTGCTTACATGTATCCCTGCAAGCGGTGTGTTTGATACTTGAGTTTAACAATTTGATTTCCTGTTGAACAGATGGGACGAAAATTTACATATATATATCATTTATATGATGAATGAAATTGTGTTAATGATTCATGCGTGTATCCAGAAAATTGTTCAGGGGGGGGGGGGGGGGGGTGGGGATGGGAGAATTGAAACTACCGGAGGTAGGGGTGGCCCAAGGCATATTTTACTATCATTTTATGAAAATTTAAGAAATTTTTATTTTTCAGGAATATCTGCCCCCCCCCCCCCCCCCCCCACACACACCCCCCCCCCCCCCGATCTGCGCATTCTGATTCAGCTTACTTACTTACTTGCATGCGAATGCTAAATGTTTGTTGTTAAGGGACAACATGAATTGTACATGTAATCAAGGATAAAGAAGGAATGAGAAATGTCAGAACAAGCGTACAGTAGTTTTGGAAGGAAAATTAATGAAGGTTTATTAAATACAACCTTTTTTGTCCTTGTTATAAAATAAATTTTTGCCGTGAAGGAAAACTTAATGTCTGGACCTGAAGGTAAGCCTACTATAACTTTATAGGAGAATTTATTAATATTGTACGAAATTGGAAGACTGTGCCTAACGGGTTTTAGATTTCTTACAAATGATATTTAATGTGGATGGCGTTTAAATTAACTCTGTCACAGTTAATTTGAAATGCGCTCAATAGGTGATGATCGGTCCCGGTTCTGGCAGTGAGACGTGTGGTGGGAGGGGGGGGGGTTAAGGGGTGGGAGAGGGGGTGGGGGTTTATACGTATACATGTAGTTGTTATAGTGACATGAAGAGTTATATTTTTTTTAGATGAAGGTCATTAAATAATAATGTTTTTTTTTTTCCAGGGTACGTGCAGAATATCCACAGGCCAGGGAGAGGGTTGTTATTGTTTTTGCCGTTGAGTTCCATTCGGAGCACGACTCCAAGTGGTTATTTTGTATTTGAACAATCGCTGAATGGTCGTGGCTAATTTTACACTCTATTGATCTCAAACCAAAATATATTAGTAACTGTATGAAAATATTCAAATCTGAAATATATATAATGTATGTATCTTAACAAATGCAATATATATATTCCAGATTTGAAAAAAAAACGAAAAAAAAGTATGTATCTTCAATGAATTATTGTAAATTGCTTTAAGATTTAAAGTAGACCTGATGGCTACATAAAATTTATTTGTTGACCGGTCAGTCTCCTTATATTTGCTGTGATATTTTCTTATGATCGAAGCTGATCTTTCGTTATCTGCATGCAAATGGCTTTGATCGTATCTTCAATCTTTCATCAATATAACAATGCATGATATTAATAAGTGAGACGTCTTCATTTTTTTCTTCATAAAAACACAAAGTGCATATTCATTATCTAGAAATATTGATGATGAAAAATGTTTATGATAGTACTTCTCTCTTGGAATTATAAACATGCATTCTAGTATTGCATTTAGTTTGGAAACTAGGGGATATCTATCAAAACAATATGATTAAAAAAATATTATGCAGATTTTGCCGAGCCTTAACTCTATATGATCACTGAAAATAGATACGATAATGGCATATACTTACATAAATATACAAAGTCGCTTAAAATGTTTGTGACAAAATTACAGTGTATGTAAGCGATGTTTATGACCAAAACTCCTCTATAAATCATGGCCGATAGTAAATTGCAATTACCACCTCTCTCAGCGCTCGTAAAATCAATTTACCGCCGGTCATGGTATTCACAGCTGCTGGGGGAGCGCTATACATTGACAATAAAGCTGATATGATTTCCTAGATTGGCGCAATATTAAAGAGAAATTTATGTACCAATGTTGGTATGTTATCAGTATAAAACAAATATTGGAGTTTGACTTCTGGAATACAAACAGATGCGGGCTACTGGGCATCGGGGCCTTTCGATGAGGACTGTATATTAAGTGAACGATTTTAATCTAGATTGCCTTAAAACAATAGCATTTTTCATACGGTAGATGTATGGTTTAACTTTTCTCGAACACATTTCACAAGATTGGCTTCTTTTACAATTCAATCATACTTATAAATGTGCTGCTTTTATAGCAATTGGCAACCTTAAAAATGAGATCTATGTACAATATTACATGTACTTTATATTAAATTGCATCAGTAATATGACACAAAATACAATAATGGATATATCCTCAAGAAAATTTGAGTTAATATTGCAACAAAAAATCTCCTTAAGTTATAATTTAAAAATTAAAAATTACTTGTGTTATAATCTTATCATAAGTTTGTGATTTCCAGGTATTGTATCTTGTGTTTTTTTATCCAATATTTATTTTCTTAAAACTGACCTATTATTATACAGAATACTAAATATACCGAACATTAATTTTGCTATTACAGTAGAACAGGAAACATTCAATGTACCATTTTTAAAAGCATTCTCATTTCGTCTCCCCATTCATTTTTGTTTTGCATCCTTTTTATCGCCTGGTTCTATTATTTATAACAGGATACGTGAGTATATATACATGTAGGTAGCGAAATAACTGACCTACAATATATGTCCTAGATTTGTACCTTAATGACCAGCTAGTCTTTTCATCATTCGATGACGTGTTTAATGACCCCCAACGTTATTGATGGTCCCTGTCAGACGTGGAAGTCAAGGCGGTAGGGAGAAAGGTGGGGTGGGGGGGGGGGGGTAGGTAAACAACATTTGCTTACTGATACAATAGAATTTTACTTTATTTTCAGACTTAAAATGTTTCCAAATAGTCGAGTGGACCTTAAAATTATAGTCATAATGAGAATAACATTATATTCATTAAATTCATTTCGAATTGTTATTTGTACTGTGCCACACCCAGTTAATGAACAAACCTGGCAGGTATACATAAGTACACAAAGGACATAAATCAAATTAGGAAAGATTTTAGATATATTGTATGCAGGAAAGATTTCGTGAATTTTATAATACTTAAGGAACATTTTAATTTGTTTCACACAGGAAGAATTATATACCGATGTACATTGTCATTGTATGCTCCATGTTTTGTACTTTAACATGATTTAAACTGATTGTGTACCATTATAATATTGGACTATGAATGGAGGATGCAGAATAAACTTGTTATAATATTTTTGGTAAATGTTAAGTGCTCTCTTTCATTATACATGTATTACTGGGTCACAAGAAAGTATTTCAAATGTTGAACACATAAAGAGTTGATTAAAAAACCAAAAAGGAACCTTGATCAAGGCATATTAAGGTTGTCTAAACAAATTTAGTAATTACAGCCTATTTACATGGTTGTTAAATAGAAATACATGTACATGTATATTTGCATGGATGAAAAGTTCAGTACAATGCAGAAAACCACAAGATTGGTATTGTGCACATTGTGAAAATCAGATTCAATTTAGGTTTTTCTTCCTGATGAGATTGCATTCTCCATTTCAACATGTCTTTTTATCATTTAGCTTTTACAGAAAGTGTAGAAGAAAAAGTATGTGGATCTCTTGACAAAGAAAGAGCCAGACATCTCGAGACAGTCAAAAAGTTCTCAAAACTGTTAGAAAAGGTAAGACTGTGCATGACTTCATACGTTGGGTAAAACTATAACATGCAACTGAAATTCTCGATAAATGGCAATTAAATTGTCTCGTTGAATATATCTAGTTTTTCAACAGATTTTAGGTGAAGTGAATGCTATCGATTCCAAATCCCCGGGAGAGGGTATAGTACAAGCGGCCAAAGAAATCCACGCCTCTTTTATTGTGACCGGCACAAGGGGTCTCGGAAAAGTGCGAAGAACTATTTTAGGCAGTGTCAGTGACTACATACTGAGGCACGCTCCAATGCCCGTAGTTGTCTGTAGATATGTGGAGAAGAAAGGTTGTGAAAAGTGATATTGTGATAAATGACAATAAACTGTAAACATTCCTAAAGAATAGTGTTATCATCAGCGGAACTGATGAAATGTTTGTATGTTGAAAATGTGTCTACTATTGTACCTCTTACCACTATGGAGTTTGTTTGATCTTTACCTTTCAAATTATTGTTATGCATTTGGACATTGACATTTTGTATGATATTATCGGTTAATTAAACTTTAAACTGTTCCTTTTGTGATTTATTATTATTTTTATGACATGAGAAAGTAGACAGTGCAGTGTAATCACATCCACAGAAACTTAACTGATGATATTGGCTTTAAAACAGTTTATGTGAGTTGATAATGCTGATAAGTATATTTTAAGATTAATTTTCAATGATTGATTGTGGTTTGACAATGTGAAGTTGGTAAAATATAACTCAGACCCTATAAATTTAAAGTCCTTAAACAAATTTTTTAAACATGTTAAAATAATGTTAAAGAAAAAAAACCAAAAATCACATTGATGTATGCGTATAATTTGCTTTAAAAAATCAAAGTGCGTTGACTTGGTCCTTAATTAATCTAGTGCACATTGAAAAAGATTTTGAAAGTATCAATTACTCGCATAATCAGCAAATGAAAATATTTTGATAATCGGCTAATACATGTAACTAAGTCAAACGATGCGTATAAGAAAGCTTAACTCAACATTTGAATCAATTTTTTTTGTTTAAATTCTCATAAACAGAAAGAATTGAGAATTTGTGTTTTAGACATTGCTAAAATTTTCTGTACATTGTTAAATCGAAATATCATTTTTCTCTCGTATTTAAATGCTTCAGCTAAAACACTGTCTTTTCAATAGATTTGAACTTGAAGAAAATGCACAGTTTCACTACCTTCTAATTTTCAGACACATATGCTATACCTTGACTTAAGTTCTGCCATAGAAAGGGGGGGTGGGTGGGTATGAAGTGTCCACGTATTAACCGTGGGTCACGGGAAGTAACTCTAATATTATTGACTATGAAATTCCAGTCAGGTGATATTACGGAGCAAGATCAGCCATGTTTAGCGGCACAGATATCAGACCGTAAAAAATTTGTTAAATTCTAAGAAACACGGTATGTATTCTTTTTTATATTTTCTTTTTTTTGTTAATTTTTGTTTAATTCCTTCAAACACGTAAAGTAAATGTCTATTCTAGATATTTTAAACAATAAACTATTATATTACATGTGTACATTGTTGAAAATTACTTTCATTTTACAAATCACAATGACATATTTATCAATGGTTGAAATACAACACTGTATCCAAATTAACTGAAACTGCAGATATAATGGGTATATACGTTTGCTACCTCACGAATTTGAACTGAATATCTCCAGCAGATCTCCATTGTCTATTTTCTATTTGGAAAGTAGACAATGGCGATCTACCGGAAATCTCCATATTGCAAACGAGTAAGTTAGGGTTACTCTTGCAGCTATCCAATCGACCAAACGAATACACCTATTGTCATGCCGTTTAATGTTTAAGTTACGACAATACATAAATTGTGCATGTGCATGCATGTTTGTGTGTAGAGGGGGTAATCCGTGAAGATGTCTATGTTACATGTTACATGTACAGTTATTATTCGTTTACCTTAATTTGTGTGTCAATAATATCCTGTAGATTATTTTTTTAATGTAATAAGTTTATGTAGACTGATATAATTAAGAAGTATTGACTGTGTACATAAAATTCTATTTAATCTTTTACAACCAGAGTTTAAGTATATTTGAAAAAGATAATACTATTAGTTGTCCAAGTCTAGTCAAGGGTCTACGGGAATTTACCCCGGGTTGTATTCCATACACCCTGAGGCCGCAGATTTGCACAATAAAACCAACGTTTAATGAGGAAAATGAATAAATTATTTGTCGACCCCGTTTCCTTATATTCTATTGGTACGAATAAATGGTTTTCAGCACATTTCAATTTATATAAAATTATTTATTGATTATCAAGTTGCAAAGCACCGGTAAACAATATTAATCTAAAATTTGTGTAACATAGGCAAGAAATTCGTTATCCAGGCCCAACCAAGAGTGAATGGGGATTTACCCCGGGTTGTATTTCATATACCCTTCCGCCTTTGGCCTCAAGGTATATGGGATACAACCCGGGGTAAACCCCCGTACAACCTTGATTAAGCCTAGATAACTAATATTATATATATCATTTAGATATTATATCTATTATTTTTGATAAACAAATGGCTATATTTAGTATTTGTGTATAATTTTGTAGATCAACTATGGATCCCCGCTCTAGTGCCCAGGATATACACCGATGTGACCTTTGTGAGACCGCCATAGTACACAGCTACTGTGACTTTTGTCATGTCAACCTCTGCAAGCCCTGTATAGGTGATCACATCTCTGATGGATATCATAAACATACAATTGTGCCTTTCTATGAACGAAGATCAACCCTCATATATCCAAAAT
Organism: Magallana angulata; assembly: GCF_025612915.1. Taxonomy (NCBI): domain Eukaryota; kingdom Metazoa; phylum Mollusca; class Bivalvia; order Ostreida; family Ostreidae; genus Magallana; species Magallana angulata. The sequence goes on along the minus strand of NC_069118.1, from coordinate 24,826,575 downwards.
GTGGAACACATTCAAACAAACATTGTGAATTACATTGTAAAGATTGCAGGTCTTTTGTTTGTTCTTCTTGCATGGCATCTGAACAACACATTGGGCATAGGTTTGTAGAAGTTAAACATGAATTTGAGACAAAGAAAGAAATCATCAAAAAGGAAAAAATAGAACTAGGAAACTCTATTTCTCCTAAATATGAAGAAATTGCATTCGAATTGGAAATCCAGCTTGCCAACCTGGATGAAGGTTATGAAAAACTTACAGCAGAAATATCCAAACAAGGAGAGGAATGGCACAGAGAAATCGACATCGTTATAAACAAGATGAAAACTGAAATCAATGAAATAAAATTGAAACACGAGAGCATTTTGAAGAAACACTTGCATGAAATAAAACAGATGCAATCTCTTATAAAGGAAACTTTCATAGTTTTAGGGAAACTTGAGAAGTCTACTGAAATATCCACAGCCATAGAATACATATCTAAGATAAAAATATTCAGCAAGCTTCCACCTAGAGTAAATGTATTGCTGCCAACATTCATTCCTAAACCAATTGACCATGAGCATTTTTATAATTTCTTTGGCCAGATCATACCATTATGTAATGCCACACAAGAAAATGCATTGTCAATAAACCAACCAAAGACTGCAGTCAGAGAGCTTCTGGATAAACCTGAACTTGTTGCCACAATACAGACTGGGTATAATGCTCTATACATTGTAACCTGTTTAAATGATGAGATCTTCTGGACCTGTGGTGAATTTGATGGTATCAAATGCTTTGATGTAAAAGGTAATCTCCTCCGAACGATCAAAACAAACTATAGGAGGCGCTCAAATGATATAGCTGTTGACGGTGATGGGGATCTACTGTACTCTGACTGGGGAACAACGACAGTGTATAAAGTAAAGAATCAACAAAGAAAAGAGTTGATCAGATTACAGGGATGGAAGCCCCTTAACCTATGTGTAACCTCTACTGGTGATCTCCTGGTTACCATGTACAATGATGATGAAACCCAATCCAAAGTTGTTCGTTACTCGGGATCTGCCGAGAAACAAACGATTCAATTTGATGATGAAGGTAAACCTCTGTACTCCGGTAATGGTTTTAGCAAAAATATCACCGAGAACAGAAACCATGACATCTGTGTTGCTGATTATAAGGCTGGTGCTGTAGTGGTGGTTAATGAGGATACGAAACTCAGATGGAGATACAGCGGCTATCGCTCAACTACCAAGAACAAACCTTTCCAACCCCAGGGAATCACAACAGACAGTCGGAGTCGTATCCTGACCGTAGACGGTTACAACCATTGTATCCACATTCTTAATCAGGATGGACAGTTTCTCCGTTACATAGATAATTGTGATTTAAGATATCCTTTTGGTCTATGTGTGGACAAAAAAGATAACCTTTTTGTCTGTGATTGTGCGAACGGCAATGTCAGAAAAATCAAGTATTCCAAAGACATTTAACACTTGTTTCAAAATAGTCTAAATGTGACATTCCCCCTTGATTGTTGACATTATTTTCAAACATGTACCCGTAGTTCAGTTTCTGTTCAAAATATGATCTACTTTGGGTTTTATGGATATCGATCATGTGACCGCCCGTATTTATAGCGAGCGCAGCTCGCCGGCGCGCAGCGCCGGCGCGAAGCGAGCTCTACCGGCAAGGCGTGTGTGAATAGAAAATTCGGACTATTTGCACATTCATTCAAGGGATTTTTTTGGCGTCAGTAAATCGGACCAGTAATGCCTTGTTTTAATCGTCCCAGTAGTTCCCTGTAATTATGGTTTCCCATTTCACACTCTCACGAGAACAAGATAAAAGACTATGTACATGCATTGTAAATAACACAACGCCAATTTCCATTACTTTTAAGACTAACGGAGTTATCGTCCTTTCGAGTGACGTCACAATTGATTTCTTGCACATTGATCCGACAGAATTTTTCGGAGTCAGTAAATTTCGACCCACAATGCAATTTCTCAATGTCGACCGATCTCACTAGACTGGATACCATCTCGCGAGAATCAAAGTAAAACTTTTGAGAAACAGATAAATTGTGTAATTTCCAGAACATCATGCTTTTTAAGTAAACAAAACAATCTTTTTCGCGTAGTTTTTTCTAGTATGTTTTCAAAGAGACAGACTACACTTGACCGACGTGAACTTTGACGTCACAATAAGGGGAAACTACTCTAAGTAGTTATTGTAAATCTGCTGAAATAAAAATACTAAAATCTTCTCAAAATCTTGCAGAGCTAACGAATCGGGAGATAGGAAACAGCTGTAACTTGCTCTCATTTGGATGAATGCTCACATTTATTTTATTCACTATATTTACAGTAATTTCCAGGAACGTTTTTTTAAATGGGGCGTGGCAACATCATTCAAAAAATCTTCACAAGCAAAATGAAAAATAAAATTCTCAAAATCAGGAAAATTCTAATCGGGGTGAGGAATGGGGAGTGCATGGTATGCCTTTAGCTGCTCAAAAGTGTCTTTATTTTCACTACTATTTACGGTATTACATGGTCCCGGGGGATCCATTTTCCTTATGTGATCAACAAATTTTTTTATACGTAAATTTGATTTTTTTCTAAACGGGGAGGGGGGATTCTGTGATAAGTCAATTTTTATTTGTAAGTTTAAGAAAAATGTCTGCTGCAAGAAAAGAGGAAATAAACTGCAATGTACATTATGTTAAAATCTTTATTATTCAACAACATTTTATCTGAGATAAATTCTATACTGGCGTGCGACCAGTATATAAACAATCTGATTAAAATCAGATCTTTGATCCGCTCCGCCAAATTCTGATGTCGCTACACTTTGTTCAGCGACTATCAGAATCTCGGAGCGTTACAAAGATCTGATTTTAATCAGATTGGTATATAAATAGATAAAAAATCTTATGAATTATGAATAATGAAAATTTACTGGAAAATAGGTATATTTATTTTATTTTGCATTCAAATTCATTTACTTTACGTCACTACTTTTATTTTTATTGATTTATCATAATTCATTTTTGATCACCTGCTGTGCTCGCCCCAACGGTCGCACCGTAAAACATATTATTATCAATGAGAGTAAAATAATGATTCATTATTCTTAACGTGAAATAAATTGTACAAATACATATCTACTTATATTTATTATAAATTAAAAATAAAATAAAAGATGTTAATGGGGTATTTTACATAATTCAAAATTGAAATATTGGATCCAATAAGCACCAACAATTCTGGTTTAACAGTCCTGGTGGACAACACAACAGCACACGGATTTTCTTAATTAAACAATTAAAACAACGTAGATATGCTATAGTGTCTTCCAAATATCTTTGGATCTCTCGCCAATTACATATAGGAATTATTTTTATAAGTAAGTTAGAAGAGTACGAATGCAATGACCCCAGACACATAACCACTTAATCAAAGTACTGAAGAACTGACGGGAGATGATTTTGTTGATGTTTATTTTTTTTAAAATCCATGATATGTTATTTTTCATGTCAAGTACATGTATTTTCTAATTTGAATTACGCACATTTTTATAATATGAATTTTTGGACATTTTCGACAAGAATGTTGAGAAACCCCCATATGAATAATGTTAAATAATATTTAAAGATAAAATTAATTCATTCAAACTATGTATCAGTGGTAGAAACATTTCTCGAAAATTGTAGGGATCCAAGCAATATTGAACTCTTGTCTCGTTCAACCAATCGCTCGGCTGACACCGTAAATCACCGACAAGGATTTACGGAGACAGCCGGGCGTCGAGTTGAACAAGACTATATAACACTCTGACGTATGAATACATACGACTACAAAAACTATTTAAATTGTTCGTACCATTTAAAATCTGACTATTTTCAAGGTATTTATAAATAAGTAAAGCATTTTGTACTATGCATGCATACAATCAAAGCCGATTGGACAATTTTTAAGAGTATCCTTTTAGTTGACATACACTGAAATTTTATAACTTTTTCTTTAATGTTTAATTAATCAATTATTCTTCTGAGATAATAAAATGAATCAATCAAGCAAATGAATCAATCAAGCAATCTTAAAAGAAAAAAAAGATTTATCAGTATTCATTCTATTAATCAGCATTTTGAAAATCTCTTATCAGTATTACTTTAAACATTAGAATGATATATTTCAAAACGCGGGGGTGTTAAGGAAGCATATGGGCAATTTAGCGTCTTATTTTGACTGTTATATTCAAAATCGTGAAATTAAATAATTACTTTGAATAAGATCAAAAACTTAATATTAACCTTTAAAATAGATGTCAGTGCAATAAAATCGGGTAGTACATAACTGCCACATTGGTGCATTATCACGTGACAACTATAAATAGCTTACGCATATTCCTTAACATAAAATGAGATAGAACAACACTACCCCGCGGTTTCAAAAATAAAATAAACATACCAAGTGAAAGCAAAACATCTCAGTTTAATCAAAACCGCTGCTAGAATCCTATGTTTTTCCTTATTAAAAAGTTATTTATCCGTTTCTTGTAAAACCTTCCCAACTTTTATATAGTTTGCACGGAAAACGGCAAATTGCATCAAAACAACACACAACATGGGATTCTAGCAGCACTTTTCAATTTAAGCATTGATCAAACTAACGATACGTATAAAATTTCAAGTTCAATATATACGGGGTAGTGTTGTTCTAGTCGGATTTTTATATCGTAAACAACGACAGAGGAAAGCCTGGCCGAGAAATAAAAGCAAATTTACACACCTTTTAGCGAATGATTGATAAAACTAACGTCTCCCCCAGTATTCTAATGTTCAATTCTCAAAAAATCACACCACAATACTTTATAAGAGTTCTTAGATTAGTTATATTTTGAATATGTTTACAATGCTTTCCGATCAAATTCACACGACATTCAACTTTTAGTCATGACGTCATCAATGTGTAAATCTAGGTAATACAAACTTATTTCTGGAAAAAAATTGTCTTCAGTATTTTTTATTTGTTTTTGATCTACGTTTAGTCGCCTAGATATTTGAATATGTACATAATAACTAAGATTTGTGATTGCACGGAATTACATGTAACTCAGATTCCATATGCTTCCTTAACACCCCCGCGAAGATACATTTTTAGAAAAGAAAATTATTCACATAAATCATTACAAAATTGAAAACAAAAATGGCGATCTTTGTAGACAAATTATTTATAAATTAAATCACAGCTTAAAACAACCTTTTATATAGAGCTTTTAACAACCATTACTGATACAACGCCGCTTTAATATATTATTGAAAGTGCTTATTGAAGTGCTTTAAAACGTTTACAAGGAAAAAGGCTGAACTTCGCAAATGTCATTCCACTGACGTCAGAGTATATCTTATGGAGATTTAACCGAGACTCATCCCCCCCCCCCCATGGACCGTGATGGTAGCAATGGATGGACGCGAGGACTCCAAATTTGCGTTTCATTGTAAGTATATGATCATGACATTGTTTCAATTAAATTTATATCATTGGTGACATATTTATTGCTTATCAATACAAGTGGCGTGTATGGTGCTTGACTTTAAAATTTGATTTCATGTTGAACAGATGGGACGAAAATTTACACATATATATCATGTATCTGATCAAGAAAAATGTTGTTAATGATTCATGCGGCTATCAAGAAAAATGAAAAATCGTTGAAAGGGACTTGGACACGATTTGAGCTCAAAATTTTCAAATCTATTTTTTCAGTTTTTATGTTTAGAATTGTTAATATAGAAGTTTTCAATGCTTTGACAAAAGTTGAAAGTCAAATATCGAGTTACGAGCGTGTTACAGAGGTTAGAATTCTTTATTTGTAAACAAAGCTCATGTCCTGTTAATTTTTACATTTTGTTGTTTTGGTATACGTTTCAATTACGAATGTTGCTGTTTGTTGTGATGAAATTATTTATGAACCCATTGAATCAGTATGTCTTGTTTCCCCAAGTTACTTTGAGAAGTAAATGGCAATTTCTGTACTTTACAATATTTGTAAACAAATATAAGACTCGAGCTTTGTTTACATAACAACAACTTCTTTCCTCTGTATCTCGTTTGTAACTTGACTCCTGTCAATAAAATTTTGGTAAAACATTCAAAATACAAAAGTAAACATTTTTATACATAGAAAGAAAAAACAATTCATCTGAAATCGTGTCCATGTTCCCTTAAGAGGGAGGGAGATTTAAGTATGCCGGAGATGGGGATGGCCCAAGGCATATATGCGGCAATTCTACAATATAAATTTAAGAAATTTTGATTTTTTCAGGAATGTATGCCCCCCCCCCCCGATCTGTGCATCCTGATTCATCTTAAGTTGTACATCCGAATGTTAATTGTTTGTTGTTAAGGGCACATGAATAAACCACAACGTATGTACTTGTAATCAAGGATAAAGAAGAAATGAGAAATGTCAAACACGCGTAATGTTTTTTTTGGTAGAAAAATAAATTAAGATTTATATTGTATAACCTTTTTTTGTCCCCGTTATAAATTAATTTTGCCGCGAAGAAAAAAATAACTATCCGGACTTAAGGTAAGCCAAAGATAACTTTTAAAGAGCTTACATTTTTACTGTACGGAATTGCATGACTGTGTCTAACTGATTTTAGGTTTCTTTCAAAATACATTATTGTGGATGGCCTATAAATTTAACTCTGTCACAGTTATTTTGAAATGCGCTCAGAAGATGATGATCGGCCCCGGAGCTGGCAGTGAGACGTGGGTGGGTGGGGGGGGGGGAGGTATTCGTGTGGTTGTACAGTGACATGAAAAGTTAGATTTGTTTTAAAGGTCATATGAAACGATATCCTGATCATATTGAGTTATATACGGGAATGAGTTCATAAGTGCCTATTTAATAAGACTGACATTGTTTTTTGAATATCTTATGCAAAATGTGAGCGCCACAGTCGATCAAAATCACTTATTCGCGAAAAGGAACATTGACTTACGTATAACCTCCCTTGCTTATGACGTCAGTAAGACCCAATAGCCATATAAACAGCTGATATAGCTATGTTGTGAATACAAATATCCATGTCATTTTGCAGCATTTTAAAATAAAAAAAGTACTATTCTATATAAAAACTAGCGTGTACATACTCAGTTTCGAGACTGCACGGAGAATGAATGATTTCCTTCATAGATCCACAAGTTTAATATAATTTTAATATATGAATGTATATATGTTTTATTTCGACCTTACTTTTATGAAATTGACAAATTCAAAAAAACTGATCGTTTTTTCCCATTTGCACGTTCATGCGATTCATTAAGATTTTTTAAAAAACTAATAGCTAGGCCTCGTGGTGCCTCATTCGCTTCACGATTATACTGTTTGTTTCGCTTTCAAATTCACAAATATGTTACTATTTAATTATTTTTAGTCTTGGAGAAATTTCTTCAAATGTTTTGTTTTTGAAACGTGTACTTATATTGATATGTGCGGTGTTTTGATTTTACAAGGTGTATACATGTGCAGTGTTTACTCACAGATCCCTGCTATCTCACTTCCTTCCGCAATTTTTTCTTTCGTTTTTTATTATTATTGATGCTGTTACTTAAAATCTGTTGATTATCTTCACATTCGTTCACAACTATTTTTATCATACAACCGATTTATTTTACCGATAAATTTCTAAATCCTTAAATGCCATATTTCCGCGATCCTAATAAAACGTTAATTACACGTGTACACAAAGTATTTTCTAAAGATATTGCTACATGTATATATCAATAAGTAAGAAATTAAAATTATTTCAAAATAAAATTTAAGAATAATTTTGCGGTATTAAACAGCAGCTCTTAAATACAAACTATGTACACAATGCCTCAAACATTTTCATTGGCCTGTCTTATACTTTTTTATGTGACAAAATAAATCACATCAATTAAAATGCTTAAATTCCCTTTAAATGTAGCTCAATCATTATACGTACCGAAGAAGAAAATGATGTTTCTATTTTAAAAGGATAAACATAATTCATTAATCAGCTGTTAATGTTGGAGCATTTCTTTCGTTAAATTTCCACTGCAGTACGGGATCTTCATCATGAAAGCCTATTCATTAACGACCAATTAAAACTAAGTCATCTGTAGGCTACTACGAAATCGAATCATCTCATTTGAAAAGAAAAACACATTCATTTATACAAAAATTACTAAAATTTAATCGATAAACATCTTTAAAACTACACTAGTTTTAATGCATTGTTTACATCGGTGGGTCTGTGTGACGTCATAAATTCACAAAATCAAGAACAATAAGCGGGGAAGAATTTTTTGAGGTTCTCAGTTTTCACGGTTATTTCTCAGTAATGCAAAGGCAAAAAAATCTTACATTACGTATTTTAACGTTTGTTTATACCAAGCTTTATATTTATGAAAGAAAATCATAGTGTTTAAAATCGTTTCATATGACCTTTAATGAAGGTTATTCAATAATAATGTGTTTTTTTTGTTTCTCCCCAGGGTACGTGCAGAATATCCACAGGCCCGGGGACAGGGTTGTTATTGTTTTCGCCGTGGAGTTCCATTCGGAGAACGACTCCAGGTGGCTATTTTGTAAGTGAACAATCGCTGATTGGTCGTGGCTAATTTTACATTCTAGAGATCTTAAACCAAAATATATTATTAACCATATGAAAATATTCAACTATTTCAAATCTGAAATATATATAATTTATTTATCTTAACTCTCTCTCTCTCTCTCTCTCTCTCTCTCTCTCTCTCTCTCTCTCTCTCTCTCTATATATATATATATATATATATATATTTATTTCAGATTTGAAATATTTCTATGTAATTTAATATTGTTCAACTTCAAATGAAAAAAAAATGTATGTATTTTCAATGAATTATAGTAAATAGCTTTAAAATTTAAAGTAGACCTGATAGCTACATGAATTTGTTGACTGGTCAGTCTCCTTGCACGTGCTATGATATTTTTTTATGATCAAAGCGGATATTTCGTCGTCTGCATGCAAATGCCTTTGATCGTATTTTCAATCTTACATCAATTTAATAGTGCATGGTATTATTAAGTAAAACGTCTTCATTTTTTCCGATGCAAATACGAATTGCATATTCATCATCTGGAAATATTGATGCTCAAAAATGTTTATGATAGTACTTCTCTCTTAAAATTATGATCATGCATTCTAGTAATGCATTTGGTTCGAAAACTAGGGAATATCCATCAAAACAATATGATTAAAAAAATATTATGCATATTTTGCCGAGCGTTAACTCTATATGATCACAGAACATAGATACGATAATGGCCTATACTTACATAAATATACAAAGTCGCTTAAAATTTTTGTGACAAAATTACAGTGTAAGAGATGTTTATGACCAGAACTCATCTATAAATCATGGCCAATAGTAAATTGCAATTACCACCTCTCTCAGCGCTCATAAAATCAATTTACCGCCGGTCATGGTATTCACAGCTGTTGGAGGAGCGTCATACATTGACAATAAAGATGATATGATTTCCTAGATTGGCGCAATATTAAAGAGAAATTTATGTACCAATGTTGGTCTGTTATCAGTATAAAACAAATATTTGAGTTTGACTTCTGGAATACAAACAGATGCGGGCTACAGGGCATCGGGCCCTTTCGATGAGGACTATATAATAAGTGAACGATTTTAATCTAGATTGCCTTAAGACATAGCATTTTGCATCCGGTAGATGTATGGTTTAACTTTTCTCGAACGAATTTCACAAGACTGGCTTCTTTACATTTCAATCATACTTGTTTGTTACTTTTATGGAAATATTGGCAACCTTAAAAATGAGATCTATGTACAATATCACATGTACTAGTACTCTATATTAATTAGCATCAGTAATATGACACAAAATGTAATGACGGATTTATCCTTAAGAAAATTTGAGTTAATATTGCAACACAAAATCTCACTAAGTTATAAATCAAAAATTACAAATTACTTGTAATAAAATCTTGAGTTTGTGATTTCCAGGTATTATATCTTGTGATTTTGCGCAAGAGTTTTTTAAAACTGACGTATAATCATACAGAATACTAAATATACCGAACATTTGCAATTACAATAGAACAGAATACATTCAATGTCTCTCCTTCCATCTTTGTTTTGCATCATTTTCATCCCCTGGTTCTATTTTATATCAGGATACAAGAGGATATATATGTAGGTGGCGAAATAACTGACATACCTTATATGTCCTAGATGTGTATCTTAATGACCCGCTAGTCTGTTTATCATTTGATGACATGTTTAATGACCCCACAGTTATTGATGGTCCGTGTCAGACGTTGAAGTATAGGCGGTAGGGAGAAAGATGGGGGAGTGGGGGGGGGGGGGGTAAACAACATTTGCTTACTGAACCAATAGAATTTTACTTCATTTTCAGACTTACAACGTTTCCAAATAATCAAGTGGCCCTTAAAATTATAGTTAGAATGAAAATGAGAATAACATGATATATATTCAATTCATTTCAAAATTGATATTTACTGTGCCACACCCAATTTATGAAAAAACTCGGCCGGTATACATAAGTACACATAGGACATAAATCAAATTAGGAAATTTTTTCGATATACAATGTGCAGGAAAAATTTCGTGAATTTTATAATACTTAAGGAACATTTAATTTGTTTCACACAGGAAGAATTATATAATGATGTGTATTGTCATTGTAGGCTCAATGTTTTATACTTTAACATGATTTTAACTGATTGTGTACCATTATAACATTGGACTAGGAAAGAGGATTCAGATTAAACTTGTTATCATATTTATGTTAAATTTCAAGTGCTCTCTCTCTCTCTCTCTCTCTCTCTCTCTCTCTCTCTAGCTCTCTCTCTCTCTCTCTCTCTCTCTCTCTCTCTCTCTCTCTCTCTCTCTCTCTCTCTCTACTATTTGGGTCACGAGCAAATATTTTTCAAATTTTGAACACATAAAGAGTTGATTAAAAAAACCCAATAAAGAACCTTGATCAAGGCATATTAAGGTTGTTTAAACAAATTCTGTTATTAAAGCCTACTAGTATTTACATGGTTGTTGAATAGAAATACATTTACATGTATATTTGGATGAAGACTTCAGTACATTACATAAAACCTTAAGATTGATATTGTGTACATTGTGAAAATGAGATTCTGTTTGTTTGTTTTTTCTCTGAAGAAATAAAAATCTACATTTCAACGTGTCTTTTTATCTTTAAGCTTTTACAGAAAGTGTGGAAGAAAAAGTAGGTGGATCTCTTGACAGAAAAAGAGCCAGACACATCGAGACAGTCAAAAAGTTCTCAAAACTGTTAGAAAACTCTAAGGTAAGACTGTGCATGACTTCATACGTTGGGTTGAACTATAACATGCAATGATAATTCTCAATAAATGGCAATTTTTAAAATTGACTGGCTAAATATATCTTATTTTTCAACAGATTTTAGGTGAAGTCAATGCCATCGTTTCCAAATCCCCGGGAGAGGGTATAGTACAAGCGGCCAACGAAATCCACGCCTCTTTTATCGTGACAGGCACAAGGGGTCTCGGAAAAGTGCGAAGAACTATTTTAGGCAGTGTCAGTGACTACATACTGAGGCACGCTCCAATGCCCGTAGTTGTCTGTAGATATGTGGAGAAGAAAGGTTGTGAAAAGTTATATCGTGATAAATGACAATTAAACTGTAAACATTCCTAAAGATTAGTGTTGTCCTGAGCGGAACTGATGAAATGTCTGTATTTTGAAGATATGACAACTATTGAACCTCTCACCACTATGGATCCGGAGTTCGTTTGATTTTTACCTTTCAAATTATTGTTATGCATATGGACATTGACATTTTGTAGGATATTATTGGTTTATTAAACTTAAGGTATACGTTTACTCAGAATGAAAAAAAATTCCACTGATGATAATGAATAACCATCTATTGTGTGGGAAAGACCTATCATGGTAGTGCTATTTTTCACTTTCAAAAAAGTAGGTCAATGACCTACTTTTTGAGATAATGGGCATTGAATATTTTTTGAAAATTTAAGAAAAATCCCCGAAAATTTAACACTATGATTGAGATTTTCTTATTTGTGAAAAAAATTTAAATTGCAAAATTCTTTTAAAAATGAAATACAGTTTATGAATGGCAGTGACACTAAACAGACACAAAGCATCAAGTTTTCATTCACAATTTTTATGAATATTCCAGTCCGAATTTCCTCTATCAGTTTTCAAATTCCTACACTTTTTTGATTCAATTTTACAAAAAACTGAATGATGATAATACCAAAACATTTATAGCATTAAACTAGGTATATTGACCTTACTCTGCAGGCATAAAAGTTATATGAGGTCAATGATCAAAATTTTGAAATAAGGTGTCTTTTATCATTTTTAAGCATTTTTCAATATTTTTGTAGTGTGTGCCATTCAAATATCTAAACGAAAAAGTGAGATAAAACCAACAGAAAATATGCAAAATTATGTTGACTAACATATAAAATCTTAACTTTGAATATTACAGTACTACCAAAAATATCTAAGTGAAAAACAAAATCTGAAAATTTTAGTCCGAATTTCCTCTGTTTTGAAAATGTCCAACTTTGTTTGAGCCTATTTCCATAATATAGTAAAAATATAGAATGGTTTGTCAATAATAATTCATTTCATAAATACTTTTTGTGATTAGAACAAATTTTACTCATGATATTGAACTTTATAACAATCCAAATTTGAGAACTCAAACCCTGAGTAAACAACGTCCTTAAGACTGTTCTTGGTGTATTTATTATATATGAAATGAGAACGTAGACAGTGCAGTTTAATCATATCCGCGGAAACTGGACTGATGATATTGGCCTTAAAAGAGTTTTCGTGAGTTGATAATGCTGATAAGTATATTTTAAGAATACTTTTTCAATGATTGATTTTGATTTGAAAATGTGAAGCTAGATAATTATAGCCGATACCATATATATTTAAATTCCTTAAACAAATGTTAAATTTTTTTAAAATAATGATACAGAAAATAAAACCAAAATTCACATTGATGTATACGTATAATTCGCTTTAAAAAATTCAAGCGCGTTGACTTGGTCCTTAATCTAATGTACACTGAAAAAGATTTTGAAAGTATCACTTTCTCGCATTATCAGCAAAATATTTCGATTTATTTAATATCGGCTAGTAACTCAGAGAGACGATGTGTATAGAAAGCTTAATTCAACATTTAAATATTTTTTTTTGTTTAAATTATCATAAATAGAAAGAATTGGGAATTTGTGTTTTAGACACTGCTAAAATTTTCCGTGCATTGTTGAATCGAAATATTATTTTTCTCTCGTATTTAAATGCTTCAGCTAAAACATAGTCTTTTCAATACATTTGAACTTTTAAAAAAATGCAGAGCTGCACTACTTTCTAACTTTCAGTCTTATAAGTATCTATCGTTTGTTATACCTTGACTTAAGTACTGCCATAGAAAGGGGGGGGGGGTTAAGATTCTCTTGTATTTTGTGTTCACGTATTAAATACATCGTAGTGGGTCACGGGAAGTAACTCTAATATTATTTAATATGAACTTCCAGTCAGGTGATAACAGAGCAAGAATAGCCATGTTTAGCGGCACAGATATCAGACCAAAAAGAATTTGTTAAATTCTAATTCACACGGTACGTATTCTTTTTTTAATTTACAGTTTTTGTTAAACTTTGCTTAATTCCTTCAAATACGTGAAGTAAATGCCAATCCAATACACTATGTATTACATTGAAGAAAATTACTTTCATTTTACAAATCACATAATTATAAAGAGGTGAAATACAACACCAAATTGAAAGTGGGGGGGGGGTAGGGAGAGGGGCTATACTTATAAAAAACATCGACAGGCAAAAACAATTAATAAATAAAAGAGGTATTCAAAAAACTTTAACTGCGTGTAAATATTTTCATGTCTTTAAAGGCTATTACGACAGTACATAAATTTTGCATGTGCCTGCATGTTGGTGTGTAGAGGGAGGTTTTCCGGGAAGGCGTCCATGTTACGTGTTACGTGTACAGTTTGGTTACGTTTATCTTTAATTGTGAGACAAAAATATCCTGTAGAATTGAATAAGTTCAACTTATTTAAATAAATTTATGTGGACTGATTTGATATAGTTGAAAAGTATTGTGTGAATAAAGTCCTTTTTATTCTTAAAAAAACCGAATGCTGTATGACATACCATTTAGATATATTTGTCAAATAATGTATTTTTTCTTTCTATATTTAGTAGATCAGCAATGGAACCCCGCTCTACTGCCCAGGATGTTCACAGGTGTGACCTTTGTGAGACCGCCATAGTACACAGCTACTGTGACTTTTGTCATGTCAACCTCTGCAAGCCCTGTGTAGTAGATCACATTTCAGATGGATATGACAAACATAAAATTGTATCTTTCAACGAACGAAGAACAACCCTCATTTATCCGAAATGTGGAACACATTCAAACAAACATTGTGAATTACATTGTAAAGATTGCGGGTCTTTTGTTTGTTCTTCTTGCATGGCATCTGAACAACACATTGGACATAGGTTTGTAGAAGTTAAACATGAATTTGAGACAAAGAAAGAAATCATCAAAAAGGATAAAATAGAACTAGGAAACTCTATTTCTCCTAAATATGAAGAAATTGCATTCGAATTGGAAAACCAGCTTGCCAACCTGGATGGAGGATATAGGAAAATTACAACAGAAATATCAAAACAAGGAGATGAGTGGCACAGAGAAATCAACATCGTTATAAACAAGATGAAAACTGAAATCAATGAAATAAGATTGAAACACGAGAGCATTTTGAAGGAACACTTGAATGAAATCAAACATATGCAATCTCTTATAAGGGAAACTTTAATAGTTTTAGGGGAACTCGAGAAGTCTACTGAAATATCCACAGCCATAGAATACATATCTAAGATACAAACATTCAGCAAGCTTCCACCCAGGGTTAATGTATTGCTGCCAACATTCATTCCTAAACCAATTGACCATGAGCATTTATATAATTTCTTTGGACAGATCATACCATTATGTAATGCCATACAAGAAAATGTATTGTCAATAACCCAAGCAACGATTTCACTCAAAGAGCTGCTGGCTAAACCTGAACTTATTGCCACAATACAGACTGGGTTTAAAGCTCTATACAATGTAATCTGTTTAAATGATGAGATCTTCTGGACCTGTGGTGGATTTGATGGTATCAAATGCTTTAATATAAAAGGTGATCTCCTCCGTACGATCAAATTTCTGAGGCACCCAAATGATATAGCTGTTGACGGTGATGGGGATATACTGTTCTCTGACGTAAGAGTAAAGACAGTGTATAAAGTAAAGAATGAACGGGCAGAAGAGTTGATCAGATTAAAGGGATGGGCGCCTCGTAATCTGTGTGTCACCTCTACTGGTGATCTCCTAGTTACCATGTACAGTGATGATGCAACTCAATCCAAAGTTGTCCGTTACTCAGGATTTACCGAAAAACAAACAATTCAATTTGACGATGAAGGTAAACCTTTGTACTCCGGGAATGCCCACCTTAAGTACATTACCGAGAACAGAAATCATGACATCTGTGTTGCTGATTATAAGGCAGGTGCAGTAGTGGTGGTTAATGAGGCCGGGAAACTCAGATGGAGATACACCGGTCATCCCTCAGTTACCAAGAACCAAATACTTTTACCCCAGGGTATCACAACAGACAGTCAGAGTAGTATCCTGACAGCAGACTGTAACAACCATTGTATCCACATTCTTGATCACGAAGGACGATTTCTCTGTTACATTGGTAGCTGTGATCCTATAGGTCTATGTGTGGACATTAATGATAACCTTTTTGTTTGCGATTACGCGAGCAGGAATGTCATAAAAATCAAATATTCCAAAGACATTTAACACTTGTGTTAAAAAAGTCTAAATGTGACATTCTCCCTTGATTATTGATATGATCTTCAAACATGTACGTGTAGTTCAGTTGCAGTTCAAAATATTATTTATTTTGGGTTTTATGGATATTGATCATGTGACCGACCGTATTTAAAGCAGCCATGAGAGTAAAATTATTCCCAAGGTGAAATAAATTGTACAAATACATATCCACTGATATTCATAATAAACACAAAAAAAGATGTTTATGGGGTATTTTACATTATTGAAAATGAAATATTGGATCACCAACAATCCTGGTTGAACAGTCTTTGTGGACAATACAACAGTACACGAATTTTCGTAATCAAAAAATCAAAACAACGTAGATATTCTATACTGTTTTCCAAAAATCTCCGGATCTCTCGCCAATTAAGTATGATTTGAATAAGTAAGGTAGAAGAGTGAGTATGCATCGACCCCAGACACATAATCACTTAAAAATGTCAACAGCGCAAGAAGTAGAATTATAGAAAAATAATCATAGACTCGAAATTCGACGATATTTCACCTTCATACACCGCAGATGTCTCAAAATACCGAATGAAGGCGATGGTCCAACACAGAAATGACTATGAATATTCAATTTAATCCCCAGCGTAATCAAAGAACTGTTCAAAGTCAATGTGGTTAATTAACCAATTTTAAAAGATTATTAAGAAACAGTGGTATCTTTTTGCTAGAACCATATATTGTTTTGATTCAATAACCTTTGATTAATAGACAACATGGTATTTTGTTTTAATTATTTTTATTGGCAATGATTGGCAATTACTGCTTGTTACTATAGGAACCTAACCTCTAGATAATGGCTACTTGATGTGTTAAAACTTCAGTTTAAAATATTTTTTCGACGAAACGTAAATTACGGAATCCTGAATTAGAATGAGTGATGCAAATATCCATTTCTTAGTTTTTAAATATCATACGATTTTGTCCAACAGTATTTGAAATATAAGTACGACTGAGAAAAACTAAATTAATGCTAAGACTAACAACACTTTTGAATTAATACAATGCTGGAAATCATTTTCAGTTTTTTGTTTTTGTATATACCCGGTAATCGTAGAAATATATATATATATATATATATATATATATATATATATATATATATATATATATATATATATATATATATATATATATATATATAAATAAGTAAATATTTTATTATAGTGACATGTGACATGTGTATGTCAAAAGTATATTGCTTTACAATATTATACATAACTGAAGTACTCCTGGCCCATTTGACCTATATATCACTTTGAAATCTTAGATTATAAAAATATTAGACTAAGTATATACAGTAGGTTGAGTGCATGAGTTTACTTTGATATGTACAGATTACTTTGTTTTACTAAATAAATCAAATTAAAACATTTGAGGGTACGTTATTGAATTGTTTCTATAATAATATTTAAGTTGACAGTTTGATCTAGATTTTTATATACGTTTACATCATGAGAGGAAGAAATTCTATTATTTTCGTAAAAATTTGCAATTCAAAATGAAATATTTTTTTATCTTCAATTGTTCTGCTTTTTACACAAAACACAACAACTTTCTTGAAGAGGTTCATTTCGTATAACGACCAGTTTCAACTCTGGGAGGAAGGATTCCACATCTGAAATGTGGCACCAAAAACTGCGCCTGTTTGGTTATGTTCATTGTTACGTAGGGTTCTGATTGACAAGTGTGTTTAAACAACACGTATGTCCTAAGTTAAGGAAGAGACCTCGTTCTCGTTTTCCATTCATCTTCAAAATATTTCAATAATTTAGATTTTACTTCGTCACATGTCACGTATATTATGTCACAAATACGAATAAAATTTAAAAAAGGCACACATATCTAATTTATAAAGAATTTCTTTCCAAGTGTTAAATAGTTAAATGCCCTCAGGTTATTTGTTGACCATGTGGGAGTTCAGGCTGCGAATTAAAGGGAGGGTGTCATCGTTAGCTTGGTGTTAAAACTGTAAGGTGCCTTAGACTTGAAAGAACTTTTTATAAATATACCATTGACAATCATTGTATACTGAATTTAAATTTCTGTTTTTACTCAGTACTCAAAGGGAAGACAGATTCTAATAATAAATTATTTGGCTAGGAAGATTGAAACTTGTGTTCATGAAAGCATCCTTAGTAGCATAACATTTAGTTTGTTCTTACCTTGATCCGCCAAGACAATGTCTGTATGATGCAACAATTTTGATTTGCATTTCACCTACATATTGTAAGAATATATAAAAAATATATCAAAATTTTTTTTTTTGCAAAAACTAAACCAAAAGAATGCGCTTAGTGAAGACAAATTTGTTTTGTTCATACCAGTGCGAGGTAGGCAGTGTTACATGCATTTACATACAGTAACAATTTACTGAGACATGCTCCAATGCCCGTAGTTGTCTGTAAATATATTGAGAAGAAAGGTTGTGAAAAGTGATATAGTGATAGATGCCAATAAACTTTATACATTCCTAAAGAATTTGTGTAGTCTTCAATTATATAGAAAGTATGTTGCAGTTATGTCACCTACCTTTTACCATTCAGGGAGTTTCTTTTACATTTGATGACCTTAACCTTTGAACCTGTTATAGAGATTTATTTATTAATAAAATCCATACTGTTCCTTATATGTTTTATAATACATGTACCTCTGGATTAAGGCTGGACATCGCAGTTTAATCTGAGGGAGAGAGAGAGAGAGAAAGAGAGAGAGAGAGAGAAGACGAGGTGTAGGTGAACAGACAGCGGTGTATCCAGTAGTTCGCAGGACCATTAGTTCGAGGGCCCACTAATCCAAAGGTTCATTATAACCTGAAGTAACAAAAATACGTAACACGTACATGTACTTAGCTTGATATTGATTGATTTATTGCTTTAAAAAATATTGTTCTTCATAAAGAAGAGTTTTTAAAACTGACGTATTATTATACAGAATACTACATATGTAAATATACAGAACATTTGCTATTACAATAGAACAGAATACATTAAATGTACCATTTTTAAAAACATTCTCATTTTGTCTCTACCTCATCTTTGTTTAGCATAATTTCCATCCCCTGGTTTTACTATTTATAACAGGATACACGAGTATATACATGTAGCGATATGTGTACCTTAATGACCCGCTAGTCTTTTCATCATTTTGCCACGTGTTTAATGACCCCAAAGTTATTGGTGGTCGATGTCGGACGTGGAAGTCTAGGCGGTAGGGAGAAAGGAGGGGGGGGGGGGGTAAACAACATTTGCTTATTGTTACAATAGAATTTTACTTCATTCTCAAACTTACAATGTTTCCAAATAATCAAGTGGACCTTAAAATTATAGTAAGAATGAGAATAACATAATATTCATTCAATTCATTTCAAATTATGTCTTTTTTTCTGCCACACCCAGTTAGTGAACAAACTTGGCCGGTATACATACAGTCGGTTCAAGCATATTTTACAACATACACCATATCATAGCATTGACATCTCACAGCATAGCATTGAAATCTCATAGCATAGCATTTGAATCTCATACCATAGCATACAATCCGATAGAATCGCATTCGTCATATCATATCATAGCATACCATAGAATAGCATAGCATACAACATTATTTCAACTAGGTTTTAAATGTTTTTATTTGAAAAAAAAATGTTCACATAATGGATTTGTGGTAAACTTTGGCTTTTTATTATTTTACTTCGAAATGTGTGGAACTCTTTTGTGTGTGGATGCGTTTTTTGTTCAAATCTTATAGCATAGCATATCATTTAGCCCTTCATTTCAATTTTGCAAAGCATAGCATACAAAGCTCATAACATAGCATACTAATCTCATAGCATATCATTAAAATCGCATACCTTAGCATATCATATAATTGTAAAAGATATGCATGAAATGACTGTAAGTACACACAGGACATAAATCAAATTAGGAATCTTTTTAGATATACTGTATGCAGGAAAAAATTCGTAAATTTTATGATACTTTTTTTTGATTTTAATGATATGCTATGAGATTTCAATGCAATGCTTTGATATTTGTTTGCTATGCTATGAGAAATTGAAATGGAGGGTTTAATGATATGGTATGCTATGCTATGGTATGGTATGCTTTGAGATTTGAACAAAATTGCCTCCATACACAGACGAATTCCATATATTTGGAAGTAAAATGATAAAAAGTCAAAGTTAACCACTAACCTTCAATGTACGCATTTATTCTTCTAAATAAAAACATTGAAAACCGAGGTAAAATCATGTTATATGCTATGCTATGGTATACTATGGTATGATATGATGAATGAGATTCTATGAAATTGTATGGTATGGTATGAGATTCCAATGCTATGGTATGAGATTTCAATGCTATGCTATGAGATTTCGATGCTATGCTATGGCGTATGTTGTAAAAGATATAAGCAAATATTTTAAATTTTCAACACATAAAGAGTTGATTTTAAAAAACCCAATTAAGAACCTTGATCAAGGCATATTAAGATTGTCTAAACAAATTCAGTAATTAAAGCCTATTTACCTGGTTGTTAAATAGAAAGACATGTACATGTATATTTGGACGAAAACTTCAGTACATTGCAGAAAACCAAAAAACTGGTATTGTGGACATTGTGAAAATAAGATTCTATTTCGGTTTTTTCTCTGAAGAGATAGCAATCTATAGTTCAACATGTCTTTGTATCATTTAGCTTTTACAAAAAGTGTGGAAGAAAAGTAGGTGGATCTCTTGACAAATAAAGAGCCAGACACTTCGAGACAGTAAAAAAGTTCTCAAAACTGTAAGAAAACTCTAAGGTAAGACTGTGCATGACTTCATGCGTTGGGTTGAACTATAACATGCAATGAAAATTAAATGGAAATTTTTAAAATTTAACTTGCTAAATATATCTTATTTTTCAACAGATTTTAAGTAAAGTGAATGCCATCGATTCCAAATCCCCGGGAGAGGGTTAGTACAAGCGTCCAAAGAAATCCACGCCTCTTTTATCGTGACAGGCACAAGGGGTCTCGGAAAAGTGCGAGGAACTATTTTAAGGCAGTGTCAGTGACTATATACTATGGCATGCTCCAATGCCCGTAGTTGTCTGTAGATATGTGGAGAAGAAAGGTTGTGAAAAGTGATATCGTGATATATGTCAATAAACTGTAAACATTCCCAAAGAGTAATGTTCTCCTCAGCGGAACTGATGAAATGTTTGTATGTTGAAGATGTGTCAACAATTGTACCTCTTACCACTAAGGAGTTCGTTTGATCTTTACCTTTCAAGTTATTGTTATGCATATGGACATTGACATTTTGTATGATATTATTGGTTTATTAAACTTAAGACTGTTCCTATTGTATTTTTTTTATATATGACATGAGAAAGTAGACAGTGTTGTTTAATCACATCCACTGAAACTGTTGAGATAATATTGGCTTTAAAACAGTTTTTCGTGAGTTGATAATGCTAATAAGTACATTTTAAAAATACTTTTTCAATGATTGATTTTGATTTGAAAATTCCTTAAACAAATGTTAATTTTTTTTAAAATAATGATACAGAAAATAAAACCAAAAATCACATTGATGTATACGTATAATTTGCTTTAAAAAATTCAAGCCCGTTGACTTGGTCCTTAATCTAATGTACACTGAAAAAGGTTTTGAAAGTATCACTTTCTCGCATTATCAGCAAAATATTTCGATTTATTTAATATCGGTTGGTAACTAAGAGACACGATGTGTATAGAAAGCTTATTTTAACATTTGAATCATTTTCTTTTGTTTTAATTATCATAAATAGAAAGAATTGGGAATTTGTGTTTTAGACATTGCTAAAATTTTCCGTGCATTGTTGAATCGAAACATTATTTTTCTCTCGTATTTAAATGCTTCAGATAAAACACAGTCTTTTCAATACATTTGAACTTCAAAAAAATACACAGCTGCACTACCTTACAATTTTCAGACTCATAATTATCAATCTTTTGTTATACCTTGACTTAAGTACTGCCATAGAAAGGGGGGGGGGTTAAGTTTGTGTTCACGTATTAAATACATGTAGTGGGTCACGGGAAGTAACTCTAATATTATTGACATAGAGCAAGAACAGCCATGTTTAGCGGCACGGATATCAGACAGCAAAGAATTTGCTAAATTCTAATTCACACGGTACGTATTCTATTTTTAATTTACATTTTTTGTTAAACTTTGTTCAATTCCTTCAAATACGTGAAGTAAATGCCAATCCTAGACATTTTAAACAATACACTATATATTACATTGTAGAAAATTACTTTCATTTTACAAATCACATAATTAGAACGAGGAAAAAAACAACATCGTATCCATTGGCGTCTGAAGCAAATTGAAAGTGTGGGGGGGGGGGGGGGGGGGAGAGGGGCTAGACTTATAAAAACATTGACAGGCAAAAACAATAAATAAATAAAAAAGGTATTAAAAAAAACTTTAACTGCTTGCAGATATTGTCATGTCTTTTAAGGCTATTACGACAATACGTAAATTGTGCATGCGCATGCATGTTGGTGTGTAGAGGGAGGTTTACCGGGATGGTGTCCATGTTACGTGTTACGTGTTACGTGTACAGTTTGGTTACGTTTATCTTTTATTGTGAGACAAAAATATCCTGTAGAACTGAATAAGTTCTACTTATTGAAATAAATTTATGTGGACTGATTAGATATAGTTGAAAAGTATTGTGTGAATAAAGTCCTTTTAATTCTTAAAACAACCGAATGCTGTATGATATACCATTTATATATATTTGTCAAATAATGTATTTTTTCTTTCTATATATAGTAGATCAGCTATGGAACCCCGCTCTACAGCCCAGGATATTCACAGATGTGACCTTTGTGAGACCGCCATAGTACACAGCTACTGTGACTATTGTCATGTCAACCTCTGTAAGCCCTGTGTAGTTGATCACATCTCAGATGGATAGGACAAACATAAAATAGTATCTTTCAACGAACGAAGATCAACCCTCATTTATCCGAAATGTGGAACACATTCAAACAAACATTGTGAATTACATTGTAAAGATTGCAGGTCTTTTGTTTGCTCGTCTTGCATGGCATCTGAACATCACATTGGGCATAGGTTTGTAGAAGTTAAACATGAATATGAGACAAAGAAAGAAATCATCAAAAAGGATCAAGTAGAACTAGGAAACTCTATATCTCCTAAATATGAAGAAATTGCATTCGAATTGGAACATCAGCTTGCCAACCTGGATGAAGGATATGAGAAACTTACAACAGACATATCCAAACAAGGAGAGGAATGGCACAGAGAAATCGACATCGTTATCAACAAGATGAAAACTGAAATCAATGAAATAAAATTGGAACACGAGAGCATTTTGAAGAAACACTTGAATGAAATAAAACAAATGCAATCTCTTATAAAGGAAACTTTAATAGTTTTAGGGGAACTCGAAAAGTCTACTGAAATATCCACAGCCATAGAATACATATCTAAGATAAAAACCTTCAGCAAGCTTCCACCCAGGGTAAATGTATTGTTGCCAACATTCATTCCTAAACCAATTGACCATGAGCATATATATAATTTCTTTGGACAGATCATACCATTACGTTATGCCATACAAGAATATGTATTGTCAATAACCCAACCAAAGACTTCAGTCAAAGAGCTGCTGGATAAACCTGAACTTGTTGCCACAATACAGACTGGGTATTGTAATCTATACAGTGTATCCTGTTTAAATGAAGAGATATTCTGCACCAGTGGATTGAGTAGTAATATCAAATACTTTAATATAAACGGTAATTTGCTCCGTACGATTATAACAAAATTTTGGGGGCGCCCAATTGATATAGCTGTTGACGGTGATGGGGATCTACTGTACTGTGACTGGGGAACAAAGACAGTGCTTAATGTAAAGAATGAACAAACAGAAGAGTTGATCAGATTACAGGTATGGATACCTGTCAATCTGTGTGTCACCTCTACTGGTGATCTCCTGGTTACCATGTACAGTGATGATGCAACTCAATCTAAAGTTGTCCGTTACACTGGGTCTAACAAAAAACAAACTATTCAATTTGATGATGAAGGTAAACCTTTGTACTCCGGTAATAGTTTTATGAAATACATCACTGAGAATAGAAACCATGACATTTGTGTTGCTGATTATAAGGCTGGTGCAGTAATGGTGGTTAATGAGGCCGGACAACTAATATGGAGATACACTGGTCATCTCTCAACTACCAAGAGCAAACCTTTCAAACCCCAGGGAATCGCAACAGACAGTCAGGGTCGTATCCTGACAGCAGACAGTCACAACCATTGTATCCACATTCTGGATCAGGATGGACAGTTTCTCAGTTACATAGATAACTGTGATTTAATAGATCCTTTAGGTCTATGTGTGGACATTAATGATAACCTTTTTGTTTGTGACTGCGCTAACGGCAATGTCAAAAAAATCAAGTATTCGCAAGACATTTAACACTTGGGATAAATTAGTCTAAATGTGACATTCCCCCTTGATTTTTTACATGATCTTCAAACATATACGTGTACATGTAGTTCAGTGCAGCTCAAAATATTATCTACTTTGGGTTTTATGGATATTGATCATGTGACCGTCCGTATTTATATCATCAATGAAAGTAAAATAATGACTCATTATTCCTATGGTGAAACAAATTGTGCAAATACATATTTACTTAAATTTCTTATAAATAAAAAAAAATATAACATGTTAATTAGGTATTTTGCATAATTGAAAATGAAATATTGGATCCAATACGCACTAACAATCCTGGTTTAACAGTCTTGGTGGACAACACAACAGCACACGAATTTCCTTAATAAAAAAATCAATACAATGTAGATATTCTATAGTGTTTTCCAAATATCTCCGAATTTCTCGCCAGTTACGCATGATTTGAATAAGTAAGGTAGAAGAGTGAGAATGCACAGACCCCAAGCAAATAATCACTTAAAAATGGCGACAGTGCAAGAAGTGGAATAGAAAAATATTCCAAGACTCGAAGTTCGACGATATTTAACCTCCCTGCACCGCAGATGGCTCACAATACTAAATGAAGGCGATGGTCAAACACAGAAATGACTATGGATAATGAATTCAATCCAAAGAACTGTTCAAAGCTAATATGGCTATTAAACCCATTTAAAAAGATAATAAGAAACTTTGGTATCTTTTTGCTATTACCATTATGATATATTATTTTGATTCAATAACCTTTGATATATAAACAACAAATTATTCCGACTTTACCCCCTTGTTTTGTTTAGTATAATGAATACGAAAATATTTACCAAAATTAAACAAGAGGCCCATGGGCCACATCGCCCACCTGAACAACAAATGGCATAATGATATAAATTAAGCTTAATGGAGTCACAATACAAACTATCTGGACAATGTGGTGTAATACTTGTCGATCATGGATAAAAAAATAATAAATAAATACATCTGGGCAAATGATCTTTGTTGTTTGATAAATATGCTAACTTATCGCCTGTGTGTGTATTATTTGCAATCTAAATACGAGCATTTACAGGCTTAAAACAGTCAAACCTTCCTTACCCGTATTTATTATCATTAAACTATAAAAGGATCAAATTTAAAGTGCTTTTAAAATGTGTTCATGGGACAATGTTGAAATTCACATTTGGACCCCAAAGTCATTCCAGTGACGTCAGAGTTCCATCTAATGGGGGTGTAACTGAGACTTTCCCCACAAGGACCGTGATTGTAGGAATGGATGGAAGTGAGGACTCCAGATTTGTGTTTCATTGTAAGTACATGACAAATTTGTTTCAGTTTAGGGTTTTTATTGATGGCTCATTTTTTGCTTACATGTATCACTGTAAGCGGTGTGTTTGAGACTTGAGTTTAACAATTTGATTTCCTGTTGAACAGATGAGACAAAAATTTACACATAATTATATATCATTTATATGATCATCAAAATTGTGATAATGATTGATGTGGGTATCCAGAAAATTGTTCAAGGGGGGGTATCTAAGATGCCGTAGGTAGGGGTTGCCCATGGCATATTTGCGGTGAAAATTTTACTCTCATGGAAATTTAAGAAATGTTGATTTTTTCAGGAACGCCCCCCCCTTTCCACCGATATGCGCATTCTGATTCATTTTACTTAAGTTGTACATCCGAATGCTAAATATTTGTTGTTAAGAAGCCACATGAATTAACCACAACGTATGTATATGTAAACAAGGATAAAGAAGAAATGAGAAATGTCAGAACAAGCGTACAGTATTTTTATTAGGAAAATAAATGAAGATATATTTAATACAACCTTTTTTGTCCCTGTTATACAATTAATTTTTGCCGTGAAGAAAAACTAAATGTCTGGACCTGAAGGTAAGCCTACTATAGCGTTAAAGGTTAAAGGAGCATATATTAATATTGTACAAAATTGCAAGACTGTGCCTAACTGGTTTTAGGTTTCTTACAAAAGATATTAAATGTGGATGGCCTCTAAATTAGCTCTGTCAAAATTAATTGGAAATGCGCTCAGGAGGTGATGATCGGCCCCGGTTCTGGCAGTGAGACGTGTGGTGGTGGGGGGGGGGGAGGGTTAAGGGGTGGGAGAGGGGGTGGGGGTTTATACGTATACATGTAGTTAATACAGTGACATGAAGAGTTAGATTTTTTTTAAATGAAGGTCTTTAAATAATAATGTTGTTTTTTTGTTTCTCCCCAGGGTACGTGCAGAATATTCACAGGCCCGGGGACAGGGTTGTTAATGTTTTCTCCGCGGATTTCCATTCGGAGCACGACTCCAGGTGGCTATTTTGTAAGTGAACAAACGCTGAATGGTTATGGCTAATTTTACATTCTATTGATCTCAATCCAAAATATATTAGTAAATGTATGAAAATATTCAAATATTTCAAATCTGAAATATATATAATGTATGTATCTTAACAAATGCAATATATATATATTTCAGATTTGAAATATTTCTATGTATCTTAGTATTGTTCAAATTCAAACGAAAAAAAATGTATGTATCTTCAATGAATTATAGTAAATAGCTTTAAGATTTAAAGTAGACCTGATGGCTACATAAAATGAATTTGTTGACCGGTCAGTCTCCTTACATTTGCTGTGATATTTTCTTATGATCGAAGCTGATCTTTCGTTATCTGCATGCCTTTGATCGTATCTTCAATCTTTCATCAATATAACAGTGCATTATATTAATAAGTAAGACGTCTTCATTTTTTTCTTCATAAAAACACAAAGTGAATATTCATTATCTAGAAATATTGATGATGAAAAAGGTTTATGATAGTACTTCTCCCTTAAAATTATGATCATGCATTCTAGTATTACATTTAGTTCGGAAACTAGGGGATAGCCATCAAAACAATATGATTAAAAAAATATTATGCAGATTTTGCCGAGCCTTAACTCTATATGATCATAGAAAATAGATACGATAATGGCCTATACTTACATAAATATACAAAGTCGAATAATGTTTGTGACAAAATTACAGTGTATGTAAGCGATGTTTATGACCAAAACTCATCTATAAATCATGGCCGATAGTAAATTGCAATTACCACCTCTCTCAGCGCTCGTAAAATCAATTTACCGCCGGTCATGGTATTCACAGCTGTTGGGGGGAGCGCTATACATTGACAATAAAGCTGATATGATTTCCTAGATTGGCGCAATATTAAAGAGAAATTTATATACCAATGTTGGTCTGTTATCAGTATAACACACATATTGGAGTTTGACTTCTGGAATACAAACAGATGCGGGCTACAGGGCATCGGGGCCTTTCGATGAGGACTGTATATTAAGTGAACGATTTTAATCTAGATTGCCTTAAAACAATAGCATTTTGCATACGGTAGATGTATGGTTTAACTTTTCTCGAACAAATTTCACTAAACTGGCTTCTTTTACAATTTAATCATACTTTAATTGCTGCTTTTATGGCAAAATTGGCAATCTTAAAAATGAGATACATGTACAATATTACATGTACTAGTACTCTATATTAATTAGCATCAGTTATATGACACAAAATACAATAATGGATATATCCTTAAGAAAATCTGAGTGAATATTGCAAAAAAAAAAAAATCTACTAAAGTTATAATCTAAAAATTACAAATAACTTGTATTATAATCTTAAGTTTGTGATTTCCAGGTATTATATCTTGTGTTTTTTGCCCAAGAGATTTTAAAACTGACGTATTTTCATACAGACTACTAAATAAACCGAACATTTGCTATTACATGTACAACAGAATAGGATACATTCAATGTACCAGTCTTAAAAGCATTTTCATTTCGTCTTTCCTTTCATCTTTGGTTTGCATCATTTACATCCCCTGGTTCTACTATTTATAACAGGATACACGAGTATATACATGTAGGTAGCGAAACAACTGACATACCATATATGTCCTAGATGTGTACCTTAATGACCAGCTAGTCTTTTCATCATTTGATAACGTGTTTAATGACCCCCAACGTTATTGATGGTCCGTGTCAGACGTGGAAGTCTAGGCGGTAGGGGGAAAGGTGGGGGGGGGGGGGTAGGTAAACAACATTTGCTTACTGATACAATTGAATTTTACTTCATTCTCATAATGAGAATAACATAATATTCATTTAATTCTTTCAAATTGTTATTTGTACTGTGCCACACCCAGTTAATGAACAAACCTGGCCGGTATACATAAGTACACACAGGACATAAATCAAATTAGGAAAGTTTTTAGATATACTGTATGCAGGAAAGATTTCGTGAATTTTATAATACTTAAGGAACATTTTAATTTGTTTCACACAGGAAGAATTATATAACGATGTACATTGTCATTGTATGCTCAATGTTTTGTACTTTAACATGATTTAAACTGATTGTGTACCATTATAATATTGGACTATGAAAGGAGGATGCAGAATACACTTGTTATAATATTTGTGATAAATTTCAAGTGCTCTCTTTCATGATATTATTCAGGTCACGAGCAAATATTTTAAATTTTGAACACATAAATAGTTGATTAAAAAAAAAACCCAATAAAGAACCTTAATCAAGGTATATTAAGGTTGTCTAAACAAATTCAGTAATAAAAGCCTATTTACCTGGTTGTTAAATAGAAATACATGTACATGTATATTGTGGTGAAAAGTTCAGTACATTGCAGAAAACCACAAGATTGGTATTTTGCACATTGTGAAAATAAGATTCTATTTGGGCTTTTTTCTCTGAAGAGATAGCAATCTACATTCCAACGTGTCTTTTTATTTTTAGCTTTTACAGAAAGTGTGGAAAAAAAAGTACGTGGATCTCTTGACAAAGAAAGAGCAAGACACCTCGAGACAGTAAAAAAATTCTCAAAACTGTTAGAAAACTCCAAGGTAAGACTGTGCATGACTTCATACGTTGGGTTGAACTATAACATGCAATGAAAATTCTCGATAAATGGCAATTTTTAAAATTGACTAGCTAAATATATCTTATTTTTCAACAGATTTTAGGTGAAGTCAACGCCATCGATTCCAAATCCCCGGGAGAGGGTATAGTACAAGCTGCCAAAGAAATCCACGCCTCTTTTATCGTGACCGGCACAAGGGGTCTCGGAAAAGTGCGAAGAACTATTTTAGGCAGTGTCAGTGACTATATACTGAGGCACGCTCCAATGCCCGTAGTTGTTTGTAGATATGTGGAGAAGAAAGGTTGTGAAAAGTGATATCGTGATAGATGACAATTAAACTGTAAACATTCCTAAAGAATAGTGTTGTCCTGAGCGGAACTGATGAAATGTCTGTATGTTGAAGATGTGTCAACTATTGAACCTCTTACCACTATGGAGTTCGTTTGAACTTTACCTTTCAAATTATTGTTATGCATATGGACATTGTCATTTTGTATGATATTATTGTTTAATAAAATTAAGACTGTACCCATTGTATTTTATTATATATGACATGACAAGTGCAGTTTAATCACATCCACAGAAACTGTACAGATAATATTGGCCTTAAACACAGTTTTTCGTGAGTTGATAATGTTGATAAGTATATTTTCAGATTTTTTTTTAATGATTGATTTTATATAGCTAAAACCCGTAAATTTAAATTCTTTAAACAAATGTTAGAAAAATATCAAAATAATGATAAAGATATTAAAACAAAAAATCACATTGATGTACGCTCGAAGCGCGTTGACTTGGTCCTTAATTTAATGCACATTAAAAAAAATATTTTTAAAGTATCACTTTTTCGCATTATCAGGAAAGTATTTGGATAATTGGCTAGTAACTAAGACAGACGATGTGTATAAGAAAGCTTAACTCAACATTTGAATCAAAATGTTTGTTTGAATAATTATACATGTAAACAGAATGAATAGGGAATCTGTGTTCAAGACAATGTTAAAATTTTCCGTGCAATATTGATCGAAGTATTATTTTTTTTGTCTCGTATTTAAATGCTTCAGCTAAAATATCGTCTTTTCAATACATTTGAACTTCGAGAAATTGCAAAACTACACTAACTTCTATCATTGACTTACTGCCATAGAAAGAGAGAGGGGGGGGGTCCACGTATTAAATAGTGGGTCACGGGAAGTAACTCTAATTATCGGTTATAAATGAGAACACAAAGCAAGATCAGCCATATTTAGCGGCACAGATATCAGACCGTAAAGAATAGGTTGAATTCTAATTAACACGGTATGTATCTTTTTTTATTTATATTTTTTGCTAATTTTTGTTTAATTCCTTCAAACACGTGAAGTAAATGCCAATTCTAGAAATTTTCAACAATACACTATATTATATGACATTGTAGGAAATTACTTTCATTTTACAAATCACAATGACATATACATGTATATGAATGGGTGAAATACAACACCGTATCCAAATTAACTGTAACTGCATATATTGTCATGCCGTTTAAGGCTATTACGACAATACATACATTGTAAATTGTACATGCATGTTGGTGTGTATAGGGGGTATTCCGGGAAGGTGTCCATGTTACATGTTACGAGTACAGTTATTTTTCGTTTATCTTATATTGTGTGTCAATAATATCCTGTAGAAATAAGCTTTACTAATAATTTGTTGTTGTAATAAGTGTATGTAGACTGATATAATTAAGAAGTATTGACTGTGTACATCAAGTTCTATTTATTCTTTTATAACCAGAGTTAAAGTATATTTGAAATAGATAATACTATCAGTTCTCCAGGTATAGCCAAGGAGCTACTGGGATTTACCCTGCGTTGTATTCCATACACCCTGAGGCTGCAACTTTCCCCAGTATAATGTAAAGTTTAATGAGGAAAATTAATAAATTATTTGTCACCCCCTCCTAACCTTATTTTCTATTGATATGAATAAATGATTTTCAGCACAATTTCAATTAATATTAATTGATTTTCAAGTTGCGAAGCACTGCTAAGCAATATAAATTTAAAATTTGTGTAACATGGTCAATAAATTCGTTATCCAGGCCCAGCCAAGAGTGAACGGGGATTTACTCCGAATTGTACATGTATTTAATACACCATCCCACCTTCGGCATCAAGGTGTATGGAATACAACCCGGTACAAATCCTCGTACGTCAATGATTGGGCCTGGAAAACTAATATTCTATATGATATATCATTTAGGTATTATATATATCATTTTTTATTAACAATTATCTCTTTAGTATTTGTTTATAATTTTGTAGATAGATCCTCGTTCTAGTGCCCAGGATATACACCGATGTGACCTTTGTGAGACCGCCATAGTACACAGCTACTGTGACTTTTGTCATGTCAACCTCTGCAAGCCCTGTATACTAGATCACATCTTAGATGGATATGACAAACATACAATTGGGCCTTTCCATGAACGAAGATCAACCTTCTTTTATGCGAAATGTAGAACACATTCAAACACACATTGTGCATTACATTGTAAAGATTGCAGGTCTTTTGTTTGTTCTTCTTGCATGGCATCTGAACAACACATTGGGCATAGGTTTGTAGAAGTTAAACATGAATATGAGACAAAGAAAGAAATCATCAAAAAGGATAAAGTAGAACTAGGAAACTCTATTTCTCCTAAATATGAAGAAATTGCACTCGAAGTGGAAAATCAGCTTGCCAACCTGGAAGAAGGATACGAAAAACGTAGAACAGAAATATCAAAACAAGGAGAAGAATGGCTCAGAGAAATCAACATCGTTATTAACAAGATGAAAACTGAAATCAATGAAATAAAATTGAAACACGGAAGCATTTTGCAGAAACACTTGAGTGAAATCAAACATATGCAATCTCTTATTCAGGAAACTTTAATAGTTTTAGGGGAACTCGAGAAGTCTACTGAAATGATTACAGCTATAGAATACATATCTAAAATAAAAACATTCAGCAAGTTTCCACCCAGGGTAAATGTATTGCTGCCAACATTCATTCCTAAACCAATTGACCATGAGCATTTATATAATTTCTTTGGACAGATCATACCATTATGTAATGCCATGCAAGAACATGTACTGTCAATAAACCAACCAAAGACTTCAGTCAGAGAGCTGCTGGAGAAAGCTGAACCTGTTGCCACAATACAGACTGGGTATTATAAACTATACAGTGTAATCTGTTTAAATGAAGAAATATTCTGGACCTGTGGTGGAGTGAGTAGCGATATCAAATGCTTTGATGTAAAAGGTAATCTCCTCCGTACGATTAAAACAAAATCAGAGGTGAACCCAAATGATATAGCTGTTGACGGTGATGGGGATCTACTGTACTCTGACTGGGGAACAAAGACAGTGAACAAAGTAAAGAATGGACAGACAGAAGAGTTGATAAGATTACACGGATGGAAACCTAGTAGACTGTGTGTCGCCTCTGCAGGTGATCTTCTTGTTACCATGTACAGTGATGATAAAACTCAATCCAAAGTTGTCCGTTACTTTGGATTGAAAGAAAAACAAACGATTCAATTTGATGATGAAGGTAAACCTCTGTACTCAGGTAATGGCTCTATGAAATATATCACCGAAAATAGAAACAATGATATTTGCGTTGCTGATAATGCGGCTGGTGCAGTAGTGGTGGTTAATGAGGCTGGAAAACTAAGATGGAGATACACCGGTCAGCGCTCACCTACGAAGAACAAACATTTCAAACCCCAGGGAATCACTACAGACAGTCAGAGTCGTATCCTTACAGCAGACGATGACAACCATTGTATCCACATTCTAGATCAAGATGGACAGTATCTCTGTTACATTGATAAGTGTGATTTAAGCAATCCTTTAGGCTTATGTGTGGACAATAATGATAACCTTTTTGTTTGTGATTACGCGAACAGCAATGTCAGAAAAATCAAGTATTCCAAAGACATTTAACATTTGTGTTATAATAGTCTAAATGTGACACCCCCCCCCCCCCTTGATTATTAACATGATATTCAAACATGTACGTGTACGTGTAATTCATTGACATTTTGTATGATATTATTGGTTGATTAAACTTTAGACTGCTCCTATTGTGTTTTATTATCATAGGTATGACATGAGATAGTAGACAGTGTATGCAGTTTAATTACATCCACAGAAACTAAACTGAAGATGTTAGCCTTTAAAACAATTTTTCGTGAATTGGTAATGCTGATAAATATATCTAAAGAACTTCAGGAAAATGCACAGCTACACTAACCTTCTTATTTGCAGACATTTATGTATCTACATTTGGTTGTTCTTTGACGTACTGCCATAGACAGGGGGAGGGGGTAAGATTCTCTTGTATTTTGTGTCCACGTATTAAATCGTTGGTCACGGGAAGTAACTCTAATATTATTGACTAAGAACATCCAGTCAGGTGATAACACAGAGCAAGATCAGCCATGTTTAGCGGCACAGATATCAGACCGTAAAGAATTTGTTAAATTCTAAATGAGACGGTATGTATTCTTTTTTTATTTTCCTTTTTATTAAATTTTGTTTAATTCCTTCAAATACGTGAAGTAAATGCCAATCCTAGACATTTTAAACAATACACTATATATTACATTGTAGAAAATTACTTTCATTTTACAAATCACATAATTATAAAGGGGTGAAATACAACACCGTATCCAGTGCCGTCGGAAGCAAATTGAAATTTGGGGGAGGGGTGGGGCTAGACTTATCAAAAATATTGACAGGCAAAGAAATAAATAAATAAAAAATAAAAAGGTATCCAAATTAACTTAAACTGCATGCAGATATAGTCATATCTTTTAAGGCTTTTACGTCAATACATAAATTGTGCATGTGCATGCATGTTGGTGTTTAGAGGGAGTATTCCGGGAAGGTGTCCATGTTACATGTACAGTTATTTTTCGTTTATCTTAATTAGTGTGTCAATAATATCCTGTAGAAATAAGCTTTACTAAATTTTTGTTAATTGTAATAAGTTTATGAAGACTGATTTAATTAGGAAGCATTGACTGTGTACATAAAGTTCTATTTATTCTTTTATAACCAGAGTTTAAGTATATTTGAAATAGAAAATACTATTAGCTGTCCAGGTCTAGTCAAGAGTCTACGGGGATTTACCCCGGGTTGTATTCCTTCAGGCCGCAGCTTTTCGCAATATAAAATAACGTTTAGTGAGGAAAATGAATGTTATTTGTCAAAATCCCTCTTTCTTGATATTCTATTGGCATTAATAAATGTTTTTTTAGCACAATTTTAATTATTAGCTATTGATTTTGAAGTTGCAAAGCACTGGTAAACAATATAAATTTAAAATTGTGTAACATACATGTATATAGGCAATTAATTCGTTATCAAGGCCCAACGAAGAGTAAACAGGGATTTACCACGGGTAGTATTTTAAACACCCTTCGGCATCAATGTGTACGGAATACAACCCGGGGTAAACGCCCATTCGTCAATGATTGGGCCTGGATAACTACTATTCTGTATAATATATCATTTAGATATTATATATATTATATTTGATTAACAAATGGTTATTTGGTATTTGTCTATAATTTTGTAGATAAACTATGGATCCTCGTTCTAGTGCCCAGGATGTGCACCGATGTGACCTTTGTGATACCGCCATAGTACACAGCTACTGTGACTTTTGTCATGTCAACCTTTGCAAGCCCTGTGTTGTAGATCACATCTCAGATGGATATCATAAACATACAATTGTGCCTTTCCATGAACGAAGATCAACCCTCATTTATCCCAAATGTGGAACACATTCAAACAAACATTGTGCATTACATTGTAAAGATTGCAGGTCTTTTGTTTGTTCTTCTTGCATGGCATCTGAACAACACATTGGGCATAGGTTTGTAGAAGTTAAACATGAATTTGAGACAAAGAAAGAAATCATCAAAAAGGATAAAATAGAACTAGGAAACTCTATTTCTCCTAAATATGAAGAAATTGCATTCGAATTGGAAAATCAGCTTGCCAACCTGGATGAAGGATATGAGAAACTTACAACAGAAATATCAAAACAAGGAGAGGAATGGCACAGAGAAATCGATATCGTTATAAACAAAATGAAAACTGAAATCAATGAGATAAAATTGAAACAAGAGAGTATTTTGAAGAAACACTTGAATGAAATAAAACATATGCAATCTCTCATAGAGGAGACGTTAATAGTTTTAGGGGAACTCGAGAAGTCTACTGAAATGATTACAGCTATAGAATACATATCTAAAATAAAAACATTCAGCAAGCTTCCACCCAGGGTAAATGTATTGCTGCCAACATTCATTCCTAAACCAATTGACCATGAGCATTTATATAATTTCTTTGGACAGATCATACCATTATGTAATGCCATGCAAGAAAATGTACTGTCAATAAACCAACCAAAGACTTCAGTCATAGAGCTGCTGGAGAAAGCTGAACCTGTTGACACAATACAGACTGGTTATTATAATCTATACAGTGTAACCTGTTTAAATTAAGAAATATTCTGGACCTGTGGTGGAGTGAGTAGCGATATCAAATGCTTTGATGTAAAAGGTAATCTCCTCCGTACGATTAAAACAAAATCAGAGGTGAACCCAAATGATATAGCTGTTGACGGTGATGGGGATCTACTGTACTCTGACTGGGGAACAAAGACAGTGAACAAAGTAAAGAATGAACAAACAGAAGAGTTGATCAGATTACAGGTATGGAGACCTTTCAATCTGTGTGTCACCTGTACTGGTGATCTTCTGGTTACCATGTACAGTGATGATGAAACTCAATCCAAAGTTGTCCGTTACTCAGGATCTACAGAAAAACAAACCATTCAGTTTGATGATGAAGGTAAACCTTTGTACTCATGTAATAGTTTGATGAAATACATCACCGAGAACAGAAACAATGACATTTGTGTTGCTGATTATAATGCTGGTGCAGTAGTGGTGGTTGATGAGTCCGGGAAACTAAGATGGAGATACAGCGGTCATCGCTCAACTACCAAGAACAAACCTTTCCAACCCCAGGGTATCACAACAGACAGTCAGAGTCGTATCCTGACAGCAGACAGTGAGAACCATTGTATCCATATTCTGGATCAGGATGGACAGTTTCTACGTTACATAAATAAATGTGGTTATAAAGATCCTGTAGGTCTATGTGTGGACAATAATGATAACCTTTTTGTTTGTGATTACGCAAACGGCAATGTCATAAAAATTAAGTATTCCAAAAACATTTAACACTTGTGTCAAAATACTTTAAATGTGACATTCCCCTTTTATTATTGACTTGATCTTCAAACATGAGTGTGTAGTTCAGTTGCAGTTCAAAATATTATCTACTTTGGGTTTTATGGATATTGATCATATGACTGCCCGAACTTATACATGTATCATCCATGAGAATAAAATAAAGATTCATTATTCCTAAGGTGAAATAAATTAAACAAATACATATCTACTTAAATTTACTGTATTATTAAAGAAAAAAGATATAATTGGGTTGTATATAGTTCAATTGCAGTTTAAATTATATCTACTTTGGGTTTTACGGATATTGATTTTGTGACCGCCCGTATTTATACCATTCATGAGAGTTAAAAAATGATTTATTATTCCTAAGGTGAAATAAATTGTGCAGATACATATCTACCTATATTTTATATAAATTAAAAAAAAAAATGGATGTTAATGGGGTATTTTACATAATTTAAAATGAAATATTGGAGCCAATACGCACCAACAATCTTGATTAAACAGTCCTGGTGAACACACAACAGCAAATGAATTTCGAATTCCCTAACCAAAAATATCAAAACAGCGTGGACATTCTAAAGTGGCTCTCAAATATCTCCGGATCTCTCGCCAATTAAGCATGTTTTGAATAAGTTATGTAGAGGAGTGAGAATTTACAGGCCTTAGGCAAATGAATTTTAAT
Source organism: Magallana angulata (assembly GCF_025612915.1). Classification (NCBI taxonomy): domain Eukaryota; kingdom Metazoa; phylum Mollusca; class Bivalvia; order Ostreida; family Ostreidae; genus Magallana; species Magallana angulata. The sequence continues at coordinate 24,789,114 of NC_069118.1, read as the reverse complement.
GTCAGATTAAAATATTTCCTACATTTGAATATTAATGTGGTGTATCATTTTCATTGCAGGAAAACTTTAAATCTGATGTACGTAGTACGTACGCTTATCGCTAGCATCACACTCATCCCAAATAATTTAAAAAGGTTAAAATTAAAATCGGATTTATGCTTATATCATCTTTGTGTCCGAATTTTTTTTTTAATAAAATCAATAAAATTGAAGAAACAAATCTGAGCTTTTTTGATTTTTAATTAATCGTCAATTAACTAATGTTCAAAAGACGTCCAACATTTTTAACAAACTTAAGTATTAAAACTGTAGCAAAATATACTTATACGGACATTTTTTTAAGGTCTATTTGGATTAGAGATTATACCATAAAAGGAACCACATTAGAAATACTAATACTTTTCTCATCATAATTAGATAATTATAACTTAAATTATAAATATTCAAGTAACACGATATCACCGTTTTTGTTAGGATACAACCTCTATAAACAACGGGATTATATCCTCGTTAAAACGAAAATACATCGTGTTTGATTTTATCTTACTTTATACAAATAAGCTTATCAACTACTCCTACTGATATTTAGATATACACGAGACTAAGAAATAATCCCCTTTAACCGTTGGTTTAATAATTGATAATTTTGCGACTCAAAGAATTAATGTCTGGTTACTCAGAAATTATGTTTTTTCTGTGATCGAAAACTTAACGAACTTATTAAGGTTGCAACAACTGAACAGTATCGGCTGCTTTAAACAACTTTAGACCTATTTGGATTTTTGGACAAGTAAGGATTCTGATCAGTGAACCTACGGACAACTGGTCCGTGATGAGACGTGCAAATAAAAGTACAATTCTGCAATCAAAATGGTCATTTTGCAATGCCTACTCTAAAATATTGTTTTGCTCTTTTGGCAACTTCTTTTTTTTTCAGTTGGACGTAGCGTAGGATAAATAATAAGCTCAATGAACATTTTTGTTTCAACGTTCTAGATAATTTATCATTGGGTAAACTTTCAGTCAGGTGATCACACACATAGCAGGATCAGCCATTATAAGCGGCAAAGATACCTGCGCGTGGATAACATGTTAAACGTTTGTTAACACGGTATGCATTTCTTTTTATAACTTTTTTTCATTTGCTTTAAAGTCAGTCTTCAAATTTTTAGTAGTGGTTAACACATTTTTCAATAAAACCCTTTGAAATTTACTTTCACTTAACAAATAACATATAAATAAGAAGGGGCAAAATACACTAAAGTAACATAAACTGATTTGAGTATTGACTATAACAGTGCGATTGAAGTTTTTATTATGCCTCGAGCGATGTCTTTGAGACCGACACGTCAAATACCAAAGAAATATGTTTGTGCATATATGTTGGTGGGGGAGGGTATTCCGATAAGGTATTCATGTCACAGTTAAATACCAAGCCTATATTTTTATCTTTGTTTGTTAACATTTTCCTTTAGAAAAAAAAAACTTGACGTATAACAGAAGTAAGTGTCTGTGGACTAATATAGATATAATTGTGAACGCGCCGTTCTATATTTATTTTTATATTTTTTAAATGATATATTTGATTTACCAAACGAATTTTAAGTCTTCAGTCTAATTTTGTAGAACAACTATGGATCCTCCATCTAGTGCCCAAGATGTTCACCGTTGTGACCTTTGTGAAAATGCCATAGTACATAGCTATTGTGACTTTTGTCATGTTAACCTCTGCAAGCCCTGTATAGGTGATCACATCTCTGATGGATATCATAAACATAAAATAGTTCTTTTCAAAGAACGAAGATCAACCCTCATTTATCCGAAATGTGGAACTCATCTTCACAAAAATTGCGAATTTCAGTGTAAGGATTGTGACTACACTTTAGTTTGCTCTTCTTGCATGGCATCTGAAACACACGAAGGACATAGGTTTGTAGAAGTTACATATGAATATCAAACAAAAAAAGAAATCATCGAGAAAGATAGTGAAGAATTAGAAAAAAATATTTCTCCTAAATATGAAGAAATTGCACATGATTTGGAAAATCAGCTTGCCAACCTAGATGGAGGATATGAGAAAATAACATCAGAAATATCCAAACAAGGAGAAGAATGGCACAGAGAAATCGAAATCATTATCAATCAAATGAAAAGTGAAATCAATGAGATAAAAATGAAACACAAATACATATTACAAAAACATTTGGATGAAATAAACGAGATAGAGTCTCTTATGAAGAAATCATTACTTAACCTAAAAGAGCTTGCTAAGTCCACAGAAGTATCTTCTACCATTGAATACAGCTCTAAGATCAGAGAGTTCAGCAAGCTTCCACCTAAGCTACAGGTTCTACTCCCTACATTCATTCCAAATCCAAAAGACCGCGGGAAGCTGTGTAGCATGTTTGGACAGTTCACAACGTTATTTACTGCTACTGTAGAAAACCCTTTGTCATTAAATCAACCCAACATTTCAGTCAGAGAACTACTTGATAAACCAGAGCTTGTGGCTAAAATACAGACTGGGTATACAAATCTTCGCAGTGTAGCCTCTTTAAACGATGAGCAAATTTGGACAAGTGGATTGACCAGTGATATAAAATGTTTAAACATAAGAGGTTCACTCGTCCAGGCAATCCATACAAAATCAGGAAAATGCCCTAATGATATAGCTGTAGACAGTGATGGGGACATCCTGTACTCTGACGGGACAACACAGACAGTGAACAAAGTAAAGAATGGACGGACAAATGAGATAATCCGATTACAGGGATGGAAGCCAAATAATCTCTGTGTCAGCACTACTGGTGATCTCTTAGTTACCATGCGCAAAGATGATTACTCTGAATCCAAAGTTGTACGTTACTCGGGGTCTACAGAGACACAAACTATTCAATTTGATGATAAAGGTAAACCTCTGTACTCGGGGAATTATAAAATTAAATACATCACTGAGAACAGAAACCATGACATATGTGTAGCCGACTTTGAGGCTGGTTTAGTAGTGGTGGTTAATCAAGATGGGAAACTTAGATGGAAATACACTGCCCATCCCCTAATGACCAAGAACAATCCATTTAAACCCTATGGTATAGCAACAGACAGCCATTGTCGTATCTTGACAGCAGACAGTGACAACCATTGCATCCATATTCTGGATCATAATGGAAAGTTTCTCCGTTACATTGATAACTGTGATCTGAAGGATCCGTTTGGCTTGTTTGTGGACAACAATGACATTCTGGTTGTTTGTGATTTTGGTGAAGGCGATTTTAAGAAAATCAAGTACTCTATATAGACGCCAATGTTTAAGACCTCATAACGTTTTGTAAAGTATTCGCGAACTTTGCTTATATATATATATATATATATATATATATATATATATATATATATATATATATATATATATATATATATATATATATATATATCAGTTTAATATTCTAGAGTGTGGATTGTTAATTGCATATATAATAAAAAAAAATTAATGTTACCTGCATAATAAGAAATTATCAACCATATGTCTATCATACACATTAACTTTAAAGTGAATATCTTTAAATATAAAGGCTATTTAATGAAAATATGTGCATAAACGCTATTGTATTAGTGTATTTATCATAATGGGACTTTATATGTTAAGATAGTGCCAACTTTGTAAATGGTCAAACGAACTTGTAATGTTATGATTTTGAAGACTCTTATTGCCTTTCTAATAATAGAATGAAAATTAAATTATACATTAATTTCACAGAATTGTTATTAAAACTGCCATTGTATGTCATGCAACAATAACACGTGGATAAATGTATAAATACATTCGTATTACGTTACATTTTAATGGGGAAAAACCCAAATGTAATCTTAACAGAAATATCAATTAATTTAATATCATGATCTTTGAATGGCAATCTGATACATTTTTATTTTTAGGTAGTGCATGTACGTGTAGTGGCTTTTGTTTGTACATTAATATAAATTCGTGTGTTTCCATCATTACAAACCGAAATGATATGCGACAAATGTTGATGTCTGGATATCAACCTATAACTTGATTGGAATAAATGTGTTATAAAATGACTTTGTATTCGCTGTTCAGTTTTGGACCCGTGATAAGTTTGAATTGGCAAATTTCTGTTCGTGAATGATTTTGGTTCATATTTAAGTTTTTTTAAGTGCTTTAATAAAACTCACTGAATCAAGTCGTAGTTTAACTCGATGAATGAACCCTTTATCGGCTAAACGAGATACTGTTGATAACAAAACCAGCTGAATTGAATATTTGTGGTTTTTTTGTTGATAATGAATTGATTACTTTTTTATTGATAAATAAATTTTGTATTCTACAAAGTATACAATGTACAGTGTAAATCTATTCGGTTGTTAATTGTTGCTTTGGTACTGTACTGACCCATCGTTGAGATGGTGTCTATTAGGCTAAAAAAGTTCGGATGACTTTGCTTTGGCCTCAACCTATGATTAAGAAATGTTCATGTTGCCAAAGAACTTAAATTTAAACTCATTGCAAACCGCTTATCTAAAGGTATTATTTTCCTTTAATCTGAGGAATATTGAGTCACTTGAAAATACTTTATGTTTTAAAACTAGATTTTAAATATAGCACCTTCACAATTGATGAAAAGTTTTCCTAAAAGCTCTGTTTATGTGAAGTATAAGCCAGATTGGGATAAGAGGAGGGACGCTGGCAGGTTCAGGAAGCAAATGCGGAATTCACCGTCTTATTTTGACTGTAACATACAAATACGTGTTTTGATTCAGACCAAAATCTTGTTATTTTCTGTCTAAATAGATGTCAATAAAATCGAGTGGCACATTACAACCACCTCGGTGTATTATCACGTGATAACCATAAAAAGCTTATGTATTTTCTTTAATATGAAATGAAATAGAACAACACTACCCGAGGTTTCTACAAAACAATAAATGTATCATTAAACGCAAAATACTACATGTTTCATAGAGGAAAAAAAACTACAGCTAGAATTTTATATTATTTTCATTTAAATAGTTATTCGTCCAATTTTTTAAAAAACCTTCCCAACAGTTATACAGTTTGCACGGAAAAAAGGTGTGTTGCATCAAAACAACACAAAACACAGGTTTCTGTCTGCCCTTTTCAAGTTACATGTAAGCATTGCTCAAATTATTGGAAAGTGAGAAATGTTAAGTTTAAAATACAATGGAAGTGTTGTTCTATTCGGATATTTATATCTACGTATATTAATATATACGACAGAGGAAAGCCTGACTGAGGCTATTATTCCAAGATACTAAAGCACTGACAATTACATGTACGCTAGAATATGTTACAATATCAAAACAAAATTCTCAGTGTGTTTGTATTTTAATCTTGGTTGGGCTTTAAAGATATCCCGTAGTCCAATTATTTTAGTAGACAAGCGTTTAAAAAACAGCTGCTACAATTTACAGTTTTCCCAGCTGTGTACCAAACTGACCCGCTTATCTCTCAATCATGTTAATAACGTGGCTAATGACTACAGAGTTATTGATTATTTCTGTAAAAGTCTAGACGGAAAGGAGGGGGGGGGGGGTTATCGTTTGCTTGGTGACATAGATATGTTTACCTGTATCGATGCAGGGGAACGGGGTAGCGCCAGTGTTTGCTTGATAATACAGCAATACAGTAAAACTCGCTTAGTACGAACACGGATATAGCGAATTCCCGGATATAGCGAAGTTTTTTTGAATCCCCGGTAAAACTCTTAACAAATCATAGCAGAATTTTACGGTTATAACGAATTCGGATATAACGAATTTACGGATATAGCGAACTCATTTTGAGTGACGTGGAAGTAAATAATAACGATATTCACCACTTTTATAACGATTTTCTTTACAGTTAAAAAAGTTTACACTACCATTTAACATAATAGTTTGAATGAATTTATTTTCATTAATATTTTTCAATTTATAATCCGATTATCAAAGATATCAAAGTAATGTATTCTTATTTTAAGCCTCAATTAACAAAATGTATTGTCTGCTGAAAGAAAACATGTATATAGTGAATTCGCTATAGTTATTATTACGAATTCGTTATACTGATATAACGAATTAGGGATATTACGAAGTAAATCCACTGGTCCCTAGGATTTCGCTATAACCGAGTTTTACTGTATACTGTACCTCATATTTGTACATGTTCAAACTATAAAAATGTATCTCATATTTGGCTTTGACAATGATAATAAGATTGATTTAATGAATTTTGTTTTTTTCCCCTAAAATGTTTAAGCTAAAATATTGTTTTTTCAATATATTTGAACTTCAGGAAAATGCAGTACCTCTCAATTTTTAGAGAATAATATTGTTGGGTGTAGCTTGACTTACTGCCCAAGAAAGGAGAGGACAGATAAAGAAGGTCATGCATCTTGTGCAGTCCCAACTTCTCGGGTCTTTTCGGCAGGATCGGAAAAACACCTCGAATGTATCACTTACGCCTCTATGACAACCCCCCTTTTTCTAACATTACAAAATAGTTTCCAAATGGGATAAATTTGTGATCAAATTTATGGTCTTCAACGTGAGGAGTCCTGTTCATAGAACCACCCTGGCCTACTCACAGACACAGACGGGTATAATACACATATTTGACCCAAACTCAGCTTTCACTTCGTTAGACTCTAATTTACAGAATCTTCCGAAGAAGCTCTACGTAGAAAAACTCCTAGAAATTACAAGCTCTAATTAACATTTTATAGCTGACTATAGAACATATCTTTGTTCCAGGGCCAAGTCCAGTCAGGGGTGTCCCATGGGTAATCTAACAGCCCGAAAGACAACAAAAACAATCAAAGTGTTAATAAATACGCAAAAGACTTCTTTGCCATCAATATATTTTGCAACGGTGATTATGCATATCTAGGTTATGTTTTCGACAAATCAAAGAACAAAACTTACGAATTACCCAAAAGTTTAGTGGTCGAACCACGGTCATCTACTAGTATTCAATTACTTTTCGGGAGTGTCACTCAGCTAGAAAAAAAATAATGCTAGTCTGTACAAGATAGTTCAAGATTTAGAGAAATCGGTTACCGATTTGAAGTCAGAAAACTCTTCTAGTATGCTTCTGAATCCAACTTCACAGTCTTTCAAGGTAAATTTTGGTACAATAATCTTTCCTGCGAAGAAAAGTGGGGGGGGGGGGGGGGGGACTGAACCCTCTATCATGCTATATATATGTTTCTAATGGTTAGGTATAACTAGCCCCCCCCCCCCCCCCCCCCGGTTCTGACGCCTATGTGTAAGATAGAGTCCGAATGCTTTTGGTTTAAAGGGATGTCATGCAGGCCCTCTCTGAGCAATAAACAGTGGCAGGACAGAATCGCGCGTTGCGACGAAGCAGGTTCAGCCGACGACGATAGAGATCATTAAAACGACGATGTCGATTAAACGAACTTGTTTTTTGTCTTACTGTGTATTTTGATAATACTCATACAAATGTCCAATGATCTTAGCATACTTTCTGGGAATGTCAGAGGCATGTTTTCATCACTATGTTTGTCCAGTATGCTTGATCGAGTAAAATGCGGCATTGCAATTATATCTGAACACAAACTTAAGCCAAACAACGCTTCATATCTGGACTCAATTCATCCGGACTACAAAACCTATACTCGGACAGAGTCTACAGATACATCTACACACTGTTCACATTTTCTGGGTAAAGGTGGAATTGCCATTATGTATAAAAAAGAACTCGAACTTTCTATTTGCGAGTTAACAGAATTCGACTTCTCACGGATCATTGGGTTGCACATTAAACGGTCACATGACCGTTCTTGGCGTTCTTACCGTATTTGGCGTTTACATTGTATCTTCCATCTGACAGTATCATACAGTCCTATAGCACCGCCACGGAACTTAATCTGCGGGATGAAATTGTAGCCCATTTCTCATCATTAGGCAATGTGGTTATAGGAGGCGATTTAACGCTAGCATATACGATGGAGACGCTCACCACGCGAACGTGTACAAATCAAGACTATTTTAGGACTTTGTCATGCGTAACCATATAGGGTGCTCTGTAGTTACTCTCTGTGTAGCTATGTGACTATATTTCATGTGTATGAATAAGGTCTGTTTAGTTCTACTTCTGACTATCTTCCTGTTCTAATGTCTATTGACATCCGACCTAAAAATCGTATGTTAAACAAATCACTGAAATGTTTGCCTGCATGGCATAAAGCAGACTCGTGTAAAATCGACTCGTACCAAAAGCATGTTTCAAGAAAAGCTTTCAGCTTGTTTGATAGAAATCTCGAGTGTGCTACTCATATCGATATCATCTGTTCTAATCTCACCCATTTGTTACACGATGTTGCTTTCAAAACCACTCCAGTCTCAAGATACAAACCTTACCTAAAACCAGAATGGACACCGAAATTAAAGCAACTGCATGACATGAAACGACAAAAACGCAGGATATGGATAAGTGAAGGTCGACCACGCGGAATGTGTCACGAGTCTTATAAGGAATATAGAACTATAAGTACCCTAAGTAAGAGTTCTGCAACGAGCTGGATATCGACGAAGCTGCCTAAATGCAACGTCCGATTATTCTGGAAACTAATCAAACGACAGCGTCCTCACAATTCCTGTGTGTGTCCAGAAGTAGAATTTGGTAACATGACTTTTCTGACCCTGTTGACACAGCTAACGCATTCGCTCAACACATTGAAAACGTTTACAACTCAAATGACAACGACGCATACAATTTTGACTTCTACTACAACATTGAAAACTCTTATATATCCATGAAAACTGCGAACATAATATGCGAAAATCTTATCCCAGGAGGTGAAGTTACCATCGTCGAAATCTCTCTGATAACCCGGATTTGAAACTCAGAAAAGCTCCAGGAATGGATCTTATCCAGAATGAGCATGTAATCCACAGAAGATTAGAACTCAAACCGTGTATACTTCATATGTTTAATTCATTGATTAAAATTGGCCAAATTCCTGATTCTATGAAAAAAGACATAATCGTCCCTATCCACAAAGGGGGCAACAAACCAATTTGAAAGAAATTCCCAGACAGTTACAGACCAATAGCCTTACTCCCATGCTTTCTAAAGATTTTCAAAAAACTGTTAATTTCAAGAACTAAAACCTATGTATTATCTACTAGTGATTTCCCAAATTTTAAGGGAGCATCCTTGAAAAATTCTTTAATATATAAACTGATGTAAATTAGAACTTTATCACGAGAACGACTTTAATTATTTTCTTTCTTTTAAAATAATCAAAAATATCCACTGGCAGGCGGGTCAATAAAACTCTTGAATTTGTTTTAGAAATATCTAATCAGTATTTTGTAAATGTCTGGCTAAAATATTCCAAAGAGAGGTTCTTGTATAACCTTTGGGAAAAAAGACTACAACGTTTTATTGGCATATTTCGAAATGTATTATTTTAAAAAAATATTGAAACAAATGGCAAACATTTTATAGACCGAATATTTTAAGTTTAATTGCAACTTGACATGTTGAAAAAACTGTTTGTTCGAGTTCTGCCGAAAAGTTCAAAACATTTAAACGAATCCGATTAACAAATTAAACATTAAAATCGTGAAGCAAAATTATTGCTGCATTTCGAAACTCAGATTATTTGCTTACACTCATTTGTCAATGGTACGTCCCCTTTATGTGTCACTGAAAACGAGACTTGTTTTAAAAATGTTGCCTGAGGTTATTTATTGTCAGATTTTGAAAAAAAAAATATTGATGTAAACAGATTTAATTTGCATTTTGTTACATACTGGCACTTTACCAACGACATGTATCGGCTAAAATTGAACGGTTTCTTTTCGTATTTTCTTTTTTCTAAATATGTTTTGATAAAACTTTAAACTGTTTTATGAATATCTCGGAATTTAGTGTATTCCTTTTGTTTTTACATTTTATATGTACTAATATTATTTGTTAAAGAAGGGATTTGATAACGTATCATAAAGAGGTAATATTCTATTTTTACCTTATTACGTAAATTCCCCCACTGCTGAAAGTGCAAAGATGTAAATCAGCGGTACACAATAATCGTTTAAGTTCATCTTTAAACATAGGTAAGAAAGTGCTGATTCTTTATTCGAATCGGACGATTGAATTAAAAAATATCGAATAGTTGCGTTCTATATATTAAACCCGAACACTCGGTTTAGCCGATAACTGGTACATTACCAGTACTTTAAAATTATTTTTTGACGACTCATTTTAAACAAAACACTAAAATATTTTTTTACTATATATCCTTCAGAATATGCGAGCTGAAAAATCTTACGTTGGAATATTAATATTATGTCTCAGGGAAAAGCAGTTCATTAATATGCCCCAAAACATATCTATAGAGAAATTCTGAATGTACATTTTTATCAACCAATATTTTTTCAAAATAGAACAAATGTTATTTTTTAACCATTCTTTGAAAAGAGGTGGTTTTCAATGAAATATATGGTTAAAAGAAAATACCCATCTTTTTGGCACCTGGGTGTACATGTACATGTAAAATGCATTAGGCAATTATTCTGTGCCCATGTTCTATATTATGTGTCACGGGAAGTAACTCTAAGTATTGCATGCATTTTTGTCAGGTGATCGCACGCACAACAGAATTAATCAATACATGTTTATCATCATAGATACGCGTCATAGATACCAGACTAGGAACATGTTAAGGCCAAAAAGAATATATTAAATACCCGATCACACGGTATGTATTTAAATTTTTTTTTTTCTACTTAACTATAGCTTAAGTAATTTTAAAGTAAATCGTATACATTTTAACGGGATCCTACTTTCACTTTACAAATTTTAATCACTATAATACATGTAAGAAGTAGCAAAATACAACATAATAAAAGTAACTATACTGAACTGATTTGAATTCTGAGGAAACAGTAAATGCTTCCGGCGAAGTTTAAAGAACAATCACTTCAAATACAAAAAATGTGGATGGAGAGAGAGAGAGAGAGAGAGAGAGAGAGAGAGAGAGAGAGAGAGAGAGAGAGAGATCAAAGGTATGTCCCAGTTTTAAGAACAAACACTATGCGTTTAACTTCGTGTGCTTACAATCTCCCGTATAGGTATTTTTATAATATGCTGATATGTCTTTTAAGGCTGATACTTATCATCATATGCTGTTCCTTCAACATTTAACATGCTGATCGATATTTTATTATATGATGGTACTTCAGTGCTTGTTAGGTGCCAAATATAGTGATTTTATTAAAGTACTTCAAATTCATTTCAGTCCTAGATAGAAAATATTTAACCATGTACATGTATGCGTCGCCTTGAAATGTCGCTTGATTTACTTTTATTGGAAGCGCCGCTTCTACGCTATTAAACAGCGGCTTTACTAATAAAAAATAATGTTGTAATATACGATATGGATGGGAATGTATTTAGGCATATGACAAGCACACATGGTGCTTTTAAGATACAAATTTATGCAAAGGAACTCTAGAAAACCTAGAAATGAGGTATATATATTGCGTCCTCTGGGTGGCAATACCTATCACGAGGTCGGATGTCAAAGATCGACTAGGCGTGCCGTTAAACCATGATCTCAGCAATAACTGTATTGTTGAACAAATCAGCGCTTATATTGTCCATGTGGAACATCAGGGAGAGCCTATCGCCCCCCCCCCCCCCCCCCACCTGAATAGCAGAAGTCTTGTACCCAAACGCCAAAAGATGAAGTAAAGAATGCACATTTTTGGACCGAAAACCCTCCAGGGGAACTTTCGTATCGCCTGTTTTTGTTATATGCTAATGGAGCCCATTGGTCTCACCATAAAGAAATAATTTAAATTCAAAATGATACTTTTAATTTGGTAGGAGACACCTCCATATTGTTGACGTACTCCCGATCAAAATAAACAATAAAGTAAAGCATAATTTTATAAAAAAAAAAAAAAAATCTTTCCACAAATTGTTACCTAACAACATAACGCAGTGTGTTAGACCGTTTACTGCGAATCTGTAAATCGTATTTTCGAATCTCGCTTGGACGTCTATAAGTTTGATCTTTCAGTTAAAGTTAAAAAATTAAAACGGTGAAAGGGTTTTGAATGTAATGTACTTTATCCACATAAATAGGGAAGGTGTCCCATACCACCTGAGAAGGCAATACGTAATCAAATACTGTAAAACCAGAAACTGTAAATAGCGCACTACGTGTTTAATAACACATGGGGGGGGGGGGGGGGGGCGTATTCGGTGTAGCGCGAGGGCTGTGATTTTGAAGTGGTGAAAGTAGGTCATTAAGTAAATTCAAAATTTACAACATGACAGCGAAATTTTGTGTTCTCTGCCACCTGGTAAATTTAAAATTTACAAAATGACAGCGCTAGAATTTGCGCCAATATATAAGCACTTGCACTAAAACACGTATACACCAAGTTTTCTCGTTTTACAGTAGTGTTATTTGTTGAGTATCTTGTTCTTAAACTAGTCTCGGTTGATCTACCTGATCCATTTCTGAAAAACATTAACACGTGCAATTGCAATTTCTGAGACTTTTTCAAATTTTCCGAGCTCTGCAAGAAATGCCCGAAAATTTGCAATTACAGCTCTTTACATCGACGGCTTCTGAACCTTAATATGCTTACCTATTTTTAGAACCATCGCATAGTCAAGTATCATTATTTAAAGAAGTATCCTCATGTAATGAAGAAGTATTTGTAAATATAATGTAGAAGTAACAGCATATAATGATAAAGTATTAGCATGTAATGATAAAGCATCAGCAAATAATTAAGAAGTACCAGCATATAATGAATTTCATTCACATGAGGCAGTTAAAGCGTTTCATAACATATAAATACTAAAATATGTCTTTTTGAATGATCTTTTTTTATTTATAAAAGGGTATTAAGTCTTTGAATAAAATTTGTAGATCAGATATGGATGCATGTCATAGTGCACAGGATGTACATCGATGTGGTCTTTGTAAGACCGCCTTGGCACAAAGCTACTGTGACTTTTGCGATGTCAGCCTCTGCAAGCCCTGTATAGGGGAACACATCTCAGATGGATATCATAAACATATAATAGTCCCTCTCCAAGAAAGAAGATCAACGCTAATTTATCCAAAATGTGGAATACATCCACACAAACACTGCAAATATCAATGCACAGATTGTAAAAATATCTTTGTTTGCTCTTCTTGCATGACATCTGAAACACATGAAAGACATAGGTTTGTTGATCTAACAAATTATTATAAAATAAAAGTGGAAAACATTGGAAAGGACAGAGAAGGATTAGAAAACTTAAATTTTTCTAAATATGAAGAACTTGCATTGGGTTTGGAAGATCAGCTTGCCAATATGGATGAAGAATATAAAAAACTTACAACAGAAGTTACTAATCAAAGCAAGGAATGGCACAGGAATATCGACATCGTTATCAACAAAATTAAAACAGAAATCAATGAAATAAAGGTGAAGCACAAGGAAATTCTACAGAAACAATTGGATGAAATCAAACAGATACAGTCTCTCCTTAAACAAACAATATTGGCCTTAAAAGAAATTGAGAATTCTAATGAAGTAGCTCCAACTATTGAATACAACTCAAAGATCAGAGATTTCAGCAAGCTTCCACCCAAAGTTCAGGTAACACTGCCAACATTCATTCCAAAACCAATAGACTGTGAGAAGATATACAGTACCTTTGGAGAGATTACTCCATTACATGTATCCTCTGCTCCAGAAAAAAACTGATTTCTTACCAAAGAAAGCCAACAATTCCGTCAGAGAACTACTGGATGAACCAGAACTTGTTGCCATGATACAGACGGGGTATGATTTTCTAAAATATGTCGCCTGCCTTAATAAAGAACAAATATGGACTTGTGGTGAGTCGGAGCTTGGTATTAAATGCTTCAACATTAATGGTTCAATCCTCCAGACAATAAAAACAAAACCAAAGGAATTCCTTACAGGTATAGCTGTAGATAGTGACGGAAATCTACTTTATTGTTGTTCGTATACACGGACAGTTCTTAAGGTAAAAAATGGACAGACAGAAAAATTGATTAAGTTGAATGCATGGGGGTCTATAGGTTTGTGTTGCACTACTACTGGCGACCTTCTGGTTTCCATGAACACATATGGTGAAACTCAATTCAAAGTTGTTCGCTACTCTGGATCTACAGAGAAACAAACCATTCAGAATGATGATAAAGGTAATCCTCTGTACTCAGGGGATAGAATTAAATACCTGACTGAGAACAGAAACCATGACATATGTGTAGCTGATTTCGGGGCTGCTGCAGTAGTGGTAGTGAGTCAGGAGGGAAAACTCAGATGGAGATACACCGGTCATCCCTCGGTTACACGTACCAAGAACAATCCATTTCGACCAAGTGGTATCACAGCAGACAGTCAGAGTCGTATCCTGACAGCAGACAGTGACAACCATCGTATCCACATTCTGGATCAGAATGGACAGTTTATCCGTTACATTGATATTTGTGGTCTGACGTACCCAAAAGGTGTGTGTGTAGACACTAATGACAATCTGTTGGTGTGTTGTTCTGGTAAATGCAATTTAAAGAAAATCAAGTACTCTAAATAGATGTTAATGTGTATAGAGTTGTGATATTTTCTCTTTAGACTTGCACGCAGTAAATTCAGTAAATTAGGGAATTCCCCATGTCATACATACCCTGTCTAATACAAGTGTATAACCTCTCTATTTTCTGAAATATGTGACTGTGTACGTTCCTTACATGTACGTTACTTTATTCTAAAAGAAGTGCTAGGATAGTGGTTTGCATAATTTTAAAGAAAGTTCGAATGTATTGTTGTTACTCTGGTCCGTCCGTTCATCCGTCACGTTTCCTTTGAAATTCTCAAACCGCTCTTACATCTTACCTTTATATACCAGTGAGCTAAACTATAATTCTAATTTGATTTGGGATGTCATGTTGTTTTGTAAAAAGGTTTCGAAAATGTTTTGGTAGTCCTAGGGATCAAATAAAAAATTAAAATATGACGGTTTTTAAAACAAAAAACCCTTAGTTTCTCGAATTCCTTTTTAATTCTCAACAGTTGGTAAATGATCTGTTGGAATAAGTTTTGGCTGTCTTACAGTCCCTGAAATTAAACCTTCTACGTTTCCACATAAATGGTGCGTGAACGATGAGCAGCGCTCTGAATGTACGGGGATCATTTATTAGACCTACCCTTGAATATGCTTTAGTTGTGTGGGATTGTTGTTCTATGCATGATACAGACAAACTGGAAAGGGATCAATTATGCACTGCTCGAATTGTCACTGGGCTACCAATATGTTGTCTAAGGGAAAGTGCTACATTTAGAAATAGGGCTGGAAACGTTACAATATAGACGGTATATTGCTGAGACGACAACGTGTTCAAATTTAACATGGGGATTGTACGTGACTATTTATTTGATATTATTCCTAGCAAACGGGATAACATATCCCACTATAACACACGGAATAAGTATCAGTTTGATGTTCCTAAGTGTAAATAAATCATATGTACCCAATGATGTTAACCATGCAGTCGAATGCATTAAATGTTGATTCCAGAACAGCCAACTCAATCAATTTGTTCAGTAAAAATATCCCCAGTGTTACGCCCCCCCCCCCCCCCCCCAAAAAAATACTTTTGCTAGATTTTGTCAGTATTGACGCAAGTTTACTTTTATATAATGGTAACGATAAACTACATTTGCATAATTATTAATGGTATCCTTTTTTTCTTCTGTGTACGAATTTATTGACGAATCTTCGAGATTCAAATACTTTGTACTTTGTACGGTCGAGATTCTTTGTTCAAATGTGTTTATCAGTATATATTTTAATTTGACATATATATGCATGAGATCCAGTAAGTTCAAAAACGTTTATTTTATCCTTTTGAGTTTATCTCAATAAAATATATGTTCAAAACAAACATTGATTCACTTGTAATACAAATATATACTACCATCTCACTTCAATGTGTACCCCAATATTACCTTATCCCCATCAACATGTCCATATGTCTTAATGCCCCTTACATTAGTATTTGATAACTTGCCAACTTTCTAATAACTGAGATGCATTTTCTAGATCTTACCCTAAGCTAAAACCAAAAAAACAAAACAAAAAAGAAAAAAAAATAACAACAACAAAACACACCAACCCTAACGCACACAAGTCCTTATCCTACAAAAAACCAGTACCCTTTCGACATTCATTTTGATGCAACATGTACAGGTATATTGCCCAAGTCTGAAAATAACTATGGTTACATGTAAGAAAAGGATTGATGGAAGTGATCACACGATACATTTAACTATTATTTCAATCAATGATAATCAGATTTAAATGACAATAAATATGCTTTAAATTGTAATACATCTAAATACACATGAATGTATTTTTGTACCCGCTTATGATGAAGTTTCGAACAATTCCATATATACCAAATGATAGACCATTGTATAGAGAGTATATTATCACTTTTCTTTAGTGTTTTTACCTGACAGGCGAGATATTTACCTTTAAAAATTTATATTCCATAGTAAAATAATAATTTCCATGGGAAAAATGATTCTGCTAGAGGCAATACTCATTTGACAATCCTATAGGATTAAAACAAAATCTACAGGAGTTATATGTCCTATAGGTGATTGGTATTTCCTGTAAGAATTTGATTCAGACAGGTAGTTTTCCTATAGGAAATTAAGATGTCCTAATGAATTTTATCAAATCTTATTGGAATTGAAATTCCTATAGGAAGTTCTTGTATTCCGATAGGAAATTTCAAATTTCCTATCGGAATATTGATTTTCCTATGGGAAAAAATTACTTTCTTGTAGGAATTTATTTTTGAAAGGCAAATATCTCACCTAACAGGTTAGATACACTGACAATAAAGGTGGTTGTTATAACGCATTATAAGCAATGGTCTATCAGATGGCATATTTAAACTTTTCGATACATGTTGCTTAAATGGGTGCAAAAATGCCACCTTCAGTTGGCACTTGCATAATTATCCGGCACAGTGTTATATTCACCGGAAGCGGACCATTCAAACGTTTTGATTTTTTGAATGCATTAAAAAACGATGTATTTTAAAGAAATATATTATTGGTATTCTTAAAAACCACCTGGATAAAATATTTCAAACAGATGTATACCAAAGTCGTATACCTTTAAAGAACAAGTCGGGTTGCTTAACTTTAACATGAAATTGAAACAAATTGCGATCATTTTTGACCGAATATTGAGAATTCAATCGCACATTCACAACAGGTGCTTTGGGACGGAACACCCCCCCCCCTAATTAATTTAGGACTTTCCTTCTTTTTTTCATGATTTATTTTTAAAGCATTTTTATAAGGAATGATTCCTTATTCTTTGAGTATTATGAGGTGATAATCTCCGTCGGGACGTGATCAAATCCAATAAAGCCCGATGTGCTTTATGATAGATTTGATCACGCCCCGACCGAAATTATCACCTCATAATATTCTAAGAATAATTCCTTATTACTTATATAAATAAATATAATTTTAAGTTATCGTACGATTAAATATTTAAATATAAATAAGAAAATCCAGTATGGCGCCTCAATTTGGCTTTATTTGAAGTTATGGGTTATATACATGTAGTACAAAATCGATACGTAGTGTTATCACAGGCAAAGACACTGGAAAATGTAAATATATGTTCATGTTTACTACATTAAAAAAAATCATAATTGACGCGAAATACGCTATATACAAAAATTATATATACCACTGGCATTCTCCTTCTTTTCCAGAGGTACATAACTATTTTTTGATAACTTATTTTGAAGAGAAAAAAATGTTTATTTTCTGAGTTCTTGAAAAAAGTTCCAAACATTAATCCGAACCTGATTAACAAACAATTAAAATCCTGAAGCTACATATGTAAAGTATTGCTGTATTTTGAAACTTTTTCCCAAACTTATTCAAAAACACTGTCATTGCGTTGATTACACGCACACTATTTAACACATACATCTCACGTGTACAACAATGTGGGATAAAACAGAACAGTAAAACTAAAAATGATAAATGCGCATTTAAAATCCTCTTAAATTATGACAAGAGATTTACATAACAAGTTTGTAAATTCAAAAAGAAAAAAAACATGAACAAAATCTTAACTGATACCAAAACCAATAGCCAATGGTTTTGTAATAAGCCAAAAAAAGTATAAAAATGTAAACAGTACTTTAAAGGCAGCTTGGAATTCTTTTAAATCAATAAAGGGGCAGATGATTATGAAAGAAGTATTGTAACACACGTGCACAGCATTTAAACGATCCACGGGTTCACTGACCGAGAACCGCCCGGGTTGAGGTCTTTGACACTATACAACTTACTACGTTTCTCATTCAATACGTAAAGCGGTTCGTGAACTGTTGGAAATTCTGACACATGTTTGTATATTGGATTAAATGGTGAGACATTCGGACATGTCCTAGTAGTGCAGTCGAGATTCTTGAAAGAAAAAAAGTAAAATCCGTTTTTTAATCCCGGTGCAAAATTGAAGAAACCCAGCAATGGCGGACAAACAACGAACTGTTGTTGTGGCGATGGATGGAAGTGATCAGGCAATTAAGAGCTTTAAATGTATGTATTAAATTCACTGGTAGTCAATTGTGAATGATGGACACAAAGCTTGTCTTTTATAATCATGTATATGTACACACACGTGTATGTATGCAAATTCTAAGGATGGAGTTGAACTAGCTTCTTCTCCATTGATCATTATTAATTGAACTAAGTTTATTTTTTCTGTTTTATTACATTGCACTTGTTCATCGAAAAAAGGGTAAATATTTTTTTTTTCGACAAGCATGTAAACTTCTTTAATTTGTTCTTCAAATCAACACGTTGTAGGATCAACCCGCAGAATTGAAAATAAACTTACAAAGAACTTGTACCCAAAACAGGTGCATCTGTATAAAAGAACTTTGATAGCATATACAATAAACTATATTCCAAACAGTCTTGTGCAAGTGTACACTAGTCGATGAATGGGATAATCTTTGTGTTGTACTTTGATTGAAAACAGGTGCGCTCTATGAAATGATAATCAGTTATAAATCAACTATCTTCGTATTTCGTTTGACAGGTATAATTTGTAATGTACAAAGTATTGTAAAATTACATGTAATGTACACGTGAAGTACTTGCAAATCTAGGTCTGAAATCGAAATCATTTACACGTTCATTTTTGACGTATACTTATTATGCCGCTGAAAAAAAAGTTCTTTTTTTTTTTGTCAAAAAGAGTTTCAAAAAATGTAAGGGGTCAATTGGCTGGTAAGTTTGATTTTTCATGTACCTCCTCCAACCCTCCTAATGCACTACATACATGTAACTCGTATATTTATAGCGCTTTTCATGTGTGAACTGAGATGACATTTTTGCACTTAACGGAAGGTCACATTTTAGGAAACGGTATTTATAAGTGGGTCATGCTCATTTACAACTGAAATTATATTGTATTGCAATATAGTTGTATTTCAGTGCTAGATAATATTCACTTTCATATACTTGTAAATATTCAATTTAATGAAACCTAACCTTAAATGATAATAGTTTTATTTCAAAATTTGGGCCCAGAGGGCATTCAAGATTACAATAACTAGCATTAGATAAAAATTTCAAAAAGAGAGATTTTACGCACAAAATAAATAGTCCATACACATGCATGAACATGTAACAGACGGGCAAATGTATATCAGTTTTAAGTTGGTACATGATTTTATTTTTAAGAAATCAAATTAGTAATTGATATCATCGTGCTCATATATATGATAATAAAAAAGTGTTTTGTTTCTCTGTAAGAGGTTGTGTTGTTCTAATATATATGCTTTGTAGGGTTCTGTAATTCCATCAAACATGACAACGACAAAGTAGTGATGGTGTACGCGGTGGAGGTCTACGGAGGGATCTACTCCACTCAGTGGCTCAATGGTAAGTTAGTGTCCGCCTTTATGTACACTTACATGTGTTAATGCCTTAAAAATATCAAATGCTATAGCTTAAGGTCAGACGACACGTTCATAAATTTTATATAACTTTTCCCAGGAATTTGTTATTGATTTACTACTTCTTTGACAAGCTTTCTTGCAAAAAAATCAGGGTACCCTACATATGTACCAGGCATTTGTGCAAGATACTAGAGTATGCAGTTTCCTGCATAATCTTATTGAAAATACACTTGAATTGCTGATATATAAACATGTTTGGCATAAATATATATATATATTTTAAAATTTTATTCATCTTAAAAACGATAATAGATAATAACTAGACACGATCTCGTTGCGAGCAACGAGGAGGTCTTCCGTCTGATTTTAGAATTTGAGATATATGTTCGATCTTGATTTTGCTGTGAACAACTAAACATGTTTAAGAATAGAAAAACATTCTAAGGGCAAGTTACTATTTTGTTTCAGGTGTAAGAGCTTTGTTCAACAAGTATTTACAAATTCGTCACCATTCTTGAGATAACTAAGAGAAAAACGTTTTAGGGGCCGGTCCCTTTTCTTCCTTATTGGAACCACTGTGCCAAAATTTGAAGGTTGCAAGATTAAGGTTGTAAGATAAATATATTTGCTTCTATAATACATTAAAAAATATACCTAGGTAAAGAGCTAGAGAAAAAAACTTAAGAGCTCTTTTAGGTCCCTAATATTAGGAGTCAGCCCCTTTTTCGTGGTATCAAATGAAAGGTCATTTAATTTTAAAGACATTTTGTTCAAAAATTGTTTAGAAATTCGTTACTGTTTTTGAGATATCTGAGAAAAAAAGTTTTAGGGGCCGGTCCCTTATCTTCTTATTAAGGTCAGACGACACGTTCCTCAATTTTAGATAACTTTTTCCAGGAATTTGTTAGTGGTTTACTACTACTTTGACAAGCCTTCTTGCAAAAAATTAGGGTACCTTACCAGGCACTTCTGCAAAATACTAGAGTATGCAATTTCCTACAATGTATATAATCTTCTTCAAAATACACTTGAATTGCTGTTATAAAAATAAATACATCTACACCACAGCGAAATTCAATATATTAGAACTATATCTCCGCCGGGGCGGGGCTTTGAACTCACGACCTCTAGAACCAATACCCTTCTGACAGTGAGCGGCCACGGTTCTAACCACTCGACCATCTAGATATATAACCACATATAAGTAAATTTTAATCATTTTTAAAGTAATTATAAAATTAATATTTTTTATTGGAACTCTTTATTACGAGGAGATACAAAAAAGATTCTCGAGGAACGTGTCGTCTGACCTTAAGGCTACTTAACCAAATTTTGAAGGTTGCATGATTTAAGGTTTATTTTTTTTCGAGCATGTTTTCTTCTATACTACATTTTTTCTTTTGGAGATAAAGGTATCAAAGTTTTGGATTTTGACCCCCTTAAAACTCCTAATTACGTAACACATGAAACAATCGTTATGCTGTCGGTGTTTATAACTGAAAGATAAACATATTTGCTTCTATAAATATTACAAAATATCCCTCGGTAAACAGCTAGAGATAACATATTTTAGAGCCCTCTAGGTCCTTAATATATGGGGCAAGCCCCTTTTTTGTGGTATCAAATGAAAGATCATTTAATTTTAAAGAAATTTTGCTCAACAGTTGTCAGGAAATTCGTTACTGTTTTTGAGATATCTGTAAAAACGTTTTAGGGGACGGTCTGTTGTTTCCCTATTAAGGCTACTGAACCAAATTTTGAAGGTTGGATTATGTTAAATATCATTTTAAGCCTCTTTTTTCTATACTGCATTTCAAAATAGTATTCCTTTTGGAGGTATAGGTAATCAAAGTTTTGAATTTTGCACCCAACCCCCAACCCCCCTAATTACGTAACACATGAGAAAATCGTTATGCTGTTGGACTTCATAACTGCAATATAATAATATTTGCTTCTATAATCCATTTCAAAATATCCCTCAGCGATGGGCTATAGATATAAGATTTTAGAACCCTCTAGGTCTCTAATATACTGCGCCAGCACCTTTTTCTTGGTATCAAATAAAATGTTATTTAATTTTAAAGACATTTTTCTCAACACTTGTTAAGAAATTCGTTACCGTTTTTGAGATATCTGAGAAAAACATTTTAGGGGCCGGGCCCTTATCTCCTTATTTGGGCTGCTGAACCACAATTTGAAGGTTGCATGTTGTTAAGTACATCAATGTAAGACCTTAACAATAGGGGAAAAACTGAAGAATTACAATAAGGTATTCCGTTGGAAACGGAAGACCTTAACAATAAGAAAAGTTAACAAGATATCTGGAAAAGATTATTTTAGCGACCGACCCTATTACTCCTTTTAGGGACCGGTTAACAAATAAACTGATTGTTTCATAATCTTAAGCACATTATTTTTAAGAATGTTTTGTTTTGAAGATCGAAATTTCTGACTTCTGGTCCCTTAAAATCCCTAATTACGTAACAAAGGAGTAAACAGTTGTCATTTATAGGTTAATAATGTTTCGATGAACATAATTGTTTTATGTATAACAAAGTACTTCACAATTAAAAGTTATTATCAAAAGATTTCTAGCCCCTTAAAATCCCTAATTACGTAACATATGAGAAAACTTTGATCATAAATAAATGCATAACTAGAAGATAACATTTTTGCTTCTTATCATATTACAAAAAAATTCTCAGTACAGTGCTATGGTTGAAATGTTTAAGAGACCTTTAAGCCCCTAATTTGAGGGTCCAGCCCCTTTTTCTTGATGTCAAATGAAAGGTCTGTTAAAATTAAACATATTTTGTTCCACAATTGTTTAGAAATTTGTTACCGTTCTTGAGCTATTTGGAAAAGACCGTTTTAGGGGCTGACCCCTTATCTCCTTATTGGGGCCACGGAACGATATTTTGATGGTTGAATATTGCTTAGATAAGCATTCTAAGCATTTTTATGCTATGTTGCTTTTCAAATATTTCTCCTTTCTGTGATAGAAGTGATCGATATTTTGGACTTTTGGCCCCTTAAAATCCCTTAAAACTCTTAATTACGTAACGCATGAATTTTTTTTTATAATGTGTAGTTAAATACCTCTAAGATGAACATTTTTGCTTCTTAAACATATTACAAAATATTTCCCAGTAAAATGCTATGGATAAAAGACTTCAGAGCCATTTTGGCCCCTAATTTGAGAGGCCAGCCCCTTTTTCTTGATGTCAAATAAAAGGTCTATTAAAATCAAACATATTTTGTTCAACAAGTGTTTAAAAATTCGTTACCGTTCCTTAGCTATCTGGAAAAGAACGCTTTAGGTAGCGACCCCTTTATCTCCTTATTGGGGTAGCTGAATGATTTTTTGATGGTTGAATATTTTTTAGATAAGTATTCTAAGCATCTTTTATTATATATTGCTTTTCAAAATATTTCTCCTTTTTGTGATACATGTGACCGATATTTTGGACTTTTGGCCCCTTAAAATCCCTAATTACGTAACGCATGAATTATTTTTTACAATGATTTGTTAAATATCTATAAGATAAACATTTTTGCTTCTTAAACATATTACAAAATATTTCGAAGTAAATTGCTATGTAAGAAAGACTTTAGAGACGTTTTAACCCCTAATTTGAGGGGCCAGCCCCTTTTTCTCGGTGTCAAATCAAAGCTCTTTTAAAAATAAATTTTAATTGCTCTACATGTCTTAACAAAATATTTTCGGGAAAAGAGATACATAAGGAAAACCAAGAAAAATCACTACATTTTTTATATCTCAATTTTCGGGTCCAGGCGAGCTTCGGCGTCATTTGTGCCAGACATTAATGATTCACTTTATGCAAAACTACAATCATTCCTCTACAATTTCGTGAAAATTTGAATTCGATATCTGTTTTCGTTTAGAAGGAGTTCGATGGACAATATGGCCCTCTAAATATCGCTAAAACGTCAATATCTCTAAAACGGAAATGACGTCATCAAAATAAAAAAAATTATATGAAGTTCAAATCAATATCTATTATGTCTGAAAGTTATATGAAAATCGGCTGAGCCATTTCGGAGAAATCGCGTGCACAAATTTTGTAAGAAGAAAAAAAATAATAATAGGGAAAAAGAAACCGAACGAAAACAATAAGGTCTTCCGTTGGAAAACGGAAGACCTTAATAATATTATCTGGTATATTATAAGGCCGTTGAACATTTGAAAATAATGATAATTTTTTCGAGGAATGTGTCGTCTAAAACCTTAAATTAGGAAATGAGTATTAGCAAAAGGTATATAAGCAGATACGATGTGCGGACTGTTCAGTGGTTGCAGTGATAGTGATGATGACGATGATGATTATGATGATGACGATGATGACGATGATGAATTTGATTATAGCTATCATATTGATGATTTTTATTTCTTGCATTACAGTTCCGTACTCAGGGGATGCTTTGAGAAAGATGATAGATAAACAACACGAGGAGATCAAACAGAAACTACACAAGTTTGCTGAAATCATGAAGAAAGAACATGTATGAATTTTCTTTTAATTACATGTAGCAGTGATTTCATTTTTATCTGTTAAGTACATTTATTGAAAATTAATGAACCTCTGGGTCTTAACGACCACATTCTACAAAGTCAGCGTATATGACAATAAGTATTGCACAAAGCAAATTCAAGTAGTAGCATTCAGAAAAACGAAAATCTAATATAAATCTCTTCACATGCAAGAAAAATAAGCATATTGATGTACACTGATATTATTTGTAGACGCAATTTATCTTATCTATCAGACAATCTTACCTTCCAATATCCAATTTGTCCGATGTTTAAGTGTTTAAGGTTAGTTAAAAAATGGAACCTACTTGAAGATTTCTGTTTTTTAGCTCTAGCTCTATCGGAAACACAATTTTTCCAAAATCTGCTTGAAAGGTCCGAGAAGTTCTAATTAATTTACAAAATTTTAATTCAGATATTTATTTTTTTCTAGGCCTCAGGGACGGTGCGAAGTGTACAGGCGGAGGACCCCGGGGAGGGCATCATCCGGGCGGCGGAGGAGCTGGGCGCTGACCTGATTGTTATAGGGTCACGTGGGATGGGCGTGGTCCGCCGGACTATCCTAGGTAGTGTCAGTGACTACGTGCTACAGCATTCACATATCCCGGTCGCCGTGTGTCCGAAAGTTTCCTAGAGACTGTCAAATCATCAATGAAAGAGAATCTCGCGTCACTTTACTCATTCACAACTATATGGATGTAATACACATGTACCTCAGATTTCTGTAATTTATCGAATGTTATACTCATGTGTTACTATTTGTTTATTTTTACATGTACATGTTTTATATGACTTTTGATTATAAAATGCAGAATTTTCTACGCGTAACAATTTTTTTTGGAATAATGAAACTCATGTTTTTAGAACTCGAACAAATCTAAACCTTGAAAAAGAAACAACCCACAACGCAAACTTCCTCCCGGGATTCTTATATTAAGAAGGAAACGTGATTGTTGAGTATGAAGGATAATTATTATTATATACTTGTTAGTTTTCTAGGCACGGGAGTTGTGTTTCTTGCATTGAGGAAAAACTGTGTCATTAGATGCAGATTCAGAGTCAACATAAACATCAGGATTATTTTATTGTCTTGAAATTTATTAAAAGTATACAAGTATTTATTACATCCATATTTTTGAACGAGGTTTGAAATTTTACAGAAACATTATAATTCTACATTTTTTTAATTAGTCACACACACACACACACATATACAAAAGAAACTTCCAGAAAAATAATTGTATTGCACTAAATTAATTTCTGAGTAATAAATAATAATTCAAATATCGACATATTTTATTAAATTGAATTGTGCTGACTGTTGAGCAGACGTATATATCTATGTTACACTGTAACAAAAGGATAAACTTTCGACATTTACGGCCAACTGAAAATAACCCCACTTATCTCTATAGAGTCTATACAGGTATACGACTTTCGTTTAGATGGCCTTGAGATAAAAAATAAAATAAAAAAACGGAGAAGAAAAAACGCTATTGAAATGCTTTTAAGCACGTATCAAAATAAACGCGCTGGCAGGGCTGACTGTGTTTGTGTGCATGTGTGTATACGTATGATGTATGTATACGTATGATATATCAAACAAGCCGTGCATTGTGCAGTATTTAAAGAGAGCAGTATTATAAAGAAGAGTAGTAAGCTTGCTATATACAAGTGTTTCCTCGGCTGTTTGTGCCCCCTCCCTGCATTCAGTGCACACATCTAAACTAATGGCTGACAAGGAGCGAACCGTGGTGATAGGGATGGACGGAAGCAAGCAGGCGATAGAGGCCTTCAAATGTAAGTCACACATCTACATGTAAATTTCATTAATGGGGGGGGGGGGGCTGCGTGATCTTTTTGTTCTAATTATATTTAATTGCGTAGTGGTATACTGATGCTAATTAGGTCATCATTTTAGCGATGACAATTGTCTTAGATTGGCAAGGGAAGGAGAGGGGAGGGAAGGAGAGGGGGAGGGGGGAGGTAGTACTCGAAGACGATGGATTGATGGTATGATCACGAATCGATACAAAAGCTTGATTGTTGAACAAGCTTTATGTACATCTATTTCCTTATAATACTAAATAAAAATTGTGGTATAAATGAATTATTTATTCACTGCTGTTCATTGGATTTTGGTATGCATTGTTTCTGACTAGATATTCGAATTCCAATTATCTTCAATGCAAAAAACCATATTAAGCATTAAATATACATGCTATACACTTTACTTCTTATCACCTACAGGATAGTACATAATTATGCATAGGTGTCGGAACCGGGGGGGGGGGGGGGGGGGGGGGGGCTAGTTGGGACTTTGCCGCCCCCCCCCTCCCCTCCTCTCCTTTATTATAAGTTTGCCTCCGACACAACTCTCATGTATACATACATTTCTTGAATTGGGACTTGCAGCTGGGTCTTTGAGTATGGTTATATTTATATCAAGGTGTTGCATCTATACCCATTTTCATTTCTCTTTGACAATGATGTCTCCATTAACACGAATTCACCTCGTCAGAATTCTGTTTTTACGACAATGGGTGCCTGTTTTTGATATTTTATATGAATGCACTGTATAAATGAAGTCGCACATCTTCAACTCCCGATCTATACAAAAAGAATGAATGGCTAGACGATGAAAACAGCTATTATAATACATGTACGACAAATATCACTGAATAATATGTCTGTTTAATGCTAGACAACAACTATACTCAACTAGAGCAGAGCTCGTGGCAAAGCCACGAGTAGGTCTTCCGTTGTTGCTGCGAGTTGAAAATATATGTGATATGGTGTCAAACGATTATAATTATTAACTTTCAGTTCTGCTTTTGTTATAAAAACGTGTTGTGATTGAAAGCCTGCATATAAAACGTGTTTTGAAAAAGAAAACTAGAGGTACTGTGAGCAAGCTCACAATTGATACCCCCCGCTAAGAAAAAAATCATTACGCGTGTATTTTTGCTATTATAGAAAATATTGGATGAATCTATTTCACTGTCCATTTTTTATAAATAACAACTGCTTTATTTTTGGAAACTGTTAATTTTTAGCTTCTAATATTTCCATTAATAAGACATGACACAGACAGAATTTAGCTTTTTTGAAACAATGACCTTGAACTTTCTTAATTGACCTTGGGTCAAGGTCATGACACACCCTTTAATCATAAGCAATCTTTGTGTGAAGTAAGAACTTCCAATGTTTCCCCATAAGAAAGATATGGACCAGACACGAATTTTGCATTTTTTCTGCCAGTGACCTTGACCTTGCCCGAATGACCTTGGGTCAAGGCCATGACACACCCTAAGGTCATAAGCAATCTTTGTGTGCAGTAAGAACTTCCAATGTTTCCCTATAAGAAAGATATGGACCGGACACGAATTTTGCACTTTTTCTGCCCTTGACCTTGCCCGAATGACCTTGGGTCAAGGTCATGACACACCCTTAGGTCAAAAGCAATCTTTGTGTAAAGTAAGAACTTCCAATGTTTCCCCATAAGAAAGATATGGACCGGACACGAATTTTGCATTTTTTTTTCCAGTGACCTTGACCTTGCCCGAATGTCCTTGGGTCAAGGTCATGACACACCCTTAGGTCATAAGCAATCTTTGTGTGAAGTAAGAACTTCCAATGTATCTCCATAAGAAAGATATAGACCGGACACAATTGCACAGACAAGACGGACAGACAGACAGACGGACGGACAAGGTGATTCCTATATACCCCCCCCAAACTTTGTTTGGGGGGGGGGGGGTATAATAAGAAAATGTTTTAGGAAAACTATTTGTCGCACACAGTTTATGTAATCGTAACAAACATTATTTTAAAAAAATGAGATATTTAATGGCGAGTTAAATTTTCAGAGGGTAGCAAGCATTGTAATAAACAGTATGTACTCATGTGTCATGTCAGGAATTTTGGTGTTTGTTTTTTTTTAAACCGAACCCGTTTATAAAACACGTAACCTTTTCTCTAAGATAACTTCTTTATTTAAATATTTGTAAACTTTTGAAGACAATGTGCAATTTAGAATTGTTGCGTGCTGACAAAATTTACAGACCCTGAAACGTACTACTACAACAAAAAAAGCGTGCAACTTACGTGCGAAAAACGTTTCGTATTAACCGTTTAGCGTTTCGTGTGAATCGTGAAGCGTTTCGTGTAAACCGTTTAGCGTTTCGGACAAAGCGTGCAGAATTTCGGACAATGCGTTTAAATCGTTTCGAGCAAAGCGTGCGTGAACCATGTGAAACGTTTATCAGATTTTTATTCCGATTTCATTCGGAACTCTCTGACAATTTGTTTCAAAATGGAGCCCGTGTTTTACATTACATGTACTTTAAACTGTTTGTGATTGGCAAAACTCTCTTGTAGGTATTTTCATGAAGAAAAAAAATCTAGAAGAAATGATATACTTATCTTTTTACAAAACTGAATTTATTTTTAACAAACAAAAGAAAGGTATATGTATTAAAAGACGACTAGTTACAGAGTACATGTATATATAACGTTTTTATACGATGTTTCAGTACTGGTACAGTTTTACCGGTAACGAATATTTGCCAGTATCGAATAATTTTTAGAAAAATTATTGGTGGAAGACAAAGTTGAGGTTTAAAAAAATTCTAGCTAGGTGATTATAACACAGAAATAAATATTATATCAGTGCGTGAAGTTGTTTGCCATTTGCACGATTATTTACCGAATTGTTTACAAATTAAAAATGTGCCCCAGATGTGAGCTGCCGGATGTTCAAAACAGAAAAAACGAAAGCCTAACTATGAAAATAAGTTTGTTATTGATCCCTATTTAGTGAATAATTAGTAAATATAATTCATTTAAAAAGATAATACATCATATCAAATAATAATGGAGCTTTGAATGAAATTACGACTTCAAATAGAACCACGTGTAGTTTTCCTAGTTACGGTTCATTGCGACAGAAGTATTATTTGGCTGCAAAAATTGATAGATATACGGGAAAAACAAAGGAAAATGGCAACTACTTATCATCAATTACTACTATAAAGTGTTTTTATGAAAATTCAATATTATAAAGTAACGGAAATGAAAAATGTTCAAGTCCAGTTTCAATTTGACCGGAAAACGGTATGATAAAAATAACGATCATATAATTTGTTCAAATGACATATTCCCACAATTGTTTTTCCTTGTTCATTTATAAGTCCATTAACATGTACCTCTAGTATATTTTTGAAATTAATTTGCCTCAAAATATTCGGTCAGAAGAGATAAAGGGCGCTTAATTCGATACTGAGAAACGAATTCAAAACTAGGAAACTGGAGGGGGTGTTGAAATTACTGTCTCCGTAATTCATCCTTTATATTTTCGGAAGTTTGATACAGTTTAGAAGGACAAAGAAACGCGATTTAAACAAAAAATAAAAACATTTGGAATTCCGATAATAATAGTTGCATACACGAGACACCGCATACTGATTCGTTACCGGTAAAATGACTGTACAATATTAAAATTCGCTATACATAAAAAATTAGCAGTTAGCAAAACATGATTTCTGTTGGAACAAGCCTTAATCAACTTTAACTTACACGAGCATGTTTTGATAAGCATGTATCTTTTTTAATTTATTTACATCGATAACTCTTATTGAGACCACTCGCGGCACACATAACCTCGGATATCGGGTGAGACCTGCACCTGGCTGAACCTGTCAATAAAACTCTGTGTATTTGTTTTCATTGGATGGTCAAGTGTCTCTTTTTTTGGCAATAGCCAATGGAAAAATTAATGACTTCAAGGTAATTGGAATCAGTATTTGATGAAGCACACAATTTAAATGATAGAAAATTGATTAATTATTTGAACAAAATTAAATGTAAACATAGAAAGAAAACATACTGATCATTTCTATGAATTGCGGTAAGTAAGTTCTTTGGAATCCCGATTATAGATATTTTTACAAGTAATTATTTTAATTACTTAAACCACTGTTAACGGAAAACAAGACGTAATTAACGCACAGGGATTTGCCTACAATGTACACAGTCATGCAATTAATTATTATGGGAATCTTTACGAATGGAACTTAATTCAAATAGATCATGATAATCTATATACACTGTACGCCGTTATACATGTAAGGAGCGCCGGTAATATATACGAAGATTGAGTCAAAAATTTAAATCATTTTTATTTCTTGTTCTTTCAATACAATGTTAAATTACTTTGAAAAAAATCCGAAATAGTAATTACAACTTTCTTTTTTGTTTAATCATTTGAATTTTTTCTGAGATACATGGATATGTACAGAACATATTTATTTACGCGAATGATACGACATAGGAAAAAAAATTATCGGATGTTTGTATAACATTGTTTTCTAACGAATGTGACTAATTTAATTTTAAATATTTTTCAACATTATCAATGTAAATAATATTAGATTAATTTCCTGTTTGTATTTTTACATCGTATTCTCTGAAACCAATAAAAATACTAATGTTAAAAGAAAAATCAAATCCCGCCGAATACTGAAAAACCGATTTCAGTTTGTAATCATACGGATTTTTATTTTTGGTATTGACTATTGAGTTACGGTAACATTTTTTCTGGATGATTTTTTATTTATATTTTATGTAGTAAAAGCACCATTCCAACTGTTACTCAATTACATAACAATTGATGACCCGGGGCTATATATGTTCTGAGCTGTGTGCGCTGAAGCGACACTAGATTCTCGGTCGCACGTGGCGATTGATTTAACACAGACTGACCGAATAAACAAACGGTTGGGAAAGTGAAACAAGAAGAAGCCACCAAAAATGATTTTCGACAGATCTTGATATCGTTTCGCCAAAAAAAAAAAAAAATACAGCGCGAGCTCCTGTCAGCGGGGCGGGGGGAGGGGGCGGGGGGGGGGGGCAGCAATGAGTTCGCTTCCATAATGAAACGAACATTTAGAAAAACTACAGAAGTGATTAATATGTGACCGATAGAATCTAATCTAAAGTTGTTTAAAACTCATGTGAATATTCTTTTAAATAATCATCGAATGCCTCAACTCAGGACATTCTTTTATCGTGCTAGCACCTACCGCAAACACGTAACATGGAACTTTGATTATAATTTGATTTGATTTTAAACTACCTTGTACGCTATCGTATACACCAATGCTTAATCAACTGTACAAGTAAAATAAATTTATCTTTTCATCTTAAACCAAAATAATAGTTGAAAACATAATAAAATATAGTTGGTTCCGTGCAAAATGCCAAAATATGAAACATGAACGCGTGATAAGGTACAAGATCACGAACCGACCGCGGATCACTTGTCCAATCGTGCCGGATCTCCTCAGCCATGGGCGATGGATGATCATCATTTAAATGTTTAATATTTAGGGGGGGGGGGTTGTTGTTGTTGATTTAAAACATTATTTGTACAGTTTATAAATATTTTATATAAACAAACCAACCATTAATTTATGTCTGACGATGTTTCCGATTTGGAGTAATATCGTTCATTAATATTCATTTACACTCAAATTTAATTAAATAAATACAAAATGGACAAACTTTTATACCATAAAATTAAAACAGTTCTTGTATTTACGACTATATTAACTCAAACACGTTCATATGCATGGAAGTGTGCGTCTCGGTGTGCGAATCTTGTGTATAAATAACCGCTATGTAGTGCAGCCGTGGCTGAGATCCTCGGCCGTGGGCGAACGATAGATTACGTAAAGGTACAACGCACAGACCCACACAGCTCAGAACCCAGTAAGCCTTGAAAATTGCAGTATAATGACCTTACTCTATCAAATAGAAGTTATTTATTTTAAACTTAAAACCCACAATTTATCTATATCTATTATTGCTTTAGATTGAGAATGACATTGCTGTTATTAATTAACTGAACGATTTCTTAATTGACACCCATTCGTTTAATCCATAAAAAACATGTGTAATCAAAACGAAAAAAAATCTTGGGTTTGCGGATAAATAAACTCATATATGAGAGACGCAACTCTCGTGTATTAGATAACCCCTGACCGCTAGGTAGTCCAGCCGCGACCATGGTGACCGATTTTCTCGGCCGCGGGCGAGGGAGAGCTTACGTAATGGTACACACCAGCTCTGATTCAAGGTAGATTTTAAATGTATGGATTAATAACTAAAATGTAATGCATAGATTTTTTTTTAATTCCATATTTTGTGGTTTACTAGAAAAGAAAAACAATGATTTGTTTTCCAAATCCCGTTTTTAAGGGTTGAGCATTCTAAGAACTTAACCAGTTAACAACAATGACTTAAACTCCTAAAAAAAGCACGTATTCTAAAAAAAAAAAATTCTTATGAATTAATGCCGTTTGAATAAACCAGCATACTTTCTGCGGTGACTTTATGCGTGTTGTACGCGCAAAGACTTTCGTTAACTTGTCAAATGAAAACAGGTACATGTTAACATGTAAAGCTTTTTACACTCATACTACACAAATCACATACAAAATAACATTGTAACGACCTTTATGAGATCCCAACAAACAACTTTTCCAGCGACAGCCATATCAAAATCCTAACCGTTTTTGAGTTATTAAGCAAAATTTTTTAGGGGCCATTGGCCCTTAATTTAAGGGGCCAGTACTTTTTTATTGGTGTCAAATGAAAGCCCTCTATATTTTGCACAACTTTTATTCTACATGTCTTAACAAAATATTTTTCGTTTAAAAGATATAAAGGAAAATATGTCTAAATTTTCGCACTTTTTTGAATCCTGTTTTTTGATCCCCTACCTTTTCCTAAATAAAAAACGTAATCTAAAAACAAAAACAGATGTGCACAACTACAATGTCTCTGTTATTCAAATTCGTTGGATTCCCATTCCCTGCTATCATAGTCTCGGAGCCTTTGTCTGGAAACAAAAGGCCCTAAAATTTTTTAAAAGGGGAATAACTCTTTAACGGAAAGGGAATTCTAAATTTTATGAATTGCTTCAGATAGTGTTTTGTAAAGTACATTAGCCCTGAAAATTTGAGCAAAAACCGTTCAGAAATAAGCAAGATATGAAGCCTCAAAGTTCGCGTCTAGGAAGAAAAAAAAAAAAAAGAAAAATAATCTTTCCCGCACAATAATAGAAAGGTCTTCCGTTGGAAACGGAAGACCTTAATTAAACGGAAAGACGCTATGCATATTTTACATCATTCATAATGAAAAAAACCTAATTCAGAACAATAGTATTAGTATATTACTGAGGTAGAAGTGTATACTGATTATTATGTATTTCGTTCGGTTGGAAAAAAAATCATAAGTATGCACTTAATATTATTTTTTCTTTTCCATTGAAAATCATATTCTTACAAACTTTTCAATAAAACCGGTGCTTTTGTGATCATGATGAAAACCAACAGAAACATAGTTACCTATTTTTGGATCACTACTCTCATTATACAATCAACGAAAGATGCAGAACTTACAGTAATCTCCCCTTTTCTTCCAGGGTTCTGTAAATCAATGAAGCGAGACACGGACAAAGTCGTCATGGTTTACACGGTTGAGGTCACAGACGCAATGACCCCTAAACAATGGCTACATGGTCAGTGTCAAAATGTAAATTAGTTCATGTAAATCAGTGACACTTAAAGTTATCAGCACGATTTGCTTTATCAATACTTTAAGCATGTGGATATTGTTCATTTATTTCAAAGCACTGCTGCTTTGAAAACTCAATTTCAAGATTTAATCTTGGTAAGGAAAACAATATAAAAACAAAGTGTATCTACTACACGTATTGGTATTTTTCATTTGTTAGTTACTTGTTTAACCCTAGTTAATGTTTACTTCAGTACCAAGTTCTGAACAAGAAATTAAAACGACAATTGATAAAAACATGGAGAAGATCAAAGAAAAACTTGCTGGCTTTGCTAAACTGATGGAAAGTGAACATGTGAGTAAATCATTCTGATACACATTTAAGATTCAATAAATGTCTGTGAGATATGGTGCATTATTAACAAATATTAGCGGTACTTAAAAAGCCCGAGGAGGGGAGGGGCATAGTCAACGAAAAGAAATGGATTTCCACCCCGGAAAACAATATTATTACTCCCTTTCCCCGAAAAGAAATCTGGACTCGCACATTCTTAATATACCGTCTTCAACTTGCCAAGCATCCCATGCCAGATCAGAAACTTGACAAAGTGTTCAATAACTTTTTTATGCTAAACGGGACAATGACCCTTGCCTTACTATTACATAAATTTTGATAAGGATACGAATATCAGACCTTTATTTGCATACATAACATATCGATGCATTGTGCATACCCTATGCATGAAAAATCATCTGATTTGACCACATGCACTTGCAATTGCATCATTTCACATAGCATAAAGTAAATGGATGTTCTGTTACAAGTAGCTCTTGCTACATAGAAAGAAAACATATGTCACTGTACTATATACCTGAATACATCGATGATCGAGCCTGGATCTATAATGTGTTACATGTACAAAATGCGGTAGTCAGCAGCTGTTTAGCGATTTTAAGGTGTGTGGCTTTATTGTATTGATAGGGTTACAACCGGACTTAGCTTTCAACTTCCAGATCCAGTTAACACGCGATGGACCTAATATTTTTGTTTTAAAATCAGTTTGGATCTTTTTTTAAGAAAATAAAACCACATATATGCTTAAAATTATTTATATTAGTTACAGTGTATACCTGTTACTTTATATAAAAACATGATTTCTTTTACATTTTTTTTTAATCCACGATTTTATTATTTTTTAAGAATATGTTTTTTTTTTTCCTCTTTTCAAACGAAAGGCCACTGGGACAGTGCGAAGCGCCCAGTCTGAGATTCCGGGAGAGGGGATCGTTAAGACCGCTATTGAGCTAGACGCAGACATGATTATCATGGGCAGCCGGGGTCTGGGCACGATCCGTAGAACCATCCTGGGCAGTGTCAGTGATTATGTGGTTCATCATGCTAATGTACCCGTTGTTGTATGTCCGCCATCTTGATTTCCAATGTGGATAACTCGTGATTGGAATTATTCGTATGAATCTCGTCAGTTTTTCGTATGTGACAGAATGCAGTGGAATATCATGAGTTTGACTATCAGACATTTTGCTGAACTACACATATACACATGTTTCAATTTAATTTTTTTAAAATATAATTTTATCCAAACAACTGTTATGCTTTTATGTTTTTATGTATTTTTTTTTTAATTTTAAACTATTTATTTTGCTTTGCAATTTTACATGTTGATAGATAAATTATCATTTCCGTGCGTTTTTATGGGCATTAATAAAAGGGAAAAAATAATGTGCTACTAAGGAATATTTATTGTACAAGCTGCTAATGAAATATACGTGAACATGTATTAAATAAACGTTTACACCACAAATATGCAAGTAGTACTATATGAAGCATTAAATACATACGTTTGTAGGATAGTGAATATATATTTATAGAAAAACACAATTCATTGTGTATTACATGTATAATGCAAGACTTTAAAAAAAAGCAGCTTTGATATAATCTTTTATTTGTTACAATGCAATCTTTCTTTATTTCACATTCATGCAAAAACAAGTTGTTTATTAAATTTAAAGAAATATCTACTTATGATTACATTGTAGATTGCTTAGACCTTTACATTATAATATATTGTAAATTACATGTTTATATCACATTGATCTGCGTGTAAAAAAATATTTTAATAATATTTTTATATTATTTGCACTCCCATTCAGCATATATTTCATATGTAGAGATAAATTATTGGTCCGACCACCCCCCCCCCCCAAAAAAAAAAGATCCGCGCATATGGAAAAACACTCTTATTGAATTCATTCAGTATCAATTCAGAGGGAGACTGGTTAATTAAATACATGTACTATTAGCTCCCTTAGCATTGTTGTTTTATTTGTATACAACTTTTAGTTCATGAAATCAATTAACCTATAGCTACATGTTTAGATTTGCAAACAACAAATTTTAATATATTTATTTGTCCCTTTCGTTAAAAAAAATCAAGGGGTAAAATATAATGTCAAGAATTTGTTTTTGAAAATACTCATGGGCATGCTTTGGTACGGACTCCCTGAGACCCCCCCCCCCCCCCCCCCCCCCCGATATGTGAACTATGTGAATGAGAAAATGAGGAAAAAAATTAATTAAAAACAAACACACATGCATATACCAACAAAAAAAAAAACCAAAAACATATTCTTAGCAAAAAACTAATTCAAAGAAACCTCTGTCTATGCGTGTTTAAACATCTTAAAACATTTCCAATGATTTATATATAAAGCCCTGTCATTTGTCAGAATCGATTAGATTTTCCCCTCGTTAAAGACCTACTTTCACTATCTCATCTTTCGCATAAAAATCACAGTTACTGCGCATTATTCTTATTCACGTGACCTTGTTTATATTTTTAAAGTTTGTCGACTCGGCTGAATTTCCCACCTGTCAGTCCTGTGTTGAGAAGTGTACGTGTGTGTGAGAGAGAGGGAGACGGGGGAAAAGGTAGATATAGGTTACGATCGCAGAGATCATAAACAACAGTTCGTTTCCAGAAGATTCTCACATCTGATCTGCAGTCATGGCGCCTCGGACGATTATTGTTGCAATGGATGGGAGTGACCATGCCATTAATGCATTCCACTGTAAGTATTCGGCAAGTTTGTAAATGCATTGATCGAGTTATTGATATTTTACGTCTTGAAGTTACAAGTTTAACAGAACATTTCTGCTGCCAGATAAAAATTTCGACGATATCTGCTTTGGAATTATTGATCATCCGGCAGAGTTTCAGAAGGTTTATCAGTTTGTCAGTTGAGTTAAGATTATCTTGCACAACCTCCAGCAATGTATTTCTGTGACAGAAACAGTTATAGATAACATTGAAAAAAGATGTTAACACTGGTGCAGAAATGTCATTCAGATTAAATTAGTACGATAAAGTGCTTACAGTACTTCGGCTTGGTTCAAAGTAACCCTTAAACTGAGATTTATTTCTGATTCAGTGTTGAGCTTTTTAAAACGCAATAAAAAAATTGTTTCCTATGAGTGTAGTACATGTCCTTTTCCGGGTCATGAAATATACACCGATCATTGACATCTGTTTCTTGTTAATGCCCTTTTGTTATGGTTCATTTCAACGTTCTTCAGTATTGACCATGCAAAGCCTAGTCATAATGCACAGACTCTGAGGTAGTTACTGTAATAAAAGAGTATCGACCCCCCTCCTTTCACAGTGATTTTGCGTTGCTTTGACCACTTCGTTTTGTATTCTCCAATTATAACTACGGCATTTACACAGACCCATATCGACAACTTTATTGAACACCAACGGGCTTTTCCCCTGTCTCTAGAACCTTCCGATATCATGGTAGGTAACCGAGATATTTCACATGGTAAATATTTGAGGTCAGCATTAGCAGAGTTTCTTCCCCATTTCTCGGTATGCATGTAGGTACCCTGACAGTGTACATAAGATTACGATCCAACATAAATTTATCAACGCAGTATTTCTAATAAAGTGCGTAAATGTTTCATATCTACACATAGGTATTATTTTTCTAGACCGTGTCCTATTTTTTTCTGCATCCCTTTTTAGATAGATAAACATGAATGAAAAATTGCAGTTTCAAGCAAAATATCTTGATACTTATTAAACACGCACGTGTACATGTACTTCATGTAGTAAGTGCATGTAGCAATGTTTTCTATAATGAATTCAGACAGGCAGTTGCACCGTATTATTTCCCTCAAAATTACCATCAGTACAAAGTTGAATTAACTGTGTAATCGGAGAATCGTGCACATGTAATTATTAACATGATTTGTTGTATATTTATAGTGTGCATACATTTATATTTTTAAATATTTTTCAGGGTTTTGTAAAGCATTGAAGCGTGACGATGACAAAGTAGTCATGGTGTACTCCGTAGAGATATACGATGCGATGTATTCCGCCCAGTGGTTCAATGGTATGGAAATAAATGCATCTAAATACGCTGATCAGAAAATAGACTGCACAACAGTGGGTCGCGACGTATTTTGTGTGCAATTACTGGTGCATTAAATGCAACGCAAGCAAGACTGGAAATACCAGACGATAGTAATTGCGTTTGTATTTGAAATGAGGTCACATCGGATGTTTTTTGTTTTTCACTTCTCTGTTGGTGTTTTGTTTTTCAAAATTCTACATATTATCTGCGAAATGATATATCATGGTGTTGACAACGTTTCGATTGTCATGAGAATGATTAATAACAAGACAACACGAACTGTCAAAATTTATATTTAGTAGCATTGAAATAATTTTTTATTAATCTGATAGAGAGAGCATTGGCTAAGGAAGACGAGAGAGAGAGAGATGATTTTATTTATAAATTATCTTTTATCTTTTCTCAGTTCCATATGCTGTAGATAGGACGGCATTGAAGGCGATGCTGGAGAGACATGGGGAGGAGATCAAGAAAAAACTGGAAGAATTCGCAGAAATAATGAAAAAGGAACACGTACGTATATTGAATCAATAGGATGATTTTTGCGTTATGTGTGGATATTAAGATAAGCAAGCATTGCAGACAAAAATATATTAAACGTAATCCTGCGTCAGTGGCTTATCTGGATTTCTTCCTAAGTAAGATCCATCCTCCATTTCATACCCTGAATGAACCACTAAAGAAAGCTTTAATCTCTCTTTTTCTGAATTTTTCTTCCGTTAACCAAAATGTAGAGTGAAAAATACATACATGTAACTTATGTCAATCACCGATCGGTTGCATAGATTAGAAGTAGTAGCCAACTCTTCCATATTCTGATCACGTTTTAACAGAAATGAGATAAAATACTCAGTAGTTGTAAATCCGAGTTTTTTTTTTGCCTTTTTATTTCTAAATAATTCCATGATTTTTACGCATACCAGTTAACACGTTAAAGTCACGTTTACATTTACCATTTTTCTCAAGGCATGGTTTTCTATCACTCGTTCAAAGTCCGGGGAACCGATTAAAAATTATTCTCTTTGTACAAAAATACAAGCATACAGTATCTAGATTAAAAAATGTATGAAACTTGCACAATGATATATGTCTGATTTGCCAGAACTATATTTTAATTAACAAAATATCGTTGATTCATGTATTTTGTACGTTTATACAATCATGTAAAACACAGAGTTATCGAACCTGTGTAAAAGACTGATGACGGGGATCGGATGTGCAGACCATTTTCACATCAACCGTGTTGATCACGTGACTGTCGCGTTCAAGCATTAACACAATTATTACACCCATCCATCAGCTACACAATCGTGTAGAAAACCCAAATCACATTTACAGCCCGAAATTTCATGGAATCTAAATAATATATAATTAGATTTGTACAATTTTATCGGTCTCTGCAATGGCTGAATAATTCATGACCTTTCCCAGTTATCTCTTTTTTTCCAGCTAGAATCTTTGACAAGTCGATAGTCGATACTGCCCTTCTCATTTTGTTTTCACTTGGACACGTTTCATTTCTAATGTAAGAGAGAATTGTAACAAATCAACAGAGGACCAGGTTTTGGCCACGATTATTTTTTTCGATCGTTTGTTCTATTACTTACATGTAAAATCTCTCTCTCTCTCTCTCTCTCTCTTTCTCTCTCTCTCTCTCTCTTTTTTTTTGGGGGGGGGGGGGGGGGGGTCTTGGAATGAAATGAATATTGAACACTATATATTCATGTTCATGTATACGAGGTATGCGTGTTTGCACCGACTAAGGCTCTTCAGTGATTGATTAGAGATTATATCATCTAGGGTCGCTGTGAAAATCGGTGAATGAGAGGGCTGAAGCTGAATATCTCATGTGATAGGAAATTGCATTTTTTGGATCGAATACCAATTAGAACTCGAGGTCATATCTCAAACAGAATAACGAGATAACAGGGACTAAATAGCAATATATAGATACATGAGCGTAACGCCGTACGTAATTGGCTCGTTATATAAGGAAGCAGCTTAGTTACATCGTTATATTTACATCCACTGGGCATTTTCTCCTCTATTTCTGATGCAAATCGATCAGTCGAAACCCTTATCGATGTAAAAAAAAAAAAAATCACGGACTGCACATTATAATCTGATGATGTCAGACCCAATTTACGTAAAAGGAGACTTGGCTATTTCTTTTATCATAAATACACTGATGTACATGAATAATAGTTAAGGTACTTCTACATATTTTTATTAATTCAATATTTTCAACAGAAAGCTGTATTATAAACAAATAAATATCATCTTTTATGATTCATGTGGACTATGAATGTAGAGATCGTTAAAAAAAAACAACCCAGCATTTCTGCAATGGTCGTGCATTCATGCCCGCAGGAATCATGAAAAGAAAGAAAGTATTTGATTGTTATAAAGATAAAATGATACAGTTATGACCCTACTTTTTTTTCAAAATTTAGTTTTTTACGATCAAAATGAGTATTGACGAAATTCAAGTAGTTTATAAAGTCTGCATGTTATTTAATGTTGCTGATTTTACTCTATCGTTAAACACAGAAATAACATATTCCGTGTTGGACGCGTATTATCCCAATACCGCGATCGACGCTATTTTTTTTTTGTTCTAAGGGACTGATCAAAGGGCCAAGCTGTCATTCATATCCCACAAAGCCATTCGATAGGGTCATCTCCCACTAAGAAAATCAATATAAGTGGAAACGTAACCGTGAAATCCGCTTTAGGTTTCGATCTAACGCTGCGATATGCCAATAATTACAGTGATACATGTACATATACATGGTATAATCCGTTTCCCTGCATATTTTATTTCCCAAAATCCTTAGTCTGTGCTTTGATAGTGTTTCATTAGACATCTATACTAGTTTTGTTTCTTGGGTTTTTTCCCCATTTTTTAGCTTTTTTAAAAAATTTACCTGATTTAACTATTCAACATACGGTAATATTACCAAAAAAAATCAACTGCAACAATACAACTCATTGAATGCCGCAAAAGTGTACTTTTGATTTTAAAAATATAAAAATGAAAACCAATCTATTGCCTTCTTTAATTTGATGTATTTTTCTCCACATTTAGGCAGCCGGCATAGTCCGCAGCACGCACGCCGAAAAACCCGGAGAAGGAATTCTGAAAGCGGCGACGGATTTGAACGCGGACATGATTGTGATGGGTTCCCGGGGCCTGGGGACCGTCAGGCGGACTATACTGGGCAGTGTCAGTGACTATGTTCTTCACCACTCTCCCGTTCCCGTCATAGTATGCCCACCAGAGTAGATAATCTCCCCCCCCCCGGCCATACTATGTTCTATGTTGTTATAGTTAAACGTTGACTTTCAGACGTCTCTGTTACACGTATGAGGGTAACTAATATTATTTTGTTATGTACATGTAGTTAAAATATATTTCAGTATCCTAACCTGTCGCAATAGACTATATATGTGTTCTTGGCTTGAAAAGTTATTTTTTACAGGAAAAACTCTATGTAGTTTGTACATGTATGCAGATCAATGATCAAATAAATTCATGCCAAAATGTTCTTATTTCTGGGAGTTCAACGGGAATTAACAAAAATGAAATTAGCATAATGTGGACTAAAATTGTACTACTAGTAAATGCGGTGCATCTTTTTACCACCAAAACCTTTGACTCAAAAGTAAATTTGATTTTAAAATCGTTAAAAAAAAGCCGGGAAAACGTCAGATATTTTGGACTAAAATATTTCATGCAGATAAAAAACATGTACATGTACACTGACATGTGCTTGAAAGCAATGATCGATATATCGTAGCAATGATCGATATATCGTAGCAATAACATCTTGGGTGACATATTCGTCTGCAATAATTGCGACACCTTTAGCGTATGAAACTCCAAAAGAAAACACTTTAAATTGTTTATATTTACATTCACCTCTGAGATTGACTCATTCAATTAATTACATTACTATGCTTAAAAA
Source organism: Magallana angulata (assembly GCF_025612915.1). Classification (NCBI taxonomy): domain Eukaryota; kingdom Metazoa; phylum Mollusca; class Bivalvia; order Ostreida; family Ostreidae; genus Magallana; species Magallana angulata. The sequence goes on along the minus strand of NC_069118.1, from coordinate 24,746,536 downwards.
ATGTATGAAATTACGTACATGTAAATTATTATGTTTGTCCATATGCATCGGCACGTCCGACAGAAGGAACAGTCAATAATTCCAAAAACCAAAATGGGACGGTTACCATAATTAGTCCAACGATTTTGGATATTTAGGGTCAGTTTGTGCAGGTCCACTGAGCTCTATTCTTGCTTTCAGTATATTATGTTAATTACGTTTCGGTCTATCATAAAAATAAGTCACGCAATGTCAACAACAATAGAACAAAAAGACATAATTGAACGATGATACAATTATTAATTTTATTATAATAGCAACTTGAATTACACTGACTTGATAGTGTATTAGCTAAAAAAAAATGCACTTAAAATTAGTTATAAAAAGTTTTTAAAAAATATAAACATGATATTTATTTAATACTTATTTTTAAACATGGTCGGGCAAATTAAAGTAACTAGATAGATCGTTATTTGTTTATGTGAATGGATTTATGAAACGCAGTCCGATTTCTCATGAAATAGTAGAGAAAATGTTCTTCCGATGTACTGCAAAATGTACATGTTTATTTAAATGTAACCATAGTGCAATAATCCATAATTTTTTTCAATAATCTGAATATCTCTATATTGTCCACGATTCTGTGGCGTTTTGGTTGGGTTGAGCATAGGTATATTTTAATATTTACAAACTAAATACATGTAAGACTAGGCTTATTGTAAAAAGAAATACACAATAATAAGACTCTAATAATGTATTGATAAATTTACTGATCTTATAAGAAAAAAGATTGATAATACTTATTTTACTCTAGCTGCAATAAATGTAGTCCTCTCCGATTTTTACTTAATATGTGACGTTTTCTAGGGCAAAACATATAAAAGAAGAGAAGGGAGGCCCCCCGAATCAAATTATTGCATCTAATTTTACTATCTTTTTTTGGGGTCCGTATTATGTATAATCCGATTAATTAACGAAAATTCCATGAGCTATGTTGTACATGTATATACATGTACATGTAAATTATGAGAACACCAATAACTGTACTCCAATTCCATGTCATCAATCAAAATTTATAAAATCAAATCTCTATGCAAACGTTTTTCCATACCCAAAGTGGTGATTATCGTTGACCCCATGTTCCCAAGTCAAGTCTAATCCGCCCAACTACTCCCAGACATTGTAAGCGGAGCGGATCAGAAATCCTTGACTTTGAAGATGCATAAACTCTTGTAAGTTATGCTTTCTAAAATAATGTTGAAAAAATACTTTCATATACGTTTACCCCTCATTATTTATGACACCTTATTATTTATGACTTAAATATGTTTGACACTCGTTCTTTCTGAAACCTATTGAGCCCATGATAAATGTATGATTGTCCAAAAATGTGTCCATGACGATCGCTCACTGCACGGTCGACCTCACTGCCCAAGGGACCAAGAGCAAAGACCACGCATTGTTCTGAGCAGTCTTCGAAGACAGCGGACGTTCAGTAATCATGCAGGTTCTCGCCTGGAAATTTGTCTTTATTTTTAATCCTGGTATATTTCACAAGGTATGTACACATTTAAATACACCACTATGCAATATATGCTAACTTTTTATATCGTTTGATGATTTATCGTAAATTTACGTTTAGTTAACAGTCTGTTGAACTATCAAGCGCTTTTATGTAAAACAACAATTTTTATCTATATCATGGAACTTACTAAACAGATTTAGAAGTGATACATCTACATTTTACTTGCAACACGTTTGAGCCTCATGGGTTTACAACTTTGGTAATTATACTTTGTGAATGTAATATAGGTTTGGATTTCACAAGGGCATAAGAAAAGGGGGTAGGCAATCCGGACCCCCCCCCCCCCCTCCTTCTCTGATATCCTGCGCATGCAGCTATCATGAACATGAATGAACTCTAACGTTTCTTTAAAAACTTCCTTGTTCACATTTTTATTGGTTTTCTTTCATATTACATGGATAGAGAAATCCCTTTTTCCTTCCCCGCCTGTGCTGAATCTGCCGATGACAGAACGTAGCCTGGAAATCTAAGCAATTCAACGAACGCTCCTTCGAGTGAAGATCGACAATATCAAAGCAACTGCGGGTCTGCTATGGTAAGCTACATTGCTTTGGTTATAATCAGACATGTGGCATCAGATGAGGGCAGTGGTAATCCCTCCACTTTTTGGCAACAGAAAAATTCTCTTTAATAATATTGAAAAATAATTTTTGAACAAACTGCGCCCCTTCACCCCATTGCATTAGAATTTTGATGATTGGCAAAATTAGTGTTAGTGTTAGTTTTATGTTTGTTTTTGTTTGCTTACAACTTAATTGTATAGATTTGGGGTAGCCCCCCCCCTTCCCCGCACACACCTTATTTCATGCTACATGTATGTGCCTGATGATTATATATGCATGTGATATATTTATATATTGATATATTAATAATATATTAAAATAAATGAATAGTAAACAGGTATCAAATGGAGTTCAATCTATAGGCAGCTGATACATTTACCTAAATACGGGTATATTTCAAAAGTCAATAGAAAAATTTTTTTTTAAATAATTTGGTCAATTTCTGCCAAAAAAAATATATGTGTTGTTCTACAAACGCAAGTGCAGGAGTTAAACCTCAAAAATTTGATTTTTCTTTTTTTTCTTACATAGATGTATTCTAAAAGAAATTACTTCATTTATATTCTTAATGTCAAATGACATAAACTTGTGGTGTTCTGCATGTACAACACGTCCACCCCCTCTTCCTCCTAACTAAAACCACAATAAGTTCAAATTTGAGATATTATGTGTATCATATATAATTTTTATGACAATTTTTACGTGGTGTTTTTTTTTTACCAAAAAAAATATCATCAAAGTTTCAAAATTTTTGTGTAGGAGAATAGGCAGTATCATAAATTTTGTTATGATCCGAGTTTTTCTGCATGGCAGACGTTATCAAGTTGATCATTTTAATGTATGTGTAAATTGTACGTGTGCTGTGCAATGCGTCGAAGAAAATCGGCATAAAACGATTCATATTTTCCAAAAAAAATGTTAACAATATTTATTTGATATTCATTAGCAAATATTAACATTTTCCAGCGTCTTTACACTTTGGGAAAATACCTATATAAATGCTCAAAATTAGGATAAAATTATTATTATTGTTTTGTGAATATACTCTTCATTATCCTGTTTACTTTTGTCATGTACATTTTGCACACTGTTATGTGCACACGCAGTCTAATTGCTAGCGCTCTCGAGCGCTAGCACCTACGTTAGTCTTTTTCACTGGAATACGCAAGCTCGACTCCATAGTAGGGGATTCTGGGAATACTGTAATACTGTAGATAAACTGTACCATTTGAATTTCGTTTTATCATTTTCACATGAAGTTATGTGTTTAATTGTACATGTCAAAAAGTAACAGTAGCTTATATCTTATTATGCAAAGTTATTTTCAATATTATAATAAATAGCTAGCTTTATCTTAAACTTCAAGCTCGGAAAACAACTTTGAATATGTTTTCCGAGCTTGACGGAAAGGCCCGAGAAAAAACAGTACCAATGGTTCTTGAACATTTTCACTTCGAAATGAAATTACAATAGATACATAATGATTAAGGCACAGTCAATGAGCTATGCCATGCCTCTAGATTCACAGTTCTAAATTGAGACCCCACTCCAGTACAACTCCAGTACACCACTATGCCTTCCTATTTAATTATTCGATTCAGAAATATAAACCAATGTTTTAGAAATCTGCTTCTGTGTTTTATGATGGCTACAGCGCTAGCTCGCCAATCTTTTTAAAAGATAAGGTTTTTTTTTTTTTTTTTTTTTAAATGTTTTCATATGTTCGTTCACTTTACTTATGTATATATGTTAAACCTATGAATCGAATGGTTCTTAGTAATAAACAATACAATACAATACACACATGAATCGAATTTGTAATGAATAGTCTAATATATTTTATCAATTACTAATTTGATATTTAATTGTAAAAAAATAGTGGAAAATTATCCATTCTTTGAATATGATGAGGTGATCAAATATGGTCGGGCGAGATCATATATTATAGGGTCTATTGAATTTCATCACCCTCGACAGTATTTGTTCAACTCATCAAAGAATGAATCTTCATTATGACTTATTTATACAAGTACTTTTAAAATTTGAATGAAAATGATTAAATGATACATTGTATATAAAAAGTATCGACAAATAAAGTTAGATTTTATAAAACTGAAATTAAGGTGCATCAACACTATTGAAAATTCTTCTTTAATTACGACAAAAAATGTCATTTAGACCCAGAAGTTCAAGTACATGATTGTATCAATAAATTAAAAATTGCCTGTACGTACCGTGGGGGAATAAGTGCGTGTAACATGTAAATTAAGTTTACAAATATTCGTAATCAATTTATAAAATGCTTGAATTCATTTAGAATTATAAAATACAGTTTTTAAAATTCATATTTTATATCAAATGGCAGATTTTTCATTTTACACATAAAATATACCCTCTAGTTATTGAGAAGCTGCAAAAAGTTGGTTCTACATAATTATGTTCACACAAAAATAATTATATCCCATCTGCGATCATTTACTGTTTATGAAAAGAAAATCTAAATAGCATTATTTTAGTCAGTACATATAACTATATACATGTTCTACTGTATCTAGTGAAAGTATAAATGAAATGCTTTTGTTTAATGGTGTTTCATATGGATGTAGGGGGTGCATGTATACATGTGCGTGCTGAAGCAGGTTATATATATTCATTATTGCAATGATCGGTGCCTTTATTTGGCGTATGAATTTTAAAAGAAAACTTTATTTATGTTATTATATTTTTTTTTTAATATCTATTTAAATTTTTGTGAAAATCTCAACTCAAAAACTCTCAATTGTATTAATTCTCCAGGGGAATCATGTTGTTACATGTAATGCAAATGAAGATGTTGCATTAAGGAAGACCATCATTATCATTATCATCATCAAAGCATCATCATCAAAGCATCATTATCATCATCATCATCATCATCATCAAAGCATCAGCAGTTTTCAACACCAAAGCCTTGCAACATGTATTTGATTTTGTGTAAGTGTCTATTATTTAGAATATATGTATACCGTTTATACCCTGTCCCGGGCTCTTTCTAGTATTCCAATTGCTTTCTTTTGATATTTCTCAATACCCAGTAAACACACTTGCATGCATGTCAGTACAGAACAGAAGTCACGGCAAGTCCGGATGCAGTCCCCTCTTTTTTAACACGAAAAAAGAAATAAAGATGGATAAGGCGTGTAAAATGCCCATAAACGATCGGACAAGCTACTGACAAATTAAAATATCGATAAATCCGATATATTTCTTTTGAAATTCTTTTAAACATTATATGTTTAACATATTATTGATTTTAAGCCAATAAATTTGTTCAATACTTGGAATATGTTGACACAAACAGGTGTATACGGATCACAACCTGCAAATACTGTCATTTTTTAGAAGTTCAAGGCATTTTCTTTTATAGAGTGGGTTTGTGCTCCATATTTTTCTCAAACTCTAAATAAGGTATATCGGAAAACAAACCGATTTCTATCAACAAAAACATGGAGAGATGACCCACCACATATTAAAAATATCATTTTGGATGCAAACAATTGAACGTTTTGAAAAAATAAAGCAAGTCCGCAAATTCGTGGTCAAAGTCGCACATGATATTTAAACAGCCTAATTAGTTGTGTCTTAAATGGCTCAGTGGTTAGAGTACCTGACATAAGCTAACCTTATATACCTTGGGTTTTTATGAATTGATATGGGTTCGATACAACCACAATTTCAGGCAATAATTTTTTCTTATCTTTTGTTAAATATATTAAAAACTAAATATAGTTAGAAATTGTGCTTTTGTATTATAATATATTTAGATAGATTTAATTGGGAAAAAATAAATTCAAAATTGTATTTCACTACTAAACTGAATGGGCATTTGCGCCATCTTATTCCCCCATCTTCTTAACAGAAATGAAAACTTTCTTTACGGGCATTCGTTTGGACCCGTATTTGAACACTGCCTAGTTTTTCAAAATAATAATTAAAACCGGATACTTCAATGTCAATTATTTTTAGCAATGTCGTTTATTCTAACAAATAACAGGCGGAAAACTTGGACGTTTTCATTTTATAAAATGAATATACAATGTAGTTGTTTTGACAAAAATATAATTGTCAAAAAACAAATTATCAATAAAAATGAGAAGAAAGTAAAAACCGGGACAGACTTTACGTGTTCACTGAAGTACTCATCTTCCCTGATAAAAAATCATTGTCGTTTCCTGCATTAGATCTACGTTTTTAGCTCACCGAGACGAGGTCGGGGGGAGCTTATGCTATACCCCCGGCGTCGGCGTTTGTGGCGTCCGCGTCCGCGTCTGGAACTGGTTTAAGTTTTTGTTGCAGGTCTTGTATCTAAGTTAGTACTAGTCCTACATGTATCTTCACCAAACTTGCATTGATGATGCATCTGGACCTAGTTATGGACTTGTAAGACTTGGATGCTGAATCGTGGCCATGAATGTCAGATACTGTAGGGAATTAAGGTTTTTGGAGCAGGTCAACGTTTTTGGTGCAGGTGCCCTTTGATAGCAATTTCTAAGTAATTATAACTACTGGTCCTAACTTCACTAAACTTGCATGGATGATGCGTCTTATGATACTGATGCACCAGACAGGCATGAATGCTGAATGTGAGTCATAGGTGTCGCATGCTGGAGGTGGTTAAGGTTTTTAAAGCTGGTGCCCTTTGATGATTATATTTTAGTTATTACTGGTACTAACTTCACCAAACTTGCAATGGATGGTGTGTCTTGTGATACTGATGTAACTGACAGGCTTGAATGCTAGATCTGTGTCATAGGTTACGGATGCTATATGAGAATTATTTTTTTTGAACAGTTCACATACAATAGATAATATTGTTATATTCAGTAGTATATTCTCACTATATAACTCTATATAGACAAATAGTCAATAACTGTAATATTAGCTCGTCCGAAAAATATTGACCGGTTAATATTTTTTTGATATTGACCGGCTAGGAATAATATCCAGAGAACATTCCCTCTATTTTAAATAATCGCCTCTGATTTGTTGATTCGTAAACGATGACATAAATAGCTCTTCGCGACTCCAAAACAAGGTGACGTCATAATAGACAGTCAATCAATGCAAGTAAACAACGGACGCGCAATGCGACGGTTTGCTATCATAATGGATATAAGGTTTTGCGAATTACTGTGAAATGAAATCAGGTAGAACGTCTGTTTGTTAATTCTCACGGTCGGCGGAATATCACCAGTGACTGTTTGATGCTGAGGATATTTTGAAAATGAACTTTGCACAAAATTGAATTCGTGAATTCTTTGTTGAGCTGAGAAAATTACGGCGATCTGTTTTCAATTACTTTTTTAAATTTTGCTTTGTTTCTTCATATAACAAAACAAATGTTGACTGTGTTTTCGGGCAACATTGATTACATCAGCCCTCTTGGGACGAAAATATTGCCATCCGCTTCGCGTCGGGCAATATTACGTCCCTCGGGGGCTAATATAATCAATGTTGCCCTCAACCCCAGTCAATATTTGTAAAGTACTATTTCAAACTAGCATTATGATAATGTACTTAACAATAATATAAATGAATCGCAGAGGTAGCTTCAGATGCAGAGACTGATCTCTATTATCAAGGATGCTAAAAATATATCTTAGTTATTACAAGTCCCAACTTCTCCAAAATTGCATGGAAGATGTGTCTTGTGACATTGATGCACCTGCCAAGCTTGAATGCTGAATCTGAGTCATAGGTTTCAGATACTGCTGGAGGTTTAGTGTTTTGTAACAGGTCACTTGTGTTCTAGATAATGGAATGAATAATTTATTTATCTACATGTATAAAATAAATGAATCGCAGAGATAGCTTTGGATGCAGAGCCTGATCTCCATTATCAAGGACTCTAAAAATGTCCGGCGGTCTAATAGATGGCGGTCCAATAAATCGCAGTCTATTGACCGGCGGTCCAATAGATCGCAGTCTATTGTCCGGCGGTCTAATAGATCGCAATCTATTGACCGGCAGTTCAAAATAGACGCACATATTTAATTTGTAATAGAACAACAAAATCCCTTTGATTAGGTAATAATTGTTTTATCACATGATATTGTTTCTTATGATGTTGCAAAATTTGATATTGTATCATATGATACAATATTGTAACATATATAATATCGCATGACACGATGTTGTAAAATATGGTCTTGGTTTATATGACATATAATATCACATGCAATTATATTATATGTTGTTATATTCAGTAGAATATTCTCACTATATAACTCTATAGAGACGAATAATTGTAATTATATTAGCTCGTCCGAAAAATATTGACCGGTCAATATTTTTTTGATATTGACCGGCTAGGAATAATATCTAATGAACATTCCCTCTGTTTCAAATAATCGCCTCTGATTTGTTGATTTGTAAACGATGACGTAAATAACCTTTCGCGACTCCAAAACAAGGTGACGTCATAATAGAGAGTCAGTCAAGGCAAGTAAACAACGGACGCGCAATGCAACTGTTTACTATCATAACGGATATAAGGATTTGCGAATTTCTGAGAAGGAAAATCAGGTAGAAAATCTGTATGTTAATTCTTACAGTCGGCGGAATATCACTAGTCACCGTTTCATGCGGAGGATATTTTAAAAATGAACTTTGCACAAAATTGAATTCGTGAATTCTTTGTGAATTCTTTGTTTTGAACGTTACCGTGCGCCGTGGTGACAAAACATGTTGTTTTTAAAAAGGGGTAACAAAAATACCCTTTCATCAAATGGACTTAAACTTCGCATATCAATAACATAAGTGTTGGTGCACAGATTAATCTGTTAAGTATGACTTTCATGAAAAATATATATGATAGACAGCCGCATTGTCTTCGTATTTTTTGATTGACCCTCGTATAATATATTATTATATCACATGTTATTATACCATATTATATTGTAATATTTGATGCATTATATGTAAGGAAGAAAACTAAAATTAAAAAAAAAAAATCGGCGTGTTATTGTCGAAAGCGAAACAGAGTGCGGTTTTTAAAGTCTAGTTTTCTTCCAAGAGAAAAATCGATTGATTAATTAACTCACTTTAACCATTTTTGCTATCCTCAAAAAGGGGTCTCAGGAAAAACCAATATAAGACACACCATTTTTTGATATACTTAATCTGAAAAAAGCATTAAAATAATTAACTTCATGTATCTTCTTTTATTCCTACATGTAAGTCTTGTTTTAGGCCTTTACGTATTTTGTTGAATACCTCAGCTTAATCAGTGTTAAGGGACTTCCACACACATGCGAAAAGTTCTGCATACAACCTCACTAAAAAATTGGATTTTAAGCATATTTTTGACTATAAAATGACCCCCAAATATCAATTTTGGAGAAAATAAAACTTTTAAAAATTTACTGCTCTTTATGAAAATGAAAGTCTCTGCTGTATCCGAACTAAGCACCTGCGGGATGGTGGACCGATTCGGAAGCTAAACCCATTAAAATTGTAGACCCATAGCCTTAATTAAAAACAAAAAATTGAACTTTTACTTTTTAATTCTAAACATGAAAAAAGTTAGGCAAGTTAGGCAAGAACAATTTTATTCACGTTTTTCCTTGAGAAACAAATAACAGCCAAATACGTTTGATACCAGTAACCAATTTATTTGGTTTTCTCCATGAAGTAGTATTTGACAAAGACAATCTAGATATGAAATTATTGATGTTCTTTACAATTGTAGCAACCAATTGCATCGAGAACTGCGGACGTCAGTAAATATGGTGAAGCATCAAGAATAACCAGTACAACGAATTCGTCATTCAGTGCGATTCTTCAAGGGACCTCTTTATTGCGTGCATTTTAATTCTTGGAAAAAATATAGACCCACGTTTGAGAGAAATACTTGCAGCACATATGAATGATTATTTTTTTTATGGTCAATGTGTGCGCACAGGCAATTACCATGATCTCGTTGATACTGAAAAATTGACAATGGAGCTTAGAATATAATCCATGGTTGGCCCAAAGTACTGTACTCTATCTGATGGTGAAAGTTTGTTTTTAAGGTTATGTACATGTATTAACATATTCACACGTTTGATGTTTTTTTTATAAATAAAATCTTGTTGTTTGTTGTTATCTTTGAGAAAAAAAATGAATGAAAGAGTAGAGTAAGAGTGGGGCAGGTGAGTTGGTGGGAAGGACGAGTAGAGTTTGAGAGGTGAAAGTGTAAGAGGTTAGTGTGTGAGAGTGGGGCGAATGAGTGAGTGGAAAATAGTTAGGTAAGTGGAGTGAGTGGGCCGAGAGAGAGAGAGAGAGAGAGAGAGAGAGAGAGAGAGAGAGAGAAAGTGGGCGAGAGAGAGCGGGTGCGGTAAGTGGGGCGAAAGAGTAGGGTGACGGGGCGAGAGAGAGGGTGGGGAGTGAGTGGGGCGAGAGAGAGTGTGTGGGGCAAGAAAGTGGATGAGAGAGAGGAGTGAGGGGGCAAGAGAGAGAGAGAGAGTCGGGTAAGTGGGGCGAAAGAGTAAGGTGAGTGGGACGAGATAGTGGGGCGAGAGAGAGTGGAATTGGTGGGGCGAAAGAGTAGAGCAAATGGGGTGAGAGTGCAGAGAGAGAATGAGTGGGGCGCGAGAGAATGGGGTGAGTGGAGTGATGGGGCGAGAGAGTGGAGTGAGTTAGGCGAGAGAGTGGAGTGAGTGGGGCGAGAGAGTGCGGCGAGAGAGTCGAGTAGGGCGAGTGTATTTAGAGGGGCGAGAGAGAGTGGGGCGATAGAGAGTGCGGTGAGAGAGTGGGGTGAGTGGAGTGAGAGCAGGGAGAGAGTGGGGTAAATGAGAGAAAAGGTCGTGTGAGAGTGTGGGTTGAGTGAGAGAGTGGGGAAAAAGTGGGGCAAGAGAGAGAGAGGAGTGATTGGGGAGAGAGAGTGGAGTGAGTAAGGCGGGAGAGAGTGGAGTGAGTAGGGCGGGAGAGAGTGGAGTGAGTGGGGCAAGAGAGAGAGAGGGGGAGAGTGCGGGGAGAGAGGCGAGTGTAGTGAGTGGGGCGAGAGAGTGAGAGTGTGGGGTGGAGAGGGTTGGGTGAGCGCCGCGAGTAAGAGAGTGGAGTGAGTAAAGCGAGAGTGAGTGGGGCGAGAGAATGGGTGAGTAAGTAGGGCGAGAGAGAGTGGAGTGATCGGGGCGAGAGAGTGGAGTGAGTAAGGCGAGAGAGAGAGTGAGTTGGGCGAAAGAGAGAGAGGGTGGGAAGTGAGTGCGAGAAGAGTCGAGTGGGGCGAGTGTAGTGAATGGGGCGCGAGAGAGTGAGAGTGGGGCGAGAGAGTGTAGAGAGTTGGGTAAGTGCCGCGAGAGAGAGAGTGGAGTGAGAGAAGCGAGAGTGAGTGGGGCGAGAGAATGGGTAAGTGTAAGTGGGGCGAGAGAGTGGAGTGAGTGGGGCGAGAGTCGAGTAGGGCGAGTGTAGTGAGTTGGGCGAGAGAGAGAGAGAGAGAGGGTGTGGGCGAGAAAGTAGGGCGAGGGAGTGGAGTAAGTGAGGCGAGAGAGAGGAGTGAGTTGGGCGAGAGAGAGTTGGGTAAGTGGGGCGAGAGAGAGTGGTTGGATAAATGCGAGATTGGTGTAAGAGAGTTGAGTGACTGGATGAATAAGAGAGAAAGATTGATTAGTGTTGCGAGTATATTGGGATAGAGTATTCAGCAAGAGAGTGAAATGAGAGGGGTGAGTAAGAGAGTGGAGCGAGTAGAAAGTAGGAGGGGTTGGGTGTGGGTGGTGAAAAAGTATAGTGAAAGAGCGTGTTGGGTAAATTGAGCAAGTTTTGAGAGAGTGAGGCGAGCTAGTAAATGGAGAAAGTGAGTTTGGTGAGTGAGTAGGTTGAGTGAGTTGAACGGAAGAATAGGACTAAGGACGAGTGAGTTTGAAGGGTAGGATTAAGTAAGCAAGTTCGATGAGAGAGTAGGGCCAGAATGTGTTGTGAGAGGATGGTGTTAGTGATGCAACCTAGAGTGGCGAGAAAGAGTTGCTTTTAGAATAAGAGACTGTGACGAGGGGAAAAGAGATGGTCGAGAAAGGGTTAGTAAAATGAGAGAGTTGGTGGATGTGTATTGGACTGAGTATATGATAGAGTAGGGTGAGAAAGGCTAGAGGTGGTATGAGTTGGGCGAGAAAATTGGGAGGGAGTTGGCCGATAGCAAGGAAATAGAGAGGGAGTGCCGAACGTAAGAATAATGGGTTGAGGGAGTAAGGCAATGCAAAAAGTGGGGCGAGGGGGTATAAGATTGAGAGAAAGATTGAGTAAGGCGAGATAATTTGGTAAGAGAGAGGGGGAAAGAGTTAGCTGAGTTAGTGGAATAGGTGGGGCGAGAAAGTGGTGGTGGGGCAAAATGGGAAAATTTGGATGCAAGAGGGGCGATAAAGTCGAGCGCGAGAGTTGGGAGAGAGGGGGAAAATGTAGTAAAAGAGTGGAGTTAAAGTGAGAGAGCTGGACGAGAGGGATGAGTAGGACGAGAATGGTTCGGTGAATGGTGCGAGGGAGAGAAAAGGGCGATAGAGGAAACCGAGAGAAATAGGTGGAGTATGACTACAGAGAGAGAGAGAGAGAGAGAGAGAGAGAGAGAGAGAGAGAGAGAGAGAGGAGAGAGAGAGATTCTAGTAAAGAGAGAGAGAGAGAGAAGTGTAAGAGATGGGGCAAAAGAGAGGATAAAAGAGTGGGACAAGTTCATAGTTGGTGAGAAGATTAAGAGAGAAGGATCAGAGGGTGTGGTGGGATAATAAGGTGAATGGTGTTAAATTAGCTTTTCAACAAAGTGGCATTAATTCATTTGGTGCAAATATTTTTTTTTAATATACTATTGCCTTTCCTTAAAAATTGCCGTTTTTAAATCGAAACTGCATACTGTCACATAAATGCATTAAGAAGAAGAATGTAATTCTTTTACAGAAAATAGTAGGGAAAACACCTAAAACAACTGTTGTAGATATAGATTAATTCTTTTTATTGTAAAACATGGCTGTTCTTTTCAAGAGGTGGGAATACTTAGTAGTCAAATGACCCTTTGAATAATTCGAAATAAACTAGTAAGATGTTATAAAAATTATTAATATGCGAAAACGCCCACTTGGTGTAACAATTTGATTGTCTCTTCTTGATACGCTTTGCAATTTAACGCGTTTTTGTATATCATTGTACATAAGCATATGGTTCGGTTGAGTTGGATAAATATTCGGATAAATAGTTTTCTTACAATGTATACACAATGTACGTATATTGTAGCTTAATTAATGGGGTTTATTTCTGAATCTTTTTATTTGTGGGTAACCTTGAGTAAAATTCTTTGAGAATGCATCATTGGGGGCCAATTCCAAGGTTTTTATAGTATCATCTTGGGTTCACTGGAGTATCGGTGAGTTTGGTTAAGATATCATTGTTGTTCACTGATAATAATCTGGTAAAACCGTTTCTTAAAATACATTGTAGTGTGGATGAGATTTCATTTTATGTAGCATCTAATTACGTTGAGTTGAGTTTATCATTTATGGACATATTAATACTTATTTGAAAGTCATCAGGCCGGAGCATTGGCATTATAAAAACTCTAATCCATTGTTTTGTTTGAAAATTATTTTATATTGAATCATTCTTCTCGAAACAATTCAAATTATTACAGATATTTAACAGATATGTTTTTGTGCGAGTCAATAACGTTGGATATATTCATATTCATATAGTTTTGGATTGTTTAGTGATGTTTATTAGATAGGAATGCAACGATAAAAATCGTGTACACCACGTAAAGTACGAAAACATTATTCTTATGCGTTAATCACGTTTTCTTTACATGTCTAAGAATTTTAATCCGAAGTACACTTCGTCTATAAAGAATAAAGTTTATTTATCCTATGCTATTTCGGAAACAAAACGTTTATTGCATGTACTGCTTCGCATTAAATTAACATGAAGCTGACCGATGATAACACATGCCTATGATTCCTTTAAAAGAAATACCGGTACTTGTTGATTGATCACCGTCTAGTTCTGTAGCACAATGGGCAAAGCTTTGGTCTTCTGATCTGCAGGTCCCGAGTTTAAATGCTTCAGGGACTTTAGTCTTTGTGAACTATTGTGATCAAGACATACATTTTTTAATATTTTATTTTTTCAACCAAACTTAAATCATATTTTCTTTCATTTTCTATTTTCAACATCTACTGGCATCACACACAAACTAATATACATACTGAACGTAATATGAACACATTTATCATACAATGAAATCCACTACACTGTAACATTACATCCCCATGAATTTGTGAATATTTGCTATCAAATAATCCTTAATCTCTTTCTAGTCTCTCTAGATCTAAAAATTATACACACATTGTGTACACGTATCTTCAGTGCTTTTGAAAACGATGTTTCGTCAAGGATAAAAATATTCACTTCACATGCACAGGTAGTATCCATGCACAATCAATCTAATTATCTGCGAGGAGATTAAGTTTCACGTGCACTGATTCATTTGATTCGTTTATTCCACTGCAGGTAATTTCTTCCTCTCCAAAACAAAGGGAAACTGTGACTTTTCTATCCTTGCCATAGCCAGGCATAGCGACAAGCATCTCTCCGATTGCTGTGCAGCTTTCATCCGTGACGTAACGAGGATCCTTTTCAGTAGATCTGAACACCTTGACCTTCATTTTAGACATAAACTCTTTGTGAGCAAACACCTCTGTGGTGACGGTTTCACCCAGCCGAAACGACTGGCCAACCTCCGCAAGTTTGTCAAATACATTTCTGCAGTACGGTACGTTGTCCTCGTAGATCCTGTGCTTAGGGTTGTCGAAATCCTTAAGGAAAAACCTGATGGTTGCAATACCGTACGTATACCTTGCAATTCTAGACTCTACGACAGATGGCCTTTGTCCGAACATGACTGCTCCGCGCATTACAGCAAGCCATGGCTCATCAGGAATGAAGACTTTGAAATCTTCAAACGCTTTTGGCATTTCCGTTTTCATGTATTCTGACTCGGCAAAGCCACCAACAAGTATGATGTACTGCGTTCCTTTGGCCTCTGGTTTTTCTAGAATACTTTTAGTGTGTTGAATTATGTCTTCCAGACACTTTTTAAAGCAAGACTCAACAATACATTTATCTATTCTGAGTTTTTTGCCTTTGATATCAATTTTCCCAGCGTACTTCGACTCAAACGCAGTTGAATTTATTAGCTTTTTGCCCGTTTTCTTCTCAAACACGTCCAGTAATTCGCCAGGCATTTGGATCAAAATGCGTCCATCTTTGTCTCCTTTTGCGTTTTTCTTTTTCAACTCGACCTCTCTTTCTAACTCTAACCAGGAAGATTTGTGGTTTGTTTTCAGTTCCTCAAGTACGTCTTTACCCAAAAGATCTTCCAGGAAATCTAGGATCATCCGATTGACCGTGCGACCTCCCCAGGGACCTCCGGTGGCCTGATGAAAGTCTTTGATGGTATTGTCGTCTACAACCTCTTTGAGGGTAAAGTCAATTGTCCCACCTAATTACAAATACATACATGTAGCATGTAATTAAAGACGAGACAGGTTATCAAATTAGTTAATCGGCGCAGAAATACTAGATGAATTTGATAAGATGCCGATCTTTAATGATCGAAGTCATAATTGAAAGACACAAATATAGAATTATTTTACATGCATTATGCTATGTACTAGTAAACATCCATTTTCAAGGATTTTGTACGCACAATTATTAGTATCCTAAACAAATTATGAATTCGTTAATCAGTCAAGGGAACCCTCGAGATTTTGTTCCCCCGAATCACTAACAAATGACAATCTACGAAAATTGGACTCAGCGGTAATTCAGAGTAATATAGGTTCTATATAAGGCGGGCTAGATAATCATAGCTATTTTTAGACAAAATCAATTATTTTTGAGAAAAAGTTCTCTATATAAAGATGAAGTTTTTATATTTTCATTTTTTGAAATTTTTAAAAAGCACTTTATATTGATTTATAAGATTAAAGGTAGGTTCAAAAATATTTATCGTAATATAGAGTCGATCTTATGGGTTTTTTTATGACCATCCAGCCCCTCTCTTTAGAACCTAAAAATATCATAAACATCTGGAGAAGGGATCTGAATATATATACATGTATAAATAGACACACCTCCAAGATCAATGACGATGTACTTCATGCCCTGTTTAAACACTAGGGATTCCTCTTGGTCATCAGTGCTTGATCTCTCTAAAAGGATTTCCCTTGTGTATATAGACGCAGCTTCGGGTTCCAGAGCAAGTCGTAACCGCTTCTCTGATATGCCTGCCTAAAAAAGCAATACAGAAAAACCAGGTTACATCAAGTACTTAAAGTGAAATCGGTTTCATTTCATATACCTTAAAAATGTATTTAATCTCAATGCTCTCTTGTATTAACGAATTGCATGATTATAACAAAATTTATACAAAATCGCTCGTCCATGACGCTTCGCGTTATTCGTGTTTTACTGCCTAAATCTTAATGATTTGTGGAAATGAAATTGACAAATGATCAACAAGGGATACATAAACATGTAAAAATATCATAAACGTTTGAATGACGTCATTTACCGCCAATGCAGCTTCTCTCATAAACTGCTTCGCGCCGTCGTTCCAAATTGCAGGCACTGTAACTACCCAAAGAATATTATCCTTCTTGACTGTGTTTCCTCTAGTTTTCAGATCATCCAGAAGACGTTGTTTCATGTACCGAATGATGTGTCCAAAAATGTCTTTGGTTTTCATTGCATGTCCCTCGGCATCAACGAACAGATGATCACTGCGAAGTTTCTAATTAAAACAATAAAAGATATGCATTAGGTATTATTTGTTTTCCCATATACGTGCATGTAGTCGTATTTTTTTTTAGTTGTAAATAACGATATATCAATACAAACATGGATATATAACATTGCAAAGGATAACATGTCATATATCTAACAGGAAAAAGAATATAGTCAATACAAACAAATCCCTTTAATTTCAAACCGATTTTATACATGTAATAATAACCTCGTTTTCGTAAAGCGCCATTTTGAAGTCTTTAAAGAAGTAGTATCCGTAATGAGCATCGTCGTTTGCAAGCTCGCTGTACTTTTCCTCGGCATCGTAACCAAACGCCACGAACTCTCCATTGGATTTCACCAAGAGAACAGAAGGCGTTTTATAGGCGGTTTGTGACGCGCCGACATTGGTCGGCCATTGCAGACTGGTGATGCGTAAAGGATACTTCTCGAAATCACTGCAAAGAGACCAAGCTATTCCTGCGTGGGTAGTACCGACGTCAAGAGCGACCACTAATTGAATTCCCTCCGTTTGGAGGTTAGAAAAAGAACCTAGTACTGAGGATGCACATGCCATACCAGACTGAAATCAGAAGGTATCTTGTTAATTTATAAAATAAGTATTTATTATCTTACATTTGTAAAAACAACAACAACAAACAAACAAACAATTAAATTTCAGGTGAAAATTTTAACAAAAAAGCTCTAGAAAAATGACATTCCTGTAGGTAGTTATGTTTACAGTGTTAATTAAAACACAACTTTTAATACGCATGGTAACGTAACAATTTAAAAGTAACATATAAAACCACATCTTCCCAAATCAAGGGTTTCTGATCCGCGCCGCTCTTTATGTAGAGTGGAGCAGATCAGAAACTCTTGGGAAGATGATAAAACCAGGAGAGACACTTTTTAAAGAAATCACTACACATGTTCATGCAATGATTTAAAGAAACTAATGCTCGTAAGATATGGACCTTTAAAGGAAATACAACGCTGTAAATCACACCTATTGAAATCAATGATTTAGCAGATCTTACATCCTCTAAAACCGGAACACAGAACATTGCACTCAAAAGCATTAAACTTCACGTCCTTGTATTGCTTAAATTACATTTAGAATAATAACAAGTGGCCTACCCTTTTACTGATGATTGTCTTGGACAGAAAACTTCAGGAAATAGAAATATAAACGTCATAAAAAACAATGGATCTGTGATTGTTATACATAAAAAAAAATATAATAAAATGACAGATACATAAACAGAAATAAACATGAATTTATAGATAATTAAACTGTTCTTTAACATATGGCATATTTCTTAACGTTTTTTGGTTTATTTGAATTCGAATATTTTGATAGAAAGACTACGGTTATGATTTGGTTAAATAATTATACAAATCTTTATACGGTTGACGTGCCTTTACCCTACCTTGTTATCGAAGCAATCTCCACAATTCTTATTTTTTGTTTCTGTTGGGAATTTATGCACTCAACTTTCAGTTTCGGTCAATTTCAAGGAATTCTATTGTTGCCAATACCTTTCAATAGATTTTTATCTTTCAATCTTATCAAGAATCACAACTGCATATATGGTTGGAATTAAATAACCTCTTTTAAAAATATTGCATAAAACGTGTTGATTGCAGTGATTCATCCATCTTATGCCGTGGCCTTTAAATGAGGTACATTTTTTTTCAAGTGTTAGGTTACGGAAGGAGATACACGTATGAAGTATTGAACAGCTGACTGATGACTTTAAATAGAACCGACACAGGAAACAATTCATGAACGGTAATTTAAGAAACGCTTAAAATTCACATAAATAGAGTCTGTATTTCATGCAATTATTTTAATCGCGGTATAATCTTTTGTAATTGGGATTTTCTAAAGTTTAGTGTGACGTCAAAATTAATCCAAAGTCACATACTTGTACTCTCCACCTTGGCATCTGTTGATATCACAGCTATTGTTTTTCATGAGAAATTATCTGAAGTCATGTGAATTTACAGGCACGTAGCAGCGTTTTTTTAAGGGGAGCAGACTCATCAAAAAAATTTTTGACAAGAAAAAAGGAAAAAAGCCGGTTACTTTACACAATCATGAAAATACTTATCCGTGGGGGGAGGGGGAAGGGAGAAAGTATACATTTACCTTCAATTTCACTGTTTATTTCCTCATTTTCAGAATTTTAGAAACAAGTTTGCTGCGCAAAGAATTCGGGAAGGGGGGGGGAGGCGCCAACCCCCCCCCCCAACCCAGCCCCTTCCCTAATGGTACGCGCCTGATTTAAATAGACAATTTTTGTTAGCTTGATAGGTTTGATGCTGTTTCGAAAATTGCCTTTATGACAAAACGAAAAAAAATATCATGATTTTGATGATATATATAATTATACTGTACTCTTAAATGAGTGGTCGCCATTAGATACCAAACATAGTAGTTTTAAATATCAACCCATCTCCCCGTTAAATTTAAATTTAATTATACATTAACGGAAATAAAAACAAGGTTGTTGTTTGATGCACATTAATTTAGATTAAGTGGGTTATAGAAAATTGAAAACGGTCTTTATACATAGCTTAAGGAAAAGTATTAAGAATAAGATGCGATTGTGAAATCTGCTAGCTTGTCACTTGCATTTTGA
Organism: Magallana angulata; assembly: GCF_025612915.1. Classification (NCBI taxonomy): domain Eukaryota; kingdom Metazoa; phylum Mollusca; class Bivalvia; order Ostreida; family Ostreidae; genus Magallana; species Magallana angulata. The sequence goes on along the minus strand of NC_069118.1, from coordinate 24,726,980 downwards.
TCATTGAAAGTGTCTATGAACCCATCCGGAATATTGACCATTAATGTAAGTATTAAGCTGTGTCATACATATATCACAACCTTAAACACTTTACTCCTAAGTCATTGATTTTATCATCTAATGCTTTGTTCTGAATTAATTTTAATTTTGATTACACAAGAATAGATTCCGTTTCCTTCCGCCATTATATTGTTTGGCTCTCTCCTGATTCGCAAGGAGGCCGTTTCATAATATATAGATCCAGCTGTCAACAACTCAATGACACTTGTTTCAAACTTCCGTTTCACCATTTTTTCTTCATTCTGGGCGTAACTACACATTAGTTAAGCACTATGGTTCAACCTTTCTGCAGTGAGAAAAATGTGTAAATAAACTATATATAATACTATGTGTGTAGATCGATATTTCAATAACAATTTGTTCATATTTTACTATGAGCACAGAGTCATTCAGCAGCCTTCTATACTTTTTTATATATGTTACATATAGAGAAAATTAATATCAACACTTTGTGATTATATAAATTGATTTCATTGGATTTATTTATTTTTGCTTGCTGGAAAGGCTCAAGAACCTACAATCGGAACACAGCATAGCCGCTAACCAATGCCGTTGTTACATTTTATAGCATTTTATAACAAGATGATATATGTTTATTTAATAGCAACATAAATAGATGCATATAAACTTAAAACACCGATATAATTGTCGGTATGTTGGTCAGTTAGTGTACACCGTTACGTCACGAGAGCTCCGACTTGTACGACATTAACTTAATAGACATACTCGTCTGTCCAAATTTAGGGAGTAACTTTTGTGATTCTTAATAGTTTAGTGAAATGTTGGAAGATATTGTATCTCTATATATTATAATAGCCTTTCCTATTAAGAAATTAAGCGCCTACTAGTTAACCAACTAGTTGATTCAAAAGCAGTATAATCATTTTTAGTGATAAGCGTAAAATTACTAATATCATAGTTTAATATACAATGCATGCTAAAAGTATTCAGAATTTATAAAGTAATGTACAATCATGTATATATGCAATTATAGCTATATCTGACATTAACTGTTTTAAAGCACATCGACAATTCGCACGGAACAAGTAATGCCATCGAGTCTCATACAAAAGAGAAAATGATATCACATATTAAATAAAAATTCTACAATATTAATCGGACTAAGAGAGTGTAAAATGTAGAAAGTAAAATAAACCCAAAATATACATGTACATTATATATGTATACCTAAGATATGAAATAATAAACAACACATATGTACCCGTCTTTAAGATAAATATATCACTAATGTATAAATATATTATATTCTGAATATCTGAAGTGTATAATTGGCCGTAATAAGTCGCCGTAAACAATATGAAAGAAAAATATCACATATATGTCTTTAACATTTAAGGAGCGTTCACAGTGACTTTAACCATCTCCAAGAAGGTTAAGACTCACGTTCACCGATTCTTGCGATTCGTTTCTTCCACTGCAGGTTATCTCCTCTTCTCCAAAACAGAGGGATACCGTGACCATTCTCTCCATTCCAAAGCCTGGCATATCGACCACCATCTGTCCAATCTGGGTGCAGCTCTTATCTGTGACGTAACGAGGGTCCTTTTCAGTAGATTTGAACAGCCTTACCTTCATCTTCCTCATGTCAGCTCGGTGTGCGAAGACTTCAGTGGAGACAGGTTCATCTAATTCGAACGACTGTCCGATTTCTGCAAGTTTATTGAAAACATTTTTGCAATATGGCTGTCCGTCTTCTTCGATTTTGTGCTGGGGGTCATCGTAGTCTGTCATGAAATAACGTATGACGTTGGTTCCGTAAGTGAATTTGGAGATACGTGTCTGAATGACAGTTGGATTTTGTCCAAATAGTACAGCTCCGCGCATAACCGCAAGCCAGGGTTCGTCTGGAATAAAAACATGAAGCTTTTGACCAAAAGCCTTTGGCAGTTCCTCTCTTATGTATTCTGACTCCGCAAATCCGCCAACGAGCACCATATATTTAAGCCCAGCTGCTTCAGGTTTTCCTAAAAGCGTTCTTGTATGGTTTACAATGCTATCCAGACAGGTCTTGAAAAATGTTTCCACAATTGATTTGTCCACGCGGAGACAATTCCGCTTTATGTCAATTTTCCCAGCATACTTAGTCTCAAACGCAATTGCATTGATAAGCTTTTTGTTTTTCTTATTTTCAAAAATTTCAAGCAGTTCGGCGGGAATTTGGATAAGAATACGACCATCTTTGTCTCCGCTAATATTTCTCTTCTTGGCCTCAACATCCCTTTCTAAGTCCAGCAAGGCTGATTTATGATTCTTTTTTAGCTCTTCCAGAACGTCTTTTCCGATCAAGCTCTCTAAAAAAGCCATAAATTCTTTGTTGACAGTCAATCCTCCCCAGGGCCCACCAGTGGCATGGTGAATCTCCTTAATGTTATTTCCTTCTGCTATTTCCTTCAGAGAGATGTCGACAGTTCCACCTTCAATGACAATTTACTTTTTTTTTGTATCAGATGACAGTTATATTTCAAGTGAAATGGTTCTATTCATTGCAATTGTGTAGTGTGTTAAAAAATACAGAAATGACAATGATTGGAATTCACTCTAAAGTTAAACAAATTCTAAATATGTCTTGTATCTGCTAATGGAATTACTCTGCTAATGGAATTATATTTTACTTGCAAAACTATTTGTTGTTGTACTTGTATTTACCTCCGAGATCAAGGACTATATATTTGGTCCCCTGTTCAAAAGACGGCATCTGTTGATGAATATTACCCCTTGTTCTCTCTATCAGTACTTCTTTAGCATATATGGATGCAGCTTCGGGTTCTAATGCTAGCCGGAATTGTTTAACCGGAATCCCTGCCTAAATGAAAGATTGATGTATACAATTATTAATGACATGTTCTTTTATTGGATATATTTTTTTTCTATCTTTATATTTTTTTCTACCTAATTTCAAGTTCCATCGCGTGAAGTATTTCAACCATAGAAGTTCACACTTTCAAAAGCATGAGCTATATATTTTTGGATTTTCTGATTGAATAAATAGGTACAAAAAAGTTTCATGAACAGCCGGGTACGATATTAAAGAATTTTAAAATTTCGAACTATGTAAAATTACAGCAAAACATGGTTTTCGCGATTTTATATTCTCGCGGTCTGATCCAAAACAGCGGAATTAAGTATTCGCGTAAAATAAGAAATTAACAGTAATTTTATGCTTGTATTTCCGTTTTAAGTTGGTTCTTTCATAAAATGATTACAACTTTAGATACCTGAAAATCATATCTCTACTTTTAAACATTAATATGGCTCCTGAATATCTTCAGTATATCTTATCACTGGATCATTATAAGAAGTATAACAAAAGAACATTTGTTTGAGATAGTTACACAATTATGATGTACCTTAGTGCAGATTTAAACAATTATTACTTGTCTCTTGTCATTCATATAACTGCAATCTTTAATATATATCTGTAGTGGTTGTTTAACATCATGAGTAAGATTTACCATTATCGCGGCCTCTCTCATAAACTGCTTTGCACCATCGTTCCAAATTGCAGGAATCGTGACCACCCACATGATGTTTTCATCTCGTATCATGTTTCCTCTAGCCTGGAGATCGTCCAAAAGCCGCTTCTTCATATACCTAATGCTGTGTCCAAATATATCTTTCGCTTGCATAGCGTGTCCCTCGTCATCAACAAGAACGGTGTCATTTCGAAGAGTCTTGCAGATAAAAAGAGAAAGTATATACAATGAAATAAGATGGGTCAGTAAGTTAAAATACATATTATCCACACATCATGGTGTCATCTTCTATTTTGATATCGCCTACATATTCTCGCTGCTATACATATTTTTATTAAACCCTTTATATACAAAATTAATGTCATACGATAGTAACGTACATGTGATTTAAAATATGATATTGTAATCGAAACACAATGGCGTTAAATATAACTGTGACGTGGCTACTGGGGTTGAATACATATCTTATCTTGTAAAAGTTTATAACATTTAATTTTAGGATATATAAAAAAATCAATCATATTTCTTTACCAAAGAACATACACTTTAAGCGTAAAATTGTTCCCTTTACGAAGAATGCACATAAAAATAAAAGATTACCTCATTTTCATACAACAGCATCTTGAAGTTTCTGTAAAAGTAGTACCCATGGTGAGCATTATCGTCTGCTAGTTCTCCGTATTGTTCTTCTGCAGCATAACCAAATGCGACAACTTCCTTATTAGATTTCAACAGCAGTACTGTCGGTGTCTTGAAAGTCGCTTGTGACGGTCCTACAATGGGTGACCACATCAAACTGTTGATACGGAGAGGGTACTTTTCAAACTCCCTGGTAAAAGACCAAGCTATTCCTGAATACGTTGTACCAAAATCCAGAGCGGCCACCAGGAGAATCTCATCTGATAACGCTGTCGTGTCTGTATGTTCCTCTGTAGGCTGACTACAGGGAGGAATCCATATCCCTGCTGGTTCGTCAGACATTTTACGACAGAGAAGAATTCAATTGTACTAAGTGACACAGTTTTAAATCTAAATACGGATATTATCTGTAAAAGAAGAATTAAAACGAAACTAGCTCTGTTTATTTCCAGACGTATTTATAAGATGTTGATATTCTTTTAATAGATTAGTGTATATAAAACTGTATTAGATATACGCTTGACCTGTATTTGTGACATACGTTCACTTCGTAAAATATGTATATATGTTTTATGTAAGAAAGCGAAACTTGTTTTATGAACCAGAATTATATTTACATATCCATTGATTTTACAAAGAAAATCGTTGAACATTATGTATGAATAAAAAATCATAATTCAAAATTTAAGCAATTTCAACATCCTGAATCAAACATTATATTAAACATTATGATTCTTACCTTTCTAACATCTTTAATTTATTTAGATATGAATTTCAAATCGAAAGTGAAAAAAAACCCCACCTTACTACATGTACCAGTTCGAACTAATCAATATATTGGACATTTAAACTGCATCAAGCTTTTTTTTTTAAATACCCGAATCTCCCAGTTGGATATATGCTCCACGGATATCGACCTGCAAAAGATTAAATATGGAACTGATTGGTACATGTACCAAGAACACTCTGGCTGACAATGGTTTTGATATATATGATCTTAGTTATACTAATTTAGATAACTATTGTATATTTATATTTTAGGGGAAAAAAATAATAAAGTTTTCCTCACTAACAACTATTTTTTTGAATGATTGACAAATATGCCTACACATTTTGTGCAAATACGATACCACACTATTTCTTGCTTCTTAACAATTAACTTCTGATATCGTCATTTTTTTTTACATCAAACATTGTGTCAGATTTTCTGCGGTATGTTAAATTTGCGTTCAGATCGAGACTCGCATTTGATAATGTATGCAAATCGCACTCCGTAATTCACTATAGCTAGTGAGGGGTTTAAAAAAAGAATTTTCGAGGCAAGTAAAGAGAACACAAATTTGATAAAACTGAACAATTCTGTTTGGTATAAATTGCGAAAGGTATATAAAGACGTGATCATAATTATGTTAATCAATTGAAGATTAGCGCAAGGTTTATTCGCCACAAAATGTAGGATTTTGAACTCTTCTACGGCATGTCGACCGGAATTTTTACGCAATGCTACAGTTCCTCAGATACTACATGTAGCATTGCCGTATACAAGAAAATAAGATTATTAGGTTTGTTCCTTTTATATTCCAATATTGAATTTTGAACACATTTTGGGTCCCCAGTGTTGGTCAGAGGTCACAGTTTTACCAATATAAAAATACTCTATGCCAGAATGTTTGTAATGAAATGCAATCTAGTTCTTAGGAACATTCATTTTCATATGTTTTCTTTAGCAATTCTAAATGTGTTTTAAACATTTTGACCCTATAATTGTCATTACGGTTTTTCAAACATTTTATAATCTCCCGTATATTGGGATGCTTTTCAAGAGGATATTATATATTTTAGAAAATGAACGTGATTTTCTATAAGATGAAGTTTTTTCATAATTATGTACTTTCTTTTTAGAATATCTAACTACCGTATTTCTCAAGTTTTGTGACTATTTTTCCTTTGAAAAGCGTTTTGCTCTTCATTTTAGCTAATTTTACACATGTATTTCTGTTTTCACATGGATGTTTTAATTTGTATCGATTGCAACTTTTGTTGATGATTTGAATCTTGAGTTTTAAAGGTATTTGTTAAAAATTGTGTTTAAATTTCAATGACAGTAAATGACAACAGATCATTAAAAAAGCTAATTATGAAATTTAATATTTCACAAAAAAGGTTTTCGAAATAAAAATTATGAAACATTGTCACAAATCAAAGAAGGGCAGAAATGCTATTGGCTACCATTAAGTCAAATCATTTTTGGTACTCCTCATATATCAACTATCCACCTATTCAAAAAAAAAATTGTATAAAAGAAAATTACGCGCCCTTCCAAGCAAATGTGGAATATTTTATAATTGTTATGAAAAAAGAAGATTATTGCGCTCAATTAAAACTCATATTCACATGTCACGAACAAAGCTACTGCAGCATTCCATAGCTTTATATTCCTAATTGGTAATCTACATTTAATTTAATTCGATTTTCCTTCAAGTTATATCTTCATTAAAGTTTTCGTGAATGCACTGAACTTGAACATACGTTACGGTTTAATTCGATCAGTATGATCATACCGTATAATCATTGCGGACCTATTTTGACTTTCAGCGATAAATATTTCATTACATCGTTCATCTCGACACTTCTTCATCCAGAGTTGGCAGGCGGAAAATTGTCGATAGAGGCTTGTTTTACAAGGATATTATCTGCTTTGACCATCATACGAGAATAAATCGAACATTTTTCTGAACATGACGACACAAGCTCATAACTTTTATAACGTTATGAATCAACTGTTTATACAATAACTGTCAGAGACAATTTTTTACGGAGCCTGACTAAGTCTTCTCAGTTTGCTTTCGGTCAATTATAATTTATATTTTTTCTTTCGAGTTTTGTTCGGCATTTATTTCTTATTAAATGTAGCGTTCACCAATGCCAATGCCAAATAAACTCAAAGATTTGAGCAAAGTGCATTGTATTGCTCTAATAATTCATGTACAGTAGCATTATTTTGTTGTTATGTTGTTTTTAAAATTTTGATAAACATTATTAATCCGTAACTTATTTTCATTTGAAATTACTTACAATAAATCAGAGTATACCTAAATAATATGACGCGTTCAACAATTAATTAATCGAATTATGTGCAAGTTAATATCCTAATTCTTGATTAAAACAAATCACCATGCTACTAACTAGGTGCACGTTATATAAACACATGCCGACAAATGTTTTGTCTGCGTTCGCGATTCAATTGCCGCTGCTAACGATGCTGATCTACAAGGCACGTGATCTTTTGCTCCCTGCTTACTCGAGAACGAACACACGCGTTCTCATCAACAGCCACAGAAAAGATGAAACAAACGGAGAGAGAACACAGAAGCCATATCATGACCTATCTTAAGTGGCTGTGTGTCATGGATTGAGATTGTGTTTATCAATTTACCGAGTATTTGATGTTCTAGCGTAAGTAATACATTTTCTTCGTCTGTATGCTTAATAGAATATTGTATCATGCAATTTATGCAATGCTGTTTTTTGCGAAAATAAAAGTTTATACATTTCGCTGTCGGTAGCATCTACATCGTGTGTTTATATTGATTCCTGTGTGTTAAGCCATACGCTAGCTGTTTCCCGTAACTTGATTGATTAAAAAAAGCCAAGTGCCTTGGGGAATTTCACATCGAGTCTGTTATCATATTATATGCCTGTGTTACATACAGTAAATCTAATTAACTTATGTCGCAGTAAAAATAATAAAGCTCTATTACAGCCGTAGAATCAATAAATTAATCGTATTGTCGTCTCTATTGTTTTTCAACTCTGTATAATCAACAGACAATATACATTGTTTTGTAATTCTTAAGAAATCTTGAAAAGTAATTTTTGATGAATACTTTAAAAAATACAGCATTATTGTAAATAATAGCATTTATGTAAATTGTGATATGTTATTTTTATGCTGGTACCAAAAATAGTAGTCTAGTCGTAATATAATTGTAATTCTAATTTTTGAGTACTTTTGAGTATTTAGCTGATCTTCCTTTTTGTCTACATTAGCCAATCAGAGTGCGGCATTTAGTCGCGCGATGTTTTGACTACGTCACTTTAACTGTCAGCTGTCAACAAGTTTGTAAACACCGCAGTCAAGTTTTTGTTGGAGGTAATACTATCTCTAGTGGTTATTTAATTTCCCCGAGGCAGGCTCCGTCCAGACAATGGCGATAGATGTTTGTACACGTATAATCGGTCATTCGTTCATTCGCCGTTCGAACAACTCTCACGATCTACGGAATTTCTGAATTTCCTCAAACCTCACACTGTGTGTTTCATCCGTGAAAATGACTTGTGCCATGCGGATCCACGGAAAGTGACTACTGACATTTTGTCATATGCGGAATACCTCAATGAGGGGGTTGGTATCCTTACAGTTATTATAGGGCAACTACTTAGACGTCAACCATGGGCCTCTCGGACATCCTTCAATGATGTCATCATTGTCATGACTGTGAACAGCCAGCTCAAGTCAGAGACTGAAAAGCTTCATGGAATTCATTTTTGGTCTCATCGTGGTTTCTGGGCGGACCTGACCTACCTGGGGAGAGATGGGGGTCAACATTGAATCTGGTTCTCGCCACATGGAGAAATACCTTCACAACATTAGAATAGCTGTCCTTCAACATTCAAGATAAGCAGTCTGACATATTTTTATTATTCTTTGAGCTAAATTGCATTCATAGTGTTCAATATATTCACAGGCATATGCATTAAATTCACAATTATATAGCTGGTAGGTGTATAAAGAATGTTCATATGTATTTATTTATTTATTTTTTTTTTTTTCCTGTTCACATGCAGGGTCATGTGTACTATTTTACGGTTCACATGCAGAGACGTGTGTACCCCTTTTCTGATGCACATACAGAGTTATGTGTACTATTTTTCTGGTTCACATGCAGAGTCGTGTGTACTATTTGTCTGGTTCACATGCAGAGTCCTGTGTAATTGATTCACATGCAGAGTCATGTGGTTTATTTTTCTGGTTCACATGCAGAGTCGTGTGTACTATTTGTCTGGTTCACATGCAGAGTCATGTGTACTACAGTATATTTCTGGTTCACATGCAGAGTCGTGTGTTCTAATTTTGATTCACATGCAGAGTCGTGTGTACTAATTTTGATTCACATGCAGAGTCCTGTGTACTAATTTTGATTCACATGCAGAGTCGTGTGTACTAATTTTGATTCACATGCAGAGTCGTGTGTACCGGTACTAATTTTGATTCACATGCAGAGTCGTGTGTACCGGTACTAATTTTGATTCACATGCAGAGTCGTGTGTACTAATTTTGATTCACATGCACAGTCGTGTGTACTAATTTTGATTCACGTGCAGAGTCGTGTGTACTAATTTTGATTCCCATGCACAGTCGTGTGCAATATTTTTTCTGGTTCACGTGCAGAGTCATTTGCACTATTTTTCTGGTCAGCATGCAGAGTCGTGTGGACTATTTTTTCTGTTTCTCACTCATGGTCATGTGGACTATTACTAATGCACATGCAGATTCATGCACACATGCTTTATTTGTATTGTTACATGTAATTGTATGTAAGTTTACATGTGAATCGAAAGATATACACTGTTTTGGCGCAAGTCCTATAATTTCATTTTCCTATTTAATGTTTGTGTGTCAAAAATTGCAATTAATCACATAATAATTAGCTCGTGTGCACCTATATCCGCATGATTTGAGTGAAAATTTGTACACTCAAAAGTTGCATTAATTGTATATTGGGTACATTTAGAAAATTGATTTTAACAGTTTTGAAATATCTTGTAGGCGTTACCATGCCAAAACGCAAACATCCTGTGGAGACAAGTGAAGGTACTAGAGCAAAACATAAACCACAGGCTGAACCAATCGATTACCAAAGACTTGCGCAAGAAATTGTTAAATTGCAAAAACCCAACTCTGATGCATCAAGCAGTACAGTGGTACCCCTAGAAAATGCTGCATCTGCTACATATGCAAACACCGTCAATGAGTTACCTGCACCAACGACTGCTTCTTCGTCTATGCAAGATAACCCTATATTGTCAGTTGTATCTCAACTTTTAGAAAACACAGGTGAGCCAGTAGGCACAAACAAAGGTTTCTTCAATTCTGATAATCTTATCTCTGTAACAGAAGGTATTCCTCTTGGTGCGACAATACCACAAAAGATAAAGGCAAAAATTTGGTCGAATGAATTTTTTGATTTAAAAGTATTATTGTCGCACCAAGATGAAGAACCTCTTATGTTGTGCATTACTCCAGGGGTCATTAATGTGCAGCAAAGTTTAAAATCAAAAACCCCCATGTTCATCAGTCAGTGGACTGATTCCTTTCTTATCTTTATTAACATTAGAATTCAGAAACACCCATCAGAAACTCCCCATTTATTAAAATACATGAGCTTTATTAGAGAAATGCAAAGACTGCATGGGGATGTTGCTTGGAGATCATATGACGAATCTTTCAGAAAGTTTAGGGAGTCTTTGGCTGTAGATTGGCAAAAACCTATTGAAGAATTAAGAGGTAAATGTATTGCCATGTCCAACATTTGCAGTGAAAAATCTTACTAGTATTATTGATTTTGTTGGTTTGAACCCTGCTCTATACAAGGGTCACAGCTTCAGGATAGGGGCAGACACTCATGCAGCACATTTGGGTTATTCTGAAAACCGCATTCAATAAATGGGAAGATGAAAATCTGATGCTATTTGCAGATACACACGTTTGTCAAGCTTTACATTTTGAATATGTATAGCAAATGCTATGTATATATATTTTTCTTGTAAGATTTTCACAGTTCAGAAGTTAACTGCTGTGTATTATAATTGTATCTGATATGCATTGTTTGTGTTTTTAATTCAATGCATAGATTTGTTGTATGTCAAAATTCAGTTCTCATCACAATTCCCTATCATTTGTCTTATATTGGACATTATTCAAAGTGTGATTCATGTATAACATTTATCTATACTATGTGCATGATGTGGTTACACATAACATAACACAGGTCAGAAGTAAACTGATGTGTTTATGTGCTGTATATTTTTTTTTTAACCATTGTCTCTGTTGTTTGATTTTGTCATTTGAGTAACATATGTGCCTACTGGTTCATCTGAAAATGTTTGATTACATGTATATCTGTCTTTAAAACATGTTTGATAGTATAACAAACTTTTAACATGTATATTATATAGCGGCTGTTATTTTAACACAGGGCAGAAGTCAACTGATGTGTTTATACTTGCAAGGTAATTAAAAATAAGATGTTCCTAGTGGTATTCAAACTGGTTTGGTTAATCTGTGCCTTCATGATATATTAATATCTATATCTCCATATAAGGCAGGGGTAAGTCATTGCCATATGTGTTGTATGTACTGCCATATTTCATTTGTTGACTACCATGATCTGGCTAGTCCACTTTGTGTGGGGTCTTTTTGTGCAAACCTGCTGTTTGCTTTTGGTGGCTGTTTTTGTTCAACAATATTTTTGTTGCATGTATATTTGGTACATGTTATAATGTATACATCTTTGTTTAATATGGGGGAGGTCATTTGCTCACCTCTTATAACTTACATTCAATGTCTGGTAATGGATATTATGACTGTTTGAAGACCTCCCCTTATTGCCTAATTTTTCTTATTAGCAAAAATAAATGGCAGTACATACACACAACCAAGTTTTATATTTTTCTATCAATCCTAGACAGATCAACAATATTACATAATACAGCATTATTGTAAATAATAGCATTTATGTAAATTGTGATATGTTATTTTTATGCTGGTACCAAAAATAGTAGTCTAGTCGTAATATAATTGTAATTCTAATTTTTGAGTACTTTTGAGTATTTAGCTGATCTTCCTTTTTGTCTACATTAGCCAATCAGAGTGCGGCATTTAGTCGCGCGATGTTTTGACTACGTCACTTTAACTGTCAGCTGTCAACAAGTTTGTAAACACCGCAGTCAACCCACCCTCCTTCCCCTTCATCACCATTGTAGTTGGGGATTTATTTTGCAATGTATTACACATGTTTGTTGCTGTTGATGTATGAAATGCTGTTTTTGTTCAACAATATTTTTGTTGCATGTATATTTGGTACATGTTATAATGTATACATCTTTGTTTAATATGGGGGAGGTCATTTGCTCACCTCTTATAACTTACATTCAATGTCTGGTAATGGATATTATGACTGTTTGAAGACCTCCCCTTATTGCCTAATTTTTCTTATTAGCAAAAATAAATGGCAGTACATACACACAACCAAGTTTTATATTTTTCTATCAATCCTAGACAGATCAACAATATTACATAAAATCCGTTTGTAATCGTGGTTTAATAAACAAATATTGTAAAATGCATTCCATTTGCCTCAGACGTATAGATTTAATTCCCTTCCATTCATTAACCAACTTCTTTTGATATGCCACCAAGCCCGAGGTCTCTGTGCTCTGAGAATTTGTTTATCTCATAACTCTATCAGTGTCTTTGATACTGCAGCTATTTGTGGAGTAGAAGTAAACGTTTTGTATTCTGATGGGTTACAATTGTTAATACCTGCTTATCGCCATGATTAAAAAAGAAGGAGCAATTATATAAAAAAAGAAATATTATCAGGACAATAAAATTCTAGGTAGTTCAGGCCCGATTAATTTTTTTCAAAGCTTTGTAAACTCAAAAAGCAAATGCTTTTGGAAATTTTTTTTTTTTATATATATTCAATGATTAAAGAAAAGTAGTTATATAGTGGATAGAGAGTAATGAAGTAAATTGAATCATGTCATACGTCTTTGAACTTTTGGTCGGATGAAAATTCTGTTTAATGAATAATTTAAATGTTCGATTCGATGTTCATGGCTAACAACAAAAAATGTAAATTTTGTTAATTTTAGTTGTGAGCAGACGACTTGAATTACATGTACCATGGCTACGGCCAGTACCAAGAAACGACGTACCGTTGTCATAGCAATGGATGGTAGCGAGGCCTCTTTGAATGCCTTCAGTTGTAAGTCTTTTGTGAACATCAATTGTGTCTGAATATTGCAGTAGTAAACTAATAATAATGTTTAAGATAACAAAATATAGTGTAATACATGTAAGTTTTGTGCATAATCCAACAAAAATATGATATTTAATGAAGAGTATTCAAAAAAATTCTATAGTGAATTCGCTATGCTGCTCAAGCAATCATGTTTGCTGGAAAAGATAAATTGCTATTAAAATAATATCAAACATATTTTTGAAAATGTTTGCCAATGTTACAAACACCTCAAAAATTTAATTTGTTTTAAGGGTATCGTACTCGGGCCAAAATGGAGGATGACCGTATAACGTTGATTCATGCAGTGGAAATATATCGAAGCATCTATACCGCCCCTTGGTTTCAGGGTAAGGGACAAGCTGTCCATGAAAGCAACATCTGTTGTGATTTTATTCCGATCTCAGTAAAACTCAGAACTGCAGCAAGGTGCTACATGCAATTTTTATAAATCTGCACCATTGCTGATAAAGTGAACTTTTGCGTTGTTGCATAATTTTCCGATATTACAAGGTTTCTTGCATTTTACACGCATAAGGTTTAGATCTTTTAACTTATCACATTTGTAATACTATATAATTTAAAACCAAAGTGTCAAGAATAAGAATATAAGACAAGTAAAATGTATTTGTACCCATATTTAATGTCTTCTTTTAACAAAAAATATGATAAATGTAACAATTTTCGTTTTAAAGGTATTTGTTTAAATGGATGTCGAGTACAAAGAATATCATTATCATTTGCTGAAGTTTACATCAGCAAAAAGTATGAAACAATTTTCTGCATGGAAATAAAACAGTCTATGCATTTTATACATATAAGCTCTTCACTAAATTACGGAAGAAAATTGACGTGCACATATTCTCAAAATCAATTTTTTATAATGGTTTAATGCCAATATGTGATGAATATTTACACTCATTCTGAAGCGCAATCATGTGAAACATTTCACAAACTTTAACGTTACGCTTTAAGAAGCAAAAAAAAAAAAAGAAAGAAAAAAAAGCATGGACATTTATCAATGTTTAGTTATAAAATATTTAAGAAATGTTTATTGTTTTCAGACATTCCTTTTGCTATTGATGTGAACGCTGTAAGAGCAGCATACGCCAACCACAAAATAGAAACGGAAAACAAATTGTACGATTTGGCTCTCTTAATGAAAGCATACTGTGTAAGTGTATCTATCGATCAGAACAAATAGTGGGACCAAGCTGTGAAGATAATGGCGGCTTTAGAATTGCTATAATTGTGTTTACCCAATTGATGAAATTTGGCAACTGTATATGTTTTACTTGTTTAGAATTGTGGTTAAATCAAACAAAGATGTATTGTGTACTTAATATACGATATCGGCAACAGCTTTTTAAGAAGCGGAAACTTGTAATATTTTACGATATTTAGTTAAAATTCTGGTATCTTTGATTTAAAAAATGCAAATTTAGGAAAACCTAGCTAAAATATTTCTAACTATTCTAAACGACATACATGAAAAATGGTGTTTTGATAGACATGTGGTATAATAATTTAGTTTAAGCATTTAATGCGTATTTTGGGATGTCGTCGGTCCTATAACACACCAGGCCGTGCAGATAAATTTACCGCGCGTCTGCATGACCTTGTCTGATAAATGACAGACAATATCCCAAAATGACCATTCAATGCTTAAACTAAAGTAATTAAAGTAATTAAAAATGTTTGCATGGGAGAACCTCTGTAACAGTCACAAGCGTGAACTTTGATATTTTCTCGTGACGTCACATTTCAACGTTTATCGCGTCAAAATAACCCCTCGTAGGACATTGAGAGTGGTAGATTTCTAATGCAAACAAAATAGGAAATATAACATTTTTGAATATGATTTCTCGTTATGTCATAGATGCGATAATTTTATTACTATGCCTTGAAAATTACTGAATCATACCAAAAAAATTTTTAATGTGCTCCCCAAAAACAGTTATTTTTCACAGGAAATAGTGATATTGCCCTTAAAAAAACTGTAATATCATTCTCGCGTGTAATGCTTCAGCATATTAATTACGTCGAATTCGAAATATAGCTAAGCAAAGGTAAACAGTTTCTCGAAAATAAAAATGCAAGGACAGCGTCTGCTATTCAGAGGGAATCACGTTTATTGTTCAATTTGAAAAGATATCTAATTATCTAAAGCATCGATCGACATTTTACAAAGCATTAATTTGTTAGATATGGAGATGCAATAATAATTGAAATACACTTGTTAAAGAAGTAAATATATTTTTAACTGATTTTGATTTTTAGAATTGCAATATGACATATTTATAACATACACGTGTACACTGAATGTAAATATATGCATTTTAAATATAATGATACATATTCGAATACTTTAAAAGAAAAGTGTTGTTTTTTAATCTACCTTTCTGGATCATTTAGTTTGATATTTTAAATAGACGAGTTAAGAAAGAAAGAAAATTCAAACAGAAAAAAACCCACAATTTTTTTATTTATTTTATTTATTTACACTATAGTTAGAGGGAAAAGTTCGGAGCGTCCATGCGGATAAGCCGGGAGAAGGAATAGTTCGTATCGCGGAGGAGCTGGGCGCCGACCTGATTGTGATGGGGTCACGTGGGGAGGGAGCCATGAGGCGGACGATAACCGGAAGTGTTAGTGACTATGTTCTTCACCATTCCACAGTTCCGGTTCTTATCTGTCCACCAAAGCACCGACCAAAATAAAAAAATGCGTTTTTATTATTTTCCACACGTCGTTTGATGTATACATGTATAATGCACACATTTTATTTAACGATTTGTTGTGTGAAGTTACTTTTTGAAGTTATGTTTTGCACTTTTTTAATGTTTTAAGATCAATAAAGTAAAACAGTATATTATACATGCCATTGAAATTGTATTTGTTAAAATAATTTAAAACAACATTATGTAATTGAAGAATATTTCAACAAAAGCTGAACATTTGCTATGTATAAGCTTAGTACAGGTAACTCTTATTTAGAAGTCATCAGCAATGCGTGTCTGTGGCACAGGTACCAGTGTTGATATTAAAAAAACTCGCCTTGATAGCACTTTATCTTTTTGGCCCTTCAGTTCTTGCATGTGAAACATGCATCACAAGGACGACCGTGAAATTGGTGGCTTTTGTCAGCTTTTCCGATGCTTTTCCGATGCAAGAAGAGAGAAGGCCACTGCTAATCTCCATAAGAAAAGACGCATTTACCATTGTAGGTAACGTGTCAGGTCCCTTAGGTATCATTTTTGGGGCACATCCTCTCGGCTCTTACAATACCAATACATTTAAAGCAGAAATAATGAACTAAATTAAAACTAGTATAATAGCAAAAAAAAACTAGTTTGGTGTAGTGAATAAATTTTACATAATTTATAATTTTTGCAGATAATTAGGTATCCACAATGCTGACTGTTTATTATCTATCGACGTTTTTATGATTAAATGTAGTTACAAAAAAATACGGATGCCGTAATGAATAAAGGCACTCACAACCTTCGGACAAAAAAAAACCTGATAACAAAAGGAGCGATACTTTCTTTGCCAATATATAAATGTTAATTAATTACTTACAATAATATTTCTTTTTGTGGCGACTCCCACGTTTGGCATCAATAAAATTTTGACATTGTTGTGTGTCTATCGAAAACAGATAAGGATAGATGCATTCTGTCGGATGCAGAACTGGATGACAAAAATCTCTGTCTTCAAACATCAAGCAGTTGTAATATTGTTGACACTTCACTGGATGTGGCAGGATCAATTCCGAGTATGGTTTACAAATGTCAGATATTTTTTCACCTGTATCTTCAAGGGGCATGGTCACGATTTGGGTCAAAAAATATTTTTCTGATTTGAATGTTTAGAATTCTTCATTAAGGCATTTTAAAAAGGCAACCAAAATTTGAGTGTCATTCGTTGAGATAACCAATTCCTACCACTTTGGATCATGATTTGAACACACTTGAATCTGATATACGTAGGATGCATGCACACGAGTTCTAATCTTTCTAGCCAAATGGGTCTTGAGAAGATTTTTAAAGATTTTTTTCGTCATTTATTCCTATCTTAACATCAACCCTTAATGTGTCCTTCTCTACCACAGAGGATCAAGATTTTTACATCAAGATTTGTAACACACTATCCAATCCTTCTCCCGGAGTCATGATCATTACAAACTTTAATCTTTACTATCTGAGTATACTTCCACAAAAGCGTAAGGTTTTCTGGCCAAAAAAGGAATACGATTTAAAGAAGAAATGCTAAAATATGTTTCTTTTAAGGAGAGTGTTATTTCGCTCCGAGTTCTTTGTGTCACGTTTTGGTTAGGAGAAGGCCATCCTCATTTATCCACTTATACGTGCCTGCTTTTCAGAGTGGTGTACTGTAATAAAACAATTATAAGTTAAAAGATACATGCACTTTTTTAAATCATTGCATATTGCAGTCTTAATAAATAAATTTGATTCACTGCGAGTTTCTGTCAAAAATTGAGTAATTTTTTACCCCCGTATTTAAAATGTGTAAAAACCTAATTTGAAAATAATCTGCGGTTTAAGTTTACAGTTTGATACACATTGGATTTGTCATTCTATTTCAAATTTGTGTATGTGTATGTGTGTGCTTATCAACTGATTTTTTTCTCGATATAATGATATATCAGTAATCCATTATATCTTCATAGAAAATAGAGATAACCTGAAATAGACAGTTTTTGTTAATTAGTTGATAATGTCAATTAACATTTTCTTCTTTTTTTCTACGTGGATAAATTAATTTTTTATCTTACAGCAAAGAGGCTTTGCTTTCGCTTAAAAGTTCGTATTCTTATGCACAAATAAAAAAAAGATAAGATGTAATTAAATTGGCATAATTTTAATACTATTAAGAAAAATCATCAATAAATTAAATTTATATACATTCTAATGCAATATATACAGCTTTAAAACATTGAGTACAGACATTTATTTTTCAAAGTTTAAATCCAGAAAAATTACACCACTGCCCTTTATCGTCACATAGAGCATTTTGTCCATAATTGTGATAGGGTCTGATCCATACTTCATCCCCTTTTTTCATTTTGATATTAGCCTGTGAGGATGCCATACAATACCCTGTGCTGAGACCCCTTGAATCCGTATAATTATACGCTATTGGAATACCGTTGAGAACGATTTCAGTTATAAAATATTTTCCTGTATTTGACATAGTTGTCCAGCTGAAGGAATAAACACCATCTACCGGCGCAGTAAATTTTCCTGTACTGGTACTGTAAGCGCTGCCTTCATTTAGCGATACCTGATTGAATTTCATAGTCTGACTGGTTTTTAAGTTTTCCAAGGTACCTCTATATGATGATTGGAATACAATAGGTCCTTCTTTAATATATAAGCAAAAAACATGAAATCAAAATTTGCAGTTTGGTCTGAAGTTGAAATTCTGTTATCAATAATTTTAATGATTTTTCTTCTAAAATCAACGATAGTGCTATCGATGATCTATTTCATACAGATTTTATAATCTTCAATAATTTTGGATCTGTCATACACTTATTACTTAATTATATGATTACAGAGTAAAGTAAACTACTTATCTTTGTATATACACCGTACCTGTGCGTCCACCGTTGCATTGTGTGTTTTTATAACCCAGTCCGGTACATATTGTTTTGTAGTTGTTGTACTTCGTCACCACCTGCTGTGGAGTGTCAGGTACAGACTCTGATACATCCGTGACCAAGGACAGCAGCATCACGAGGAAACTGAAACTAAATCAATAATATCTACATGTAAATAACATCACAATAAGGAGAGAGAGAGAGAGAGAGAGAGAGAGAGAGAGAGAGAGAGAGAGAGAGAGAGATGGCATGAATGAGAGATATGGTACCTTTTCATATTTCCAGGATACGCAACGTCATTTACTGTAAAGAGGAAATTTTCAAGCTTATTTGTACTTTTTTGTGAATTATCTCTCATGGAAAATAAATTTTAATTAAAGCAAGTCACGCTAACCTGTCATTTGTTCGAAACACTATTTTTTGAAGAAATTAAATAAATGGACAAATAAATCGTATAACGATACACATTTTCATACATATCCATCGATAACGGTGCAAAAATGCCTTTGCGCAAGTCGTTTGTAACTCGGTTACATGTAGACAGAACACTTCTTTATTTCCCGTTCATATATGGCAATGAGTACGAATCATAATTTATGGTCATAATATCATATACTAGATGTATAATTAGGGTCGAAGTCCAACTGATGGCGCCATTTAAGGATCAGTATGTCCCCCTGTCCGTGCCTCTCTATCCGTCCAACTTACTTTTTTCTAATTATAATTTCTCTGTTATTTGGTCTGCCTATATTAAACTTACTTACATTTATTCTAATAATTCATCCATATGGTGACTTTAGAAAAGACTGTTAGTGATATTAATCCAAGTTTCTAGGTAAAATGGTGAAGGTCAGATGTCCAGACCATAGAAATGTATAATTTCAAAAGTTGGTCGAATATTGCCCCAAAGTTTTGTAACTTACATGCATATACCTCTAATAGTTCAGCTATAGAGCGCCTTAAGCTAAAGGGTGTCCAGTGACCTTAAACTAAGTTTCTGCATCAAAGGCCAGGGTCATATGAGACCTGTTTGAAAAATCCTGGACTAACCGTAATTATTTTTTTCTCCCAATGATTCTGTCTGGCTCATAAATTTATATTACAATTAAAAGTGCTTGTTAGTAAAGGGTGTATAGTGACAGTAAAGATACATGACGTGGTCATATCACAGACCACTGTAAAAAGTTTCAAAAATTCAGTTCAAAATTTAAGACTAAAACCTATTTGCACGCAAAGTTTTTCTTCCTAATGCCCAATATTTAAGTGGCTAAATGCTTTAAGAGAGACACCATTTAAATGATGCC
Source organism: Magallana angulata (assembly GCF_025612915.1). Classification (NCBI taxonomy): domain Eukaryota; kingdom Metazoa; phylum Mollusca; class Bivalvia; order Ostreida; family Ostreidae; genus Magallana; species Magallana angulata. The sequence goes on along the minus strand of NC_069118.1, from coordinate 24,706,771 downwards.
AGATATATTGCACACAGAGTGTTTTTTGCGTAAAGGACATCAATCACCCGATGTCTATGTAGAGAGTCAATGTCATAGCATACAACTGTATACACTGTAGTCTAGACCGTGTGTTCTCTCTCATGGCAAAAACTAGATCATGCTTCGCACAAACAGTGCTTGTGGTTTATGAGTGTGGAGTGATCTTAAACTTAGTTTTTAATTCAAAGGTCAAGATCACAGGAGGCATTAGTTAAACAGATGTATATTCATGTTATCTCCTTATGTCAAATCTAGTTTTAGTTTCACCAGAAGTAAGGGGTGTGTTTTGACCTTTAACTATTTTTAGTAAATATTTACGCATAGTGCTTTTCAAGGTCTGGCTATTTTAGAAGTTCAAGATCCCAATGATGTATACTAGTAGTTGTAAAATTCAAAGAACAGAAAATAAATCAAAAATAGGATCTAAACTCTTTTGATCGGTCAATCTCTTTGCGGTCAAAAAATTATTGTTATAAATATTGCATCTGATGTTCAGCAGTTGCTGATAAATTCGTTCTGAATTTTGTATTTCGAAAACATTTTCAACCATCAATACGCTGTCAAATGTATTTAAAATAGAAACCACGTGTTTTTTCCTGATAAAATGATTTCAACAGCGTCTGGGATGTTCCATCATATATTTGTGGCGCAAAGAGACAACGATGTGTTTGTTCTTATTTGGTAATATATATATTTGTAATATTATTTTCTGGTTATCTATTTGAAAAAACCCATGGTAATTCAGGATTTTGGAGAAGTGTGTATGAAAGTGAATATTGCTAAATTTTGCTAAATTATATTAGATAGTAAGAATGTTCATTGTTATAAATTTCAGTCGTTACAGGTAAAAATAGAGTAGAAGGGGGTAACATAAATTAAAGTGTTTTCTAAAGATTTTGATTCTTTAGTCAAGCATGTTGGTTATACAGATGTATTTTAATAATGTATGTTTCTTTAAGATAATCAGAGCTAGGTAAAATGAAACTGATGGAAATCAAACTTTTTATTATGCTTAAAAGAAACTATGTACCGTACAAATTAGTTTTATGTAATATAGTACAGTGAAAATGATTGGTTCATCTAAAAGGTCATATTTTTCTCAACTTCATATTAATGGTGCACACATTTTGTCAAAATTCATCATTTTACTAATATTTCTAAGAGAGGTGGCTTTTTTGAAGAGATTTATTGAAAGTTAAAGATTATAAAAGTCACATCCATTTGTTAAAAATAATGGATAATTTCAGATTTAAGGTAACTTCATACTCGTAAAAGTCTTTGATGAAAGCTGAAAAACCGAACTGATTTCAACATAATAGACTTAAATTTCATCAATTGTTAGAATAAATATACATTCCATCACACTTTTTGAGATGCCAGATAAACATAAACTAAAAAACACCCTCGCGTGCAATAATTCTGCATATTGATAACGCCGAATTCGAAATATAGCTAAGCAAACGTAAAGAGTTTCTCGAGTATAAAAACGTCTGGACAGCGTCTGCTGTTCAGAGGAACTCACTTTAATTGTTCAATTTGAAAAGTTATCGACTTATCAAAAGCATCGATCGACATTTTACAAAGCATTGATTTGTAAGATATGGAGATGCATTAATAATTGAAACACACTTGTTAATGAGGTAAATATATTTTTTACCTGATTTTGATTTTTAAAAATGTAAATATAACATAGGTACAATATACACAGAATAGAAATATATGCATTTGAACTACTATGATATATAGTATACTTAACTTGAATACTTAAAAATACAGTAACCGAAGAAATGTGAAATGTAATTTAGTTTTACATGTATTGTGGCATATAGTTATAATTATATCTTATTGGTATAGCATGGTAATTGTATTGAACATTTTGAAATTAATAAAAAATGTGTTGTTTTTAATCAACCTTTCTGAATCATTTAGTTTGATATTTTAAATAGACGAGTTAAGAAAAAGAAAAGAGCAAGAACCCCCCCCCCCCGCCCCGCCCCCACACACAAATGTTTATTTTATTTATTAACAATATAGATTGAGGGGAAAGTCAGGAGTGTCCATGCAGATAAGCCGGGAGAAGGAAAAGTTCGTATCGCAGAGGAGCTGGGCGCCGACCTGATTGTGGTCACGCGGGGAGGGAGCCGTGAGGCGGACGATAACCGGAAGTGTTAGTGACTATGTTCTTCACCATTCCAAAGTAACTATTCAGGTTCTTATCTGTCCCCCAAAGCACCGACCAAAATAAATGATTGTGTATTGTTATTTTTTGTATTTGATTTTGTGTATATGCACACATGAAAATATTTGTTGTGTGATGTTACTTTTATGTGTTCTACACTTCTTTAATGTTGTAAGATCAATAAAGAAAATCAGCATGCAATTGAAATCTAAATTTAAATTTTTAAATTTTATTTAAAGAAAATAAGTCATAACTTAGCAATATGTATTTAAGAATTATTTACACAACAGCTGAACATTCGCTATATGAAAGCTGTTGTTCAGACGAGCCTACTGCAATGCGCGTCTCTGACGCAGGTCCCAGTGTTTACGTCGAAAAGCTCGCCTTGATGGCTCTTCATCCCCCTGGCCGTTCCGTTCTCGCATGTAAAATATGCATCACAAGGACGACCGTGAAATTGATAGCTTCCATCAGCTTTTCCGATACAAGAAGGAAGAAGGCCTTTGGTGTTCTCGCTGGCAGGTATTTCATAAGAAGGGACGCATTTACAATTGTATGGAAACGATCTCCAGTAATCATTACTTGGGCAACATCCTTTTGACATTACCCGTTCGTTAAAACAAATTTTGTAACAAGGGCTCCATTTTTTCTATCATCTTTATGTAATCCATCCGGATTACCAATATAATCTGGGAAAAAATCACCTCAAGATGGCCCAAGCGGCGGACGGGAGTTACAGGGACGAGAGTGACTTATCCTATCATAGTTACCTATAGATACATTGTATACAAAGACAATAAATAGAAAACAGTTTTAACATTGAATTGATTACTTAAAAATGTTTACTTGAAAATAGTATAATGATTCAATGTTTAGAAAATCTCTTCAGATTATACATAATAATATCTGGCAAAGTACAGTAAACTAAATATTTTCGACATATTTTTTTTTAACACAAGCATGCATTTATTCGTTTCACGTATTAAGAATATCATATAAATGGGGCGAAATAGTAGTGTACAATTAATGCATTTTCGAATGAAAATGATTGAAGTGGTTCAGGAAGAAAACGCTTTAATAGCTGAAAAGTATCCCTGTTAACAACTCATTCAACATTTATCGTACTTTAAAAATTGCTCTCCTGGGACGCAGCAGCCAGAAAAAAGTTATCATAAATAAGATTAAAACTAATGTATCAAGAATGTTTTAATAAATTCTTACTTCTTTGGTTTTTGTTAAAAAAAAACTGATGGAAGGGGAGTGTTACACATTTCATGTATATTTTCAACTTTTTATGAAAATGGTCAGCAAATAATCAAATATAAGAATTCAAATTTGGAACACACGACTTTAAAAGCCATTGCATTGTGTAGGGTATTTCATGACTACGTCAACAAACTGAGGTAAAAGTGCTCACGCCGTCACACAACACCCACACAACAATAGGAACGGTGCTTTTTGCCAATATAAAACTTCAAATGTTAATAACTTACATTGATATTTCTCTTCGAAGTGTCTCCCACAGTTGACGTCGGTAAAATGTTCGCATTGTAGTGTATCTACGGAAAATAGATAAGGATAGATGCACTCTGTCAGATGAAAATAGGATAACAAAAACTATCAATAAGATCTCTGTCTTCTAACATTCAGCAATTGTAATATTGTTGACACTTAAGGTGGAATGTGTTCTTATAAGAGAGATAACTTCTGTAGAAAATAATATCACTTTGATTCTGTTAACTCACAATCATTAAGGGATGTAACAACAAGGGATGTGGTGCTGGGTCCCAATTTATGTTGGAATGCGATACACGTAATAAAATTCAAATACAGAAAGAAGAAAGTTTGAACGAAACGAACTGAACCCAAGGTCTCTTTAAAGGAGGGGTAAATAAAGTAAAGAAAACTTTTACAAAAATTTACAAGAAATGTATCATATTGATAAAGTATTAATGAGCCTCCCCACTCCCCTCCCGATGGATTAATTCTTTTTTTAAATACAAGTGTATAGCTAAATTTTTTGTACTTGTTCAGTACAACTACCGTACATGTTTGATGTTTTAGGCCAGAGAATATTTGGATGGAATTTTTTTTAATATGTCTATGTCTATGTTAACAGAGCTAAATGAATTATAATTTTAAAAATGTGACCAAAGCATGTAAAATTCTAGACTTAGTTATAATTGTTTAAAACTTATAACATAAGCTTTTCTATTCTGAGGGAACAGATATGGGAAAACAAAATTGAAAAAAAACAACCAATATCTCATATGATTCAAGACTATATATCCCTATATTAATATCATACCAATTACTGGAAGATTATTCACTTGAATTCTTTTTTGTGTTATAACAAAATGCTCTGGTTTACATTTTTAGGATTTCTTAAATATATGGATCTATTTACTATTATCTTATCCAAATTTTAAAACAGAAAACCTTTTCTGAAATTTTAGAAACTGTGGCAATTTATCATGCACTGTATTGTATGTAAAACATGTATGTAAAACCTTTAATATTTTATGATAAAGAAAGATAATTCTTGCTGATTAAAGCAACATTTGTTGCAAACCTATACAACAAAGTGGAACTAAAATGCAGTGCTTTAATATGTTTTGTAATATTAATTGAAAACGTATAAAACTATATAGTATTTTCATATACATTTTAGATTTTTAATTTTATGCTGCGATGGTAAAATTTTGCCTTTTCTAATCACTATGTCTAGTTTTCTTCATACATGCATCATGATTAGACACATTATCAATTTTTGAAAAATTTAGCAGCACTTCATTACTTCAATTGTTTCATATGAATTGATTGATATTGACTTTGATGACAATCAATATGAATTTTTTTTTTAAATATATGGTAAAATTAATAGCAGAGGGATATTACACCTTAAAGTAGTCCGAGTATTGCACTACGTCATAATTCGGATTTTACAATATTGGTTCGACTTTTACAAAGCGTTTTAGATACCCGGTATTGATTTTGCTCTACATCGCTGTTGAAAACAATGGCAATAATAAGCAATTAGAATGGTAATATATGTATTCTATGAGAGATAGAAATGATGAATGTTGAGAAACTCGATTCTGTTAAAGTAAAATGAAAAACGAAGTTTCTGATTAAACAGGATCTCAGGTATGCTTATATCTTCTTTGTTTTGACCCCCCCCCCCCGAATTTTTATTTTTCTTTGACTAAAACCGGTTTAAGTTTAGAGACAGAAGCTATTTCGAATTTAATCAATTGTCAATTAATTAATGTTTAAATGATATCTAATATTGTTGACAGATCTAGGCAGAAAACTGTAGCAAAATGTGATTTTTACGGATTTTTTCGTCAGGGTCTACTTTGTTTAGAGCTTCTAGAGTGAAAAGTAATCCGTCAACATATAATTTATTTTACCAAATCTTTTTTCTAAGATGTCAATCTATAGAATAAACACCATGAATTTAAGTTTGAGCCCATAAAATAGTAAAAAAAAATTACCAAACGCGATACTAGCACTGCATTTTTTTGTATTCTATTTTGATACATCAGGTCTATAAAGCGTACTTATTTACAAAAATTTGCGCAAAATTATTAATGAGATATGGCTTAAATAAATATTTATACTCTATTTTGTATGTTCAGTTCTAATTTTTCCAAAATTGGTAATGTTTTTAGGAAAAACGGACGTCTGGCAAATTTCATAATTGTCAATAATTTTTGAAAAGGGGTACACCCGTCTAAGAGGTGATAACAAACAAACTAGCATGTAAACATACATATTTTCTTTTGTATATGTATTGCTAGAATGTATATTTATCATTTAAAGCTAAGCTTTTAATAATTGAGCCCATTTAGTACCGTGTATAGGATTACCTTAAATGGATATGGAAGGACCAATTCTGGGTGTTTTTTTTACAAATGTCAAGCACCATATCATCTGAAAAAAAAGCCAAAACAGCGGATTGGAACGTGGCAACTACATCTTTGTATTAAAGATCATCAGCCCGAGACAGAAAAATTCCGTCCGACGCAGCGAACGGTCTGTGTAGAAGTGCTGAGAGATAACGCAAACAATTAATTTGCTAATTGGGGGTTGATGTTAATTACGTTGTACAAGTAATATAATTCGTAATGAAGGTTTGTATTTTGGATGCATAGACTGAAGTCATTCCGCCCTGACGGCATGAACAAATTAAGTGACTTCACCAAAATGAACATTAACCAAAGCATCCTGATTTTTGAACGATAACTAGTGAATTACATCCTTTAGTTAGGCGCTTCTTGATTCAGATATGGAACTCGAAAATACCCGGTTACTGAGATTGTATCAGTTATCGGCAAAATTGAGAGTTCTGAAAGTTACCTAATTAAGTTTCTGCAACAAATAACGTAATAAAATTTATGTTAATTTATCCATTAGCTTTAAAGCTGCTTGGTCCGATTTTATATCAAATCATAACGATGGTTATGCTTTGTATATGTAAAATAATAGATATTGCAGTATTTTTTTCTAGTCAATTATGCCAAATAGCAATGCAGAAAAATATGTACAAAATTTGCTAACAAACAAACGACATAAAAGGGTACCGCGTTATTTCGCCTCACGTTAAATTTTACCCCTGACGACGAGACGGGTATGGTTGTATTACGCCTTTGACATCGTAATAAATAAAGGTCGAAATAATCAGACAAATTACCAAAAAACATGTGTATGTTTTGTTCGCTAATGTTTCTGAAGTTTGCTTTCTTTACAATCGATGCATATCATGCGGGTTGAAAACTAGTAACCCCAATCATTCGGGAGACGAAACCAAACGGTTTCCTTTTCTAAAAATTCCCGTGATGCCCTTTGGTTTGTTTTTTCGTTTGCCCAAAAAGAAATTATTTTTAATTCCTTTGAATACTTTTAACTTTGAAAGGAGACTGATTCTGCTGGTGTAATAGGAGAAAGTGCATAACTTTCTAATTTAAATGGTTTGTATGGGAAAAAAATGATACTGTAATAACAAAAAAATCGACCAATCAGCTTTAAAATATATTATAAGAATCAATGATAACTAATTTTAGATGAATATTGTATATCATTCTAATTAGATCTTTAAATTGCAACAATTGGGAAAATGATGCAATCATATAAAGTCTAAAAAATATAATAGAATAACATTGTTTGCGGCAATTAATAATCTATTATAGTATAACATTGAAATAATTAGTTCACTTAAGATACAGCGAGAATATTCAACAGAAATATACAGTTTGGTATTTATGAAGCAGTTTAAAACCATTGTTACATGTACCCGCAATCAAAACTTGTCACAACTTCTGACCTTCACTGCCTCTTAAATTTCAAGCCTTAAACAAGTTATGCATTGATGTTATAGTTTAAAAATTTTTAAAGCTTTTATACGAGTAATCAGTCCTTTAATTATTTTGGCTATTGGATGTGGGCTTCAACGGACTATGTGGCTGTTGTTATTTGCTGATAGCTTCAGTATGACCGTGGCCGATACATATATTCTAACACAAAAGAGGCATTTGTGTCGCTAAATAGCAAGTGTATAAAATCAGTATAAAATGTAAATTGTCATGATTTAATTGTTTTTCAGAAACACAAATTAATCAGATGTTTGTAAGGATATACTGAAATTTTCAAAGTTTAAATCCAGAGAAAATACACCATTGTCCATCACCACATCGTGCAAATTGTCCATAGTTGTGATGAGTTCTGATCCATACTTTATCTCCCGTCCTCATTTCTATTATGACATTTGAGGACGACATAACATTTCCTGCGTTCTTCGTGCGACCCCTTCCATCGGTAAAATTGCATGCAATTGGACTACTGTTAAGAACGATTTCCGTTATGAAATATTTCTCTGCGTCAGACATTGTTGTCCAGCTGAAGGAATATACGCCATCGGCGGGCGCAGTGAATTTTCCTGTGGTGGTATCATAAGCACTACCTCTATTCAGCGACGCCTGATTAAATATAACAGTCTCCCTGGTTTTCAATTTAACCAAATCACCTTTGAGTGAAGATTGGAATCCAATTACCTCTATTAAGATAAAACAAAAACCCGTATTTATATTTTTTGGCTAAAGTCAATATTTCTCATTCACTACTGTAATTTTTCTGAAACTTACAATGCTTCTTTAGATAAATTTATCGACAATTTTTGAAAATTATTTTTTTAAAATTGATCTTGAACTATTTTGGATCAGTTTCTGCCATTTACTTTATGATATGTTTACAAAGTAAGAAAATCTCTGCATCAGTATATATATATATATATATATATATATATATATATATATATATATATATATATATATATATATATATATATATATATATATATATATATATATATATATATATATATACTTGTCTGTTCCCCGTTGCATTGTGTGGCTTTATAACCCAGTCCGGTACATATTGTTTTGTAGTTGTTGTACTTCGTCACCACCTGTTGTGGAGTGTCATTTACAGTCCCTGATACATCCGTAACGAAGGACAGCAGCAACACGAGAACTCTGAAACTAAATCAATAAAAAAAATTGAATTAAAGTATATAAACATATATCGTTTAAGAGAGAAATGGTAGAAAAGGGAAGAGAGAGTGAAAGAGAGAGAGAAAGAATGAAATTAAAAAAGGTACCTTTTCATTTTTTATGAAGACGTATTGCAACTACAGAATACGATGACTGTGACCGTAAATCTTTGATGCTTATTTATATATTGAAATGAATTATATGAAAACATATTAGATATTTTTAATGAGTCAAGTCACGATTATGTGTCATTTGTTTGAAACACTTCTTGAAAGTAAGATATTAAATGACAAACAAAGCATATAACTTTAAACTTGCTTAATATATATTTAATTGTATATAACAGCAAAAAACTATGACACTGATTACCAAGAGGAGCAACATCACGATTTTTTAAAGCCATACAGCAAAACTGTACTCGAAGGAATCAAAACAAAGTAAGAACATTGAGGAAACGATTACATGATCCAGTTTAAAGTTTTGGATTAAAGTTACATTTATTTGAACAAATGTTTTTAAATTGACAAAACTGTGCAAGAACTAAAATGCTTTCAATGGCATCATTTGGAAAAAAACACACGTACGAACACCTGAAAAATTATCTATCAAATAATCTCTCTCTCTCTCTCTCTCTCTCTCTCTCTCTCTCTCTCTCTCTCTCTCGTCTAGCATGTTATACCAAATGTTTTATTGTAAAAATTACTCAAAACTAAATATCTTTAAATTCTTTATTTTTTCTTTTATTAATAACTGTCGATTTTTTTCGCAAAGACAAATAGTGTAGATCTACAAAAGCTGGTTGATGTCCGATATGTTGACGAGTTGTCATTAACTTATCATTTAAAAGATTAGCACTCTTCAATTCATTTACGTTATTTTATTCAATTCATTTTTATATTTTTATTAAACCATCATTGCTGATGAGTTCCATTCAAGGCCATAAATAGTCTTTTCATTTACTTTAAAAATTGTTGTCTCTCCAATCATGAACACATTTTAATACACACTAGAAATTGACCCGTGCGTGCACGGGTTGACATAGCATATGATATCGGACATTTACGAAATAGATACATCGACAAACCGTATATATTGTTGATATTTGCATAAGGTTCAAAGCTTTAAAGCCTAATGCTTTTAATTACACTACACTCTGCTGAGTTGGAATAATGTAACTGTGTCTGGGGGAAAGGCCTTCACTACAGTTAAAATGCCTCCAATATACCCGTAATGTAGCAGAAAATTACGGAATCGCCCCAAAACGATTTTGGAGAAAATTCATAAAGTTGCATTGAAAATAACAGTCAAATTGTTTAACAAACATTTTGAAGCTTTAAATACCTTTTTTGAAAAGTTTATTTCTATAATTGCAGAATTCAACGTTTTTTCAGCAAACGTTTTTTACACACCATGTTTTCATTCGAAAATCTCGGGATTTTTTTTTATATAGTAAATGCACTGTGTTAGAATTATCTCCCGTATTTACATTGATGAACAAAAAAAAATTGCAATTAAAATTTAAACGCATTTGTAATATCGTCTCTGAATTTATCCATGCAAATGTGATATTGTGGAAACATAAAATAAAGAGCCTCCCGCGCAAAATTGTAAAATCCAAAAAATTCAGATGATTTCCGGAATTTTTTGAGGAATTTTCGTTGAATTAGCGAAGCTTGATTGAGAAATAAAAATAAAATTGGTAATCTTCAAGTACCAATGATGTTTAGAATATATAAAACAAAAGACAATACTCTTCCGATTAATCGGTATTAAAGCCCTAAGATTCGAGTCTATTATTTTAATACAGTAGTATAAATTTAACATTGAAGTTGTTTTCTTATTTTCTATATACACTTAAACATCTGTTGTCTTTGCCCCTTCCAGGGTTCTTTGATATTAACTTCCTGCTTGACAAGTAGCCTCTATTAACCCAAATTAGTTTGATTATTGGAACTCTTCCCATTAACTTAGAGTCTTTTCGATTTCTGTACTTTAATATTTTACACATTTTATATTGGCATTGTTTTTTCTTTCCATCGTCATTGCATTCAGATGTTAACATTATTTTCCATACAAAAATATCAACAGCAAATATTAGATCTGTTTATCCATGTATTTAATGTACATTTATCATCTTATTATTGACTTTTCCCATATGTTTCATAACTGTACCTATTTTTTTTTTTCAATAATTACGTCACCGCTACCATCTGTTTTGTTTTTAGTAAGCAAGATGGATTAGGCCTGAACAGATCAATCCATAATGGTAAATTAAACAACTTAATTATGTACTAAAATAACAAATTCTATCAAGTCTGCTGTTAGCGTTGTTTATTTCTTATGCAGACAATAGTTTGATACATTTTTTTGATTCTACACTTATGTGGTAGTTTTGCATTTTTCTGCACTCAATGTTGGTTTTAATATTTGTGGTCACTATTAACTTTGATAAGATATAAAAAAAGAAACGTGTCACTTTATTTCGGCTGCTTGGCATTAGTTAGGAACTTGGTTTTGCTAGAAACTGTTAAATATTCAATCCAATTCAGTTTTTATTGGTCAGAACTACATCATATGTAACCTTCCACAAGGTAATAGGTGCCTGTTAAATAAACTTATATAAACTTAGTTTACTTAAATATCTTTAGTTGATATCATACACTTGTTCGTAAGTAGACCTAATAACAATGGGTTCCTTGCAATATTTCAAATTATTTTTATTAAATATTTTATTAACAGTTTATTGGTATGTGCTACGCAATTTGGTCACAAAATAATTTAAGCAATTATAACTATGCAATACAATTCAGCACAACATACATCAACTATATATACGTTGATAAACATGTATAAGCATAAACCATCGAATGTCCATTACGCATTGAAATATTTAAAGATGTTAGAGTTTAAATCTAGAAAAGTTACACCATTCTCCTCTATCTCCACCTCGACTAAATTGTCCATAACTGTAATGGGTTCTGATCCATACTTTATCGCCTTTCTTCATTTTTATGTTTGCATTAGAGGATGACATAACAAATCCTGAATTGCTTGGGCGACCTCTTCTATCCGTATAATTGTACCCAATTTGAATACTGTTAAAAACGATTTCAGTAATGAAATATTTTCCTGCGTCTGAAAGGGATGTCCAGCTGAAGAAATAAACCCCATCTACCGGCGCAGTAAGCTCTCCCGAAGTTGTATTTTAAGCGTTGCCTTCTTTCAGCGAAACCTGATTGAATATCACCGTCTCATAAGTTTTCATGTTTTCCAGGTTACCTTTTGAGTGACGATTGAAAAGCAATTTAACCTGCTTAACGTTTGGAATAATATATTATCTTAGATACCATATACAAAATTACCAGTATATTTATATACTTTGAAATATATATAATTACTTATCTAAGAAAATTATCTTCTTTAAATTAGGGATTGAGCTTCATTGTAAGAACAAACGTGTAATTACAGATAATACAGTTTAAGCATAGTTTGACGCCAGTGTTGTTATTAATGATCTTCTGCACACTGTATACATGTAAATGCAATTTGAATAGAATATATTTTGTGTATCGATTTTTACATCTCTGTTCACCGTTGCATTGTGTGATTTTATAACCCAGTCCAGTACATATTGCTTTGTAGCTGTTGTACTTTGTCACCACCTGTTGTGGAGTGTCAGGTACAGACCCTGATACAAACATGACCAAGGACAGCAGCAACACTAGGACACTGAAACTAAATCAATAATATCTAAATAACATCATAATAAGGAGAGAGAGAGAGAGAGAGAGAGAGAGAGAGAGAGAGAGAGAGAGATATTGTATGAAAGAGAGATATAGTACCTTTTCATATTTTCTGGATACGCAACGCAAAAAGGTCAGTTACTGTAATTAAAAAAAATTAAAGCTGATTTACATATTTTTATGATTTATCTCTCACGGAAAAGAAATATTAATTAAAGCAATTCACGCTAACCTTTGTTGGAAATACTATTATTGGAAGAAATAAAATAAATTCATTAATAAAACGTATAACGATACACATTTTGGCACATGTCTATCGATAAACATATTTTATCTCTTCATATTTTTATTTTAATTGTAGTATCATGCAAATTCAAACCTTCATGTAGGGAGTTTCACAATAAAGCCATACTTGCTATGTAAAGCTATACGTCAATCAAGGAAATCGTACGAACCATTCGTACAGTAATATGCTTTAAAAATGAATATTTGGAAACACGTTTTCCAGTTTATTTGTCTATAATAACACTAATAATCGATTTTGTAATGTAATGTTTAGTCCAATTGTTTCATCATTGGTTCTTTTTATACTTAATCACAAAATTGCTGAAAATAATATAAATTAAATGGAATCAATTTTTGAATTTTTTGAGGTGATCAAACACCCCGTCCGTATTTGATCACCTTATACTGCTACAGAGTGTATGAGTAGGATTCCTTATTCATTTAAACTGTAAGCAGATCAAATAAATGTCAAATTATTGGTACTAACCAAAATTAAAATCTTTAAGTGATGCTTTTAAACTGAAACATTTGGGAAAACGCCAATATCATTTAAAGCTTATTTATACATTAACCAAAATTTTCCTTGAAACACCAATGTTTTAAGACAGGTGTTGCTAAAATGCAGAATGTAAAATGGAACGGAAAGCGGAATGGAAAGCGGAACGTAGAGGAAAACAGACAATCATATATTGCATGTATTATAAACTTGATAAAAGTGTCGGAATTGCTATATCTTATGGGTCATTAAAATATTGTTCACAAGATTATCAATATTAGTTACATGGAATTTATTCAGAGATAAAATGATAACCTCAGAATTATTTAATTGTAGATACATTAGCCACTAAACCCAAGAAGGCACAAAATCAACCAGACACCGTTTACGAGGGGACGAAACGAAACAAATTCAAATCAAAACCCAACAAAACGAAAAGAAATCAAATAAAAAACGAAACATAACAGAATGTTTATATTTCAGATCAATATGTATAATTTGTAATCTATTTGAAGCTTATCTGAACTTTTTTCTACTTTATATGAAATTCAGTTCCAGCACTTGTAAATATCAAATAAATACAAGTAAGATAGACATAGTTTACAATAATTCTAATAAATCTAATTTCTTTATTAAATGAATATGTATTTTTATTGGTAGATCTCTAATGTGTTTCCTTCCTTTTAAAATGATAGTCAGTATTGCTTAGCTTATTGTTTATGAGGCTTTATGGTCAGCAACCATCATATGAACTTTGTACGGATCTCTTCGTCTTATAGTGACCCTACAAATGGCCACGACTATACATACCTTTTAATATAAACTCTATTCATATTCCTATCTAAAGATTCATGGATTGATAAAATAAGCCATGTAAACTGGTGGTTGAGAGGGGGGGGGGCTTAATCGAATGTTGGTAATTACATATTTCATATCAGGAAAACAAAAGGCCCAGGGGCCACATAGCTTTTCTGAGTAACGATAGCAATAACTATGACCAATAAGCTACATGTATATGAAATTGGGATAACATTAAATGGATTTTTGCTGATTAGTTGAGATTGTCAATTAATATTTTCTTTTTTTCTCTACGTGGTTATACAACAAATTATCGATTTAACAGCAAAGAGGTCTTGCTGTCGCTAAAAAGTTCGTATTCTTATGCATGCATAAGACATATCAAATGTAGTTTATTGGCATAATTTTTATCATATTTTTAAACACCAATAAATCTAATTTATAAAAATTATGATATAATATATCAGGGTTTAACACTTTAAATAGGGACATTTTTTCAAAGTTAAAATCCAGAAAAATTACACCATTGCCCACATTTCCACAAACTGCATTTTGTCCATAGTTCTATATACACTTTATCACCTATTTTCATTTTGATATTAGCGTGTGATGATGCCATACTATGTCCTGGGCTGAGACCCTTGAATCCGTATAATTGTACGCTATTTGAATACCGTTGAGAACGATTTCAGTTTTGAAATATTTTCCTGTATTTGACATCGTTGTCCAGGTGAAGAAATAAACACCATTTATCGGCGCAGTAATTTTCCTGTAGTGGTACTGTAAGCGCTGCCTTCATTTAGCAACACCTGATTGAATGTCACAATCTCACTGGTTTTTAAGTTTTCAAGGGTACCTTTATGTGATAAATTAAATCCAATTGGTCCTGTTTAAATATAATTAAAAGACATGATGTAATTATTTGCAGTTTTTATCTCAAATTAAAATTCGTTTTTATACAATAGAATATTTTTTTCAATAAACATTGATACTTTACGGTAATAGTACTAGTGCTATCAACAATCCATTTCATGTGACTTTTTTAATGTTGCATTGTGTGGCTTTATAGCCCAGTCCGGTACATATTGTTTTGTAGTTGTTGTACTTCGTCACCACCTGCTGTGGAGTGTCATTTACACTCGCTGATACATCCTTGAATAAGGTCAGCAACAAAACGAGTACCATGACACCAAATCAATACGATATAAATAACTTAAGAAAATAAGTTGAGAGAGAGAGAGAAAGAGAGAGAGAGAGAGAGATAAAGAGAGAATATAGTGATTACGTTAAAAAGAATACCTTTCCATATCTTCTTCCCGCGCAACAAATCATCAACTAGTTAATGTGACAATGAATATTTCAAGCTTATTTTTATACTTATATCAATTATGCTTACATGTATTTGATACGCCATCGCTAAATCACTCATTTGTAGGAAATACTTTTTGTAATAAAATTCTTTAAACTAACCATCATAGCATATAATGCTACATGAACTTTATATAAAACTACGCAGTTGCTGGAATGGTTAAAATGTTGATGATAGAAAACGTCAACCATTAAGTACTTATTTCAGTTATGCGTATTAAATAAAATTATATAAAAGTTCTACAAAGAGTTAAATATGATTCAAATTAGGAAACTTATCACATGGTAACTCGAACTTTCCAAAACAAGTTCGGGTGTATTGTAGTTATTCTGTTCGGTAAGCCAGCCCGCCTGTCACGTTCTTCACGTCTTTCTCAAACTGCTTTCAAATTTTATTATTTGACTTATCATGTCTTAGGATATGTTTTGGGGTGTTATTATGGTTTGTAATTATTTTTTTCTAAAACTCCTACATTTTACACTGGAACTTAATTACGAGTGTCACCAAGTTTTTTTTCCTCCCTAGGGTCAATGAGATGCTGGCAAACAACCTAGTTCCCATAACGTTAACATTGCCCATAAAGGCTTCATATGTTTTTTAATAACCTCATGGGGATTTCAAATTTTTAAACTTTAACTTTTTTTAACTTGCTTTATTTGGGATTTGTACACTGTCAAAGATAAATATTAAAAAAAAAATTAATAAATATTAATAATATTTATTAATAAAAAAAACAAACCCATAAATTTACACTTTTCATAGATGTCAATTTATCTATTGAAATATGATCGGACATTTTATTTTCTCACTGGGGATAAATAAATCATATTCAAGTTTAGAGATGCAAAACCAGTGATATCATTAAGGGTGTTTTTGTAAATGCGCAATAAGGTTTGTGAAATTCTATTTTTTTATTTTGGTGGTCAAATAGTGGCTAATAATGATGTTTATATCGACATCCCTTTAATTAAACATGGTTCCTACAACCCTTCTAAAAATTTTCACAATAGCTAAATCATCTTTTGGATATGAATAAGGTTGTCTTGTTCAATTAAAATGTGCAATAAAGTTTTTGAAATTTAATTTTCATCCAGGAGTCAATTAGATGTTAAAAATGACTTTCTTTCTATACGAAGTTCCAATACCTCCTTTCACATTTTGCACAGTAAACAAATATGCTCTTTAAATATGATTGAGGGTGTCCAGTAGATGCCCAATAAGGATTTAGATTTTTCGCAACCTACTTCATTGAGATTTGTAAATAAATACGACCCCCTAAAAACCCAATACTTCTTACATTTACACTTTTTATAATTGTCCAATTATCTATTGAAATTGAAATATGATTAGTTGTCCAACCAATTAAAAAAAACTATAACATTTACTCCTCAGTACATAATTGTCAAATAATACATTAAAATGATTGAATATTTTTTTTCCTCTGGGGATCAGGAACTTATATTCAAGTTTAAAGAAGCAAATTCAGTTCTTGATTGGTATGTTTCTCTAGTTTGCATCAAGATTTCGGAAATTGCTTTTTAATCTTGAAATAAACAAGATGTAATATGTAATCGGGGCAATTATACAGTCTTCAAAACAAAGCAGGATCATCATTAGAATAGGAATTGTCAATCTTTAGATACATGTATGAATAAGATACAATACTTGATTTTTCTCGTTCTGAAATATCAGGGCACCTCAACATGGGCCTAACCGTTATACCATTTGATGCAATGACATTGGGAGCATGAATAAACTTTAGGGTGAGGGGTTGGGATCTCAAAAGCGATCAAAATATTTTATAATATCCTGTTGAAGAGGGGGAGGGGTGTTAAAACAATTTCTTAGAGGTCATGAACTTTACACAATCGCATTATAATACAAGAAAGAAGAATGTAAATGGTTAAGTGTTGAGAACCTCAACATTTTTCAATATATTTGATTATTTCCTGTTTCTGTGGGGTCAGAACCATCCAACAGGGCCAGAACTACATTGCACTTGATGCACCATTACACAAGGAACAAATGAGATGTATAAGTTAAGGGGTAAGAAATGCAGTGGGCATCAACATTTTACTTGATCACTTTTTCTTTTTCTTTTTTTGGGGGGGGGGGGGGGGGGGTAAGGGTGGGATGACCCCAAGAGAAGGGGTTATCTTGACATGATCAGCAGAATATATATGGTTAAAGGTATATATTTCAACCCTTTGAAATATATTTGACCAATTAGTGACCATGAATATTAGAATAAAAGGCCAGTGGCAATGATCAGAACTGATTTCATATGTCCCAAGGATAATTAAATATACAATATAACCCATTTAATGTCAGTCTCACAGCTCCTTAAGATGTAAGAAAAGTAAATGCATCTCTTGCTTTAAGAGAAACCCACCAACTGTATATTTCTTGATGGGTATATTAAAGGAAAGTCTGCAGTGTCCATTCGGATAAGCCGAGAGAGGGAATATTTCGCATCGCGAGGAACTCGGCGCCAATCCAAGTGTGATGGAAACACGAGGAGAGGAGGGAGCCGTGAGGCGGACGATAACCGGACATGTTAGTGACTATGTTCTTCACTATTCACACTTTCGGTTTTAATCTGTCCACCAAAGCACCGACAAAAATGAATGACTGTGTACTGAGTATTACATGTATCTTCCAGAAATCAAGCTAAAATGATAAATACAATTTCAACAATATGCAATAAATTCAGAAATAAAAACCGAAAGATTTTTATTTTACAGAGGTGAATCACACACGCAATAACTTGTTTCTGGAACATCAATTAAATATATTTTTTACAAATCCCACGTCAGTATCAATATATTTTATCACATACAATATAACTACTTAATTCCATCAAACCCCACCGCCCTTTTGCGTTGTCACCGGTTATGTAAGACCAATACTCATTTATAAAGTTAATGTTTTTCATATATCATTTTGTTACCCCCAATTTTTCTATATAAATAAAGTTTGATTGGAGTTTGATTAAGGTGCAAGGGCCTAAGATACAATCAATGTATTTAATTCAATACCTTCGTGTATTTTGCAAATTATTTTTATTACAAGTATTTTTATTTATATACATTTTTCAAATAATTTCAAAACAATCCGTTAATCCGTTCAAGAACTATAACATTTGCCTCCAGGTATATGAAAATAAATACAATTATGAAAAATACACAAAATAAGAAAACATTAATCTATTTGTCTAAATAAGTTTCCACAAACTTAACAATTTATTAGTTTTTCCTTTAAGCACAAATCAAAACGATTAAACCACAAACATAAAGTTAACGTTAATAAATAACAGAAGAAGGAGCTGCATGACCCTCCCACATTGTTACTAATGGCCAATGACATAAAATCAGGGAACGATTCCTTTAAAATTTTCTAATGGCACCAAACTTACAATTGTGTTGGCATTTCAGCCTATGGGAGAAAGACATTTTACAATACGGTCAAACTCGATAAGATTAAATGATATATGCTTTCTCAATTCTATTATCGTTTGTTACTAGCTCTCCTTTGTTTGGCAGCCGTAACTCTAATAAAAATGTGTTCAACATACTAAGACTAATCTTCAAAATATTGTATAAATTACTATACATTACCATAATGGTAAATTATTTTACAGTAGGTAGATATAATCACGTAACTTTATTTGCTCTTATTTCAGCTAATATTAATATACATATGTAGTATTTCATCTACGAAACAAGTTGTGCAAGTCAAACTGTTTTTGTCAAATTCTTGAACAGAAGAACAAGTCATTAAACACTAGCCTTTTAAGATCAAGGTTTAAATTATGTACTATAGACCCTAATCTGTAACTGAAGTACATTCATTTGTATAATCATTTGTCTTAAGATAGTCCATCCATAACTAAGGCAAATTTAACGCTTTTGATTGATCTAGACTACAACAAATACGTATTTTAAAGCTATTATGAGGCTGACATAAACCAAACTCGGGTGTATGTATGTAGTCAATTAAATGAACTTTTTGCACTTAAAACTTTTAAAAAGAATTGTCTGCCCTTTGGGAAAATTTTAAAAATGCATTTTCTGAAAATATATATGGTTAACTATGAAAGTTTTTAGAATATTCGAAGAAAGGGAACGCTTTTGCAACTTTTTACCAAGAGAAATGTGAGAAAATTACTTGTACTATAGAAATATATTTAAAAATGCATTTTTCCCATAGACTTCAATGTTAACTTTAACATATCATAAAGTTATTAATATTAATTTTTTTTTAAATACTTCAAAGGTAAATCTTTGTTATTTAATAAGCTCCTTAAAATCACACGAAGATTTTATTGATCAAACTTGCAATCTATTAGATATGAAATCTGATAGTTATGGATGGACTACCTTAAAACATATATATTTTGTAGTTAATAATACAATGTATATTTTACGCATCTATATACATGTATACAATTGATAAAATTAAATATAGTACCCTTTAACTTCAACCACTTTTAATACCGATGTTTAATCAACATTTTATTTCTTGCTTCCAAAATCATTGGTTGAATGCTTATTTCGTAAGTATATGAATCTTGTTTCATCTAATATCATCATATCTATATTAAACAAGAGGCACATGGGCCACATCGCTCACCTGAGCAACAATGGCAAACTACATTGACTTAACACACTTTACGGTCAGACGCCACCTATCTTCCATTATTTTCTATTTTTTCCTATCTCCACAATGTGAAGATTTCCACCAAGTAATTCCATAGTTATATTTTCCTGTTATATGATACTTTTTTTATTTAAATATAAAGTGTGTACTTATAAGCATTCCAATGCATTTTGCATGCTATTTTAAGAAAAATTCTAAATATTATAGCTCTAAAAATAGCCTGGTAATAACATTGAATTTTTGGGAATTAACAGGTTTAAATGTTAATAAATAAGGAATAATTTATCAATGAAAATTATATAAAATTGAGGAACGTCTCGTGTGTCCTTAAATAATTAAGAACAGCAAAATTTATTATTTAGCAAAGTTAAGTACCATGATAATTTTCTGACCTAAAACTCAATATTTTATAAAGGGGTAGGGGTGAAAATATATTGTGATATATTAATTATATATAACACCGGTATATTATTTCCTACAGTTTTTGCACATATGTGAACAGTATTAGCTCATTTAAGATAAAAAAAAATCATACATTTCCTAAGACGTATATCAGTTAAAAAATCAGCACCCATTGTGGGCCTACCATATTGTGTAATCATAATTTGAACATTTTGAATCTTCACAATTCAAGGATGCCAACATTTTATTTCATTAATATGTTGTCTTAGAGGCCATGCAATGCATATTTATTTTATATGATGAAAATACTGGAAAAGGTGGTTACCATTTACCTGCAATATTTCTTGTTTGGTATATTGGTACTTAAGAAAAAAAATATCGAACTTAAAGTAGATCCAGTGTTCTGTGACGTCACACTTTTTTTGTAAAACTTTGAATTCTTTCAAAATTGTGCAAGATAGTTTTATTTATTTTATGTGAATATAATCACATGGATGTAATTAGAATTATTGGTAGGTTAAAGATATTTTCGCACTTAATTTTATACTAAATTTCCAAATTTTTATATATTTTATCTATGCAAAGGGGAAATAACTCTTTTTCTGACTTTTCTCTCAGTTGTATGTCTAAATGCTATAGTTTTTCTTATTCCAACGATTAATTTTAAAATATTTTTGTAATTTTAGTTTTCTGATAAAGTTGACATTAAAATTAAACAAGAAAAACAAATTTCTGCATACAATATTTTACTTTAAACAGAAAAAATACATTTTTCTAATGCTAAAATATGCTTTAGTTTATGTTTATCTGGCATCTCAAAAAGTGTGATGACATGTATATTTTTTCTAACAATTGATGACATTTAAGTCTATTAAGTCGAAACCAGTTCGGGTTTTCAACTTTCCTCAGAGAATTTTACGAGTATGGAGCTACCTTAAATTAGTGTAATTTTCATTTTCCACATCTGAGTGAATATTTTTAGTGTGTTTATTTAAGATGCCAAGCTCTATGAATATACCATGCAGATGAGATACATTTCATTTTCACAGCTGATATCTCATATGTGAAAGTTAACAAAGATTGACGGACAGAGAATCGCCAGCTAGTCTGGAAGGCAGTATGCAGTGTTAGAACTATATGGCAAAAGTTGTTAAGGCTACAGTAAAAAACTTAATTGGTCTTCCCATAAAGAATTGTTTACCTGATGTAAACTTGTGTGACGTTTTATATCCTTACTCACTTGATCGATGAAAACATTTGACTGGAAAATGTTGTCACATGATGTGTTAAAAAACTATATAAGTTAATGTATTGTTAGGCATACAGGTATCAGTTCTGTACTAAGGCCCATTAATTATTTCATATTCCCTCAAAAACAACAAACGGCTTCAAACCAAGAAAATTTTCTGCTGCAATATTTTCTTTAAAATAATGATACATGTAACGCACGGATATCCTCATAATTATAATGTGTCACAACTGTTTTTATTTACTCGTTTGAAAAATACCAAAATTGTTGAAGATTTCAAATAATTTATCAAATGAGAAAGGACCCCTGAAAGTAGTTATAGCACATCATCCTTTTGATTTTTCTGTACACAAGTATATAATGTTTAGCAAGACAATTCCAATGATCAACAAACATTTCAGCGTCAGTCGCAGAATGATAGGCAACTTTTAAAAACTTATCCAATATGTTTAATTTCATTTTTTTAATGCATTCATACATTATATAGATAAAATGTTTTGTAATTGAGTTAGCCAGGTGACACAAAATTAGTTTATGCACTGTGTATTTTGGAGAAATTAGTCCTACCCTATGACCAAATTACAACAGTTTTTAGTTTTGAAGATAACTGTAAACAAACGGTTTTGCATTAATTTGGCAGAGTTATTAAATAATTACAAGTTACCTTCTAATTGTAGTATCAACAAGAAATGTAATGATTATCGATTGTAGTTTTCAATGCACGGTATATGGTGTTTGCATCACCCGTATTTATAACCTCTAAAGATAAGACAGTCGCGGGTGATAAATCACAACAGGGTTTAACTGAGACTGTGAAAACGTCTTCTCAAATTCATAAACATCTTTTTATTGTCTTTGGATTTAATTTACACGATTATGAACTCGGAATACATGGCTGCTTTAAATTCTCTTTCGGAAGAAATTCCGGCGAAGTTACCGATCAAAAATTGATTATTTCAACCAAAGTCGCTCCCTTGTTTGATCCTTGTTGACGCAATTAGAAATAAATTAACAATAAAAACAGAGGGAAATGTACTTTACTACGTTGTTAATGCATCAGATTTTATCATTTTCGCAGGTAAACAATCAACTGTCTATTTACCGAAGTCTACGTTCTAAATACAAGGCGATTGTTTCCCAAGTTAAAAAGCAAAATGAAACGAAAAAATCAAAACAAGCTAAAACCACCCTCACAATTGAAAATGACAACGCGTTGAAATATTTAACCTCAATTTACTTCACAATAATCGGCACCAATGTTATTTCCATGTCTCATAGATTATATTCGCACGTGAACTGTTGCACAACAAACTGCCAGCTTCAAACATAGAACCTCGTTTTCGAGATGCGGTAGACTGGCGATGCCTGTCATAAGACCAGTCTATCGCAATGAATTGCCAGTCTACAATATATGGAATAACGAGCCATTCTTTATGAGTATTTTCGCAGTTATCTCAAATTTGGAACAGAATTCGCCTATAATTTTTGCAATTTATATTTTCCTTTCCCTAAGGATGATTTATGCTAAATTACGTTAAGCTTAACTCAGTAGTTCTTGAGAAGATTTTTTAAAATGCAGCCCCCTTTTTTACAGTTTCGAGGTTTTCTCCGCTTTGAATACAATCTGGCCTTTTATTTTTGCAATTTATATTCACCTTCTTATAAGGATGATTTGTGCCAAATTTGGTTAAATTTGGCCAAGTGGTTTTAGAGAAAAAGATCAAAATGTAAAAAAGTTTACAGACGGACAGACAGACAGACGGACGGACGGACGGACGGACGGACGGACGGACGGACGGACGGACAGACGGTTGACGGACAACGGGTGATCAGAAAAGCTCACTTGAGCTTTCAGCTCAGGTGAGCTAAAAAGTATCTCTAGAAACTTAGGAACATAACACTTTTTCATCCAATAACCACTTCTTATTCAATTACTACATTAAACGATGATCTAATTTTTTTCAATTTCATGTGCTCAAAAATAACGACACATTCTAAATTGACAGTTGCTTTAGCCCCTTTTACAATTGTAGCACGAGCAGAAGCGACCGAATAAAATGGATGTGATTCGTAAACTGGTGCCGAAATAATTGCATTTGGAAAAGTATTCGTACGAAATTCGCACGATCTAAGCGAGCGTTGTGCAATGTAAACGCATTAAATCTTGCGATATATTTTGAGTCTATATGCGACTGTTGTTCAATAATGGCGACTGTTGAAAGAAAATGCGATATGGTCGCGCGAGAGACCAGGTGATCGGACGATTGAACATGCGCTTATGCGATTGGACGTGCGATCATACGTTCCAAGGTACGATTGCTCGTGCGAGTCAGAGGGGGATATATACCGCGAAATATCGACGCTCTTCAGTAAACATAGTTGAAAGCGAGAGAACATGTTGCCTAAAAAGACACAGATATGCAGCAACAATTTATAATTATACCAGAGTTCGACCCCTTTCTTTATTTATGGTTACATTGAAATTAATGTTTAAACATGCTTGGCACCTCTGTGTTTAACTGATTTATAAATAGGCTGGGACATCACGTGACGAAAATAATTCTGTCTTTTAATATCACGATATGCCAAGGCCTTGTGAGGAGCGGTGCGGATCAGAACCCTTGGCTAGCGAAGATGTTGAGAACGTAACTTCGTTTTTTCTCTTATATCAACTTAAAACATTATTGTATAAACCTAATTCATTATTTATTTCGTGGAGGATTTTAATTTGTGGTACCCGCATATTCCACGAAAATTGAGCAACCACAAAATCCATTGATTTCACGGTATTCGAATTTATTTTTCACCATTGATAATAATAAGACTTTAGTCTCTTTGCTTGACATTGATGTAGTTTAAATTTGTAAATAAATTATCCAAAAAAAAACTTATTCCTAATGCCAGGTTGAAGACGGAGATGTTGTACACGTACATGTATTCTTATTCAAACAAGTTAAAGGTTTAAAATTATTATCATGATTGAATCACATATTTCGTCTTTTCTTAAAAAGTAATGTTTATTGCTGAAAACAGTTATATAATTTATGACAATCAATATTCTGGATTTTGGCTTAAAAAATTGATTATTCATTGCAGCTTGCACCTTCCTGACAAGTTCCAGTGTTCACATCAAAGAGCTGGCTACCTGGACATTTTATTCCTTTAGCCTTTCCGTTCTTGCACGTGAAATACGCATTACATTTGTGTCCTTCTTGAGGATACTGGTAGCTTCCATCATTTTTTCCAATACACGATGGAATTTGGCCATATCTTTGTTCATTGTCAGGCATCTCAAATGGTGATACGCATTGCCCTTTGTGCAAAAAAGTTATTGTCTTCCACATGTGGCTATATGGACACTCTCCATATTCAATTGTTCGGCCATCTAAACATTTTTTGTAATACCTGTCATCACCTCTATGTTCATTAAGATATAACCCGTCAGGGTAACTGTCACAATTTGGAAAGTACCCGTAACAATACGGCGCTAGGTGAGGACCAAGTTGATATTCGCAGAAAACTCCGCCACTCTCGTAATCACCTTTAAAGGACAAATTTAAACAATAGGTCCACACCCGAGGAACAATAGGTATGATAAAATCAGCTTGATGGAGTCATAATACAAACTATCTGGACAATGTACAATAATATATGTAGATCCTGTATAAATAAAATCCATTTCCCCTGGATATACTTATGTTTATAATCATTAGTCCCTTTTCTAACAGGAGACTTTTATAGTCATATCACATGTTGAGTATTGCAGTTATCAAAAAAATCCTTAACAGTTGTTTCTATATGGGATATAAAGCTACATAAAACTCTGAACCTTCTTGTGAGGCAGTATAATTGTCCTGGAGCCAAAGTTTTAATAATTATAAAGAAGCATCTGGCTGATTAGTTTCTGAGAAGATTTTTAAAGATTTACTCACTATTTTCCTATTTAAAACTTTAACATCCCCCCAAATTGTGGCCAACCCTACCCCCCTCCCCCTCCCCCCCAAGGATCATGATTTTCAGAACTTTGAATCTACACTACCTCAGGATACTTCCACACAAGTTTCAGCTTTCCTGGCTGATTAGTTTCTGAGAAGATTTTTAAAGATTTACTCTTTATATTCCTATGTAAAACTTCAACCCTCCATTGTGCCTAACCCTACCCCCAGGGGTCATGGTTTTCACAACATTGAATTTACACTACCTCAGTGTGCTTCCACACAAGTTTCAGCTTTCCTGGCTGATTTGTTTCTGCGAGGAAGATTTTGAAAGATTAACTCAATATATTCCTATGTAAAACTTCAACCCCCCCCATCGTGGCCCAACCCTACCCCCGGGGGTCATGATTTTCACAATTTTAAATCTACACAACCTGAGGATACTTCCACACACGTTTCAGCTTTCCTCGCTGATTAGTTTCTGAGACGAAGATTTTTAAAGATAGACTCCATATACTTCTATGTAAAACTTCGACTCCCCATCGTGGCCCCACCCTTCACTCGGGGGTCATGATATTGACAACTTTGAATCTACACTACCTGAGGATACTCCCACACAACATTCAGCTTTCCTGGCAAATTAGTTTCTGAGAGGAAGATTTTTAATATTTAATCTACATATATATATTTCTATGTAAGACTTCGACCCCCCCCCCCCCTCGTGGCCCCATCCTACCCCCGAGCGTCATGATTTTCACAACTTTGAATCTACACTACCTCAGGATGCTGCCACACAAGTTTCTGCTTTCCTGGCTGATTAGTGTTTGAGAAGAAGATTTTAAATATGTACTCTATATATTCCTATGTAAAACTTCGATCCCCCATTGTTGCCCCACCCTACACCTGGGGGTCATGATTTTCACAACTTTGAATCTACGCTACTGGAGGATGGTTCCATACAAGTTTCAGCTTTCTTGGCTGATTAGTTTCTGAAAAGAAGATTTTAAAGATTTACTCTATACTCTCGTTTGTAAAACTTCCACTCCCCATTGTGGTCCCATTCTATATAGGGGTAATAGTTTTTACAACTTTGAATCTACAATTCCTGAGAATGCTTCCACACAACTTTCAACTTTCCTGGCTTTATGCTTCTTGAGAAGAAGATTTTTAAAAATTTCTCAAAACTTTTTTTTAATTTCTAATTATCTCTCCTTGAAACAGAGTGTGGCCTCTAATTTTCATAACTTTGAATCC
This sequence comes from Magallana angulata, assembly GCF_025612915.1. Lineage (NCBI taxonomy): Eukaryota > Metazoa > Mollusca > Bivalvia > Ostreida > Ostreidae > Magallana > Magallana angulata. The sequence continues at coordinate 24,679,830 of NC_069118.1, read as the reverse complement.
CCTTTGCCTAAGTTTGGTTAAAATTGGTCCAGTAGTTATTGAGAAGATGTTGAAAATGTGCAAAGTTTATGGACAGACGGACGGATGGACGACAAACACAATGTGATCAGAAAAGCTCACTTCACTTGAGCTTTCAGCTCAGGTGAGCTGTTAGAAAATGATTATCATAATTTATATTCCACATTAAAAAAATTAAAGTTGATGTGACATAAATTTAAACACTTACATGCCCATTTTATTTCGATGCGATATCCACACATCACATTCGTGTAATTTTCACACTTTAATGTTTCTTTTGATAATAACTTGGGGTAAGGACACTCTGCTAAATACAACCTAGGCTTGCAATCGTTATCTTTTAAACCACTGTCTCCTGGTATTGAACAGTTGTAATATAATTGACAGTATGTTGGATGAGAGAGGATCAACGATGGATACATCTTGCAAATTTTAACAACCTCGGGCTCTGCAAATATATTAATATTAGATGTATTATATGTTATCCTTTTTTTCTGTAAAATGTTTACAACCTTACATAAGATCACCTTGTGCGATTAAATAAAGTCTTTGTTGCTGATTACACGACACAGAGATAGACAATAAGCGTATTTTTAAATTAACTAACGTGCAACTTGAGAACACTGACATTCAATTTTATCGATTACACATTTCCATGAATATTAATTTATTCTTTGCTGAACGACAAAAATGGTGATATCCTTTCTTCTTTGTTCGTCATTTGACACCCCACTTTCTCCCATTCCAAGCATAATGGGTTAAATTGACATTTTTTTATGTCCAGCGATACCGTAAGTTGATTTTATTCTAAATCTTACCTATGTTCTATCTCGGTTTAACAGTTTTAGAACAAAATAAGGTATAATTTAAGGATTTTTAAGTATTTCAACACAAGAAAACTGAACCGGAGCTTTAGGAAGGAAATATTTAAGATATTTTTGCAATGACAAAATACAATTTCTACGAATATGTTATGGACTTAAAGTAGTCATGCAATCCGAAACGCCTTCAACTAGTTGGAATTACAACATGTGTAAACAATTTGATTTATTTCTGCATTAAAATTGTGTAACTTTTCATACTAATGTATTGATCCTTTGTAAATCATTTTAAGGGCCTAACATTTGTCTTTACAAAATGAAAGCCAAGAAAATTTGAGAAGACATATAGGTATATACGGATATGTACATGTATCAATGATAAAAAATAATGACGCCATGTCATACTATTTTGAAACAAAGTTAACCTACTTTTTATCACTTCTTTTATTATGTTTTACCTTGGAAATAGTGTCCGTGTAAGGCCATGACAGCGATTTCTGATGCTTCCAACTTGCTTTTGAGTTCTTTCTCTCTTCGAATCCCTTCCTTAGTTTTGATACTTTCTTCACGTAGTTTATTTTCACATCCATCTAAAAGAATATTAAGTTCTTTCTCCTTTCCATCATTTAAGAAGGAGTCGTTGATGAAAACAGATTTATAAAGTGTTTGGCATCTAATAACCTGAAACAACACTCCAACAAATAACAACTTCAATATTGCATCAACAACAACTGAAAATACAGATAATAAGTTACTTTTTAATAGTTGTTGTCGATACACGTTCTGTTATTTTAAACACTTTCCAATCTAGAATCAATATCTACAGAAGCACATTGCTGCCAAATAACACGGCCGTTTGTGATTTCAACAAATTTTGCTGCAATGTTGTACGATGGGGAATTCTAATATTTTCATTTGCCTTATTGTCCATTTTGCTATAGAATGTGATCTGTCCTTAACTATCTTAGGGGTAGTGAAAAGCATGAACTTTAATCAGGATAACTCTTTACATGAAACTCGTTTGATACGGATATTTTATTTTTTAAAATCCTTAAATAACTCAAACTGACATTAGAAAATAAAGTTATTGACTTTTTATTCTAATGAATGATTCTAAAACATATTTTTTTTAAAAATATAAAATGTACTTGCATTCATCTGTACCTTATACTAGTAAATTGAAGAATTGAAAAAATAAGCAGAAGTTACCGAGCAATTTGTTTCTTTGTTCTAGCATGCGATTAAGTCAGCACATGATAATCGACATTTTACAAGAATTTTTGCTTTGATTTGATAGTGTGATATATTACCAGTAATTTAAGTGCATCATTGAAATATTGAAAGTTAAATCATATTTCAAATTGCAATATCATGTATTTATTCTGAATTTTAAAATGTCAGACATTTGTGAGATATTAATTGTTACAGAGGTATCTGATGTTTCTAAATATGTACAGCACACAACAATATTTGCAGAGTTTCAACAAAACTTGTAGAATTCAACTTTTATTGGACGGTCTTAATGCATATTCAGTGTTTCCAAATTGATGTGAGAATGTTATCCACACAAATCATAAGGACTCTGATAGTGATATTGACATTAACAATTACATCGCATAAAACACTATCACTAAGTGTTCCAAATATATTAATTTTTTTTTTGATTTTTATGTAAAATAAATAATCTTGTTGAACCTTTCTTAAAATACATATAATTGTTCGACACAGAATCCTAGGACTGTATCGTTTTCTGCTTTAATGACATTTTCCAATGCCAAACATAACGTTATTATCTTACTTTTATTTTCCCGATAGGAGATAAAATTGTAATGCAACTAGGATCAACTGGATTTGGACGTTCGCATATAGATTGTACACGACACATGTATTATTGAGCATAAAACCGTCTGACATTATCAGTTTAATAAATGCACTTTAACTGGTTGCGAGGTACGTACCATTTTAGATAAGGACCAGTATATAAAGAAATGCTCAATATTTATCACTGCATGCATACTTAATCTAAACTCCAGATCGTTATTGAAATACCTTTCAAAATCTCCATATAGTCGCCATAGAATATGAGAGGTTTAGTTACATTCTTTGTGTTTGCTGACATACAAATTATGTCAAATGTTCAACGATTAAAATATTTACATGTAATATGCAAATAACTATTGGTAGTAGAGGATGAAATCGAGGTCTGAGAGGAATTAGGCTGTTGACGTAAGCTGAACTGCAAGTTTGGCTGAGTAATATTTTTCCAGCCTGCAATAAATACAAGGGTGAATTTTGTGACATTACATGCATAAGTGTTTATATCCTTATGGGTTATTTGGGCAAAAGCCCCTGAAGTTAAATTATAACATTTTAAAGTGGAAAGTGGCTGAGTGGTCATTGGTGCTTTTGATGACTTTCAGCATCGACTGATCCCCAACTAGTGGAAGTATATTTGGACATTTTTTATCTTAATTGCCTGTCATACTCGATCCAGCGATTTACCCCCAAACGTAACGTTTGTATGTACATATATGTACTTTAAAATGCCGTTGGTGTCATTCAGATACTTTTGTAAGAAAGATACCGGCATATGATAATAATGCATCGGTCCATGATTGAATGAAAGTGATTTGTTGACTGGGCTTCGGTTAAAGAACCAATTGACCTTGAACTTTTGCGATTTTTTGTTGATCACCCAAATCAATCTTGGATTGTACAACTTCAAAAAGTCAATGTATTATTGTCCTTAATTGCTTGACGAGCATGAATGCCAAGGTTATTAGATACACCTACAAAGGGAGAAGCTAGCGAGCTATTTTTCACCGGTAATCGAATCGGTTTGACCGTGACATCCCCTTAAATGATCTTCGCCCTTAAAGATCACAATGAGTTCGTCCCCATGTTCATCTCAAATATAGTTAAGGTATTTTGTGCTTAACCTAGTTAAATGTATTACATTCTCTGTATATTATAACCTCTTTGTCTATTAACAACTGTTTGATATACGACCTTATCGGCATTGTTAAGTTTTTTTTCCACCCAAGCAAGCTTTTCCTGTTAGAAAAAATAGTATCTTCAGTGCTAATGACTGTTGGTTATACACTGTATGTAAGAGTGAACCCTTATGGTATAGACATGTTTTATCAGTTGTCACTCTATGTTTGGGAAGAAAACATTGGCCTCTCTTGTATTGTCCTTGATTTTGTCAAAAATCTTAATATCCAGCACCCCGAAGCTTTTTCATATTCAAATCCTTAATTAGAGCTGTACAAGTGGAATCATATGCAAATTTAAAGTGATATAACAATGATTTAAACTAAATAAAGCATTGTCTAACTTACAAAAACTGAAAGGCGTGTATAAATGTCATTCGCGTTATAATTTTTACATGTAATATCACATGAAATATAGTAATTTCATTCTTGTCAACGTCTGCGGACACATTTTCCTCTTCACAAAACTATGAGAATATGTTCCCTTCTTTATTACTTTTTATAACAAATTTTAGATTTTAGAAATATGGCATCATGTTGAAGTCATTATTCTCTTTCTAAATACAGAATAGTCTAAGAATAAAAGTAAATACATGGTACTTTACACATGTATATACAAGTATTCAAGATGGTATATGTGTATTTTCATGATATTTAATCAATTTATGACTTTTAAGGCATATATTGAAAGAAACTATATATTCCTTCTTTAACATTACAGTTTTTTATCATAATGAAACTGGTTAAAATCGAAATAAGCGTTTGGCTTTTTTAAAACCGTGTTTCTACTAAACTTATGCCTGCGGGATGTGTTAAACGTAGAATTACCTTTTGACAGTCTAACAGGAAAGAAAACTAATGATGAACAGATACTGTCTCCCAATATTTTAACTCCTAATTATCTTGTTTAAAAACACATACATATACATGTATATGGAGAACGGTTCTCAAAGCATGTTATTTCAAAGACCCTCATTACATGGTTTTCAATGGTAATTTATATGCTTAGAAGTGATCCTTTTTATTGATATGGACTATTTTGAAATAAGACACGTTTAACTCTAGAAAACACATTGTATTCATAATATTATCACGTACTACTTGTGACTCGATCTGCATTGATTTCAAAATTCGCAGCTGAAGGAAAATGTGTGCAATCAAGGTCGTGATTACTAGTACTTGATCTTGGTCTTACCTATTTATCAGACTTTTAAATTGATTGCGTCATGTAATTATAATATTATGCAGTGTATAAAACATTTTTTAAACGGAAAATAACTATGACTACCACACGGGTATCCTAAAATTTGTGTGTAAAGTAATGAAGGCTCTTAAAAAAATTAAATGTTTGAGTATTTTATATATTTCGCCATTTTAATAAAATGGTTTACAGTTTATACCCAGAAAAGTAGCACCATTGTCCTTTATCACCACACCGAGCTACTTGACCATAGTTTTCAAATACTCTGATCCACACTTTATCGCCTTTCTTCATTTTGATATTAGCTTGTGAGGATGACATCACATGTGGACTGTTATGACCCCGTCCATCAACATAGTTGCCTGTAACTGGATTACTATTTAGAACGATTTCAGTTACGAACAATTTCCCTCTATCTGACATTGCTCCCCAACTGAATGAATAAACTCCATCTATCGGCGCAGTAAATTTCCCCGTGGTGGTATCGAAGGCGTTCCCTTCATTGAGTGACGCCTGATTGAACTTTACAATTTCACTGGTTTTCAAATTTTGTAAGGTACCTTTATATGTCGATTGGAATACTATTGGTCCTCCTTAAATATAAATTAAGATTATTAAATCGCAGGTTTATTCTGAAGTCAAAATTCTGTTCAATCAAAAATAGATAATGTTTTTTCATTTTTTTAAATTAACGCTTTGATATTGTTATTGAACAATCGACAATCTTTTTTTATAAATGCTTAGAACCTTGAATAATTATGTATCTGGCCCTGTCAGTTACTAAATTATATGATTACAAGGTATTAAAACTTGAGCATCAATATATAAAATATACCTGTCTGTTCGTCGTGACATTGTGTGGCTTTATAACCCAGTCCAGTACATATTGTTTTGTAGTTGTTGTACTTCATCACCACCTGTTGTGGAGTGTCATTTACAGTTCCTGATACATCCGTGACGAAGGACAGCAGCAACACGAGAACTCTGAAACTAAATCAATAACAGAAATAGTAACAAAATATGTAGACTTTTTTCGTTTATTATAAGGAATGGTAGAGAAAGAAAGAGAGAAAGAAATAGAAAGAAAGAAAATTAAAGAAAATACCTTTTCATTTTTTTTAAACGTACAGCAACTAAAACCAACAGAATGCAGTGACTGTGACCGTAAATCTTCGATGCTTATTTATATGTTGAAAATAATTATATGAAAACGTATCACATATCTTTAATGAGTCAAGTCACGTTAATGTCTCATTTGTTTGAAACACTTTTTGAAATCAAGAGATTAAAATGGAAAACAACGCATATAACTTTACACATGCTAAATATATATTTGGATTATTCAACGGTTTATAACTATAACATTAGTTTCTATGAGGAGCAGAATCATGCAATTTTAAAGCAATGCAGCTAATATTTACTCGAAGGTATTCAACTTAGTGAAAGCATTGAAGGGAAGATTATATGGAGGATTCAATTTAAAGTTTGGGATTTAAAGTTATATTAAGGACACACGAAACGTTCCTCAGTTTTACATAATTTTCCTTGATGTGTTATTTCGTCTTTATTAACATTTAGACCTGTTAATACTAAACAATTCAGGGTACATTACCAGATTCTTTTCCGGGCTTAAATGTTCCTTAAAATAGCATGCAATATGCATTTCAATGCTTATAAAAAAAGTCATATTATATATTTTCAACGGAACACTTTATATCTAAACAAAGTATCATATAACATGAAAAAAATAATTATAGAAATACTTCGTTAGAAATCTTCACATTGTGGAGATATAATAAATAGAAATAATGGAAGACAGGTCGCGTCTGACCTTAACTGAAACAGATGTCTTTTACTTGACAAATCTGCACAAGAGCATGTAATATCAAATGTTTTTTGAGAAAAACAATCTCCGTAATTTTTTCATTAATTTTTTTTATCTGTCGAGTTTCTTTCGCTAATACATATCTTCATAAAATGGTTAAGATTGTAATCAATGTTCGATACGTTGACGAGTTCCTATGAATTATTTTAAGTTTGACACTCTTCGTATAATTTACGTTATCTTTTTTTTCAATTTATTTTCATATTCAATTAAACCCTCATTATTGAGGAGTTCTACAGTCAAAGTCATAAATAGTCATTACATTTCCTTATAAATTGTTGTCGCACCAATCATGAGAACAATTTAATACACATTTAACATCGAAGTTGATTTTTTGTCTTCTATGAATATGTTGCAATAAAATGTCTGTAGCCTACTACCCCAACTTTTTTCTCTAGGGTTCTTTAAAATAAACTTCCATGCTTGACAAGTAGCCTCTATTACATATTACCAAATCAGTTTGATTAGTGTAACCTTTCTCATTACCCTAGATTCTTTTTGGTACTTTTATTTTGTACACATTATGTATTCGTATTGTTTGTCCTTCCATCATTATTGTATTCAGATGTTAACGTTATTTCCTATAAAAAAGATATCAACAGCAAATATTAGGTCTGTTTATATATTTTGGTCTTAAGCAATAAGTTTCATACGTTTATCTGGTTATTTCAATAATTATGTCATCGCTGGTCATATGTTTTGTTTTCAATATGCAAGTTGTATTAGGCCGGAACGAATCAGTCCAAAGTGGTAAACACGACTCAGTGTTGAACTTGAATAAGACATTCTATCAAGTCCAATTGTTCACGTCGATTTTTATTAATGCAGATTATTGTTTGATACATTTATTTGATTTACACTAATGTTGTATGTTTGCACTTTTGTACACTCAATGTTGGTTTAAATATTTAAGGTTATTAACATTCACCAGTAACTTTGATTAGATATGAAAAATGTGACTGTCACCATTTCGGCTGCTTGATATTAGTTAGGATTTTGGTTTTTTTATGGGGCATGGTCACGATTTTGGTCAATTTTTCGTTTTCTGCTTTTATCAATTACAATGCTTTAGGAATATATTCTACTGATCAAACGCCAATTGAGAGTCAGTTGTTAAATTACAGGCAAGATACATAGCTCACAATTCTCTATCGTGTAAACAAGGCTCGGGCCCTGTTCTTGTTTACATTGGTTTAAAATATAATTTCAAAAATCGTTTTTGAGCGGATTGTTCTACTTTCTTATTCATGTTTAGCATAAATAAACAGTTTTTAACATTTAACACATTCATTTCAGGTCTAAAATTTGAAGTTTTACTTTAATATTCAAAATCAAACAAAAGCAAACAATTCTCATGTATATAATTATGTAACTCACTTATAACTCAAATAATGACACTCAAATTTTGGTTGCCTTTTAAAATACTTTACTGAAGCATTGTAAACATTCAAATCGGGGAAAAAATTGACTGAAATTGTGACCATGTCCCTTTAAGAGCACCTAAGCTTCATTGTCATTTTAAGCTCTACTTCAGTTACATAATAAATTTTTTAGGAAATGCCATTTGTTTTAACTTCATTAGAAATTACTTTGATAGATGCTGTGAATTTTATTTAATCAAATTCACTTTAATTTGTATTTCATAGAGTTAACCTTCCGCAATAAAATAATTGATTTTTTTAAAATCAATTTAACTTATTTCAGTAACTACCATAGATTGATATTATGTATACACGTTTTCCTAAGTGGACTTAACAACAATAAATGGGTTCCTTTCACTATTTCAATTAATTTTATTTAATTTATTTTATTTTTCTTAACAGTTTTTTGGCATGTGGCATTCAATTTTGTTACAAAATTTTTTAAGCAATTACAATTATGCAATACAATTTAAAATTATAACTATATGTACGTTGATAAACATGTATAAGCATAAACCATTCAATGTTCGTAACCCACTGCGATTTTTGAAGATGTTAGAGTTTAAATCCAGAAAAGTTACACCATTCGCCTCTATCTCCACCTCGAGCAAATTGACCATAGTTGTAATGGGTTCTGATCCATATTTTATCTCCTTTCTTCATTTTTATGTTTGCATTAGAGGATGACATAACAAATCCTGAGTTGTTTGGACGACCTCTTCCATCTGTACGATTGTACGCTATTGGAATATTGTTAAGAACGATTTCAGTAATGAAATATTTCCCTGCGTCTGAAAGTGTTGTCCAGCTGAAGAAATACACGCTATCTACCGGCGCAGTAAATTTTCCGGAAGTTGTATTGTAAGCGTTGCCTTCATTCAGCGAAACCTGATTGAATATCACCGTTTCATATGTTTTCATGTTTTCTAAGTTACCTTTGAGTGACGATTGAAAAGCAATTGAACCTGCGCAACGGGATGAAATGATTTTTTTAAAACATGATATAAAAAGTTGCTAGTATATTCAATTTGATATATTCTGAAATTGGTAAACGTGTGAATTTTAAAAAAAAAGTTATCTATCTTAAATTATGGATTGATATTCATTGTTACAACAAAAATGTAATTAAAGATGATCAATTTTGAATAATTTAGATGCAAGTGTTGTTTGTAATAATCTACTGTACACTTCTTGAAAATGCATTTGAATAGAATTGTTCATTAATATTTACCTCTCTGTTCATCGTTGCATTGTGTGGCTATATAACCCAGTCCGGTACATATTGTTTTGTAGTTGTTGTACTTCGTCACCACCTGTTGTGGAGTGTCATTTACAGTCCCTGATACGTCCGTGACCAAGGACAGCAGCAACATTAAGACACTGAAACGAAATCGATAATAACTAAATAACATCACAATATATACATATTACGTTATCAAGGTCAGTAGCACATCTATATTACTAGAACACAATACTTGTACAGAACATGTAAGTAACACCTTATAAATTGATTATAGTTAATATTCATGAAAGGAAAAAGAATAGAGAAAAAGAGGATAAAAAGGGGACGAAGATGATAGACACACTCTGAAAGAGCTGAGTGGGTACCTTTTCATATCAATATATGAATATGCAAAGCGGATAAACAGAATTTACCATGATTGAAAAACCTCCAAGCCTTTTTATACACTTCATAAATCAGATACACACGCATTAAAAAAGTTTTTTATATTAATTCACGCAAACATCTCATAGGTTTGAAATTCTACTCCTGACAAACAAAGCATATAAAAGACACATCTTCATCAATGGAAAATAAATAAATATTATACCTCAGTGCATTGTTTACAATGTAAAATTACGATAAGTATACCTGTTTTGTAATGACGATGTCATCAAAAAATATTTTAAATTTGAGATATATATTAATTTTGCTGTTTTTGAATAGTCGTCAAAACTTTTCATTTCTATCACGATGCTTTCGGAACTTTTCTAATGTTTTCTTAATCCACGTTCTATTCGAAGTGCTTGATTGTCAAACTTTGTACATGTATCGCCGAGAAATGAAGTTGTTTTCGGTAAAATATAAAAACGTATTTTTTGATCCAAAAATGGCAAGTTTGTCTCATCAGTTTACAATGATGTTCTCTTCATAGCATTAGATGGTAAGAAGCATATATATTTATAAACGCCGTCAAAAAAAGCTGTGGGGTTGGATAAATATAATTATAATTTTTAGTAATCGGATGTTTTTGGGAAGTATTGGTTTTTAAATCTAAAAAAAAGTATTATTACTTTAAATATTGTTTGGGTGCTCCCTCTAAAAAACACAACATTATGTCTTAAGAAATCTTCGAAGCACAATTTGCTTAATTACTCGATAGTTATAAATACACCCGCGTTCAAACAATATTCAGTTTCTTAATAATATATAAAAGTCCAATATTTTTTTTGAAACGCCCCTCTGGCTTGTGAGGTTTCAATATAAAAATAAAAAGTCCAGGGAAATTTTGCATTACAAAGACATAACCGGACGATAGCGTTGCAAAGCTATTCCGAGTGTATTTCGAATTGTTGAAGCTTTCAGATTATTAATATACGTAAAACAATCTGTATTCAATTTTTCAGATAAAAATAATGATAGGTGTCAATAAAGAAATCTTGGATTTTTTTTCTTTCATCGATTTCAATTGTTACTGCTTTCACGTGCATTTGTATTAGAAATCATCCGAATAGGACGAAAACAATTATATATCAAATAGCTACTAAAACTTGTTCTGACTTACATGTACTACCCGTTAATATTATTTACTCTTATAGTATGAATGATGAAAAACATCTACTAAACAGATCTGGTCTGAAATTACTTTGTTCATATGTCTGTAAGAAGATTTCCCATGCAATACAATACTAAGAGTTGTTTCAGCTATTAAACTATGCCTCTAAATATTGTTCTCTTGAAATCTCCTTTTAAGTGGTAATCGTTTTCACTTAAACGCATGACGGCAAGAACATGTAACCAAATATACTGCCCCGGCCGGTAAGTTTGCTATTACCAGGTCATGAACCACCATATACCAACAAAACAATTTACTCACGTGTCATAAGCAACTGTAGTTTTACACAAATAACCGCCACATTTTTGTAACACCCGTAACAAAGTAGATAATTACATTCTCAGATAAAACATATAAACTTATAAACAAAAAAATTACACAGATGATATGTTGCTTATTACTACTAAAAAACAAGCTACGCAAATGATAAAACGTATCGTGTCCTTTTGTTTAAAGATTCTATATAAAGACATAAAAGGAAACGTTAAAACAGTTATAAAACTGATTTAAAAAACACGCCTTTAAATCACAATAAAATTAAGTAATTGAACTCTAGCTTCATTAAAGCAGGACCCGAGGTACTTCATGTACTCCGTTACAGCATAATCAGCAAGAAAGATAAATTCAAAATGGCTATCGATGATTGGTGACAAGCCTTGATTTTACATCTTTTTTGCTTGACATATACTAAAGCAATAAGCTGTAACACAGGAGAAAATTAGCCCTAAATGTCACTTGCTTGTTTTGAATTATATCGGTTTTCTTCTCTACTAACGTAGATCCGTGATCTATCTGTCGTGGCTGTAAATCCAAAGAAAGGAAATATATGTAATTGTTATAAGATGTTTCATTTCGGATTGCGTCGATGGAAGTGGCCGAGTTTGGACGCATTTTCACCAACTACCCTGCGGTTTTGGATTCCAGGATTTTGGTCAATCAGAATTCAAGATTGGGTTTTTTGCCGAAATAAAAGTTGTGAATATTTTCCTAATAAAGCAGATTTTTTGAAGCGAGTTATCACATGGCTTTAAAAAGATAGCCACGGTGATTAAATGGACATTTTTACAGTGTTTGTCTAATTCTGTAAGTTTAATTATGTAGAATGCTTTAGGAATGCATTTCTTATGATCAAATGAAATTTGAGAGTCAGTAGAAGAGTAATAAGCATGATCAAGGTTCACATATCTTTGTTAGGTAAACAAGGTTCGTGCCTTGTTTTTATTTACATAGGTTCAATATACCAGTAAGAAATCTTTTTTCAGTTGATTTGTCTATCTTCTCATTCATTTTATACATAAATCAACAGTTCTTAACCTTTAACATATTCATTTTAGGTCTAAAACTGGAATGTTGGCTTCAACATTCAAAATGTAAAAAGAACCTTTGTGTACATAGCAAAAACTCGCTTATAAGTCAACGAATGACACTTAAATTTATATTTCCTTTTACAAATGCTTTATTGAAGCATTGTTAACATTGATATAGAAAAAAGGTTGACCAAAGTGTGACCATGCTTCTTTAAGCTAATAAATACACCCGTGCTTGACTTCAGGCCTTTCGGCCTTAAAACAAAACAACAAAAGGAACTGCAAACTCTTTAGTAATCACTTTAGCATCGGTTTGATTAAACATTGGACGGTAACAGCTCAAAGTAGATCAATTACTTAATATATGCAATATACTTTTCATTAGCTTGTCATGACGATTTTTTTAAGCAGAGACACCTTTGCGGTTTTCGATATAAACTAATTTAACAAGGTAAAACTACAAAATGGGACATCGTCTGTCTTAAATTGTATATTGCATGAAATAAAGAAAGATGCATATTTCTGTAGGAAAAACAAATCTAAGAATCTTACTACAAATCAAATCTTAAAATGATATCACAAATTATGAACTTCATAAATTATGATCATTTTTTTAATTCATATCTGTCTTCAAAATAGTCATAACACCAAGTTTTGTTTTTTAAATAAACATTTGTGGGAAAACATTTGCATTTACAAGGACATAAGAGAAAAAGTGTTTAAAAGGAACCTTCTCACTAGACTGCCGTGTACAAACTGCTATAATTAATCTTTTAAAATTCATTTTAGAGTCGCCATCAGATTCACGTACATGATTAATTATGTATGATTTTGTAAACTGATTGAACAATTGCTTGGTATATTAATCGACCATATAAATATGTAAAAAAAATTAATGTTGTCTTCAGATTTATCAATCTAATGCAATTTTTTATATCAGTTATACTATAATCTAAAGAAGAACATCAATCTATCCTGAAATAACCCTTTTATTGTCATTTAATAAAAAGCAATACGGTGTATTAAAAATACCCTTTGTCTATAAATTAATTTAACTTTTGTCATCTCAGAATATACAGAAATTGTGCAAAATGAGTAAATTTATCAAGAATGTGTTGTCATCAGAAAACTTGATCGTAAAAAAAATGAGTAAATTTATCACGAATGTGTTGTCATCAGAAAACTTGATCAGATAAATTGTCTTTAATGTCTATGATCTGCAAAGCTGTTGGTTAATAAGTTGTACAATAAAACCTATGTATCTACAGATCTGCAATTCATAGAGGGTAGTTTGAGTTAAAATAGCTGAAATCAATGAAAAAACCGTACGTAGGAAATGATTCATAATTTTTTTTACTTGCAAGGTACACATTTCTTTGCAGATTTCGATAGGAGATATAATAAGTTACAAATTTACCAATTTTTAGTGAGTTTTAACCATTATTTCAAAAGTTATAGACGTTTTAAGTTGCTAAACTGTACTTATTCATGGTTGAAAAATTGAATCAAAATGCACTCTAAATGTGATAGCTTTCATACTGGCAAGTTTAAATACCCTTAAAATGTTAATATACATAAAATAAAGGATTGCGAATAATTTCATTAAAAAATTGCTTTATCATATAAAAAAAATCATTATGATATTATGATTGGAGAGCAGTCGTCGCTATAACTGCCTTGATAGTTTACCTGAGTTAACTCCTATGAACAAAAATTTGCAACATACCAATATCTAAGTTCAATTTGAATGTTTACATATTAGTCTTAAATGTTAAACAAATATTACACGGATTTCACCATAAAAACAGCAAGGTTGGAGAAACCTTAAACCACACTTACAGGCGTAAATGTTTTAAATAAAAAGCGCATTTTATCAATTTCTAAATCAATATGATTTTATTTACTTCATTCAATTGATATGACAATTTAAAAAATACAACAAATAATATGGCTAATTTCGAAAAATCAGCTCCGCAAACTATGCTATACAAATAAAACATACAAAACACACATTTAAGGACAGAAAAGAAATCGGCATCATATCAGATTCTACAAAACTTTATTTATCAATAAAAATTAAGATACATGGAGGCAACAAATTGTAACAGGTGAAATCGTCGGAAAATGATAAAAACATGATAATAAATTTGTTAGCATATTAAACACCTTTTTACATCCCGATTAGAATCTCTTTTTCAACGCTAGTGCCAAGATATGTACACTATGAAATAATAAGTAAATTGATTTGTTCATGTATAAATCAACGTATTTTCTATAAAATGTTGAAGATTTTTTGAATGATATGCTAATGATATCTTTAAAAAATACTCAACATGTACAATACAAAAACACCGATTTCACAACGTTTCATGAATTAAAATATGTTGTTAATCACAAAAAGTTAAAAGTAAACAGTGTGTTCGACGTGCGTTTAGTTACTCGGGTTTCAACAAATATTTTTAATACTTGCGGCTAAAATCATTGATGGTAAAACCACTCGTTTCAATGCATCACCGATCTATAGTTTTTATCCATTATATTGTATAATTAATATGTAATATCGAATACAGATCAAGACGTTTTGCTGAAAAAAACCCTTAAGGTCAGGATCTAGTAAATGATTACAGAATGTCTTTTTTGGTGCTAGAACCATTATGACGTCATAATTAATTCTTTAAGGAAACGTGTAGAAAATGATACAATATCATGATTCTATATTAAATTATGAGAAAAATAGCCCTGCTACCTATATTCAATTTGACATTATTTTAAAGAAGAGGTCAAGAGCTTGTTTAATGCCTTTTTGGAAAGACTGTAAGCATTTTAGATATATTTCCTTATTAAAATATGGCCAACACTCTGGGATTTTTTTTTTTACTTATTTCTTTCATATTCTATAGAAAATGACAATTCAAAAAATAATTTTTCATTGTGTTTACCATAAATTTAAGCCCGATTCACCCTATCAAACAAAGCTATCGTTTTTAGGTATCATTGAAAAAATTTATATCTTGAATTTCAAAAACCTTTCCGCAACTTTAGGTTCATAGATCTTGACCTTAATTAAGGTCTTCCGTTTCCAACGGAAGACCTTTCTATTATTGTGCGGGAAAAAAATTAAGATTATTCTTATTAGGGTCTTCCGTTTCCAACGGAAGACCCTCTTGTTATTCTTCGGTTTCTTTTTATTATTAGGGTCTTCCGTTTCCAACGGAAGACCCTCTTGTTATTCTTCGGTTTCTTTTTATTATTATTATACTTTTTCTTTTTTTTTCTGACTCCTTCTCGGCTTTATAACTCAAAAAGTTTCCAACCGATTTTAATGAAACTTTCAGAGATAATGCGAAATTATTATCCCTCAAAGATGTTAAAGTTTTCTTGACAACGTCTTTTCCGTTTTGACGTAACGTCATTTTTAAAATTTTCAAAAAGTCATTTTGTCCGCGGCGTTTCTAAAAAACGCTTTAAGATAGAGGCTTGAGATTTTCAACGCTAATGATTTAATCGATTTACCTCTGTAATAAGGCTGGAAATGAAAATCTGTCACTTCCGGTCGAAACTGGAAGTGAAACAAATTTTTCGAAAAAATGAATTTTCTGATCAAATCAAAAATGAATATGTGTTTTGTAGAGCTTATTAAGCTGAATCTAACACTGAAAGCCGTTTTAAAATCGGACGATGCATTACAGAGATATCGGGGTTTAAAAATTGATTTTTCCGGAAATTTTGATTCCGCGTCCTTGGTTTAAAAAATAGCATAATGATCATAGTAAAGTTAACTCGTACCAAAAATAATTGTTAAGTCGTACTTAAACACATTCGAATTTTTTTTGGTTAAGTCGTTCTTGAAATCGGAAAGGTTTTTGTTAATTCGTACTTAAAATCATTCGGATTTTGTTAAGTCGTACCAGGAATAATTCGATTTTTTTTATTTTTTTATTTTAGCTACTCTTGTTATTGGTTTAAAAGCTCTGCTTCTTACAGGAACATTCAGCTTTACTTTCGACATTAACGGAAGACCCACTCGTTGCTTTGCAACGAGCTTTGCTCTAGTTATTATTCTTTTTCTTTTCTTCTGACTCCTTTTTTGCTTCATAACTCAAAAAGTGTTTAACCGATTTTGATGAAATTTTCAGAGATTTTTGTAAGTTGGCGTCCCTCAAAAATATTACAGTTTTAAAGAGAACGTCACTCCCGTTTTGACGTGACGTCATTTTTAAAAATTTCAAAAAGTCATTTTGTCCCGGACTTTTCTCAAAAACGCTTTAAGATAGAGGCTTGAAATTTTGAATGGTTATGATTTGATCGATTTACCTCTGTAATAAGGCTGGAAATGAAAATCTATAACTTCAGGTCGAAACCGGAAGTAAAACAAAATTTTCGAAAAAATGAATTTTCTGATTTAATCAAAAATGTATATGTGTTTTGTAGAGCTGATTAAGCTGAATCTAACACTGAAAGCCGTTTTAAAATCGGACGATGCATTGCAGAGATATCGGGGTTTAAAAATTGATTTTTCCGGAAATTTTGATTCTGCGTCCTTGGTTTAAAAAATAGCGTAATGTTCAAAGTAATATTAACTCGTACCAAAAATAATTGTTAAGTCGTACTTGGACACATTCGGATTTTTTTGTTAAGTCGTTCTTGAAATCAGAAAGGTTTTTGTTAAGTCGTACTTAAAATCATTCGGATTTTGTTAAGTCGTACCAGGAATAATTCGATTTTTCATCTTTTTATTTTAGTTACTCTTGTTATTGGTTTAAGAGCTCTGCTTCTTACAGGAACTTCCAGCTTTACTTCCGACATTAACGGAAGACCCACTCGTTGCTTTGCAACGAGCTTTGCTCTAGTTATTATTATTATTCTTTTTCTTTTCTTCTGACTCCTTTTTTGCCTCATAACTCAAAAGGTTTTTAACCGATTTTGATGAAATTTTCAGAGATTTTTGCAAGTTGGCGTCCCTCAAAAATGTAAAAGTTTTAAAGAGAACGTCACCTCCGTTTTGACGTGACGTCATTTTTAAAAATTTCAAAAAGTCATTTTGTCCCGGACTTTTCTCAAAAACGCTTTAAGATAGAGGCTTGAAATTTTGAATGGTTATGATTTGATCGATTTACCTCTGTAATAAGGCTGGAAATGAAAATCTATCACTTCCGGTCGAAACCGGAAGTAAAACAAATTTTTCGAAAAAATGAATTTTCTGATTTAATCAAAAATGTATATGTGTTTTGTAGAGCTTATTAAGCTGAATCTAACACTGAAAGCCGTTTTAAAATCGGACGATGCATTACAGAGATATCGGGGTTTAAAAATTGATTTTTCCGGAAATTTTGATTCCGCGTCCTTGGTTTAAAAAATAGCGTAATGTTCAAAGTAATATTAACTCGTACCAAAAATAATTGTTAAGTCGTACTGTAACACATTCGGATTTTTTTTGTTAAATTGTTCTTGAAATCGGAAAGGTTTTTGTTAAGTCGTACTTAAAATCATTCGTATTTTGTTAAGTCGTACCAGGAATAATTCGATTTATTTTATCTTTTTATTTTAGTTACTCTTGTTATTGGTTTAAGAGATGTGCATCTTACAGGAACGTCCAGCTTTACTTCCGACATTAACGGAAGACCCACTCGTTGCTTTGCAACGAGCTTTGCTCTAGTTTTTCTTTTTTTTTTTTTGTTTCCTAGACGCGAATTTTGAGGCTTCATATCTTGCTCATTTCTAAACGGTTTTTGCTCAAATTTTCAGGGCTAATGTACTTTACAAAACACTATCTTAAGCAATTCATAAAATGTAGAATTCCCTTTCCGTTAAAGAGTTATTCCCCTTTTAAATTTTTTTAGGGCCTTTTGTTTCCAGACAAAGGCTCCGAGACTATGATAGCAGGGAATGGGAATCCAACGAATTTTAATAACAGAGACATTGTAGTTGTGCACATCTGTTTATGTTTTTAGATTACGTTTTTTATTTAGGAAAAGGTTGGGGGTCAAAAAACAGGATTAAAAAAAGTGCAAAAATTTAGACATGTTTTCCTTTATATCTTTTGAACGAAAAAAATTTTGTAAAGACATGTAGAATAAAAGTTGTGCAAAATAACAAGGGCTTTCATTTGACACCAATAAAAAGGGGCTGTCCCCTTAAATTAAGGGCCAATGGCCCCTAAAAAATTTTGCTTAATAACTCAAAAACGGTTAGGATTTTGATATGGCTGTCGCTGGAAAAGTTGTTTGTTGGGATCTCATGAAGGTCGTTTCAATGTTATTTTGTAAGTGGTTTGTGTAGTATGAGTGTAAAAAGCTTTTCATGTTAGCATGTACCTGTTTTTATTTGACAAGTTAACGAAAGACTTTGTGCGTACAACTGGCATGAAGTTACCGCAGAAAGTATGCTGGTTTATACAGGAGGCATTAATTCATAAGAATTTTTTTTTTTAGAATACATGCTTTTTTTTAGGAGTTTAAGTCGTTGTTAAGTTCTTATAGTGCACAATCCTTAAAAACGGGAATTGGAAAACAAAACATTCTTTTTCTTTTCTAGTAAAACACAAAATATGGAATGAAAAAATATATGCATTACCTTTTTAATATAAACATCATGCATTCAAAATCTACCTTGAATCAGAGCTGTGTGTGTACCATTACGTAAGCTCTCCCTCGCCCGCAGCCGAGAAAGTCGGTCACCGTGGTCGCGGCTGGACTACCTAGCGGTCAGTGGTTATCTAATACACGAGAGTTGCGTCTCTCATATATGAATTTTTTTAGCCGCGAACTCAAGAATTGTTTTAGTTTTGATTACACAAAATCTTTGTGGATTAAACGATTGGATGTCAAGTAAGAAATACATGTAGTTCATTTAATTAATAAAAGCAATGTCATTCTCTAAAGCAATAATAGACATAGATCAATTGTGGGTTTTTAGTTTAAAATAAAGAACTTCTATTTGATAGAGTAAGGTCATTATACTGCAAACTTTTCAAATCTTCCTTGGTTCTGAGCTGTGCGTTTCTGTGCGTTGTACCTTTACGTAATCTATCCTTCGCCCACGGCCGAGGAGATCAGCCACGGCTGCATTACCTAGCGGTAAGCGGTTATTTAATACACAAGATTCGCACACCGCGATTTACACTTGCATTGCATATGAACGTGTTTGAGTTAATAAAGCCGTATATACAAGAACTGTTTTAATTTTATGTTTTAAAGGTTTGTCCTACTTGTATATATTTAATTAAATATTTGAGTGTAAATGAATATTAATGAACGATATTACTCCATATCGGAAAAATCGTTAGACATAAACTAATGGTTGGTTTGTTTATGTAAACTACTTTAAAAACTGTACAATTAATGTTTTAAATCAACACCCCCACCCACCCCCCTCAAATATTAAACCTTTAAATAATGATCATCCCTCGCACATGGCTGAGGAGATCCGGCGCGAATGGTTAAGTGATCCGCGGTCGGTTCGTGTTCTTCTACATGTACCTTATGACGCGTTTATGTTTCATATTTTGCATTTATACGATAGCGTACAAGGTAGTTTAAAAATCAAATCAAATTATAATCAAAGTTCCATGTTACATGTTTGCGGTAGGTGCTAGCACGATAAAGGAATGCCCTGAATTGAGGCATTCGATGATTATTTTAGTAAATATTCACATGAGTTTAAACAACTTTAGATTAGATTCTATCGGTCACATATTAATCACTTCTGTAGTTTCATTGTGGAAGCGAACTCATTGCTGCCCCCCCCCCCCCCCCCACTCCTCCCGCCCCGCTGACAGGTGCTCGCGCTGGATTTTTTTTTAATTGGAGAAAAGATATCAAGATCTGTCGAAAAACATTTTTGGTGGTTTCTTCTTATGTGTAACATTTTGTTTCACTTTCCCACCCCTTTGTTTATTCGGCCAGTCTGTGTTAATTCAATTGCCGCATGCGATCGAGAATCTTGTGCCGCTTCAGCGCACACAGCTCAGAACATTTATAGCCCCAGGTCATCAATTGTTATGTAATTGAGTAACAGTTGGAAGGGTGATTTTACTACATAAAATAATATTCAATTTCAATTCAATTCAATTTATTTTCACTCAAACCGTCAACATGACGGTACATGAGGTACACATATATATATATATAAATATTTACAAATGTATGTATAGAGTCAGAGGTACATGTACAGTACAAATTAGAGAGAATAAAAAAGATATGAGAAAAAAGTACAAATGTTCAAGGAGGACAGACTGATTCAA
Source organism: Magallana angulata (assembly GCF_025612915.1). Lineage (NCBI taxonomy): Eukaryota > Metazoa > Mollusca > Bivalvia > Ostreida > Ostreidae > Magallana > Magallana angulata. Next base: position 24,659,105 of record NC_069118.1, on the reverse strand, counting down.
AAATTTCATTTATAAATAAACACAGTTTTTTGAGTTTTTTAAGTTTTAAAGTAGACAATAACTCACAAAATTTAAAAGTGTTTGGTCTTACACAAAATCTAGGTTACAAGTATTTTTGTCTAGTACATGAAAGAGCATTACATTCTAATATAAAGTGCATTTCATCGGCTATTTGATTTTTATTACATAATGTGCAACATCTTTCATTAAGAGGAATGCCTAACCATCTACCAGTTTCTACAGGAAGTCGGTGATTCGACGTACGGAATTTAACAAGAATTTTTCGAAGTTTTGATGGCAGAATACTCAAATATTTTTCATATCCAAAAATAAATTTGAAAGTTCTATATATATGACCTTTTGAAGAATTTGCAATATCAGCCGACCATTTCTGCACAAACTGGTCTTTAAGCCTTTGCTTGACAGCATTTGTAATCCAATTAACATTTACAGTACATTGTTCATTCCAAATGTTTGAAAAACCACACTTATTAAAAATAGAATGTATACAATCAATAATAAAATCATAATATAATCTATTTTAATTGAGTACCATGCGTATAGATTCCCATAATAATTAATTTTTTTATTTCCTTTCAATGTTTACATTTAATTTTGTTCAAATAATTAATAAATTTTCTATCATTTAAATTGTGTGCTTTATCAAATTCTGATTCCGATTACCTTGAATTCATTAATTTTCCATTGGCTTTTGACAAAAGAGAGACGCCTGACCATCCAATGAAAACAAATACACAGAGTTTGATTGACAGGTTCAGCCAGGTGCAGGTCTCGCCCGATGTCCGAGGTTATGTGTGCTGCTTGTACACAGCCGAATGGTCTCAGTAAGAGTTATCGATGTAAATAGATAATAAAAATACATGCTTATCAAAACATGATCGTGCAAGTTAAAGTTGATTTAGGTTTGTTCCAATAGAAATCATGTTTCGCTAACTGTATTTAATATTTTTTATGTATAGCGAATTTTAATATTGTTTCAGTACTGAAACATCGCATGAAAACGTTAAATATACATGTACTCTGTAACTAGTCGTCTTTTAATACATATACCTTTCTTTTTTTTGTTAAAAATTCGTTCAATTTTGTTAAAGTAATGTAAAACACGCGCGCCATTTTGAAACAATTAACTTGTCAGAGAGTTCCGAATGAAATCTGATGAACGTTTCAAACGGTTCTCGCACGCTTTGCTCGAAACGATTTACACGCTTTGCCCGAAACGCTAAACGGTTTACATGAAACTCTAAAAGGTTTACACGAAACGTTTCTCGCACGTTGGCCGCACGCTTTTTTGGTGTAGTAGTACGTTTTAGGGTCTGTAAATTTTGTCAGCACGCAATTCTAAACTTGCACATAGTCTTCTAAAATTTAGAAATATTTTAATATAGAAGTTATCTTTGAGAAAAGTTTACGTGTTTTGTAGGCGAGTTCAGTTTAAAAAAGAAATACAATTCCTGACATGAATCATGAGTACATACTGTTTAATGTTTATAACAATGCTTGCTACCCTTTGAAAATTTAACTCGCCATTAAACATGATCTCATTTTTTAAACAATGTTTGAAACGATTACATAAACTCTGCTCGACAAATAGTTTTCCTAAAATATTTTCTTCCTTTCTTTTTTCAAAACACGTTTTATATACATACTTTCAATTACAACACATTTTTATAACAAAAGCAGAACTGAAAGTATAGTCATTATAATCGTAACATATATTTTCAACTCGCAGCAACAACGGAAGACCTACTCGGGGCTTTGCCACGAGCTCTGCTCTAGTTAATTGTAATGATTATACGTAATGTATACACTGTCAATAAAAAGAAACCCTAAAATGAAAAAAAGATAAATCAAGAAATAATGGTTTGATATTGAAATTCGGTGTCCACACCTACTTCTCTACAGGAACGGAGAATGCCACACAAGGTATAGCTTTTCTGGCCAATTGGCGCCTGAGAAGAAGTTTTTGTTTTAAAGATACAAACAAATTTTTAATAACTCTTAATTATCTCCCTTTGTAAGAGGGCGTGGCCATTCATTTAAAAAAATTGAATACCCTGTAAATAAGGATGCTTTGTGCCAAGTTTGGTTGAAATTAGTCCAGTGGTTCTGGAGAAGAAGTCAAAAATGTCAAAAGCTTACAGACGGACATACGGCGCCGGACAACAAGTGTTCAGAAAAGCTTATTTGAGCTTTCAGCTCAGGTGAGCTCAGGTGAGCTAAAAAAGACCAACATATTTTGGATGATTAAGATATACAAAAGTTAGTTATTGACAAGCAAATTTAGAAAACATTAAAATACAATTCATGATTAAACTCATTCAACACACTGCGCTCCTTCCATACAAGTACCGGTTACTACATTGAAAAGCTGGCTTCCGGGGCACTTGATTCCCTTTGCCGTTCCATTGGTGCACGTGTAGTATGCATCGCAAGGGCGATTAAGATATTGATAGCTGCCATCACTTTTCCCAAAACAAGACGGAAGAAAACCAAACTTGTGAAAATACATGGGTATTTCAAAAGCTGAAACGCAATGTCCTTTGTATGGGTAAGCACGCCAGTGCCAATTTTCTGGATCAGGACACACTTCTGTTTCTATAACTCGCTCTTTGTAACACTTTTTATAAAAACCGAATGGTCCTCTTCCTCTCATTAATTCATTGTCGTAGATTCCGTCTGGATAACCAATGCACCTTGGATTAACATCTATACAAGGTCGTGGCGGTCGAAAATAAAAATACCACTGGGGTTTATATAATGGTTGGGAAATATACCTATCGTATGCGCCTGTGAAAAAAAAATAAATATATATATATATATATATATATATATATATATATATATATATATATATATATATATATATATATATATATATATATTCATTCATTAGCCATTCTTAGTTCTAAACCCCCCCCCCCCCCCCCATTTCTCACCACACATACACATGCAATGCTTTTATACCCAAGATCTGCTCAACGTGATATGAAACAAATGACTTGGACTCTGTGGTATATATATTTTATTTTAGTGGGATATGTTGAGTCGATGTAAGAATGGAAGTAACCATTGTTAATTGATAATACGTCGCTGATATACCTTAATGTCGAGTTGAAGGCCACAGAGAGTGATTTTTTTTCACTTACACGTTTTTGAATAAATTCTGTTTCATATGAATATAGAAATAGGTCTGCTAATAAAGGAGCGCAATTGTTGCTCATGGGAATTCCAAGAAATTGCTTGAAGACCTGATTTTCAAAAACTACATTGATGTTGTTAATCTAAAACGCTAGCATCCTTTTAAATCATCTTCAGAGTACTTATGTACTCAATTAAAATGATTTAAAAATTGTTTTATAGATGGCCAATGACATAATAAGTAAACTTACGATATCCATTTAATTAAAAAAGCAGATATCAATTATGTAATTTAAGCTTTGATGCTATTGATTTTGGTGAAAATTTGGATTTCAAATTCTCTAAAAGTTCCTTGTGATTTTTTTAAGTATCCACATTTGATTAACATTGCTTCTTGAATATGCTGCTGCACAGTACTCTTGACGTTTCTCTTTTAGTGCTGCTACTATTTTAGTAAATCGGAGAGAAAGAGGTTTGGTTGAATATTACGGTAACCCGCTATGAGTCTTTAATTGTTTAAAAGGATTTTTATGGAGGATAGGTATTCAATATAAGTGAGGTAATTCAAAATTATTTTGGTCATTTGAAATATTAAAAAATATTTAAAACTGACACATGATTTTGAAAACTTTTCTCTTTACAAAACGTATGTATCAAATCTAGAAATCAGAGTCTGTTTGCTTCTTTTATCTACAATTAATTTGAAGTAATGCTATAAAACTAGGCCTCATTTTTACTTAGTGAGTATGAATTATTTATAATATAAGTCAATTTGTCTTTCAAACCCAAAGCGACGCGTGGGCTAGCGGCTTATACGTGTTCATGCATGCCCCAAGGGGAATGTGGCGGCAATGCAAGGTTAAGAAACAAACATTATTTTTTGCATGCAACTATTTCTGGTGGGCTTTAACATTTATTCGGGAATATCTTTTAAATATTCGTAAATATACATGTATTGAATAAGAATACCATAAAAACCTTAAAGCGATTTTAAGGTATGAAAAACATTCAACTATTAATAATTATTAATATCATTTGTATTTATTATATCATAATCATATTGGTTAGTTTTAAACAAGAATGATGATGCTGAAGTGGAAGACACATTATCGTATGCTTACTTTAAAAGAAGTACATATATATTAATGAGTGTTAAGGTAAAGGTCCATACCCCACTTGATAAGTAAAATGCGTACAGATTTTTTTCATATTTTTCAAACATGTTTTTAAGCATATGTTCTTATCAAATTGTACTCAGTTGGCTGGTCCATCGGTTTCATTGAAGCTATGGCCGTGGCTAAAAATAGAACCGATTGAGGAAAACGGCGCTTTTTTCATACATAATGAATCTAAGCCTAACCCTGAAATTTTACTTTCACAAAATCATTTTTTGACTTTTGTCTTATGTAAAATGAAGGAATTATCATTTCAAAACAAATACTTTTTTGTTCACTTGCTTATTTATTAAAATATAGATAAATCTGCTAACAAATGAGATAAAATGAATTAAATTTTCAAAGCGAATTTAAGCTCTTGTAATTTTATTTACGTACAGAATTCTCTGAAATATTGATATCATTTACCCCTTAACGTCCTTAATCAATTGGAAATAAAATTACCCAAAGGACCGGCGTTTTCAGGATCACAATGGGCGTATTTTTGGTAAAAAACATTAAAATATATATTTTGAAAAAAGATCCGTAAAAATACAATTGTGCATAGGTTTATTATTTCATCACTCTAAAAAATATGTTTAGTTAATTGTTAAATAGAAAACATGATTTAAACAAACTGTTGATTAATCTGTATTATTTGAATAGCAAAAGATGGTTTCTTTTGGATTCGGTAAGTATAATGGATCGAGATCGGTATTTAGAAATTGCAGTCACACGCGTGGATAATACTAACTACCTGATATGCTTTTAAGACAAACCTCTATTCAAACTTTTTTAAACTGGTTTAAAGACTGTTCTTAAAATGAAATAACTTTTCTTCAGCGTATGGTTTTAATTCTAAAAACATTTTTTGTGTGGAAAATATATATATGCTCGTTGCTAAGCGAAAAGGATAAAGATGATATCGGTCAAATTATTTCCCCTTGTGTATTTATCTCCCTTATGCACTGGAATAGATCTCGGTCAGGATTTCATTTTGGGTGTTTATGGACTTTCGGGGATTAATGTTCAAATATTTGGATTAAATTCAACCTTATAATGCATTGATGTTTATGCAGGAAAACAGTAAGTACACAATCGACACAACCTATTCAAGTTTTCATTTTGCTGATTAATAGGCCCAATTGATTGCAGTTGTCAGTATTTTGAATAGCTTTGTTTTGAATCAATTTCTAGGTCAGCTTGATTTCAGAACAAATTAGACCCGGCCTCGTTAAATTACACCTTTTAACGCTAGCTCTCAATTAGATCGGGCACGGACAAGACGTAGTAACGCGTGAATTACGTCAGACGTTGTTTTGTGACGTATGGATAATTATCTTAATACGCGTAGAAGTAACATATACGTCAGTAATTAAAAGATAAGGTTAGGGTGGTAGCTTTCATGTTCCTCGTTTCGGGCCTGATTTTTCCGTATGGTGTTGTTAAACAACAGACTATATAATTATGCATATTCTTGGTCCACATACATGTACTAAGTTGGGAACATGTAATCTGTGTTGAACTAGAGTGTCAACAAATTTAATGCTGAACGCGAGCTGATTTTTTTATGCAAAAAATGCATTTATTTTATATAAGTATTCATAATTTGGAAGTAAACAGTGTAAGTACAAGATGATCTTAAACACTTTTCATGAAGTTGAACTTACATATCCATTTCACCTCGTATCGGTTCCCACATTTGACTTCTGTGAAGTTTTCACATTGAAGTGTCTCGGTGGAAAAAAGATCAGGGGGGTCACATTCTGTTAAATACAACCTTCTTACGCGATATCTAGAACTCAGATCTTCGTCTTCCTCCATGGAACAATTGTAGTATTGTTGACATTTACGAGGGTGAGCGAGGACTAATGATGGATGTTTCTTACATATTTCAACCATGTCGGAATCTAAAACGGAAAATATTAGTTAACATAAGTGTTTGTTATCGTGGTTTTCATTTATGGAAATACTGTGATTTCATTAAACATTGGAGTATCACAATGTGTTAACAAAAGCAGTATATAGCCTTGGTCAGAAAGCTAAAAGATTTTAGAAACAAATGGACACATTGAGAAGTTGTTTTAAATTAATAGGTGCAAGACTGTTTTTTTTATTTGTAAGCTTTTCAACTTAGTTCTGTTTTGAACAATTCAAAATAAAAGTACATTAACATGCATGTTTTAACCGCTTAGAACAAACTAAAATCAATCTATTAAAAAATAACCTTTTAAGATAGAATCAGGTGCCATAATGCATAATTTTGGATAATAATGTTTAACATATTTTTAAACATATAAAAACATTATATCGGTTTTAGATAAAGATTGCCAGCGTCTGTTGCATCTTTTTCTTTTTAAGGTCAGACGTGACCTATCATTTTTCCCCTATCTCTGCAATTTGAAGATAATCACTACGTAATTCCAAAATAATATTTGGATGTATAGTTTGAATTGAAAATACATATTACATTGACTTTATTAATAAGCATTCGATTACATTTTGCATGCTATTAAATGAACAGTACATAATATTCTATCTCAAAAATAACCTTGTAATGCACACTGAATTTTTGGCCATAAACAATTTTGAATGCAAGAAGAAATAATCTATCAAGGACAATTACCTAAAACTGACGAACGTCGAGTGTTTCCTTAAATTATAAGACACATTTATGTTAACTTGATTCCTTGACACAGAACAGTCGTTTTGCATGGTGCAAGTTGTCATCTAACTAAAGCATTTTAGAACCCCTGTAGTAACCCTAACGCGCTAGATATCTTTTTGGATTACATGGATCGACAAATGACCATTTTGTTTTAAATGTTTTTTGTTTATCTTTTAAAATACATTTGGTATAACTAACAAATTGCTAAAATAATTTACCTGTTAGATTGATCAGAGGTTGAAGGGTCATAAGGGCAAGATCTGACATTTCCAGTTTTTTGGTAAGTTTATTCACATTCCGAGCCATTTCAGTAGATTTCTCTCTTTCATCCTGAAGTAGTTTATCACAATTTTCCAACAAAATATGTTGTTCTGACAGCATTCCATCGTGTAAAATCGTATTTTTGACTAAACCAGACTGATTAAGTAACTGGGATTCAAGCAATTTAAACAAACCTCCAACAATTAAGAAAATCAACATTGCACCTATTATAGAATTCAAAAACTGAGTTGTCGATGGTTAAATTTAAATCTCTTGCAATCTAGGAGGTAGCCCTGAATCAACAAACAAGATAAGACCGTAGTGATATCATATTGATCGGTTTTCAAATTTGTTTTTTTTTTAATAGCAATGCCAAAAAAAGAAGGATTATAGTGGCAATGCAAAACATACCTGATACTTTGCCTGCCTTGCATCCATCTTTCTCATGATTCTGTAACTCACGTCTCCAATGCTTATATATCTCTCATATATCAAGTTCTTCGTTTTTTTTCAATCTATTTCATGAAAATGGTTGATCAATTTTAAATGTTTATAAGTAAAATAAGTCGAACATCTCTCTCTCTCTCTCTCTCTCTCTCTCTCTCTCTCTCTCTCTCTCTCTCTCTCTCTCTCTCTCTCTCCTGAAATGCAAATGCATTTTGAGTATTGATTTTGCATTGTTCTTTATTGGACGTTAGTGTTTAACAGGTTCATTCTTTAAAAAATCATGAAGTATTTTAAGTATTATAAATGTTTGTAAAATAATTATGAAACATAGCATGCATTTTTTAAAAATTTAGCCATATGAATTAAATAATCTGCTAGTTTCCTTTTACGAGAAAGAAACCCTTCCGTGATTGGCAAATAATAACTAATCTTTTGAACCTTTATAAAAAGAAAATGCCGGATGGGAATCTTAGGTTGATGTCAATGCAAACAATTTTCTTTTACTGATTCGTCCAACATACATTAAGTTCGTCCAAACATCTGTTTCGTTCTAACAAAAAGCTCATTTGTTCTAAAATGTCTTGCTAGTTTGGCAATAAAAATTAAAAAATAAACGTATCCACCTGAACAAATACAAAGTCCATGAACCAAATATGGCCCTCAGGCTTCTATCCAGCCATTAATCTCTAAGCTAGAGATAAAATTCCATTCCAGCTAGGTTCCAATAAATTGAAAAGTTTGGTAACAGATTATACAAGACACATTTGTGTTTGAGTTTACGCAAAACATATTCTGATCTATGCATGGTATAAAGAAAACGCTACAATGCTGTCTTTTTTTTGGAACATAGGAAATGAGGATTAAAAAAAATAAACCCGTTGTGAAGTAAAATAAATACTAGGCTTTCATTATGAAGAAACTTTGAACAATTTATTTGTTGCATTAATGTCATAAAATGCTTATCGACATCGCTCAGTACCTCAAACAACAAATTCTCTGTCTGATTTACATGTAGTTACAGCATTTGGTATCATAATGTTTGTAGCATTCACTTATAAGTTTTAAGCTGAATTGGAAAGAAAATGTGCGCTTAAGATGCATAGATTAGTCAAGAATCAGGAGGAAAAGGGAGAACACAAATTTCCTTGATTATTAGTGCACATCTTTTAACTTCTGATAGTTATTTTACATGTATCTAAGTTCTATTGTGTTCCTGTTTGAATTTAATTTTTTTGAAAAATATTATTGGCAAGTTTTCCTTAAGAGTACTAAAAATTTAGAGAGTAAAGCACAACTGTAAATGATTATCTTATTATTGACTTAAAATGAGTGTGCGTTTCTGTTTCCTGACATGTCTATAGACGTAGTTACATGTAAACAATGGATTCACCGGAAATGCATATTGGGTGTTGTGTTTGCAATTAAAACTTAAAGGCAAAATGAAGCGACCAATTAGTATTAATGACGCAAAGGATCTTCAAACGAGAGACATAATTTAAGCAATTAGATGTAAACACACGTCGCCCATGTTGGCTTAAAAATAAACATAAATAATCAAAGAATGCATAGAGCATATCAACACAGGGTACATGTAAGTCCAAAAAAGTCTTAAAAATAGAGCATCAGTTTGCCATTTATTTATGCAAGCTCAGTAAGTACATGTAATAGATTTTACATGGATATAAAGATTAATAGAGAGCATATTTTGATAACTAAGTCTTAATTACTACTTTGAACTTTTTAAATCGTTACGATGTCAACTAGTATACATTAATTCTGTATTTAATTTTGTAAAACAAAAAAATTCTTAATAACCGAGTGTGTTTGATACGTTTAAGAGGACCGGCATTTTCTTTAACGCCACACCTTTTTTACTCTTTGTAGAGTTTATATATTGTACAGATATAATCTTAAATAGTAAAGAATAGAATAAAAAATAGAAAGAAAAATAGAAAGATCGATATACTTTCAGATTAATTACATGTATTATGAAAATGCTTGCGTGTTAACATTATTTTGCAGAAATATTGCTAAAAGAACAACACTCCAACAAGTAGAAGTATGTACCTTTTAATTTATGTACTATGTACATGCTGCTTTGCATCTTTGTAATAAAATGGTTTTCTTATATTTTGAATCCAGAGAAGTAACACCATTGTCCACATCGACCTAATTTAAACATAGTTTAAATGGGTTCTGATCCAAACTTCATCGCCTTTCTTCATTTTGATTAAAGCGTTCGATGACGTCATTATATTTCCTGCTCCGCGCTGGCGACCTCTTCCATCGGTGTAATTGTACGCAACTGAAATGCCATTTCGAACAATTTCAGTTACAAAATATTTCCCATTTTCTGTAAGTATTCCCCAGCTAAAGAAATAAACTCCATCAATCGGCGCGGTGAATTTTCCTGAGTTGGTATCGTAAGCCTTGCCTTCATTCAGGGAAACTTGATTAAATATTACTGTCTCACGGGTTTTCATATTCTCCAAGTTATCTTTCATTGACGCTTGGAAACCAAGTATGTCTGCTCAAATATTTAAAGCATGTTTTAAAAGTATATTTTCTTGCGATGCTTTGATAACATTTTTTTTATTCAATAATCTGTATTGACCTACAATCCACGCATCAAATTTGTAGTAATACCTCTTTTTTTTTTGTTCTTGGAATATAGATTTTTATCAACTTCAGTTTTAAAGCCTATAATCTATACTACCCCCAAAGTTTGTTTCCTACACCTGTTGCTTTATAACATTTCGATAATCGTGGTGGCTAAACGTGTACGATTGTCAAACTGACTGAGGAAAAAAAAAAGAATTAGACTTTTTAGATTTAAAACGCCCTATCTGCCGCTTAAAAGATTTCACTACATAACAAAACTAGAAATTCCACGGGACTTTTGCAGAGGTATGTGACTGAATTCTCGTTAAAATTCGGCAACAAGTTACGGAAGCAGTAACCCGGGACGGACTATAGTTAAGTAATTGAGTTCGGAAAAATGTAATTGTATATAAATATATACAAATTTACCTGTCTGTTCACCGTCGCATAGTGTGGCTTTATAACCCAGTCCGGTACATATTGTTTTGTAGTTGTTGTACTTCGTCACCACCTGTTGTGGGGTGTCAGGTACAGACCCTGATACAAACATGACCAAGGACAGCAGCAACACGAAACTAAATCAATAACATATACAATGCATAACAATAAGTATGAGAGAGAGAGAGAGAGAGAGAGAGAGAGAGAGAGAGAGAGAGAGAGAGAGAGAGAGAGAGAGAGAGAAATAGAAAAGAGAGAGACAGACAAAGAAAGTGAGAGATGGAGAGCTTGAGAGATATAGAGATTATATAATTTGCATAACTGAGAGATGGTACCTTTTCATATTTTTTGGATACGCAACGCAACAGCTACTGTGATTGAGAAAATTTCAAGCTTATTTAAATACGTTTGACAATTATAATTATCTATCACGAAAAATAATTAATACACCAAATCACGCTAAACTCTCATTTATTGGAAACATTTTTTTAAGTAAAAAAAAAACCTTCCCAACTTTTATACAGTTTGCACGGAAAACGGCATGTTGCATCAAAACATCACATAACACAGGATTCTAGCAGCACTTTTCAATTTAAGCATTAGTTAAAACATCGATACATCTAAAGTTTGAATTCAATATATACGGGGTAATGTTGGTTTAGTCGGATTTTTATATCAGAAACAACGACAGAGGATAGCCTGGTCGAGAAATAAAAGCAGATTTACATATTAGTATTACCTTAAAGCGAATAATTGTTAAAACTAACATCTCTCCCATTATTCTTTTGTTCCGTTCTCAATAAATCACACCGAAATCCTTTATTCAAGTTCTTAGATTACTTAATATTTTGAACCTGTTTACAATGCTTTCCCATAAAATTTACCCGACATTCAACATTCAGTCAGGACGCCATCACTGTGTAAATCTACGTAATACAGTCTAATTTGTGAAGAAAAAAATTGTCTCCAGCATATTCTTTATTTGTTCTTGGTCTACGTTTTGTTGCTTAGATATTTGAATATGTACACAATAACTAAGATTTGTTATTTCAGGAAATTACATGTAACTAAGACTCCAAATGCTTCCTTAACACCTCCGCGCATGTTTTTCACCCATAGAAAGTCGTAAAATTAAAAATGCTAACCAATGAAAGCGGTTTGAACAATTTTAATGCAGAGATGTCCTACCATATTATCAATTCAAGGATGTTATTCATAATTATTGGTAAGGTTTTTACCATCTGGTTGTCATAGAAAATATATAATATATAAAAACAAATAAACAAACAAAAACCCTAAATGCTACTCTATTTGTTTAATGAAACATGAAAAATAACCGAAAACATTTTTCTCTCTAGTATTGGATTTCCGTTGCTATAGTGACAAGGGACGCCCATACTTCTTCTGCATTCGGTATAATTTCTGATTCGGAAAGGATAAATCCGGATTGTCCGAAGCTTGCTTCAGCCGGTCTCATCTCGTACGTGTAGGCATACTGTATTCCTGCCACCGATTTCGCCCAGTCATATGAACCACCGGAGGCAGCGTCTGAAAAATTGTATTCAGAAGTCTGGAAGATTGTACGTTTTTTTTGTTTTTGGTGTAAGATATAAAGTCAAACGCTATTGATTGTATAATTATCGCAATGATGTTATGCACAAAACTGAAGGGATGTATTATGAAAGCTACAATAAAATATTCGGTGTGATATTCATTGCGACCAATTTATCAATGTTGCTATTATATCAAATGTTCTAGAAACATGCATGTATGAATCTATAATGTTTGTTTACTTTTAGACTAATACTTGGAAATTACACCAATATAAAGTGCTGTTCATTCTACTTATCACTTATCTTTTTATCATTTACAATTTACTCATCTGCAAGTGCATATGTTTCAAAATTTCATATTCAGGGTAATCTGTAGTTAAAATTCGTTGAGTTCATTTGTAAACAGAAAATACATGTACATAGAAAAGTTACTAGTTTTAAAAATTAAACTAAATTATTATACCTCCACAACTTTTAATAATTTAAATAATTCGATGCTCATCCGACATATATAAAATGATAAATGATTTAAACTTGACTGTAAATAAAGTAGTCAATATTTTATTCAGATGAATCAATGAAATGAAGAGTTGAACCTGGCCCCGGGGCCATAAAACTTAGACAAGCTCACTTTTGATCTAAGTCTCACTTTTCTACTATATATTCCTTGTGGAAAAGTACGTAAGACTGAGATCAAAAAGGAGCTCATCTAAGTTTTATGGCCCCGGGGCCAGAATTGTTGTTTCTATGCCTAATTTTACGTGTTTATTTTATACAGAAAAATATCATATCATATGTTAATGTAAGGATTCGTTCTTACACAGGAGATCAGGCGGTGTTCCAGCGGTGTACATCTCGCCATGAATCGTCTTCAGTGACGCTACCCCTGCCTCTGCGACTCTCATCTGAAAATAAAATTTTAGTAAAGCATTTAAAGGAATCATTGATTTGCATGAAAAAGGACTAGTTGTCGGCACTTCATATACAAACAAACATAATAGTTCGGATTTTATTTGTCGCCATCTACGAGAGAGCTAACCAGTTCCTTTGATTAAAAAAATCTAAAAATGCGATGATAGAAGTTAGTATCAACAGTATTTACACTTAGGCAATACTTCATTGTGTCACTGCATATGATTTAATTGATAAGTATTACATGTATCAAACGAATGGATATATAAAGACTGCATAATGAAGTATTGTACTAAATTGAAATCATAAGAAAATTTAATTTGTTGAGGATTTGAAATTCAAATCCATGTAGCCATCAGTTTGTAAAATAAAATTTACACCAAAATCAATCTTTGAACAGTTGGTTTATGTAAATAATTGACTAATGATACTGATTAAAAAAAATAACTCTCCAGACAGTTGGTTATTTAGTCATCTAGATAACATAAAATGTTTCATTAACGTTTAAATAAATTTTGTTAAAAAAGAAATTAATTCCGTATTTATGTACTTACCAGTTCCTGGTTATCTGAGGGTTTGATACTGGTGTAGCCGTACGGTGTCAGTATGAGCTGGGAGTACGCATGGAACGACAAAAACAGCTTGATCCGCGCCCTCTCCGACAGCAAGGCGTCTCGGATGTTTCTAGTTTCTGACTCGGAGAAGGCACTGGTTCCGGGATAAATATCGCTGCAGGGGTTTGTGCTTGTTCCTGCTCCTTTTAAATGTTAAAACGAAGCGATAGATATGTAATCATTGAAAAAAAATAATATACTGATTTATTAATACATGCAAGGTTTTCCACGAACATACTTGCGTTACTTTGCAGTTGCATTGTTTCATAAAAACATATTTCCTATGGTTGAAAAATATTTCGTACAAGTCCGGGTTATTTTAAGATATTAAGTTTTTCAAATTCAATTTAATAGTTTGTATTTTAAGATGAGAAGATCTAAGCATAACTACCTCCAAACGAGATGTCGAAATTCCGGTTTGGATCCACGCCTGTACAGCGCCCCGACTGACGGCTTCTGGTCTTCCTCCAGAGACGGTCCTTGTATCAAAAAATATTTTGAAAAAATAATTTTGATTATTTTATTCATAAGTTTTACAGCAATACTAAATGTTTAAGCATTTTGTTTAACCATAAATTACAATGAATGTCTAAAGTTGTAGCTTGTTTTACATTATATCATAATTACTTACAAGGGTAATAATGTAAATTGTACATTTTCATAAGTTTATCTAGTCATGCTAAAACAATATATTATAATATCAGTCTAATTTACCATAGTGTGGCTATATTCATAACCGTCCGGGTTAGCTGAAGGAAGAATTAGCCAATCGAATTCATCCATTAACTGCGTCACAACAGGGTTGATTCCATACTCCGTTAGTAACTACATGTGGGTTGTTAATAAAATTAACATCAAAAATTGATTATATGTTTTCATAACATATCACAACCCAACTCATACATGCATATTTAGTTACAGCGTTGACTGTGTATAATAAGTAAGCATAAAATATGCATGTGGATTATCAGAGTCAATTCTTCAAAATCATTCAAGTGGCAGAGATAAATATACATTATATACATGTAAGTAGATGCACAAGTACATTTTATACGCGCCAGTTTGTACATTATAAATGATTAATTAATATGACAATACACATGCATTATAAGTATTTGCATGTCCTTTTTAAAAACATGGCTACTGTATTATAAATGCTATAAAATAGCATGTGAATATCTTATGCAAACAATGAAACTATTTTCAGTTGCAACAATACCCTGCACATGGAACAAAGAGCCGATGTAAGCCGAAAAATTTGTTAATTTTTTTTCAGTCAGCTGCAACAAACCGAATTAAGGCCAAGTATAACGGTTACCCAATTTCAGTTTAGGATTTTATCCCTGCCCACTCCTCCAAATATCCAGTCATGTAGTTGCTTTTTTATTTTTAGCTTATAAAAAATCAAGAAAAAAGTAGAAGTACATGTATCTTGTAAATATAACCTTGTGTATTGTGTAAATTGCCGTTGCGGGGGCCACCCACTCCCTGGCGTGAATTCCGGCTTCTATCCAAATGATTGGTTTTGTCCGAGCCTCGTTGTTTTTGCCAATCTGTAAAAAAACGTAGTTATGACTGTGTGATTAGCTGTTTGATTACCAGAAAGCAAAAATGTTTAAAACAAATTGTGAAAAAAAGTCAAAGTTTTATCAAAGAGAACATATTAATATCACAACGTAAGATAGCGCATTGTTTCAATAATTTTGTACAGGTATTTCTTAGAGCATTTCGGTATATATTAGAGAGGTTTAGATTTCAAACGTGTACGGGTACGTGTACGTGAACTAGGGGAATCACCTAAATTCTTCGCGTATTACGTCATCAGTTTTTGTGACGACATGGTTTCTACACGTTCTCTAAACTTGTAGAGTGTCGTCTACACGGAAGTACAAACGTGTAGCTATTTACAACAAATAAAATCTTATTGATGAGTGAATGTATTCTTGTGATACAGTATATAGATTTTTAAACTTCATTTCCATGAAAATTGATAAGAAATTTACCATTTATTTGGAATTAACTAAATAAATTCATGTCACAAAACTGCGTCGATTTACGTACACATTTATATCCTACAAGTTAAGAAATCTCAACTGATAAATTACAAAAAACGTGTACGTGTACGTGTAGTTTTAACACACGTACGCATACCCGTACACGTTTAAAATCTCAACCTCTCTATTGTCTCATTATTTGTTCTTAGTTACAGTTGCTCTAGCTGATAAAAAAATGCTGACCGAATTTTGCTTATTGGGTTGATATATAATTGCGTTATGAAACAATACCAATCTGAATTTTATTGGGTGCTATGCAAATACTACATATAGATAATGATATGACTGTATAAAGTTTTTAATATCTCCTAAACTGTTGAGGTTTGTTTACCCTGATAAGTTTCATGTCTCTCCCCTCATGAGAACTTCCAATTGATTCCACTTTAGCGAGGGTTGGATATTGATCCGCTATATTAATAAGCCAGCTATCAATCTGAAATTCAGACAAATTTAATTTTTCAATAAAAAAAAATATAAAAAAAATTATATCTGTATCATTGTTAAAATAGTCTGTTATTGAATAAAACATTTGCTTATCATTGGGAGTAAAAAGAACGTACTAGTAATTGTACGCACAATGAAGAAGTCGTCATAAATTTTTTGTACACTACAGTTTTCAATTTAAATAAAACATATCTTAGTTTCAATAGAATCTACAACACATACGTGTGCCTATGTTTCAACATAATGTATTAGAATGCCGTTGGTACATTGTATTTTGAGGGGAAAATTATGTACAGAAATGCGAATTACCTCGCTATGGCGGGCGTACTTCCCAACTATGTCCGAGTTTCGAGGTTTTAATCCAGAAATAGACATCACACCAAAAGAGTTGATGACGTAATCAGGAATCTCCATAGAAGCTTGCTCTTGGTCAATCACACTAGAATCAATTCAACAAAAGCCCAGAAAAATATTCTATTTTTTAAAATAGTAAATAAAACGCCTAACATAATCATTTACATACGTTAAAAATTAGACTAATTCTTATCCCAAAACATAATAGAAACATTAAGATAATAAACAAGGTCAATCTATTGTTCAATCAACCAAAGAAGTTTTATACATTATCCAATTTCAAAATTTAATTTTCTCGTCAATGGTTGTTACAATTTTTTTTATAAAATCTAAATTCTCACTAATGTCCTGTTTTTATGCTATGCAATATAATATTTGGTATCATTTCTTACTATCAGTCTATGTGAAACCAAACAAAATATTTTGGTACATATATTCTCTGGTATATGATATTATCATTTATATTGATACAATATCAAAACCTTAGCAGCAAAATATCAATTGTCATTTTGCTAAGTTCTACATGAAATCATTGAAGACTGATCAAATTATGATCATGAATAAATGATATTGATAACTTCTAATGATTTCTTTGAAAAAGGATTTTTTTTATTCATTTAGGAACAAACGGAAATGCAAATTCTAAACAATATCCATAAACATTTTGAACGCACCTTTGTAAATCATTAATTAACAAGGAAGGATGTAAACCAACACGTGACAGGTGCTTCGTGACGTCATTATACACATGTATTGGGACATGGATATCCACGCTGGTGTTTAAATGTGGCACCTTCCAGAAATCAAGCTAAAAGAGAAAAGACATTTTATATGAATCTAAACTAAGAGTTATGAGCTCTGTTCATAAACATGAATTGATAATATATTATTATAAAATTAGATTGTATTAAATGTATGTACATGTATTTCCGTTCAATTACATTTGTGTAAAATGTTATGTTTTTTTATTTTTTAATTTAAGAACAACATTAACTTGCCTTCATTGATGGATGATTCTGAAGTTTCTCTAACGCCACAACTTGTTCCAAAGATGTAGGGTGCACCCTCACCAACTTGTCCCTGAAAGATCAAATCCTAATCTCAATGACCAGCTTCAGGCTCAGACATATGTATATGTTTATTTTATGCAATAACTCAATTCCCTCATAAACTGTTTTGCTTTTCCCAACTAGCGCATCTTATAGAAAATATCGTCCTAATACAGAACGTAGACTTTCAATTACTCCCAAGTTTCCACTTTTCTCTCTTATTTCAATTTTAGCTGCCACTACCCACTTGTAAACTTTCTGAAAACGAAATTACTCATTGATGGACTATCCGAAAGATTTATTATTCCGATGCTAGTACTTAGTTTTATTCCATGTTGATTTGGTACATTTCCATTTCATTTTTAACAAATAACCTTGATGACTTATGTAAACGTTAACTTGTAATCTACCTTTTCAGATGTATAAAAATACTTAAAATAAGTTATATTTGTTTTCATCAATCATGAAGTTTAACACACTTACATATTATAAGTTTTCCTCGGCGTTTGAATTGGCGCAGATTTAACTGCCAGCATAACCGTCAGTAGAGGAAAAAGGACTTGCATTATCCGACCGGCCATTGTAACCAGTCGTCAAATGAAACAATCAAGTAACGGTTCCTGTATATATGAGTGTTTCATGACATCACATTCAAACTTAATTGAGTGGGCTTTCTAACTTTCAGTTATTAACGTTATTAAACCGTGTCAACATACTATCTTAGATTAGACCAACCAAATGCAATTAAATGTTGAGGGACACTTTTAATCTTCTGATATCCCTATTGCAATCGATCCGTTTATTTAAAAGACGTCCATGTAATATATCTATACTACTATATCAAAATAATAGAAAAATAGAATTTTTGGGCTTTAATACCGATAAATCGAACATCATTGGTACTCGAAGATAACCAATTTGTTTTTAATTTTTCTCAATCAAGCTTCGATAATTAATAATCAACGAAAATTCATCTAAACAATCCAGAAATCATCTGGATTGTTTGGATTTTACAATCTTGCGCATGCGCATTATATTCACGCTAAATCACGGGAACGTCTTTTGTTTATGGTTCCACAATATTATATTTGCATGGATAAACTCAGAAACGATATTACAAATACATGTTAATGTTCATTGAAAATCTGTCATATATTCTGTTAATCAAAGGAAATACGGGAGATAACTCTAACTCAGTGCATTTAACATGAAAAATCCGGAGACTTTCGAATGTCAACATGGAATGTAAATTCGAAGCGAGTAAAAAAAGTACGTGAAAAAGTGTTGAATTCTTCATTAAATATGAATTTAATTTTCAGATGTAAGATATTTTTAGCCTCAAAATGGTTTTTTATGAATAATTTAACTGTTATTTTTCTCCAAAATCGTTTCGGAGTCATTCTGCAAATTTGTGCTACATTACGGGTATATGAGAGGCATTTTACATGTAACTGTAGTTAAGGTCTGTCCCGAGACACAGTTAGATTATTTTATCTAAGCAGAGTGTAGTGAAATTAATAGGATTATTGTAGGCTCAAGCTTGGTTATGTAAATGTCAACAATACGGTGTGTTGGTGTATCTTTTTCATAAATGTCCAATATCATATGCAATGTCAACCCGTGCACACACGGGTCAAAGTCTAGTCTAGACTCATTCAATCAAAGAGTGCTTTAAGATGGATGTGCAGCCATCTTGCAGATTTTAAATGGGTTTATCATAGATACAAGAAAATGACAGTGTTGCACTTTTGGGTAATCAACTATCATGATGATTATGCTACCGTAGGAACCTGTGTCTTAAAAAAACTCTATATTCTATTATAAACCCATGATTAATTATCAAGTATTCATAATCAAATTCCGGTAACATATTCTTTTGCAGTTTTCTTGATTACAAAATCGAATTTTCATTTTAGTGCATGTGACAAAAAATATATACTTTTCAAAACGTGAACAAAACTCTTTCAATCTCTAACTTAAAGAATTATTCAAAAACAATCATCAATGATATTTTTTATTTTTTTCATTTTAATGTTATTATCCTTGTTGTATAAATTTATTTTGGTTATGAGGAGACACAACTATATTGATCAAAATTTGACTTATATTTTATATAAAAAATGGACCAATTTTCTAAAAAAAATTCTAAACGATTGTGTTGCTTGTATCAATGTTTGTTACAATAGAAACAGTTATATGTTTCCCCTCTCTGAACGTTCCTAAAAACTAAAAATATTAATCAAAGAAGGAATTTAGAAAATAAATATCTATCAAATAATATGCTTAGAGTCTGTTTATCGTTATTTATTTACATCTATCGAGGATGATTCCCTCTATTTCTAACGAAAACTAATAGTTAAAGCAATATGAGCTGCAATTTTCATGTTGAAATTTTTTTTACGAAAATGTTATTATTTACTAAAATGACAAAAATATCATGTTTTAAAATTGTTGCCATATTTTTGTGGGAAAAGCCGTTGAAAAGCCTTAATTGGAAAAAATTTGAATTATTGTCATCCTGTACGAAAATTGATCTGCTATATATTCCTTAGAAGAGAATTTTTTTTTAAGTCTTATTTATCATAAAAGTTTAAGCTATATGCAGACTTATCATACTAGCAGGTTTTTGCAGCAAAATAAAATTCTAAATAATACAGCTCATATTGCTTTAATTCATAGCTCTATATTTACATTTAGTGTATAGTTTCCCTTATGTTTGCATTGGAAATCCGCGACGTTCAATTAAACAAACAAAAGCTTTCTTTGGTGAGTCATTTGGGATATGAAGGAAGCGACATTGCAGAAAAAATACATTACCGCGTTATCATTCTTTTAACGAATTAATAAATTGAGCGTAAAAAGTAAGTAAAATTCACTAAATTACTGTGAACGTAAATAAGTACGTTAGCTAAAAGAAACAGCCAAATCGTCTTCTGTGAGACTTTGGGTCTGACATCATCATGATTATTTTGTGCAGTCTGTGATTTTTCTTAAGTAGTTGTAGGTCTCGAGCAATCGATAAAAAGGGCGTGTCAATGTCAGTTCTGTCACAACTTCCTTGTGAGTTTCAGCTGCTGTAGATTTCGACCAATCGATAAAAGGGGCTTGTAGATTTCAATGTGGCTGTTTCTATTTTTCTATGAATGCACCTTGGTAATTCATGCGCCATAAGCACAAGAGTAAGCGTATTCACGTGTTTTGAGAATTTTTTTTTGTAAGATTAAATGAAACTTTTCATCTTACACGTTAATTATATATATGTGGCTGTTCCATGTATGTTTCATATCCCTGACTAAGAGCGTAAAAAGGGCTTTAATTTATAGCGGCGATACACAATATTTCATACAAATAGACATCAGTATGAAAATTTAAATATAAGCACAGTTTTATAAATATAAGCTTTTAATGCTTATTTTTGGATGTCGTCGGCAATTTATATTTTATCATTGCATATAATTATGTTTTCTGTTATGTCGCTACCTTCATATCCTGAATGAATCACCAAAGGCAACATTTTATTATTTAAATAGTGCACGTTGCGGCCATTATATTTGGCAAATACTTAAAAAATTGTTACATGTTCAACACAAGTATATTTTACAATACTGGTTTTCGGAAGTTTATGATTGACTAAAGTGCTGTATTCAAAATCAAAATACTGATGTCCTAGCGGCAGTTGATTTTATTTATTTATTTTTAATTTAAAATCAACGATAATAATTGTATTATTTAATTTTGCATAGCAAGAAGTTTCTTAAAGTTTGCTGTATTAAATAATTGCGCGCATTTTTTCCAAATATGAATTATTGGGCTTTTCCGACACGAATAGCGAGCTATTTAAAAACCAATTGGGATATGAATCATGGTGTGAAATATCTAAAGATAGAATTAATACCATCTACGATCCATTATATATCATAATATTCAATAATCGAAATATTTCTGGATAATTGTATCTAAGGAATTTTTTAACAAACAAATAATAATTAGGTATAATCTACACAAGTACACAGACTCTATCCTTAGATTTCAATTGGTAGTCTGCATGTCCTTGATTCACAACGCTACTGCTGGCAATCAATGACATTGTAACTACAGTCAGTTCAAGCATATCTTTTACAACATAAGCCATAAACACTTTGCCGGATTATTATGCCAGTGCCAAGGTGGCATTTTCGCACCCGCTTAAGATGCAGTTTCAGAAAAATCCATGTATACCAAATGATAGACCATTGTCTAGAGAGTATATAACCACTTTTGTTTTTAGTGTGTTTCACCTGACAGGTGAGATATTTACCTTTAAAAATTAATATCCTATAGGAAAATGATAATTCCCATAAGAGATTTGATTCTCCTACAGGAAATATTGACAATCCTATAGGATTTTTTGAAAGTCCTACAGGAATTATATTTCCTATAGAAGAATGGTAATTCCTGTAGGAATTTGATTCAGACATGAAGTTTTCCTATAAAATATTGTTTTCCTATCGGATTCTATCAAATCCTATCGGAATTGAAATTCCTATAGGAATTTCTTGTATTCCGATAGGAAATTTCAAATTACCTATGGGAATATTGTTTTTCCCATGCGAAAAATTATTTTCCTATAGGAATTTATTTTTGAAAGGTAAATATCTCACCTGACAGGTGAGATATAATGATAAAAAGGTGGATGTTAACTCTTTAAGCAATGGTCTATCATATGGCATATTTGAATTGTTCGATATATGCAGCTTAGGCGGGTGCGAAAATGCCACCTTGGCACTGGCATAATTATCCGGCACAGTGTTCATAGCATAGAATTGAAATCTTATAACATAGCATTGGAATCTCATACCATAGCATTGAAATCTCATACCATAGCATATAATTTAATAGAATTTCATTCGTCATACTATATCATAGTATACCATAGCATAGCATATTTACAGCATTATTTTAACTCGGTTTAAAATGTTTTTATTTGAAATAATAAATGTTCACATTGCAGATTAGTGGTAAACTTTAACTTCTTATTATTTTATTTCGAAATGAGGCTTTTTTGTTCAAATCTCATAGCATACCATAGCACAGCATACCATTTCATTAAGCCTTTCATTTCAATTTCTCTTAGCATAGCATACAAATCTCATAGCATTGCTTAAGCTTTGAAGTTTCATAGCATATCATTAAAACCGCATACCATAGCATAGCATAACATTGTAAAAGATATGCATGAAATGACTGTACTTGACATGTAGTTACAATTGTGACAGAGAACCAGTCTAATTTAACTCTGGCCATAATGAATAATTACATGTATACGAATAAGTTCTAAACATTTACAATCTTACTGTTTTCAATGTATTAATAAATAAGTATCCTTGAAAAACATTGCTCAGGAATACATTACACCGAATTTCTCGATTATTTTCAAGCATTAAGTCTTGTCAATGGTGATGATTTGTGCTTAGGTTCAACCACTATTTCATTTCAATTTATTTCATTTCCGTTTTGCAAAAGTAACTGCATAGGAGAGTTGATCAAATTCAACTCCAAACAACAAAATGAATGCTCAACATAAAGCATTCACTAAAGAATCTTAAACTACAGAACCTATCAAAACTGTTTAATAATACTAAAAAACATTCCGAATGACAAATAGTTAAACATGTTATTTATCTTTTAATATGTGTGTACATAAACACGATAATATATCGTGTTTGAATTATTTTACAATATGGACTCTTCGAATAATAGAATTCATTATTTTGATTATAATGTGTGATATGCACGTGTTAAATCCTTAAAGGAATGCATATTGTGCAAAAAGTTTAATGCCAAAGCAAATTTTCAAAAATTATTCTTAGTAAACTACTAAGCGTAAACGTTTCCAAGAGGGTTGATTTTAAGTTCACTGATATGCATGCCTTTAGATGAATATGGTATCAAAAGAAAAATATTGATTCATATATTCGTGGATTACGTCCTAAAAGGTACATTAAGCAAAGTTTCACATTCTTTAAAAATTGGGTAACCTTTTTAAACAAAGTTAACTTAAAGTAAAATAGATAACAATAGGAAAACATTGGGGATATACTTTAATTAAGGAGCACATGTTCCTCCAATTTCACAAGTCTTCTTCACAGTATCAAAAACAGTGTTGTTTGGACATTTCACCGCAGAAGCTACACCACATTCACACTTGTAATAGGCATCACAAGGTCGATCAGGATATTGATAATTCCCGTCAGATGTTCCATTACACGAAGGTAGGGCGCCGTTTGGGTTGTAATCTGTAGGAAGGGCATAGCGGTGTACACATCGTCCTTTGTAAGGAAACCCTTGACTGTTCCATATAGCGTCCACAGGACAAACACCTTTGTCAATTGTTCTTTCGTTTTTGCAAACAACATAATAGGGAGAATCAGTCCTCCCTGGCCACGACTGGAACCCATCGTTTAGCCCTCGACATGGTGGGAATGACACACTGCATGGGATACAATGCGCACGCATGCATGTCATTCCAGAATATTCACCTACAATTCGCCAAAAAGAGTAAGTCTTTGTATGTCTATCCTTCTTTCTCCTTCTCTTTCTTTCTGAATAGTGATATTATGATCTAACATTTTAATGCAAAAGAAACAGGTTTCCAACATTTAATCAGACGCGTTGGAAAAGATACTAGTAAATATTTTTTAAAAGCTTTGTTAATACTTACAAGCCCACTTTGGTTCATATCTTGTCCCACAGGAAACTTTCGTGTAGTTTTCACACTGGAGAGTTTCATCAGAAAATAAAAATGGATAACTGCATTCAATGGATCGTCCGACTCCGCCAGAACAGTTATAGTATCTATGGCAGTCAGTATAACTTCTTAAAATCAAATATGGATGTCTTGAACACACTTCGTCAATCGTTGTATCTATATTTTATGATAACATTTTAGAAATATTATTGTTTTATTCAAAACAAACACATTTCAATATATATCAATCAGTCAACTGAACGCTCGTGAAAGGTAACCGAATGGCATTGCACTCTCGTGCAATTTTAGTTACCTTTTAGTTTTATTTCTGTTACCTTTAATTCCACTGAATGTCAAAACTTCATCTTGTGAAAATCTAAAGCTTCAAACATCTAAACATTACAAAACATATTAACGACAACTGTTGATAGTATTTGGGCTTAAACAAATATTCAACCTACCGTTAGGAACCTTTTTGGTCATGTATATGCTGAGCATCTCATTAAAAATTTCAGTCATTAAAGTTTCCATGTTTGTTTTCTCTTGTAAATGGTTGATCTTTTCCTTCAGGGTAGTCTCTGTATTGTGCAACAATGATTGAATAACGACAAGCTTGCTATCCCTGTTAATCTCTTCGTAGTTTCGATTACCATCATCATACAACGACTGGGAAAAAATATTACTCCACAGCATTGCCAACAGAAAGGCTATTCCAAAACACGAAAATAAGAAGGTCATGATTCCCCATTTAATGGTCGCTGGTACATGTACATTGGTAAATCCCAATGTATTTTACTTCCTCTTACAGAGGCGCATTGAGAAGAAAAAAATGTGTCATAATGAAAAAGGGTTTTTGTCGAACCTATGAGCAAAGCAGCATTTTTTTCTGTAGAAAACTTAAACTTTATTGTGTGTAAGGGTTTTTCATTTCATTGATTGTTAACTAAATTGAAAAAAAAACCATAAATAAGCATGCAACCTCTTTTGTATAGCAAAGCCTCTCGGCATTGCGAGATATGTGCAGTTTCTTAAGCACATAATTTTAACCATAAATCATCTCCTTAAAATGCCAATCTTTTAAAAGATCGTTCATCTGATATCTGGTAATTGACTTTAAAAGAGTTCAAAACCGCACCAGACATTTAAATGTTGACCTCGACGTTAAATATGAATCCTCATGGCATAAGTTCGTGTAAATTATACAATTACAACATGTATTTAATTTTTTTCTTACAATGTCTCATATGTTTGTCTACTTTGTCAAAGAAGATGTAAAATTTATGTAAGTAACGGTAACTTCCTGTAGCAGCATTTGCTTTCTTAATCATGATAATAAAGGAAACAAAAGTGTTTGAAATGTTTCTTGTATATGCCTGCATTATCAATGATTTTATTAAAACTGACATTAACTCATAAATACGCATAATTTCCCTTCTATTTTTGACTACCACCATATTAGCTGTCGATATGCAAAAAAAAATGGAATTTAATTTGTACTAAGTTAAGGGGGATGTCGACACCAAATAAGTGTAGGAGATTTTTGTTGCATGCATTTGTTACTTATAATAGGCAAAGTATCACCAATAATAGACCTCAAAGTACAATACTCTATTTTAAGAGAATTTTTAAAACATCAGCCTGCTTCCAGATCACCCCTTATATGTCAATTTTTTTTAAACATTTCTGTTTTAAAACTCTAATGAAAGTGAAATGTTTTAAAAATTAAAAATGAAAAACAAAATAATCATGAATGAAGTTTGTATGATTTTTATTGGAATCCACATAGATATCAAACTAAAATATTTAAAAATTCTTTTAAGGCAAACTGCTGGATGAAATCCCACAAAAATATAAAAATTGAAACAATTTTCGTTGGTTAATGACATGAAAAAAAGAAATTGAATGAAATTGAGAAATTAAAAGAAATACTGAATTATTTCAAAAATCTTGGTTTGAAAGATCCTGTTTAAGAGTTGTTTTTCTTGATTATACTTGGTCTCAAATATCTTGGGACCAATTTTCTAATTTAAAAAAAAAATCACGAACAAAAATTTAAAAAAGGTAAAACTATATGCTAACTTTTAGGAATAGGGCTAGTAGTGTTTATGATAATGTTTAAATCTGAAAAATTATAATTTTGATGAATGCATTATAATTATATTTAACTCTTTAAAACAAAATGTTCGTAGTTACATTGCCTTTTACTTTTTTATATACAATACAAATTATAAAAAACCATATGCATATTTATACATACATTAGATGTCCATAGTGATACACATGTATGTGTGGTTATTGAAAACATGCTCTTTTTCAAGATTCTGTCGTTCCCTCATTTGGCTTGCAAATCCGGCTTCCACTGCTATTGCTAGCCTACCTAGCTATATCTATTTAAATTAAAATACATTAGTTAAGGTTCAAACTTTCAATGCAAGTCTAATACTGCAAATGTTTTAAATTTTTGGAAGTTGGAATCAATTAATACAAGAGATGGTACTACGGGACTTTAGTTTTATATTAATCATCCATACATGTAAAGGGTTCAAGCGAAAATTATCTGCTCACCTTTATCGATAATCCGTCACATATTTATGATCGTCTGTTGCAGATGAATGTATTGCCATTAGCAGGGAAACAATATATTTTTTCGATTTCACGTTTTCTCTACATAACAGCTGATAATCAATGTTAGTTGAAAGCTTTAATCAGGAAGGGAATTGATATTTTCAAGCGTTTTGGTGATTTCATTCTTATCTCATCTACCTCGTTAGAAGAGTTCAATTGAACGGTGTATAGCTATATTGTACCACGACATAATGCTATCAATCCGGAACAAAATGGCGTTTCAAACGGATGTCAGACATTTCGTGACGAAGTAGCCTTCCACCTTAATTGTGAATGCCAAAGTATTGACATATTTCTATGTATTTCTTTTCTCAGACATATTTGATTCATCTGGAAGATGTTGAAAATTCCTTTCTTAACAATTGAAAGTAATCATTAAAAAAGAGTGATTTTTTTTCAAACAAAAGTATCCATTTTTAACAATTACTGATCATACATGTATTGCATTTTTTGGTGATGCAATTCAACAATTTTGCTTTTTCAGAGCTAGTTGCAATGTGAAGTATTTCGAGGAAAATACAAAATAAAAGTGCATGCACATAGCTAAAACAGGTCATTTAAAAGTCTTCAGTAACGGAAGGGATGTATTTACGTGTAACAAAAACTTTCGTTTTTAAAAATCTATTTTTTCAAAAAAAAAAAAAAAAAAGAAACTTATATTTTTCAATTCAACAAAATGGTTTACTTATAATATAATTAAAATGTAAGTAACTAAACGTTTATGAATTTATATGCATTGTCGGACAATGATCAAACCTCTTTCTTTCTTGTCGCTACCGAAGAATAATTTTGATATTTTACGTTGCATAATTATGTTTTTTTTATCAACTGTTGTGAAAAGAAATTCAAAAATTGTAGTGACTCGGAGTATTTCATTTTATTTGATGACGCTACGTGTACCCTGAGCCAAATCTCTTCTGCGTCCATTTTCCATCATACGTATCATTTGTGAAACTTAACATACAAGAGATTATATATCAAAATAGCTATTTAAACATTCAGCAAGATATTTTTTTTTCATACTAAATTCAAAGCTAGTGTTTGTTTTTTGTCATTTAGATATAATTATGTGCTTTATCAATTCAAATTAAATAAAAAAGAAAATATGTGTGAAAATGATATATTATTACGTATACTAGCGAGCAAAAGTTATTGGTCTTAATTTTCCGGACCTTTTATGTACTAGTTAAGTTTCCTTCAGTGGTGCCGATAAACTAATATATGTAAATATCCGACTTTAGCTGAATATGTGTGTGGCTGAATTTTAATAAAGACAAGTAATTTGTATGGTTTTTGTTTTACAGCTACATGTACATACACAAGAGAAAGCTACATGCTCTAAATACATTTATCCATGTTAATTATGTGATTAACGCAGATATTTTCCTCAACACTGAAACTTCGTCGTAAATGATTGTATTAACATACTAGCTTCATTGTATATATTGAGCTCATTTAATACTTACATGATGTAACTTTTATCACGAAGGCTTAAAATGAAAACAAAATAGGTCTTAGTATAAACAACTAATAAATGACACCGAATTTAAATGATTAAATCTAATTTGAGACATCTGAAAATGACACGACGTGGGTTTATATCTGTGGACAAATTTGAAAATAGAAAGCACCTTCTGCTTAATCCCATTCAATATATTATAACATATATAATTATATTTCTATTCCCGGCTATATTCGTTAAGGGAAAATTAAGACACTCTTTTATGCAAAAGCTCTTTATAATCCATAAAAGCAAGCTTTGAAAATAAGAATGCAAATTGGACATAAGCATGTATTCATTTGACATACTGATGCTATAAATAGATAGAAGTGTACATCATTACAATAGAATAAGTCGAAGTAATGTGCAAATATGTTATAATTGAACAAGCTATAATATATAATCCAATGTTTATCCGAAACGTTATAATTGGTGCTGCAAGACCATGATGATGATGTTTTTTTTTTTGTTTTTTTTTTTTGTTTTGTTTTTGTTTTTGTTGTTGTTGTTTTTTTGTTTTGTTTTTTTTTGGGGGGGGGGGGGGTCCAACTGTTTGTTCAATTGTTTTATATTCTTCGACCATTCACTGAACTCTCTTTTTACACATTTTCAAACCTGGAGAACTTTTCTCACAATGTGTAATACAGACTGAAGTTCAGAGCTCATTTCTTTGTTGATTAACGTAGGTCTTTACAGTATTGTATTAACTTTATACAGACTAGCAAAAATAAACAAACTCTGCATTGGCTGGTGTCAGATGTTTTAACGCGAATGTTATCTAAAATCTTAAATATTCATAAAAAATACTTTTTGTTAAACACAGGTATGTATAAAAAAATTAACGACAATTCTTGCGGTCAACCTTTAACAGCTATCTACTGGAATTGCAAAGGACAACGGTGTATTCTTTCCCCGTCATAAGTCTTTACAGTTGTATGATCTTAAAGATGATTTTAGCGAATGCAAAGGTGTTAGTTCAAGGATGTGTGATAATTTGTTCTATATATTTCAACAATTAACATGATTTAAATGTTTAATTGATTAAAATCGAAGACTCGTGGTTTTGTGTTTTTTTTAAGGGAAATGGGGGGGGGGGGATATACATTTATAATTGTTAAGTCTTTGAAAGTGTCTTCTTGAGAATGCAAAATGTACAAAACCCAACGTAACATCTCTGAAACATTATCAACATATCTGTTCATAAACATCATCAGATATTGAAATAAGAATTGTTAAAGGAGACTTTATAGCTAAGTAAATAATATAGGTCTCAAACTGCCGATTCTATGAAAGAAAGACTCGACAGTCTCATAATTATATCAGCTCACTTTTGATATCCGTCTCACTTCAAGAAATGGAATAAATATTGGAAAAGTGAGACTGAGATCAAAAGTGAGCTTTAAAACAGTTCCCCCTTTATTTTGATAATGTGCACTATCACATACTTGTAAACCTTAAGGACAGCTTACCTGAAGCATTAAAATAAGTTGACATTTTACCTGTCTCTGTCCATTATTTGTTTCAGAATGGACAGCCTTTGATTTTTTTTAAAAAATGGACACTTGTTACAGGTAACTTATATGATTGTTTTTATTTTATTTAAAGTTAATACATTTTACTTGTATAAAAGTAAAGAAAACCATATACATGAAGTTGCATAACAACAATTCTTTAAGGGTTGTAAAGTTATTTTAATATTGTATGAAATGTTAATCTTTTGTTTTTAGATTTTGACAACTCTATGAAACTATACATAATTGGGAGGAAAAACACTATTAAGTCACTATTAGAGTGTTTTTGCTTTGTCATTCATCTTAAAATAGTACATGTTTACATGTACATGCAAGTGCAAATATTTGCCAGAGTATAGAATATATCATAATGTTTCTCTGGTACTACAGTAAAATATTGATTTTCTTGTTTCAGTGACCCATGTTATGATAACATTACACATAACATCTAGGTCCTGAACGAAAATATGCACATATTTTAGTAAATATATTGTTTTATTTATTTTCATCTTGATATTCGTATATTCGCTGAGTCACTTATCCATATACATGTCTGTTGTTAGCCATGTCACTGTGCAAACATGCATTGGGTCATACATGTATGAAGTCGCCTTTGAAATTCTTTTATTTCTCTCATAGCACGAACTCCTACTTACACACCTTTCTGAACAACGCCACCTAGGTGACAAAAATCAAAGTACACTGAAACGCCACCAGGTGAAATTAGAAATTATTTTTTATATTATTTTTTTGCGAAAGATTTAAAATTATAATGTTAAAATGCTATATCAAATTGTTATTTTAATTGTCGTTAAAATATTACATATATTAAATTACTGAAACATCTTTTTAACATGTTTATGATGCGATTGTTGTGCCAATAGCAGCATTAATTTAATTTAACATACTCTGTAACATTTGTTTCTTATAAATTATAAATTAAAGCGTGGTTTATTTACTGTATGCAACAATGTGATAAAACGAATAATAATAAAATGTTTACCCTCCAGTATACATGTATAAATATTTATGTTTTACGGTGTGGCCGTGTGAAAGGCGAAGCCAATAACAAGATCACATATCTTCTATCAAATTCATTAGAAAAATGCAAATTTGGATCCGCCTATCTATTTTATTTATTTCTCTAAAGATCGTTTGCTCAGTTGCATTGTGACGTCACGTAAGTAGAGCAGACATCGGATGACAGTTTCCGTCAAAGTTACAATGATCTGAGCAATATATGCCAAATAAAAATAACCACAAAAACCAAAAAAACAACTAAATTTAGCTAGGAACTATTTTTATAATCAGCGTAATGTTAAAATTATCTTTTAAATGCAAGACTTTCTTACCATACATTTTGTCAAAGGGAGCACGCTGGACAGTAGAAATCAAATCAATATATGTTAACATCAAAATACAGAATATATAGTCATCTTTCTTATAAAAATCAAAGAGGTTGCCGTGTTCGATAGAAATGCGCGTAAAAAGTTTATGTATTTTGCCTACCGATAGAACATACAATCAATGCCAATATCGTCGTCCACGAGAAGGGTCTATATTTAAATGTGACTCTTCATGCGATACGGATAATCCTGCGTTTTTATCAACACTTTTTTTCGCCAGTTTGTTTCAATAAAAAAAATAATAAGTAATATCGAACACATCATGTATGGAGTACCGGTATATTCATTAACTTAATTTACATTAGTTATATGAAATTCGTCTTCATATGTTTTTTTTTGTTTGTTTAAAATTAGATCATCATAACTGTCTGTCATAAAAGAAAAAAAATCTTTTGAATTTTAACAATACTACTACACTTGAATTAATAAAAGGGCAACACTAGAGTTAAGCAAATACTCATTTTTTTTTCAATTATTACATACACATTTCATACTCAAATAGAGCTTTTAAAATACAATTCACCAATTTGAATTGCGAGATTCTAATGATTACAAATACACAAATATAACAATTGTAAATGCACCAAACTTTATACACATTCTTTAGAATTACATTTTTAATGCAAGGCTACACTGAAAAACGATAATTGGAACCGATCGATGTTGGTTATAAGTTACACTTTATGTTATTTTGTAGAAAACTTTTCTAGCATATTCCTCCAACCTCACAGGTTCTTTTTACGCTATCAAAAACTGTACCACTTGGGCAATATTCATTAGTAGACCTTTCGCCGTCACATTTGTAGTATGAATTACATCGTCGTGGGTCGTATGGGTAATTTCCGTCCGTTTTGCCTTCGCAGTTTGGATGACGTGTTACACAGAGACTACAGTGGGACAGCTTACATTGCGGTCTATAGTATCGACCTAAGAATAATGAAACATTAGTTTTGAATTGTGATTGTCTCACTTGTTTCAATTTATTAAAATGTGAATATTTAAGAAAATAATTTTTAAAATAGAATTAGACAAAAAAAGTATCTAATAACCAGCAAAATATTTAGTAGGATATCAAATTCTATAATCCACGCTCGATATAAACAAACTATATTAGACCAATAAAAACAAAACTCTATAATATTGTTTCTTCAAATAAAATATAGTATTTCCTTTATAACAAACGTTAGAATAATTTATTAGATAAATTATTAAGTGCAATATACAAGTATCTACTTACATTCCCAAGTAGGTTTAAATCTTGTCCCACAATCAACGCTAGTATAATTTTCACATCGCAGTGTTACTTCAGAAAACATAAGTGGATAATAACATTCATGTTTGTACTTTGAAGGCCAGAAACCGTAAGATACCCATCCGCTTAATCCCAAAGCTTCTCCAGAGCAATCGTAATATCTATGACAATCATCTGCATTTTTTATTATCAACTCTGGATGTCGGATGCATATTTC
The DNA here is from genome assembly GCF_025612915.1 of Magallana angulata. Classification (NCBI taxonomy): domain Eukaryota; kingdom Metazoa; phylum Mollusca; class Bivalvia; order Ostreida; family Ostreidae; genus Magallana; species Magallana angulata. The sequence goes on along the minus strand of NC_069118.1, from coordinate 24,626,158 downwards.
ATCTATTGTTGTATCTAAATAAAAAGAATGCAATTTTAATTTGCTATAACGTGTTTACAGGTTGCTTGTGAAGGAGAAGATCCAATTTTATTCATAATTAGGCTGTAATTGCTACTCAAATGAAGTAAGTAACAAGCAAGTAGTTGTGAAGAATTGTGTTAATTATCTACATTCTTATTCCTTTAGATGACAACTTAGCCAAAGGGAAATGATACCTTAGCAAAAGAAAACAAAAATAAGAATCAATAGGACATCTTGATTCCTAATAGATAAATGAAATAGATATAAGCCCTATTTAATCAAATAAAAATCATTTAAAAAAACATTTTAAAGCACGCAGCTCCAACGAGCTCCAGCAAGATTCTACAAATACGTATTTTAACTAATATTTGTACAAAAATGAGGAAGTTATGAAATATGTTATTTCTAGATAATTTAAAGTAAGATCTACAAAGAATAAAGATAATTACATTGTATCCACTAGAGTTAAGTTATCTAAATCAGCAGCACATTAATACCACAAATCTTATAGTTCACTTCATTATTACATTTATGAGCACGCTAAATAAAAATAACTCACCGAAAGGTAACATCAGTTATACCTAGAGGTACTGTAAGCAAGTTCACAATAATACCCAAATCAGAACTCCAGTATTTTTCTAATATTATAATAGCAAATGATAGACGCAATCTCAACCGTCCATGCTCTATAACAACTGTTCAATCTGCTCTATTTCTTTTTTGTTATGAATTGTTACTTCTAGTATGAGTACACGAACCAACTTCTATTCTTTAAATCCATATATTTCAACTTAACTTTTAATGCATGAAGACATGTTTGTCCTTATGATAACAAACATGACTGGAATCAACAAAAATATACATGTCAAGCAGCCATTAGGATTAAATGTTTTGAATTTTTAGTATACCGAGCTCGCTTTTTTCTGATTTTTTTTTTCAAAAACGATAAATTACATCGGGGCGGGCCATTTTTGTGGAGGCCAGACGGGGATTAAAATCTTACAATTTATTTTATGTGGCCTAACACAAGCAAGCTTTACGTCAAAGTTTACCTTCTAATCATGTTTATAATTACAAGACATGATACAGACAGGAATGAAGCATTTTTTAAACAATAAACTTAACCTTGCACAAATACATGTAATCTTTGGTGACGGTCATGACAAACATTCAGGTCTATGCAGTTTTTGTATGAATTAAGAACTGTTTCTGAAATAAATAAAATCACGACCTACATCTCACACCTCAAAAAATAAATGCCATTTACAAACACACAGACAAAAATATTTCATTGTATATGAACATTCAAAAAAATATTAATTTCTTACCATTAGGAATTTTTCCTTGACTGTACATCATCATTAATTGATTGTATGCATCTTCCTTAATATCAACAAGTTTTTGTAAATCAGACGTCTCTTTCTTAAGACGGGCCTCCGTCTCGCCAAGTAAAGACTGAACAGAAACTTCTTTACCTTCTCTATTCAAATTGCTGTATTGTTGATAATCAGTTTCATATAACATTTGTGCACGAAAGCTGGTCAAAAATACCTTGGCAAGGAAAGATATCCTAGCGGGCAATGCATTCATTAGTCTGTTCATGTTGTATCAGACATATATATCAGAGAAAAAAAAATCGTTCTTCCTCTGTGCAATACAACTTAATTCGTACGGATTGAATCCTGCAAAGAAAGGCAGAGCTGGTCTTTAAACTGCTGCACAGTTTAATGCAAAATAGTACTGTGTTAGCATTGGCAACGGTCTTAAGTAGTCTTTGTGACGTAACGTCCATGTGACACAAAAATCACAACGTTATGCTCTCTTGGACATGCAAAAATGTTTCCAATTAAATATAATCGAAAAAAACGTAAGAGAAAATATTTGTGCAATATTTTGTTCTTTGTTGTGCATCAAAGACTGTTGATAAAAATGACGCCAGTGCATAAACAAGTTCAATGTCATTCTTTGAATAAATATGCATTACATGTTTCTTCATCCTGGTTTTAATCCTTAAAATAATCCTTACAAAAATGTTGAAATAAGAAATACTTTGCGTTTCAAAAAAACAAGGTTAATTGCTGACTGTCAACGATAACGTTCTAAACATTTTGACAAAAAAAAAAAATACGAATTATAACAATTAATAGTCTAGATATGTGAATGAATATTGCATTGGATGCAATCTTTGACAATTTTCAATCAGATACGTGCACCAATGCTTAAACCTTTATGCGTTTGTGTAGATTGTTTCAAACCCGACCAGGAAGTAAAGATCTGTTAAAGATTTTTGAAGAATAAAATAAAACTACAAAGACACTGATTTTACATTGTAAAAATCTGATACAAAAATAGTAAAATTGATTCATCTCGTTCTTTTATTTCATGACATTTCAAAAAAACCTATAAGAAAGGATTTCAAGGTTAACTGACTTCAATCGATTGTACATGTAACCATGGTATGGCTATGTATAAGTGCTTATTGAAAATGGGATAACGGCTTAACATTTGTCATCGGGTTATATCAAATTTACTGTTTGCACATTAAAACAGAAATGCCAAATTAAACACTTTTTAAAACTCTGATTAAAACCATGGGATTTTTTTAGCAGTACAATTTTTATTTGAATAGTTTATTACAGTCTTTCTATTATGTTCATTTTCTAACAGATATGGCAGGTGTTAATCACGAGACAGACTGTTACAATGTAATGCTTGACTTTATATTTATCCATCTAAGTGCACGTTGAATATTGTCGAGGAAAGATGTTTATTGATATATAGTCAAAAAATATTAATAAGGCATTTACATTCAAATAGGATTACAGGTTATTCTCAACGCTTTAAGGATTACATATATACCTACCCTCGTTTATGGAGGCTAATTTATATCTGCGTAGTATTTACGTTTGATGCATTTGATACTCAACCCTAACAATTATGTACTAAGAAAATTACTATTTCAAACAACGCTACTTTATTCATATGAAGACGTTAGTATGCAAAATATTGGTGTCCGGAACATGGTGGAATTTTTATTTTTTCATAGTGGAGGGGGGGGGGGTTGGCTAATCAATAATTCATGACTAGCACAAATTGTAGTTATATGAAATTCTAATTCCTTTTGTCATTTCAATTTTTATCTTGGTTATGTTAGATTTGTGACACTTTTATAAAATAGCGACACAAGATACTGTGTGTATATTTTGAATAAAACATACCCTTGATGAGAAAAAATATTATGATAGTATGAGTGCATGGTGTATTGGTGTATTGTGTTGCTAAGGACTATGTAGTAACATGTATTTGATATATTATCGTCAATGATATATTTGAAAATTTTTCCTTTAAGATAAAATAACTAAAATATCACACTAATATATATATATATATATATATATATATATATATATATATATATATATATATATATATATATATATATATATATATATACACACACACATCAAAATGAAGCATACAATTTATTTTCAATCTGACTTAACAATAACAAAAGTACAAATTAAGCATAGCATTAACCCAATCAATGAGAAGCCATGGAATCAACTTCTACGATTTAATACATTGTTTTAACATTTTTTTCAATTTCAAAATGTCTATCTATTAACTATCAAGGCACAAGTAATTTATATTAATGTTAAAACTATCATAATATCATCAGAAATGGATAACACTTCATTTATTGTTTATTGGACAGAGGGGTAAAAAAAAATACAGCAATTTCAAAATATGTTGCAAACATTTAATAGCATTAGCTCTAACAAAAAGTAGCTCATTTTGTTTTCTTAAAACAGTGCTGTTAAATGTAGGTTGGCTATGTTTCACAGAAGAATTAACAATACAAAAAAAAATTTAAAAAGTAACGTGATTTTACAGAACAACTCAACTTTTATAAGCAACTGCAACATGCATAGCTTACTATTCTTTGTTATCTCCGAATGAAACCGAGGGGAAAATGTGACCATAACTGTGACCAATCCCCTTTGACGTCCATTTGACAGATTTGCATACATTTTTTTTTTAGAGCGATCCGATTGTTACAAGAGACTTTCACATAAGGATTCACGTCTTTGTTTGCAGTTCACACTTTCTAATGATATAGACAGATTAATTTTATATAACCCTTCAGCTTCCCATAATTGTTGTGGAAAAAATATTTAGATGTACAATGAGAAGACGTATCTTTAACACAATTTCCTTTTTATATCTTCAATAGGTTTTATGCGTCTATTGAGATTATTTATTTTCCGTTATTATATCTTATATAACTAGTATGCACTATGACACAAACTGAATTAACCAAGCAGAAATATTTGTTTGGAATAACTGTCACAATAGAAAAAAATATAGATATTCATCCGTCCGTTCCTATATTGAAAAAAAGTATCTTTGGCACAGGTTTTTTAATCATCATAAGTATTCATAGGTAAATTACTCAAAAACAAAACCCTCTTTTATAAGTGCAGGCTCTATTGGGCATTCTAAAAGTCCTTTTGTAATATTCCTAATGTTTTTGTGCACCCTTAATGAGATAATATGTTTTGCTTTGTCTAC